>NW_027507789.1:189572913-190286663 GCF_037356315.1 Lithobates pipiens | reverse complement strand
TTTGATGCCAAGTGCTCAAGTGCCTTCTTCTCTATCACAGCTGACCACCTTTCTGATAAAAAGGCCCAACCTGTCCTTTCTTTCTTCTGACAACAAACTGGCAGTTTGGATAGCCACTTCTTACACTGTGTGCCCATCTGAACATTTAGGGCACTTTCACGCTAAGCAGCGCCGGGCATCATCGGTAAATGCCGCTATGTTTAGCAGTGCTTTACCGTCATTTTTACAGCGCTTTTCGGGGGGGGAGGGGGCGTTTTTAACCTCCCACTAACGGGTGAAAAAGGGTTAAAAGTGCCTGCAAAGCGGTGCTTTTTTCCCAGCACCTCGGCAGCGATGCCCATTGATTTAAATGGGCAAGGGCACTTTAGGAGCGGTGTATACACCGCACCTAGAGCGTTTCAAAGATGCTGCTTGCAGGACTTTTTTTGAGTGTCCTGCCAGCGCACCGCTCCAGTGTGGAAGCACTCGGGCTTTCACATTGGAGTGAAAGGAGAGGCGCTTTACAGTCGCTTTGCAGGAGCTATTTTTTGTGTTAAAGGGGTCTTAGGCTGGATTCACACCTAGGCATTTTTAGTGCATTTTGCAGATTTGCACAACAGGACGTGTTCCATAGGAAACCATGTTAAATGGACTGTAGTGCAAATCTGCAAAATGCAAAAAGCACTAGAAATGCATAGGTGTGAATCCAGCCTTAAAGGGGTAAGCAGGTGTCTTGCTTGCTGTATTTCATTACACATAACATGCAGTCTAAACGCACAATGCAGCTACAAAGCATCACAACCAAAACACACTTACCCTAGATTCACACCCATGCGTATTTTAGTGCGTTTTGCAGTTTGCAGAAACTCACTACAGTCCATTTAACATGGTTTCCTATGGTACATGTTCACGTCTATGCATTTTGCAGCTGGTGCGTTTTTGAAAAGGGTTGTGGACTTTTTTTTTCCATGTAATAGACGTCAATAGAATCGCACCAGAAATGCAAGTGTTGTGTTTGTGAAGTGATTTTTGATGTGTTTTGCTTTTTTTTATTTTTCTGTTTCAAACACTGTATATAGCTGGTTGCTTAACAACCAATGAGTCATCAGCTGAATGTAAAAAAGCAAAACATGACTGGCAAAATAAAATTGCGAAAAAAACAGCTTGCCCCCCCCCCCCCCCAGGTCCATACCAGGCCCTTCGGGTCTAGTACGGATTCGGAGGGGACCGCCCCCCACGCCAATTTTTTTTTCAAATGCCGTTGGGTCCCCCCCCCAAATACATACCAGACCCTTATCCGAGCATGCAGCCCGGCAGGTCAGGAAAGGGAGGAAATGAAAATCCACATAATACTAATAATTTATAAATGTATAAATATACAAAACCTCCACCACATACATCTTAAATTAGACAATTGTCTTCAGGACACAGGTGGCCACCACAAACAGACATACAGGCCTTTCTGATATCATACACAGCTGAATCTCTATTTTGGGTCCTAGTTCAGATACAGTTGGGAAGAAGCATGAAAAATGCAGGGCAATCCATCCAGCGGTCCCAGCTGAGTGCTGGTAGATATACAAGATCAATACTTCAGACTTTAGTCCCATGACCTAGGTGGTTAATGATGCCCATTTAACCAACAAGATATAATGTTCCTAATAACACAGTCCACTGTATTTGGGCGTTGACTTGCTCTGAAGAAACGCGGGTCACAAGTGAAACGCGTCAGTTGACACCATTACACTTTCTGATGTGAGGGCACAAACTAACCACCACCAGACCACTCCCTCTGTGTCGTCCCGCTTCTCTCTGGAGATCTCGCAAGTACTCGCGAGCCCATGGACACATCCTAGCTGCTCGACAGCGATACCACATGGCACTGCTTGTTTGGCAGACATGCAGATTGCATTTATAAATTGTCAGTATTTATTTTTTAACACTGTTTTTTTAAAAAGAAAACTAAAATTGTGTCACTTTTATTCCTATTACAAGGAATGTAAACATCCCTTGTAATAGAAAAAAGGCATGACAGGACCTCTTAAATATGAGATCTGGGGTCAAAAAGACCTCAGATCTCATATTTACACTAAAATGCAAAAAAAAAAAAATGAATTAAAAAAATTTTGTTTGAAAAAAAAAAAAAGTCCCTTTAGGGGTATGGGCGGAAGTGATGTTTTGACGTAGCTTCCGCCCTGCAATGGTATGGAGCTTCACTCAGCTCCATACCACAGAGGAGACAGGATCCGATCGCCTCTGTAGCTGCCTGTACACAAACCTAAATGATTCAGAGCATCAAACAAATATTAATATTACACAAAGATAACCCAAGTAAATCCAAGATGCAGTGTTTAAATGATTATTTAATTTATTTAGGGAAAAAAGCTGTTCAAACCTGCCTGGCCCTATGGAAAAGTAATTGCTCCCTCCAATGCTGAATCATGAATGAACTAAACCACATTTTTTTGAAAAGCTGAGTTAAATTTCACTTGCCACACCCAGGCCTGATTACTGCCAGACCTGTTGAATCAAAAAAATCACTTAAACAGAAGCTGTCTATGTGAAGCACACTAAAAGATCTCAAAAAGCAACACATGTCATGATCTAAAGACATTTAAGAACAGATGATAAACAGTCATTGACATGCATCAGTCTGGAAAGGATTACAAAGCCATTTCTAATGCTTTGGGAAGCCAGCGAACCACGGTAAGAGCCATTATCCACAAAAGAAGAAAACTTGGAACAGCGATGAACCCTCCCAGGAGTGGCCGACCAAACCAGAATGACTCCAAAGAGCACAACAACGGCTCATCAACAAGGTCATAGAAAAACTCAGAACAAACATCTAAAGAACTACATGCCTCACTTACCTCGGGTAAGATCAGTGTTCATTATTCAACACTAAGAAAGAGACTGGGCAAAAATGGCATCCATGAGAGAGTTCCAAGGCCAAAGCCACTGCTGACCAAAAAGAACACAAAGGATCATATTTACCAAAAAACATCTCGATTATCCCCAAGACTTTTAGGCAAATATTCTGTGGACTGATGAGACAAAAATTTAACTTTTTTTAAGGTGTGTGTCCCATTACATCTCGCATAAAACGAATACAGCATTTCATAACAAGAACATCATACCAACAGTCAGACATGGTGGTGGTAGCGTTATGGTGTGGGGCTGCTTTGCAGCTTCAGGACCTGGATGACTTGCCATAATTGATGGAACCATGAGTTCTGAGCTCCGACCTGAAAATCCTAAGGGAGAATGTCCGGCCATCAGTTCATGACCTCAAACTCAAGTGCACTTGGGTTATGCAGCAGGACAATGAAACACAACAGTAGGTCCACCTCCAAATGGTTCAAACAAAGCAAAGTTTAGGTTTCAGAGTGGCCTAGTCAAAGCCTGGACTTAAATCCAATTGAGATGCTGTATCATGACCTTGCACAGGCCGTTCATGCTGGAAAACCCTCCAATGTGGCTGAAACAATTCTGCAAAGAAGAGTGGGCCAAAATTTCTCCACAGCGATGTGAAAGACTAATTGGCAGTTATCGCAAATGCTTGATTGCAGTTGTTGCCGCCAAGAGTGGCACAATCCAGTTATTAGGTTTAGGGGGCAATTACTTTTTCACACAAAGCCAGGCAGGTTTGGACAGCTTTTTTGCCTTAATAAATGAAACCATCATTTAAAAGCTGAATTTCCTATTTACTCTGGTTATCTTTGTGTAATAATAAAATGTGTTTGATGATCTGATTCATTTAATTGTGACAAATATGCAAAAAAATTGAAAATAAGAAAGGGGGGCAAATACTTTTTCACAGCATTGTATGTACCAGCTATGATTCTTTATCAAATATATGTACTGAATGTTTATTTTAAAAGCAATGCCATCCGTGATGCTGTTGGGTCCTAATGCTTTCCTAAGGTTTAGTCTTATGCCACGTACACATGACCGGACTTTCCGGCAGACTAGGTCCGACGGAATCAGTCTGTCGGACAATCCAATCGTGTGTGGGCTAATCCGTTCGTTTTTTGTTTAAAAAAATCAGACGGACCTAGAAATAGAAATGGAACATGTTTCAAATCTGTCTGACTGATTCAATTCCCATCAGAAAAAACATTTGTATGCTGGTCTGATGGACCAGTACTAAGCAAGGGAAACTATTGGCTACTGGCTATTGAACTTTTTAGTCCCATCTTACCTCATCACATTCAAAATGAACGGACTTTTGAACTGAGTCTGTTCATGTGTGGCCAAGTCCGTTCATTCGGAAAGTCCGTCGTAAGTCCACCGAAAGTCTGTCGGGAAGACCGTTGGACCTAGTCTGCCGGAAAGTCCGGTCGTGTGTACGCGGCATTAGACATTGGCTCTACCCACTGCTTTCAGATAATGTAGGTTTCTTATACAGTTTATATCAGTAATGTGGATGATCAGCTATCTTTCTGGCTGCGTAAAAGCTCTGCAGTGATCGCCCTTTTGTATTTGAGATTTGGATGTGAGCCCAGCATAGGCTGACAGAGGCTGGAACATCTCCACCACTGATATACACCATACATAAACTGTATATGTGTGCACAGGTGAGATTTAGTGAATCTATCACACGAACACGAACCATCGTTCTATAGAAAGGGTGGGGGGGGGGGGGTGCCAGTGGGTAAGGCTGGTCGGAAGACATAGAGGAAAAGTGCTGAGAGTAACAGTCCCCGGGGATGAAGGGATAAAATATTTAGGAGAAAATTCTGGCGATTAAAGATGGTCTCTGTGGACAACAAAATTGCTGCACCAAGATAGACGTAAGCACATTCTTTAGTACCACCTAAGAGCCTCCGGCAATAGATGGGAGAACCCATAAATTGTTTTCTAGCTGAGAGTCTGGGACAAATTTATAACTGATGCTGTCATAGGCTTTGCTAGGTAATGTACCCTACATCACTGACACTGACCCATACATACTTTGCTGCAGCTCCAGAAAAATTCTGCTAAGAAAAGTTTGCACAAAAATGGCTCAATTATTTACCAAGAATGCCATTTCAGAAATACATATGCTCCGTAAATCAGGTCCTCTGTATCTCTATCCCTTATGCCAGGCAGGTCAAGGGGGATAATAAAAGCTCCGTTCCTATGATGCAGTAAGGGCCGGTTCACACAGCGAGCCGCGGTGAGGCGTCTCCGACTTACCTCGCCGCGACTTGCGGGGAGCTCAGCGGCGACTTGCAGAGGACTTCTGTATAGAAGTCAATGCAAGTCGCCCCCGAAGTCGCCCCGAAGTAGTACAGGAACCTTTTTTCTGAGTCGGAGCGACTCGAGTCGCTCCTCTCAGAACGGTTCCATAGTACAGAACGGGGGCGACTTGCGGGAGCGAGGCGAGGCGAGCCGTGTCGCCTCGCCTCGCCTCGCTGTGTGAACCGGCCCTAAGAGTTTTACCTATTGTGCTGCAAGTACATTGTACAGTACTGTCATTCATTCTAATGCAATGCAGAGGGTCAGCACAGAGCACATTTTTTTTTATGAGTGACCGGTCATAGACTAATATCTGCCATTAGTTAACTAAATACATTGATTTATATATATTTATTTTAGCACTCATTTTTTTTAAACAATGTGAGAATACCAATGTGCAAACCACTATAAAGAACTAATGAATAGCTGCCAACATCACAAGGTGCTCTCGCAGTGCATAAATGGATAAAGAAAAATAATGTGGCGCATATTCAGTGCAAACAGTAATAAATATAAAGTGCAATGTTCAAAAGTGCAAAAATCAGAAGAACTTCATACAGAGGCGGCTCTAGGATTTGTGAGGCCTTAAGCAAAACTAAGACATGAGGCCCCACTCACGCCCGTCATGTGAAAAATAATGAAAGTGATCGATAAAAATAAACTATTAGTAGGGTACAGTATAGGGGGATTGTAGGTAGACAATACAGGGGGCAGGAGGATACAGTACAGGGGGAGCAGGAAGGCACAGCACAGTTACAGATATGGTCTCCTCAAGCAGAGCTGCGCAGGGAAGCTGCTCTCACAGATCCCACCTATTCTGGCAGACTGTCACTGGGCTAAATATCACTGGAATGACAAATCCCCCTCTATCTTCCCCTCCAGAGTTTTTTGCTCTCATGTGACACTTTGCAAGGGTGAAGGAAGGACCCTGAGGTGGAAAATCGTATTACTGCTGCTGCTTGTGCGGGTGGGATGTGTACAGCGCCAATCACCTGGGATGAATAGGAGAAGAGGGTCAGCAGAGACAGAGGGAAAGAAAGAAAGATAGAGGGAAATAAAGAAAGATAGAAAGATAGAAAGAAAGATAGAGGGAAAGAAAGAAAGATAGAAAGAAAGATAGAGGGAAAGAAAGAAAGAAAGATAGAGGGAAAGAAAGATAGAGAGAAAGATAGAGAGAAAGAAAGATAGAAAGAAAGATAGAGGGAAAGATAGAGGGAAAGAGAAAGAAAGAAAGATAGAGGGAAAGAGGAAGAAAGAAAGGAAGAAATATGGATGAAAGAAAGAAAGAAAGAGAAAGAGAGAAAGAAAGAAATATAGATAGAGGGAAAGAAAGAAAAAAATAAATGTAGATAGATGGATAAAGGGAGATAGAAAGAAAGATAGATAGATAAAGATAGATAGATAGATAAATGGACAGAGAAAGAAAAATAGATAGATACAGATAGATAGATAGATGGATAGATAGATAGAAATAAAGACAGATAGATAGATAAAGGGAGAGAGAAAGAAAGATAGATAGATAAAGATGGATAGATAGATAAAGGGAGAGAGATAGATAGATATATAGATAGATAGATAATAAACATGTAGATGATAGACAGATAGATGGATAGATAAAAGGGAGAGAGATAGAAAGAAAGAAGGGTGAAGAGAGAGACAGAAGGGAAGGAAGGGCACCCCTACATCAGTGTACAGTGTGTACTCACTCGAAGGCAGGAGGGACAGGATGAATCAGACTCCATCTTTGCTTTCCGTTTGCTGGGCTTGAATCTTCCCACCCACATCTCTTAGGCAGCAGAACAGTGTCTGTCGGGGAGAGTGGGCGGGGCATACACAGGAGAAGTGGATGGGAGGAGGGGGAGGAGTAGAAGCAGCTACTCTCCTCTGTCTGGCTATGCGGGCAGCAGGGGAGGGGGAGAAGTGTCAGAGCTGGCTGTGATACGCCCAGCTCATCTCTCTCTATCTGGAGCTCTCCGTGAGCTCCGATCCCCCTGCTCTGTCCCACTCGTGGCCGGGTTCTTTCTGTGTCACTGGGAGGACTGGTGGTGGGGATCTCTGCTACTAGAAGAGGCGACTCTGCTATAAGGTAAACTAGGCGGCCGCGCGAGGCCCCTCTGATCACAGGGCCTAAGGCGACCGCCTTAATTGCCTTATTAGAGAGCCGCCTCTGACTTCATATAATATGTGTGACAGAACCAATCCCACACTCCGATTGAGTGCTTCCATCAGTATACCGCTTCCCAAGTCTGAATATAGATATCAGATATTGCAACCGCTCACAAGCACAAAACAAGACAACACTTGCTTAGCTGCTCAACATGGACTCATTTACACAACAGACAGGTGGCTGGAGTTGATGACATTAGCATCTAACAGTTTGTGTCCCAACAATGTGATTCAGTCTATTGCTAATATGGCAAATACATATCCAGAGTCTGTGTGTCTTGGGGGGGACATGGATCTGAATCCAAGTAACACCACCTCAGGGGTCCCCAGGTATTCAGCTCACAAAGAGCATTAAAACATTGTGCCTTTACAACTCCTTTAAGCCAGCTTTAAGACATTTCTAGCTGCTAACAGCAGATTTGAAGTGTATAGCCTTTTTCTTTTTTTGCAGTCAAATTTGATAAAGCCACTCTATATGTTTGTTCCTATTCACGCAGCATACATAAGAAAAAAAAAAAAAGTAGTGTTTGTTTTTTTTTTTCACATATCTTACCTTTTTTTAGATGTTTTTTCAGAAGAAGGCCTCATGGCACGCTGCAAGCATTTCTAAACAATTTCAGAGTCAGTCAGCCCAAGGACAGACTAAGTTTCAAATAAATCTCCAGTATTACTAGGGATATGAGCATTCTACAATGTGTCATATAATGATCTCTTATAATGCAGGAGAGGAGTCAGGAAGTTTGTCTTACCTCTCAGTTGTTCTCTCTATGATGGAGTGTAAAAGCTGTCTCGCATATCAAGAAGAGCTGCAAATCAGATTCACCCTGCCTAGTTTGTATTTGAAAGTTTACAGATTGTGTATTCACTGTACAACCACTGAGCAGGTCAGGAATGTCAGATATAGGATTCAAGACTCTGGAAATCCCCAATTTAAAGCCACCCTTTGAAAAAATGCTAGGAATGGTAATTATTTGCTAAAAGAAAAAACTGTATTTTTTTCCAGAAAAAGCTTTTCCTCCCTGGCCCTAATAGTTTTAGCAGTTTTTCTTTTATAATGTACAGCAGGGGTGTAGAAAAAGGGGGGGGGGGGTCAGGGGTGTTCAACCCCCCCCCCCCCAACCATCCTGGCAAAATGCCCAGACAGCGTCCTTGCTGTTTAGCCTCCGCCTCAGCACAGTAGCAGCAAGCCGTTTTGGAGTGCAGCATCCAGCCCCCTTCTATTGTGCTCCATCCCCTCAGTTTAATAAGGGGTCCCCCTGAAAAGCATGAAATTACTGAGAGGTCTCAGATGCTGGCAATTGATAGTGCACAGTTGAGGGAACTCCCAGACTCCTCCTCAAGGTATTATATGACAAAGCTGAAGGGAGACTGGGGATGCAGAAGTTTTCCTACTTCTGTGCCATGCTGAATCTGAGGTCTGGTAAGTGGGGAGGCATACATTTTCTGTTTTGGGAAGGAGGAAGTAAGAATTCCAGCCTGGGGGGGGTTCTTTTGGTGGGGGGTGGGTTTGCTTTTGGAGAAGGGGGGGGGGTGTTTTTGAACGGTTGAATTGAACAGTGTTAGGATGTTAAGTCCTGTCCCCCACTGACTCCTTATAGGGCAGTGATGGCGAACCTTGGCACTCCAGATGTTTTGGAACTACATTTCCCATGATGCTCACACACTCTGCAGTGTAGTTGAGCATCATGGGAAATGTAGTTCCAAAACATCTGGGGTGCCAAGGTTCGCCATCACTGTTATAGGGTATAGTAAACCTTAGAACAGTGTTTCTCCACAGCCATATTTTTGATTCACTCAGTGAATTGCAAAGAATATACAGACCAACATATCTTATTAAAATACTCAGCACTGTTCTTGGCAAAACAGCCATATGATGAAGACTCCTCAGACAAACTCTTAAAAGGCAATCTATGTACAGTAAGCTCTCATCATAAAAAAAAAATAATAATCACAGTGCTACATTACAGTATATGGGACCTTTTCCTTCATATAATACAATGATCAGTAGTCAAAGTAACCTTCAGTGATGCTACACTTGGTTTTGCAGCATTTTACATGCGACGACCTATCCTTATGTGTGTAAGCCCTGAACCTTTCTGTTTGCAAGGATATCATCCAACAACTGAGACAAATGGGACAAATGTCAAAAGCATTAAAACAAAAAAAAAAATAAGTGTGCATAAAAAAATTTAAATCACAAGATCCTAAAAAAAAGGGATTTGTGTTTTCTGAGGACATGCTTACAGTAAAGTCTTCTACTGAAGATCAATAAGTAAAACCATATTGACTCTGAAAGGATTTACTTCTAATTTTTTGATAGGCTAATGCTTAACTACTTACTGCTGTCAAATGACGGCGGTGGGGTGCAGCTCTCCTTCTGGGGCGACGTTATATGACGGCATTCCAGAACGGCTGCTCTCGTGCTCCCTTGGGGGCATGCAGTGCGGTGGTCGTGGCCGCACCGCGTTGCTAGGACACATCGTTACCCCGATCTCTGTAAAGAGCCCCGTCTGCAGCTGGTCACATGTAAACAAGGAGATATTGGTAATCGGCTCTCCTCGCCTCACACTGACAGAGTCAGTGTGAAGGGCCGAAGAGGAAGGAGGCACATCTGCCTCCTCCTCTGTGCTTGCAAGTGCCACCTACCATTGCCCACAGTGCCCACCACTGCCACCTATAAATGCCCACAAGTGCCAGTGCCCACCAGTGGTGCCAATCAGTGCCTCATCAGTGTCACCTAGCAGTGCTGCCTTTCATTCCAACCTATCAGTGCCTATATTTTCCACCCAACAGTGTCCATCACTGCCACCCATCACTGCCATCCATCATTGCCCATCACTGCCAGCTATCAGTGCCACCCATCAGAACCACCTCTGTGTCGCCTATCAGTGTCCACCAGTGCCACCTATCAGTGGTCATCAGTGCAGCCCTATCGGTGCTCATCAGTGCAGCCCATTGGTGCTCATCAGTGCAGCCCATTGGTGCAACCCATCGGTGCCCATTAGTGCAGCCTCATTAGCGTACATCAGTGAAGGAGAAAAATTACCTGTTTACAAAATTTTATAAAAAAAAAATTATAAAAAAAAAAAATTCCGGCTTTTTACATTTTTTTAAACAAAAATTTAAAACCGCAGAGGTGATAAAATACCACCAAAAGAAAACTTTATTTGTGGGGAAAAAATGATAAAAATTTGGGTACAGTGTTGTATGACCGCGCAATTGTCATTCAAAATGTGACAGTGCTGAAAGCTGAAAATTGGTCTGGACAGGAGGGGGGTTTAAGTGTCCAGTAAGCAAGTGGTTAAATAAGGAACTTTGAAGCAAAATAAGGGTCAGTGCCCATCTGCAGCCTCACCATTGCCATCAATGCAGCCTCACAAGTGCCACCAATGCAGCCTCATCAGTTTACATCAATGCAGCCTCACCATTGCCATCAATGCAGCCTGATCGATGCCCATCTACAGCCTAGAGGGGGCAGGGAGGGGAGCGGGACGAGTGCCGACAGATTGCATACAGTGATAATCTCCTATGATACCCAGAACAATGGTCCAATGGCGGACTAGGAGACCGGACTTCCTATTAGAGGCCGCCAAGTAAACAGGAGATTCTCACTGTATGTAATCTAAATCCTCTCCATGTCCCCTCCGAGGCCGCTTAAATGGAAGTATTGGCGTATAACACGCACACACTATTTGTACATGATTTTCATGGTGAAAAGGTGAGTGTTATACACCAATAAATACAGTACTTTGTACAAATAAGTAATGAAGATGATCCTAAAAGTGAATAGCTTATTGCTGCATAACTGAATAGAGAGACTCTGGGCTACTTAAATTGCAGCGAGATAGTGGATGTAGGATCAGTTGCTAGAGGTGTATAGCTCAGTGGGCGCTCATCAGATGTCTGATGAAGACAACACGCTCCAAGCAATCAGTGTTTACTTCTCACCAAACAAAATTGTTTTTGAAAGGTTATATATATCTTTGCAGTAAATACGCAGGTTTATGTGCTTGAGCTTAGATGTCCATTTAAAGAAAAGAAAGCTCTGCAACCTCTTAACCTTTCCTTAAATATTTTTATTTTACCAGCATAGATATATGTATGCATATACAGAACATTTTGGTATATACTGTTAATATTTTAACCACTTCAAGACCGGAATGTTAAACCCCCTTTCTGTACAGGCCATTTATAGTTATTTAATTATTTAGTCATGCAACAACGTACTCAAATTAAATTTTTATAATTTTTTGGAGACTGATATAACTTTTTTTTGGTGCTATTTAATCACCACTGGGATTTTAATTTTTTGCTATATAAACGAAAAAACGCCAAAATAAAAAAAAATAAAAAAAAATAGTTTTTCTTTGTTTCTGTTATAAATTTTTGCAAGCAATCTTTCTTCATACATTTAGGCCAAAATGTATTCTGCTCCATTTCTTTGGTAAAAAAAAAAAAACCCAAATCAGCATATATTATTTAGTCTGTGTGAAAGTTATAGAGACTACAAACTATGGTGTGTGTGTGTATACATATATATATATATATATATAAAAATTCATCAATCGTGATATTCTGACTGCCCATCTCATTTTTGTAAGGTCCTAAAGTACCAAGACATTGAATACCCCCCCCCCCCCCCCCCAAAATATAAAAATAAAATACCCCTTTTTGGAAAGCAGACAGTCCAAGGTGGTAAAGAAAGTAAACTGCGCTATTCAAATAAAAACGCCCTATAAGCAGCAACTCAAATCGTAATACTCCAATAATAATAACTATGTGCAATGGTGAGCTGCGCTAAATCAATCTAAAGAACTTGAAAAGCCAAAGACAAATAACCTGGCTATATATTGAATGAATTATACCCCCAACCACAAGGGTTCATGTGAATAGTCAGTGACTGAAATTTGTGAATAAATTAAGTGCATGAATAAATTACAGTGCATGATTAAATGCATTAGTTAAAAAAAAAAAATTGATTATATATAAAAAAAATATAAATAATTAAATACAAAAGTGAGAAAACCAAAGAGAGCTACAACACTAATGACCAATCACGTGAGCTAACCTCACCAAGTGTGCCTCATCAAAAATTCAGAAATAAGTAAATAAAAATATATGTATTGGATGGAAATTAAAACAAAGGAATAATGAATCACTTTATAATTTAAACATATATACGGATGGTAAAAATACATTTCATTCAGTAAATAAACATAAAAAAGAAAAGAAAGAAATAATAGTCCACTCAGGTCCCATATATGGTGATAAGCCAAAATAGTAGTAAGTCGTCCAAAGTGAAATGAAAGACTGACACCCACGTAGCTTCGCATAGACAGGAATCCAATGCAGCACCTCCACTAATGAGTAATTAAAGCGGCTTACCAGAGCATAATATCTCAGAGTTAAGTGAGATCAAACAATCATGTATAAGGATAATCTAGATGGACTGTCACAAGGAACCACACTGAGCTCTCCTCAACATTAATTCCAATCGGTTAAACGATAGTGGGAGGAAGGAGGAACGGCGTGCTGACGTCCCTGCATTCTACGCCAGACCCGGAAGTGCGGGCGGTAGCCGAGAGTCGGCTGGCTCGAATTTTGAAAACTGTTTAGAACTTATGGAACATGTGAGTGTATTTGTCTTCTCATATTTTATTAATGAATTAAACATGTTTTTTTACGCTATGCGAGTGTCCTTCTGTCTTTCTGCATGGATTGGGGCACTATCGTTTAACTGATAGGAATTAATGTTGAGGAGAGCTCGGTGTAGTTCCTTATGACGCCCTATAAGCAGCAACTCAAATCGTAATACTCCGATAATAATAACTATGTGCAATGGTGAGCTGCGCTAAATAAATCTAAAGAACTTGAAAAGCCAAAGACAAATAACCTGGCTATATATTGAATGAATTATACCCCCAACCACAAGGGTTCATGTGAATAAAAATATGAATAGTCAGTGACTGAAATTTGTGAATAAATTGCACATAGACAGTCCAAGGTATTTAGTAAGAGACATGATAAGTTTTTTTTTACTTTATTTTTTGTCACAGATTCTTGAAAAATTAAGAAAAAAAAATGTGTTGCCATTTTAAGTTATTTCTCACACACAGCATTGGCATACCTAGAATTGCACCCCAAAAACGCCTTATGCTATGCCTCTTGAGTATGGGGATACCACAGGTTTGAGACTTTTTTACAGCCAAGATGCATGGAGGGTCCTAAAATCTAAGGAGCACGTTTGGACTTTCAAAGAGCCCAACATTTGCATTCAATTTTTCTGTCTACCCATCAGATTTGTGGAGGCCCTGGAATACCTGGACAATGCAAAAACCCACAAAATCACCAGATTTTGGAAAGAAAGCCCTCCAAGGTATTTTTGAAAAGGCATAGTGAGTCTTTTGAAAATGTCATTTTTCACCACAGGTTTGTGTAAAATGCAGGAAATAAAATGAAAATGTATTATTTTAAAGTTGTCAATTAATAAGATATTTTTAGTGCTCATCATAAGTATACCTAGAATTACACCCCAAAACACATTCTGCTACTCCTTCCGAGTACAGAGATATCACATGTATAAGCATTCACAGCCTAGCCATATAGAGGGGCCCAAAATCCAAGGCGCACCTTCAGGCATTCTCAGGACATAAATTACATATCTAATTTCCTGACTACCTATCTCATTTTTGGAGGCCCTGGAGCACCAGGACATTAGAAACACAAACAATGACAACACATGACAACATTTTGGACTGTAAACACCTTAAGGTATTTTTTTTAAGAGGCATGGTGTGTCTTTTGAAGGCTTAATTTTATTGCCACAAGTTTCGAAAATGTGGAAAAGAAAATGAAAATCACAAAGTTGTCAATGTAAAAAGATATTTCTCACACGCAGCATGGGCATATTTAGAATTAAAACCCAAAACCCATTCTTTTACTCCTTCCAAGTATGAAGATGCCACATGTGTGAGACTTTTTCCACTGGCTGGAATGATTAGATACCGGACATTGTATTTTGTGTATCACACAAATCAATCGTGTGAAAACCAATGTACTGTAATGGTCACCTCTTGATGTGAGTTTAGGGA
Organism: Lithobates pipiens; assembly: GCF_037356315.1. NCBI lineage: Eukaryota > Metazoa > Chordata > Amphibia > Anura > Ranidae > Lithobates > Lithobates pipiens. The sequence goes on along the minus strand of NW_027507789.1, from coordinate 190,272,207 downwards.
ATTTAGCTTAGTGTATCGTTACCTATAGCAGTCCTAGTTTCTAAAAGCTTGGCTTACTGGTACATGGCTGCCCCCAGGAACGCTATGGTCACTGGCCTGGGGTCTCGCAGAAATGTAGCCAGTGGCATGTGCCGGCCCCAAGCGGAGACATGGTCAACAATCAGGCCAGGAATAATACAGGGAGTAGCAAGGTAACACTACACTCGTCCATGTGGCGGTGATCAGGGATACTGTAACTGGTGTGGCAGTGATCAGGGACACTATAACTGTTGAGTTGGTAATCGGTGACACCGCAATTGGTGTGGTGATGACCAGGGACAATATAACTGGTGTGGCAATGATCAGGGATAATGTAACTGATGTGGTGGTAAAGGACACTGTAACTGGTGTAACGGTGATTGCGGACAATATGACTGGCATGGCAGTGATCAGGGACAATGAGTCGTGTGGCGGCAATCAGGGACACAGTACCTGCAGTGGTGGTCATCAGGTACCATATGACTGGTGCAGCAGTGATCAGGAACATTGTGAGTGGATGGTGATGATTAGGGACACTGTGAGGGGACTGGAGTGAATCCGGGACACTGAGTGGGTGGTGATGATTAAGGACAGTGTGAGTGGGTGGTGATGATTAGGAACACTGTGAATAGGTGGAAGTGATCAGGAACACTGAATAATGTGGTGGTGATTAGGGATACTGTCTGGCAGCACTGGACTGGTAACGTACTGCTGTGGCAGTGATCAGAGATAATGGCTGGCGGCACTGACATACAGTGATATCAGAGCAGCCAGTCACTGTACATGATCACTATGGTGACACTGTACTTGTTCTGTTGACTGTATGTACAAAAATATATATACAGTATTGGTCCAAGGGAGGCTCCATTGCCCCTCCATAGTTTGACACCTTAAAGTGGTAGGAGATATTTACAAAAAGACAGGCACCGCTGTCTACGGCGCATGTGTCGTAGACAGCGGCACGCAGGCACACTGGGCATGCTGCTGCTAGTAGCGATATGCCGTTCGTGGCAGCTCCCGTGCGCATGCGCGGGAGTGACCTCATCGCTGCTCCGGTGCTGTAAGTGGGCGGAGCAGCGATACCCGGAAGAAGATGGACGCTCCGTGCTACAGGGGACAGCGGTGACATCGCTGGCTCCTGTGTCAGGTAAGTGACACATAATGGGCTACTATGCAATGCATAGTAGCCCATTATGCTTTACCTTTGCAGGTAGACAAAGAGGAAATAAACCCATCAGGGTTTACTTCCTCTTTAAAGCAGAGTTGAACACCCATACGATCCGATTCCAGTGGGGGCCAGAAAAAAAAGGGGCCTGCAAACTGTATGGATGAACTTGCATCGCACAGACATCACATGTGATCTGCACAGTAATGCGGTGCTCATTACATTAAACAAAGGTAGTCACCACATTTGAGGATTGATAAGCTCACAGCTCTTTTTTGGGGCTTAATTCCACTTTAATTACCTGCCTTTCTCCTTACCATAATTATTCATGTTGCATTCGCCTTTTAGCCATGCCATCAAATTTTGATGGTTGCCATAGGCAAGCTCTTCACATACACAACTATTTTTTTCAGGCAAAGTGGCTTCTGCATATACCCACGACCTAATTGCAACTGTCAGTCGGCATAGTACAGCACAGCTCACAGCAACCTCATCTGAGATAAAGCGCTGCGTAAACTGTTGGCGCTATATGAATCGTGAATAATAATAATAATATACATTTTTTTTTAATTAGGCCTGCCTGTGTAATAATTTAATCAAAGAATATATCTCATCATTAGTCCATCATATGAATGCAAATTTGCCATTCATTTATTCCACTGTAAATCTGTTTTCAGTGGTTGTATGAATAGTAATTAGCACTGAAGAAGCTATACCCCTATGATGATCTGAATATATTAGACTGTTCCATGAGGTTTGGGCTTACTCGCTTTTGGGTAATACATTCATGTCAGGATCCCTATTGCAAGACATAGACTAGAAACTCGGCCATAAAACTAAGAATGGTGGCGTTCAGTCTTGGAGGGACTGCATTTTATTTTAGAGTTCTTGTTTTTTCTTCAGATACTTGTTTGGGTCATAGCTGCATACTGCATATTTCCACAAGGTGGCGCACCAGCACATGCCAATACACAATATTCCACATTTTGCACTGGATCCTACATTTGTATGCAATGCTGTGCCTTCAGCGTCACACACAAGTAGCATAGTTGACCAGAGGGAGATAGTAAGGAATACTGGTCTTCCCCGGGAAGAGATGCTGTGTTGCAGGCTGAATAATTTAGTAATTTCCTACTTCAAAAGCAATTAGGTTCCAGAGTCTATACGGCCTATTTTAAATGCAAACTCAAGAGTTTGCGGTAAGCCATGGCAGCCTGTCAGAGTGCGATTACTGAGAGGTAACAGCTGATCTGGTTTTTGCAGGGGCCCTATTGGAAACTGCCTATCTGCTGGGATGAAATCTACATTTTCAGGCATCAAACTTTTTCTTTGATTTTAAGCTAAAGCACAGCCATTCTTTATCTAATTTTGTAAGGCCTGGTTCACACCTATGCAGGTTGCAGTTTGCATATTCCAGGTTCATTTTGCATTTTTCAATACACGTTTGATCCATTGAAGTCTATAGAACCAAAAAACTGAAAAAAAGTCCCTGGCCCTTTCCATAAAATGCACAGATGTGAATGTGACCCATAGGAAACCATATTGAATGGACTGTAGTGTGTTTTTGCAAGGCTGAAAATGTTCTAAACAAATGCATAGGAAATTATGAACTTTGCTACAAGGCGGACCTTTTGGCTAGGGTGTTGGAACGATTCCCTTACCCTTTTACTAAAGTGCCTACTATGGTTGAACAGGACCTCTCCACACCCGACTTACGAGCCCTTCTTTGAGATTCTGGGCAGGAGCTACAGTGGCTTTTCTCCTCTTCCCCTCTGGCTATTGTTACGTTTGTGGTATAAAAAGGGGATGTCCTCCCTCCTGTCTACTGATCCTTTGCCACTCACCTCGCTGTTTGATCATCCTGTATTACCTCAGGGCATGGAATCCCACATGATGGGTCCTTTTACACGCTTCTCCTGGCCGATGGCAGGTTCCTTTGTACACCCCAGTATGGGCACCCCTATTGTTCCTGGGGGCCATAGCAACTGGCTTACTGCTCTTCGCCTGCCCTCCTCCTGCTCTGGCCTATTCTCTTCCTCCCAAATTCATAGACCCCTGACGGGTTATGAAAAGCTGTGCTCTCTCTCAGAAATGCCCAGACATCTACTTTCCTCCATAAATAACTACATGCATTAATACATGATCAAATCCCACCGTATACCAGGCGGTGGTCCACGGACTTGGGGAAAGAGCTCACAATGGTCGACTGGCAAAATTCATTCCACACAAATTTTCAATATCTTGTTATACTCAATTTTTTTTAAACTCCTCTCCAGATGGTACAGGGGTCCCCACTCATTACACACAATGTTCCCATCAGTCCCCTCTACTTGTTGGAGGTGTGGCTCGGATGAAGGGACTTCTCTCCACATATGGTGGGACTGTGCTGGAATTCAGCCCCTTTTGGTCTCTGTTTTTTTTTCCATACACGGTAGACTCTATGACCGACCCTTGAGGCCTACTCCAGAAATGGCATTACCATCTATGCTTCCAGGCCCCATAGCGTCTCAGAAACCCAGTCTACTGTACTTCCTGTCAGCTGCCAGACAACTGATCCCTTTAATTTGGAAAACAACTACTACTGCTCCGTTATCCTTGTGGGTTTCTACTGTAAATGACATGTGTATGGAGGAGAGGCTGGCCCTAGACAACGATGAAGTTTAAAGTTCTATGGCTTATTTGGATAGACTTTTCCACTTCAGATTCAGTGAAAACTATATTAACAACCGATGACTAAAGTACTATCGCTCCTTGACCAAATTTTTACTCGTTAGTCCTCCAAGATTCGCTCAAGTCCTTTTTTTTTTTTATTTCCCCCCTCAATTCCCTCCATTTCTCCTGCTCCTCTTCCCCTTTTCTTTCCTTTTCTCTTCCTTTGTCTGTTTTTCTTTCACCATAGCCAAATATGTTGTCCTCCAGGTATTAATTCTTATCGTCTTAAGCTAAATGTTTCTGTTTTTCCTTTGCCTGAGGTACCTGCCTTTATTGGTACGTTATCTATGTTTATGTTAACACCTCTTTTTTGATATATGGTCCATACTATGCAATTTATTCAGATGGATATGTGGATCTCCCGCTTTGTTCTTTCTGATATATAATAATAAAAACATATTTGACTCTAAAAAATGCATAGGTGTGAACCAGGCCGAAAACAAAAGCCTTCATGAAATTGTCTTTTTGTTTTCTGTCATTTTCCAAGACGTGTTTGAATCTTGATTGCTATGGGTCAACACAAGACAAGTCTTACATCTGACACATTGATAAATGAGGATTTTGAACACAGCTGTTGCAAAACTACAGGTGGCTTGCTAAAACTTGTTCAAAAGTCTAATTTGCCTGAAGGGTTACCTGCATACTTGATTAAAGCCGAAAACAGTGAGAATTTGGTTTGCAAGAACTAAAGTAACTTTTATTCTCAAATTTACCAGTGGCACACAATTGATGGAAAAGTAGGAACGTCAGAAATGTCCAGTGTCACTCAAACGTTGCAAGCAATTGTTAAAGAGGTTGTTCACTCTGGAAAAAATAAATAAAATAAATGTTATCAGCTACAAAACTCGTAGCTGCTGACTGTTAGTACAATGATGCACACCTGTCCCCCCTGCAGTCATGGCGCTCCCATCACAGTCCTCCTTGCAGTCATGGCGCTCCCATCACAGGCCTCCTTGCAGTCATGGCCCCCCATCACAGTCCTCCCTGCTGTCATGGCCCCTATCACATTCCTCCCTGCATTCATGGTCCCAGTCACAGGCCTCCTTGCAGTCATGACCCTCTCATCACAGTCTTCCTTGCAGTCATTGTGCTCCCATCACAGTCCTCCCTGCTGTCATGACCCACCATCACAGTCCTCTTTGCAGCCATGGCTCTTTCATCATAGTCCTCCCTGCAGTCATGGCCCCCCATCACAGTCATCCTTGCACTCACCCCCCCATCACAGTCCTCCTTGCAGTCATGGCCTCCCATCATAGTCCTCCCTGCAGTCATGGCCCCCCATTCACAGTCGTCCTTGCAGTCACCCCATCACAGTCCTGCTTGCAGTCATGGCCCCATCACGTTACTCCCTGCAGTCATGCCCCCCATCATAGTCCTCCCTGCAGTTATAGCCCCTCCATCACAATCGTCCTTGCAGTCATGGCCCCCATCACAGTCCTCCTTGCAGTCATGGTCCCAATCAGTCCTCTTTGCAGTCATGGCCCCCCATTACAGTCGTCCCTGCAGTGATGGCCTCCCCATCATAGTCCTCTCCCTGCAGTATCCCCCCATCACAGTTCTCCCTGCAGTCATGGCCCCCATCACAGTTCTCCCTGCAGTCATGGCCCCCATCACAGTTCTCCCTGCAGTCATGGCCCCCATCACAGTTCTCCCTGCAGTCATGGCCCCCATCACAGTTCTCCCTGCAGTCATGGCCCCCATTACAGTCCACCTTGCAGTCATGGCCCCCATCACAGTCCACCTTGCAGTCATGGCCCCCATCACAGTCCACCTTGCAGTCATAGCCCCATCACAGTCCACCTTGCAGTCATGGCCCCCATCACAGTCCACCTTGCAGTCATGGCCCCCATCACAGTCCACCTTGCAGTCATGGCCCCCATCACAGTCCACCTTGCAGTCATGGCCCCCATCACAGTCCACCTTGCAGTCATGGCCCTCCCATCACAGTCCTCCTTGCAGTCATGGCCCCATCACATTCCTCTTTGCAGTCATGGCCCTTCCATCATAGTGCTCCCTGCAGTCATGGCCCCCATCACAGTCCTCCTTGCATTCACCCCCATCACAGTCCTCCTTGCAGTCATGGTCCCCCATCATAGTCCTCCATGCAGTCATGGCCCCCCCATTCACAGTCGTCCTTGCAGTCACCCCATCACAGTTCTCCCTGCAGTTATGGCCCCCATCACAGCCCCCCCCTGCAGTCATGCCCCCCCATTAAGTCCTCCCTGCAGTCATAGCCCCCCATCATAGTCCTCCCTGCAGTCATGCCCCCCATCATAGTCCTCCCTGCAGTCATTCCCCCCATCATAGTCCTCCCTGCAGTCATGCCCCCCATCAAAATCCTCCCTGCAGTCATGCCCCCCATCAAAGTCCTCCCTGCAGTCATGCCCCCCATCAATGTTCTCCCTGCAGTCATGGCCCCCATCAAAGTCCTCCCTGCTGTCATGGCCCCCCATCAAAGTCCTCCCTGCTGTCATGGCCCCCCATCAAAGTCCTCCCTGCTGTCATGGCCCCCCATCAAAGCCCTCCCTGCTGTCATGGCCCCCCATCAAAGTCCTCCCTGCTGTCATGGCCCCCCATCAAAGTCCTCCCTGCTGTCATGGCCCCCCATCAAAGTCCTCCCTGCTGTCATGGCCCCCCATCAAAGTCCTCCCTGCTGTCATGGCCCCTCATCAAAGTCCTCCCTGCTGTCATGGCCCCTCATCAAAGTCCTCCCTGCTGTCATGGCCCCTCATCAAAGTCCTCCCTGCTGTCATGGCCCCTCATCAAAGTCCTCCCTGCTGTCATGGCCCCCAATCAAAGTCCTCTTTGCAGTCATGTCCCCCATCACAGTCCTCTTTGCAGTCATGCCCCCCCATCACAGTCCTCTTTGCAGTCATGTCCCCCCATCACAGTCCTCTTTGCAGTCATGCCCCCCATCACAATTTTTATAATTTTGTTCCCACAAATAGAGCTTTATTTTGGTGGTATTTGATCACCTCTGCTCCCTCCCCTTTCCTGTTTAAAATCACAGTGTCCCTTGCAATCTTTGCCTCCCCTGCAGTGTCTTACCTATAGAAGGACATAGGCAACTAGCAGCCTGTGTCTATTCTCTCATGTCTCCCGACCAGCCGCTGATGTCAGCCTATTAGCAGAGCAGGGGGCAGGAGTGGCTGCAGATCGGGACAGAGAGCGGGAGCTGCCAAACTTCTCATATTAACAAGCAGGTGATCACACGCTTGTTATTATGAAAAGTCTCCTGCTCTCTGTCCAGGGGGCAGCTGTCGCTGTCGCTCGCTGTCCCAATCTGCAGCCACTCCTGCCCCCCCCCCCCGCTCTGCTAATAGGCTGACGTCAGCGGCTGGTCGGGAGACATGAGAGAATAGACACAGGCTGCTAAATGGCCCGTGGTCCATGACAGGACTCGCCTCCTGCTGTGTGACATCAGCCTGGTGATCAACAGGCCACGGACCGGTACCGAGCCACGGTGCGGGGGTTGGGAACCCGTGTGTTAGTGTATCTTAACCATGTCAATACCAGGCACGTTCTCCCCTTCCCGCCCAGGACAGTTTTCAGCTTTCAGCTCTATCGCACTTTGAATGACAATTGCGCGGTCATGCTACACTGTACCCAAACAAAATTTTTATCATTTTGTTCCCACAAATAGAGCTTTATTTTGGTGGCATTTGATCACCTCTGCGATTTTTATGTTTTGCTAAACAAACGAAAAAAGTACAAAATTTTTGAAAAAAAAGTATTTCTTTGTTTTGGTTATAAAATTTAGTTTTCTCCTTCACTGATGGGCACTGAAGAATTGGCACTGATGAGGATGCACTGATATGCAGTATAATTAATGGGCACTGATATGCAGCACTAATGGGCACCAATAGGCGGCACTGATATGCAGCACTGATAGGTGGCTGTGATGGGCACTGACAGGTGGCACTGATTAGCAGATAGGCGGTACTGATTTGCACTGACAGATGGCACTGATGGGCAGCACTGATGCTGAGGTACTGACAGGTTTTACTGCTGGGCACTGAGATGGGCACTGACTGGCACTGTGGTGGGCACTTTGATGGGCATTTATTGACACTTTCATGGGCACTGTGAGCCGTATTTTTATGGGGCACTGACTGACACCTTATGGGCACATTTTAAAAGGTGTTGTAGCACATCTGAGGGGGCTGGGCTGATAATCAATGTGCTGATTTTCAGCACAGACCCCCCTCTGACATGGAGAGCCGCCGATCGGCTCTTCCTGTCAGTGCAAACCGAGAAATGCTGTTTACCGGCACTTCCTGGCTCACGCGATGGTCAGCTGTGATTAGTCACAACTGATCATGTGGTAAGAAGCCTCTGACAGGGGCTTCTTATCAGGATCAGAGATACGGGGTGTCAGACTGACCCAATGGGCGCGCGCCGGCATATTATCCTGCTGGACGTCATGTGATGCCCAGTCAGGATAACAGAACCACTTCCCGGCTGTCGTTCTGCATACGGTGGGTGGGAAGTGGTTAAAATGCCCGTACATCTAACACTCCTCTACCCCTAGACTGATAATGCTGCTGTCCAAAGATGCCCCGGTGCTCCTTCCTGCAGAGTGGGTGCGCTCTAATACAAGAGGTGTCTTACTGGCCAGATCACCAGGTGAAAGCAGAGGGGAAAATGTGTAAAAAATATGTAAAAAGAAAACACATGCAGAAAGCAGATCCAAAGATTGGTAAGCTACAATATATGACATTTTTGGTTTTAGGTTTAATACCGCTTTAAGGATCACTGCATGTTGGAATAAAAGAGTCTTAGATAAAAAGACATATTTAGGTTTGCTAGTAAGGAAGAAACAGATACAAATGTCTATTGTGTAGGATGAAATAATTAGTGGTGTTTAAATTAATATCCTCCTCTTCAATGATTTTCTTTTTTTTTTTTTTTTTTTTTTAAACCAATAGTCTAGACCCAGGTCTCCTGGCAGCTGTCTATAAAGAGCGTGCCAAGAGTGTTTTTGTCCAACATCTGTCTGGGAAAAGCTCCCCATTTCCACCTTTACTGCACAGAACGTTTTCTGTTGATAGGAGCTTGGAGAAAGTGTCAGAGTGCTCCTGCTTTCTTAGCTTGTTGGTAATTCAGAGAGCACCGCTGTACAAAGAGGAATACGGTAATGCAGGATTGCACTGGTGCACAAATAGAGATGCCTGTGTGCAGCAGAGACAGCGAGAGAGGGACATATGATATACCAATTCTCAGTGCAACTTAGGAGGATCTACCCTCACATCGGATCACTCCCCCCCCCCCCCCAACCCCCTGCAGGAAAGCTCTACCTTGGTTCTCTGTACATATCATGATGTGCTTTTTCCAGTCTTGATGGTGAAAAGGCAGACCCCTGAGCACTGTCTGTCTGTCTGGTCCACCGATCTGGGTTCTGTAATAGCTCTGCATCTGCCAGTGCTGAGGACTTGAAGGAGCTGTCCGCAGTGCTGAACTTACCCAGCCCATGTCTGCTCTGGGATCCCAAAGTTTGTTGGATGTAGAGCGTTGTGTTTTATCTGGATAAAAGCAAATGGTTTCTTTACGGTGCTTTTTCTCTTGTGCGCGGCGAGTAGACAAATCCAGGCGCAGGGTATTCTTGTCCTGAATGAATCAGCCCTAGAGCACAGACATCTTTGCCAAGTTTTCAGCTTAGTAACCAGTGCTGTCATCCAAACAGTGACAGATTGAGAATCTTTTTTCCCTAATGTTTTGTTTCCTTTTTTTTTTTATTTTTTATTATTTAGACATTAAAGAAGATTTTAAATGACTTAATATCCAGCGTTCTTCATGGTGGTCCGTATAGGATTTCTCAACGACTCCGTAGGGTAATTAACCCGCTAGAAAGACTAAGAACTAAGAGAAGCCAAAGATCACGTTGATTCTTCATTTGTAACCTAGCTGAGTGGGCAGATTCATCATCCTGTGGTCTTTAGTCCCTTATGCTTGGAAAGCATCTAAAAAGTGTCAGTAAATGAAAAGGAGAATCTGCATCGGAGAAAAAAACAACACAATGATCTTGGCAGCACCTGGGTAATCATTCCGGAAGGCTTATTCGTTGCACACCTGCTTTGAACACTTAGAGTTGGCAGAAGAAACCGAAGATATTTCAACACCTTCACTTTTCCCCTAAATGCTTTTCACTGTCATGGCAATCTGGCTTCCCTGGGAAGGAGAAACGTCTTTCCCTTCCTGAAGTGAGTGGGAGACAACTAGTTGCTTATGTATTATCGTGCAAGCACTTAAGGATTTCTTCCGTCGAGTAGGGAAGGTAATGTACTCACATTAATCTGAAGATCAAGGATACGGGGGAATCTTGAGTCTTTTTTTTTTTTGCACCCTGAGCAATGAGCATAACATGAAGATCAGGCTATACATACAAAGACATCAGTGTTTGTAGACAAGGCAAATTAAATAGAGTGGGTTTATCAGAGGTGCTTTCTGTGATATTCTCAAACTGCCATGCTTATTTTGCCCAGGGTATAGCAACTAGCCTGCTTTTTGCTGGGCAGTTTCATTTCAGCTATCATTCTGGGCATTGCACTGACTGAATGAATGAGGGGGTGGTGGTACCCAGCTGTTCTGCAGATGCCCAGCGTGAGATGCCCCCCTACTGGTGAGTCCCTGGGGGTGTGTCATGACTCGAGAAGAGAGGAGCCGGGCTCCAGCTGGCAGCTGCCCCTCAGGTGTGGCCAGAAGAGATGCCCAGGTGGTGCCCCCCACGTGCTACGCCAGGACAAAGCAACGCCGTGCCTTAAAGCTACCCTCTCTGGAGCACACCAAGCTGCATGGCCTGAGATATATATGCTCACCAAGGTTGGCATTTCAACGACGTGCATTTTGGTTCCTTGCCTTCTTCACATCGCTGGGACTCTTACTGTCTTGGTCATCCAACAGGTTGCTCTATTGGTTATCTTTTCCATCTCACACCCGAGTGCAGCTGGAATGGAGCAAGGAGCTGGTCTTTCCAGCTGTTACCCTTTGCAACAACAACCCAGTTCGATTTCACAAGCTCAGCAAAAGCGATCTTTACTTTGCAGGTTACTGGCTGGGACTATTGTTGGCCAACCGTACAGCTCGACCCCTGCTGGCAGAGCTTCTGCCCGAGGACAAACACAAATGGTTCCACAAACTTGCAGATTTCCGGCTTTTCCTGCCACCTCGGGACTTTGATGGGATCAGTGTCGGGTTCATGGACAGACTGGGCCATCAACTGGAAGACATGCTGCTTTCTTGCCGGTATCGAGGTGAAACTTGTGGCCCACACAATTTTTCCACAGTGAGTGCCTTCTCTCTAACTGCATTTTTCTAATTTTACTTTGTTCTTTGATTTTTTGCTGTATTGGTTTTATGGTTTATAAACAGTGCAGTCTTCTTGAGTGACACATCTATTTAAATCGATTATATTCAGTACTCATTTTCTAGCCAGCATATAAATAGAATTCTCTTAACTATTTATAGGCAGAGTTATAAAAAGACATTGGGAGCATTTATACATGTAGGGCAAGTTAAAGATTGCGTCATTTCAAAACTTTAAATAAAAAACATAATTTTTCATTTTTTATCTTAGACATTATGTGTAATAAAAGAATCATTACATATTAATTATTTAATCATAAATGCTTAGGATATCTGGGGGAAAATTTATATATATTGCAGCCACAGCCTAAGCTTTGACTCAGTTTGTGATTTTAAATGGCACCCATTTTATTATGTGTGTTTGCATTTTTCTGATGTCAACCCTTCATATTTGTGGCTAGCAGTTAGTTTGCAAGTTATACAGAGTTTACTCTAATTTTCATTTTTTTAATATCACTTTTTGACATAGCTTTCCCTTGACAATCTTGTACATTCTCACGCATACTACTGAATAAAACAGTGTCTAGTAAATGGATGTGGGTTCTAATTATGGAAGAGCAAATGAAAATCCACAACATTGTCTGAATAGCCAATTAGATTTTTTATTTTTATTTTTTGCGATGAACATTAGTCAGAAACAAGTTTAGTCTATGTGTAAGAATACCCCTATAATAGAAAATGAATTGCAGGCTCCTGGATATTTGAAGACAGATTAATGTAATGAACTGGAACCTTAACACACTAATTAGCTCTCAGCATGAAAAATAACACATATGTGGTATGCTAGGCATTGTCAGTATGTGTTACACGGTGCCATTTTAGGTTGAATAATGCAAAAAGACTGTAAATGTCTCCAGAGGAATGTAAAAAACATTGTTGGACATACAGAAGTGCTAACTTTATCAAGCATGATTCTTTATCTACTGTTCCATGTAATGGGATACCAGTGCAATTATGTGCCTGACTCTCTGAAAGATCTTGTCTGTCCTACCAACTTTGGCCCATAATGCTGATTAAGCGTGCATGTTACACAGAGAGGAATAGGGAAAGCTCCTATTGGGGAAAGCTCCCTGGTGGCTGAAGGTTTTGTTTACTGGTTGAAATGTAATCAGCTATGGTGGTAAGGTGACTCACTTAGGGTTTGTAGCCACGACCACCTTTGCAAGACCCTATGGATCTTTATCTTCCACTTTTACTACTCCTAGGATACTGAATCCCCAGGTCTTTCCAACGTTTCTTTGCGCAGGGAGATTTCCAGTGACCTCCACAGTGACAGGGTGTTCTTTAGGGGCTTCCTCACAGCATCATTTTAGAGACTGCCAGATGCATTTAGGAAGCCCTCACAATGATGTGTGTGCCTACTTGTATTGTACAGAGTATCACAAAAAAAAAGGTTAACAGGGGTAGCGTGGTGCAGTAACTGTTGTATACCTAGTTAAATGAAGCACAAGCCACCTCCTAAAGGTTAGCTGGTATTATTCTAGTATTTCCCTCTAAGAATTATGATCTACGTTCAAAAGCCTTAGAAATACATGTTGAAATGATCTAGGACGGGGGTCTCAAACCGGTGGCCCTCCAGCTGTTGTGAATCTACAAGTCCCATGAGACATTGCAAGGCTGACAGTTACAAGCATGACTCCCACAGGCCGAGGCATGATGGGAATTGTAGTTTCGCAAAACAGCTGGAGGGCCACCAGTTTGAGATCCCTGGTTTAGGACTTTAGTCCTAAAGTCAGTGAAAGTGAACAATATGTCAAAAATGAAATAGTAATTGAGTTCTTGGACTCATGTATGGCCCAAAACAAGAAAAAAAAAAAAACTTAGATTGTAAAGGAAAATATAAAAAATTGGATCCCCAGCACTTCCTGCTCCCAAGCCACCTAGGCTGTTCAGATCAAATGCATCTGGGTAGAAAAATATAATCGGGCTTCCTTACCCTTAATCTGTAATCTTAAATCCTGGATTGACTGGAGGGATGTGAAGGAACAGGCCTGATGATCCCAATCTCCAAAAATGCATCTCTATGGCCTGAACAGTTTGGTTAAGTGCTGGAGATGCAATGCTTATATATTTATCAACACATTGTTTATTTTTCCTAGCCACTCTTTGCTTTTTGACTATGATGTGGGGGCATCAATTTGACTAAGTACTGTTTTCTTCTAGACTTTAGGTCCACTTGAAGAAAGACATTAAAACCTGATTTGGCAATCTGTCTCCCCCATTGTACAGAGGCCAACAAGATCAGCATTTTTTCAATTAACATGTATAATTCAGAATCAAATAAACTAGGAATAGTCTCTGTATATTACCTGGGAGATATTGTGGAGAAATATTACCGTTCTATTTGCTTGGTCACCCTGTGTCCCTAATAGACACAGGGTAACTTAGACATAAGAGGGACATAGGGGGCTGAAACAAAGGTTTCCCAGTTCTCTCCAAAAGCCCCTGTACCGGCTAGGTTTGTCACAGTTCACATTTGTATAAATGTATCTGTCATCAGGAGCCATATTTAATAAAAAACAAAAAAACATAAATGTATACAAAATGTATTTCATATTACTAATATTTCATTGAAATACATGCAAATTACAATTTCACAGATGAACATCATTGACCTTGTACAATGAAAAGTGATCCTATGATCTGTCTCATGGGGTGTCACAGACTATATAGTCAATATAGAAAATCCCTTTTTGATACGGTATATTAAAAGCAAGGTAAATCTCAACCCACCATCCATGATGTGACAGGCAGCATTTGAATTATCTGAACTTTTTTTTTTTTTTTTTTATCTCTTTGATCTGTTGTATCAAAAGGCACAAGAGGCCATTGATCTTCTTTCCTGCAGATGAAAACAAAACACGATTCACCTGTCTTAGTTGCTGATCACTTATAAGGAATGTCAATTTCATAGCAAGTAGTCTTACGGTAAAATGAAAGGCTACAATTTTTCAGTACAAGCATTGGAATAGAGAGATTATTACCTAGATAGTATAACACTGTGGCTGAGAATCTCTGTAGTTATAGGCTGAAGAATTGGTGTGCTTGTAAAGATAAAGTACAAATGGCCCAGTGCTGTCAGTGTTATAAGGGTCTAGTTTAAGAGAGAGTACAGTGTAAATTTATGTTTGTTGCCAGCAAAATAAATATTACCTCTATTAACATCAAGTTCATTTACCCCCCCATGTAAATGTACTTATATGTGAATGTATGTTATATATTCTCCACTTTTGTTCTAAAATTATTATTTTTATTTTTTTTGCCAACATTTTTTATTGAGTTTTACAGCTTTAAACAAAGCAACATTTGGCGACTACAATAGCATTTGCTGTAAACTGGCCATGCAGGGCCGTGCAATAAAACACACATACTTCTAACTATCTAATGGAAGCCGCCTCCAGCCCCACCCAACCAAACCCAAATCGGTCTCCCACCCAATCCTGAAGCTCCACCGGACTGGAGCGTCAAAGCTAGATAATTCAGTTCCCATTTCAAGTATGTAGTAACTAGATGGCCTGCAGATCACCAGGTCTGTATATGTCACATACACCTGAGCCAATAATTGTGAAAGTTATCTCTGATACCATTGAAGTAGTGGACCTTGATGTTAAACTACCAATCATTGATATATTAGCCCCTGTCCGGCCCGCCACAGAAGAGCAAATATACTAGTTTTTGCATTCCTCATCCTACAATTACCCTACAGTAGAGAAAGAGTCCAGCCATGGCTGCCAAACCTTCATACATTTCTTTTCACAACCTGTGGAGATATAGGTGGCTTTATAGAAGGGGATTGTTGAATTAACTAATCCCTTCCAGAAGGACACAGTTGGAGGAATCGAGAAGGACCCCAGAATTGGGATTGTGTAAACTGCTTTGTCTCTCAGAATTCCTCTTATTTCGGCACTGGGACAGATCATAGTATTAAAGCACACCGACCCCAACACTCAGGTAGCAGAGAGGGATTTGTGTATGCCTCTGTTTCAGCAGAACAGCAGTAAAGTTCGCTAAAGACCTCGTGATGTACATAACTGAGCTGGAGAGAATTGTTTATTTTAACTTGATATCATTTTAAATCACCAATCAGTTCTGATCGTTAAATTTTTCTAAATGCGTTTTGGTGCTAATTGTTTTGCACACTGCAGTTAAGAGCCAAAGCAAGACATTTTACTTTGCATTTACATGACTTTAATGGTACTGTATCTATTGTTGTGCTAAGTAAATGTTTCATGTGAGAGTTGGCGTTTGCTGCCAGATGCAGGCTAAGGGTTCAGTTTCAGAGTTAGAATTGTAGGTTGTTGAATTAAGTTAAAATTGAAGGTTAAAGTGGTTGTATACCCATTCCGATGACTTTTATTTAAATTGACAATTGCAGGTTTCTAAACTATATGCACTATATGAATGTCCTCTTACCTGCTTGCCTTGCATGTATTCTGTAAATTTCTCGCTAATGACGTCACGTGCACACTGATTGGCACTGCCAGGTGGCACTGATTGGCACTGCCAGGTGGCACTGATTGGCACTGACAGAGGAGAAGGAGCTTCACACTGTGCCAATATTGACGCTTTGTGAAACTGTGCGTTAAACTGACATGAAATATAACTTCAAGCAGAGAGAGACCAGCTGTCCTAATTCAATGGTGATGTCAGGGGTGGGCAGGACCCAGCAGCTATCAAATACCAGCCATTAATTGGGCTGCTTAAGAAAAGGGGTGGGGCCACATACACCTAGCGGCCCGCCCAGACCCCATTCTATTGGCTGGCGTTTGATAGCTGCTGGGTCCCGTCCACCCCGGGTCCCACCCACCCACAACATCAACGCGGAATTCTGACAGCTGGTCTCTCTCTGCATTCAATTAAATTACACGACAGTTTCACACACTGAGCGGCTCTGGCAAGTGTCAATATTGGCTCATAGTGAAACTGTCTCACAGGCAGCATGGACTGCACACTCATTGGATGAAGCATTTCACAGCAGTCCCACTGGCAGATCTCCGGAGACAGCCGGTATGGCAGAAATGCGAGTACAACTTGTCACTGCCGACTTGTCCTCAACCACTGCCCTAAAATTAAACCAGAACGGATGGAAAGTTGGGGAGATAAAACAAACTATTTTAATCCAGTCACATGTTCACTCCCCTCCCCCTCCTATCCAGACATACCATTGGGCTTGTTGAATGTCTCTCTGGCCTCTTCTTTTCAAGCATAGAGTTTGGCGCATTGAATTGTGGGGCATGTTTTGAAAAGAGGCCTGGAATGCAGTATGTGGGAAAGAAGTGGTACGTTTTTAAGATAAATGAGAGAGCACATCCCGGAGTCTACTGTCGGTGAAAGTTCTGCAGAGAATGATTTTAAAATGATTTTAAAATGACAAAAGTGAATTAACCCTTTAAGCATAATATTAGCCCACATATGGACCCTGCTTGTCATAAAAGCTTCATACTGCCACTATAGCATTGATTAATGGCCCTGCATTCTCCTGTGATCTGCACTGTGTGGTCTACTGGGAGCCACACAGCCTCATCCTACATTTATTGGGTTTAACCGGGATTGGAGGAGGGAGTACTAGGTGGTGAGGCTGTATAAAAAAAGCAAAAATTGCAGTTATCCATTAAGCTAATACTAATAGTCCACATCTGGAACCTTCTCATCCCACACACACCCTCTCTGCTACTATGGAGGTCATTCACATCTGTGAATTATCCTTTCATCTCAGGGAATTTCTAGCTTACTGGAAAATCTTCCATGTTAACCTTTATAATACATAATTATCTCATCCCTTGTCCAGTCTCTTTGCTTGAGGAAATCTTGCCACTTATGACAGCCCAATGCTTTCCCAATAATGACAGCCATTGTAGAACCCATTAAGCTTGACTGCAATAGAAATCTCTAAACAAATTCTTCTTTGCTAGTTCTATGCTTTCTTTTTTTTTCATATGAATACAGAGATGTTGAATTTGTGAAATCCAGAAAATCTCTGTACAAATGAAGAAAATCAGAAATATTGAAAAAGGCTTTATACATATTCACGAACCCTGTTCAGTTTTTTGAGTCTATGCTACAAGAGATCTGTGTGACTTGGATGGCTTTGTAAACGCACAAGTAGGTATTAGAAGTCACGTTATTTTATGAGAGTGTTTTTCAGCTTTCGGCGTATACCTCATTTCTGAGTCAGCAAACATGACCCAGGCCAGGCAGACACTGTACATCATAGGGAGATCTTGCATGCACTGCTGTCTCCATCTACGAAGGAAGCCGGGCAGGTGGAGGGGGGGGATAGAAACAAGTGGGTTTAGCAATAAATCTAATTAGCAAGATTGCATTAAGCAGGTAGCGAAGACACAGCCTGGAAGGGGGCATTTGGTGGGAGCGGCAGGTGGGAATCATGTTAACGTAATATGAAAGACTGCTTACTGAATCTTCCCGACAGGCTCTGCAAGCTGTGTTGGATTTCAATCCCCAAACTCACATTGATCACACAAAACGTGCATGTACTTAAACAGCTGGATTCACGATATAGTCTGATCTTCTGTGAAAAGCTTGATATTAGAATTATTCATTGGTATTTTATGTATTCAGATAAATCTGTTAGAGCTTAAAAAATTCTCATTAAATATATGCACAGGCATACATATCTGTCACTTCAGCACAAAGATCACCTGTGATGTATAATTGAGGGTATACCCCTTCCGTGGTACAAGTCGTTTGAAAGCTGAGATGTTTTGTTGTCTTCGATCCACCCCGTGCTGTCACTATCAGTTCTACAGTTAGATACTGCAGTATATGATTGCTCTAAAACAGTGTTTCTCAACCTTTTTCAAGTCAAGTCACCCTTGACAATTCTGCACAATTTCAAAGCACCCCATTTTATAATGTAAAACAAAAACAAAAAAACGAATAGAATTATATAACACAACAACATCCACAGATGTAGGACACCCAACATTGGAGGTGATTTATTCCTCCGCCTTTGCAAACCGGTACTGACTAGTATTCCAGTGTCTCTCTTCTCCTTCAGCTTCTCTCCCTCACTCAGCTAATTTGACCCCAGTGCTGACAGAGGGGGCACAGAAGGGGCAAACAATACAGGTGCCTGATGTCCTCCTCGTCAACCAATGATGTAATTGGTTTTCAGGATGCTGGAAGGTTGTAATGGTGCACAATGAAAACCTGTGGCTTTGTGTAATTAAAAGGAAAGATTCATCCACCTGTTGGCTTGTATACAACTTTTGGGCAATGTTTAGGCATTTTGCCAAGGCACCTCCTGAAGAATCCTGAAGGCACCCCATCCCCTGGGTACCCTGTTCGAAAAAAGGCTGCTATAAATCACTAGCTGAGGCAGCCACTCTGCAAAGATTAAACATAAATTATATTTGTTTGTTGTTCAGTATTGGGGATTTGGACAGGTATGGAGAGGAATTATCTGCCCATAGGGTACAGAAGACCGCGTTCTAAATTTTCACAGAAGCCCTGTCTAAGAAAGAGATGTAAGATTTGGAATTGCCACCAGATGAATTTCAGCACCATTTGGTTCCAACAAGTTATAAACATTCACTCTTGCAAAGGTTTAAGTAGGTGCAAGAATAAGAGTGAACACACAGGTCAGAGCGTATATAATCTGTGGCTTCTTATGGTGATAAAACAGAAAAGGATTTATAAAATAAGGCAGTGCAGGGATTAGTATTATCTCTAGCAAAGTAGCCCTTTGGAGTCAGTCTTTTTTTCAGTATATTTTAGTGATATCAGTAAAAGATGTTGTCCTGTCGGTTGCTATTACTCCCAGACTTGCCAAACTTGCCAAAAATGAAGAAAAAAAAAAAAAGAAAAGAAAAAATTTGTATATGGCAAGTAATTGAAAGCCCGGTATAAATCCAAGGGGGATCGGAGAATCGCTGTCCAAGGACCTCGGCTATGGAATGCTCTACCAATCAACATCCACCCGAAAGAAAATCACCTGGCTTTTAGGAAAAAACTCCTTCCTCTTCTAGCTGATGATCAAAGCTCGTCACAGTGCCTTGAGGCAATTCAGTTCGCATTGTGCGCTATACAAGTATTTCATTCATTCATTCACATGGTGGGTGATTGGTCTCAATCATCATGCCTATGTTTATAACGTTCAATGACCTGATCATTATCTTTGTATGAGTGTATATTTCCAGAACATTACTGCTCCTGTGCAAGCACAATTTGAATGCCTTACTGTGCTGTACCCTTTCACATACTCCATGGCCTATATTTGTTTATATATGTTGTACTCTCTGTTAAAGTGAATTGTAATGTATCATTTTATATCCTATAAAAATAACAAGCATGTTATACTTACTTGCTCTGTTGCAATGGATTTGTGCAGAGCAGCCCGGATCCTCCCCTCCTCTGGTCCTTCTTTTGTGCTCCTGGACCCTTCCTTCTGTTCAGTGCCCCCACAGCAAGCAAATTGCTATAGGGGCACCGGAACCGAGTCAAAACTCCCTGTGTCCATTCAGACACGGGGCCCTAACTTAGCCCCACCCCCTCCCCCACAATTGGCTAGCTGACTTTGACAGCAGCCAATGACGCCACTGTTGTGTATTAGCATATCAGAAGAGAGAATCTTGGATGGCTGAGACACTTGTGGACATCGCTGGACAGAGAGGGACCTCAGGTAAGTGTTAGGGGGGCTGAGGGGGCTTCGGCACACAGAAGGCTTTTTATCTTAATGTATAGAAATGCATTATAGTGTATGTAAACCCTCACATATACCCAGTGAAGTGAACAGCCTCAGATGATAAACAGAGATGAAACAAATCTCAGTTTTACATCTGATGTCCTCACCTTTATATACTGTTTAGAAGTGCACATTGTGTTAGATTTTTCTCTTCCTGGTTCCCCTGTAGGAGTGGATTATTGCTAGACACTGTGAGACAGCTGATTGGAAGAAAGGCACACACCCCCTCCTCACACAAGCAGAGGTTGCCTATGTATAGTTTAGCAATCTGCTAATCTATTTATAGCAACCTCCCCTGACACACACTTGTATCACTCATCTCGGAGAGCTTGTCAATAGTTATCAGGCTGATAACAGAGGAACAGAGTAAGAAAAGGCTACAGGACTCAGTGAAAACACTGCAGATATATGTGCCCAGTTCAAATATAATGAATCAGGTTTAGATCCACTTTAAGATAAAAAAAAAACCTGCCTTTACTACCACTTTGTTTGTAAAAGTATATAAAGTACTTTGGTGCCAGAACATTTTGGTAAATTAAAAATTGTATATGGACGCCAATTATGTTCGACCACTATAAGGCTCCATTCACATTGGGCATTTAACCTGATGTACGGGACTCCAGAATTTAGCTGACGGCAGAGCACACAAGTGCACCACCCAGTCCCGCTGCCAGCATCCGGTCAAACTGTATAGCAGACAACTGTTGAGACACCTAGCTGTATGAATGTTTAAGGAAGTATGAGTACAGGGACACAAGCAAGAATTCCAAGTATTCCTCCCTGGGTGCATAATGCCCTAAACATTCATACCGCCAGATGCCCCTTCCACCCACATCAGCTGTCAGCTTCTCATAGCGTTTGACAAACTGCCAGCAGAGAGGCTGGATGGAGCACCTCTGTCCTCTGCCCAAAGTTAAACATCAGAGTCTCATGCATCAGAGCCAAGTGTGCATGGGGCCTAAGTCACTATTGCCTCGTTTCCAGTGAGCGAATCGGTTTGGGTTGGTTCGTTACGGTACGCTATTTTGAGTGTTTCCATTATGAAAGCGGCCCATACAACCGAACCATACCGCACCATTCATGGTCCTGCTTCAGATGTGGGGCGATAGAAAATGGTACAGTACGGTTAGGGCAAAGCTACTGGCATCACACAATACAATCCACTGATTGGCAGACAGAAAAAACGTCAATGCTCACGTCAAAGGCATTTTTCAAACCCAGTATGGCCCCTGGTGGTCCAACTTGCAGTGGAAATGCTCACCTGAATAGGCTGGACCATTCTAAGCCCTTGTACACATGGTCGGAGATTCCGACAACAAAATCCGTCAGATTTTGTCTGACGGATTTTATCTGAAACTGTTGTATACACACTGTCGGACAAAGTTGTCGGAAAATCCGACGTGATGACGTTATTTCGTTACGACGGGACTATGTTCACGCTAGTAGTCAATAGCTTTGGTATAGGAATTTGATCTGAGCATGCATGGCACTTTGTCCAATCGGAATTCTCTACACATGATCGGAGTATGTCCGATCGGAGCATTTTGTCAGAAAATATTTCCGGCAAGTTGGAAAAGTTGGTCCGACGGATATTCCGACAAACAGTCCGATGCAGACCACACACAGTCGGAATATGCGACAAAACGCTCCGATCGGACACATTCCGACTGAATCTCCGACCGCGTGTACAAGGGCTAACCCTTCCAAACTGTACCAACCCGAACCGTTCCACTCAGTGGAAAAGAGGCATATAAATCAGAAGGAGAGTTTTGTCTGACCACGGTCAAGGAATGGTGTGAGACATTGTGGAAAATGTATTAAATAAATGGAAAAAGTTCACTAAGCAAATCGAATTTTCACTTTGTAAGGAATTTTCCACTTACCATTGCAACGAATGCCCAATCACGTGCAGGGAAAGCATGATTAGATTATATAAATCAGCGCAGCTTGACCTCATTCTCCAAACTAAGGAAAACTTCCCTTGCAAATGAAGATGCAAAATACCTTTAGTAAATCAACCATGTTGCCTTCACCTTTGCCTTATTGCTTAAGTGGTGGGAGCAGCTGCATATCTACTACCAGAGATATGTGAACTCTATAAATAAGCCTCATCACAATCTCACAAACCTCTGAAAAGTAGCGTTCTCTTACAAAAAAAAATCCCAAATGTTTGCAATTAATCTAGAGAGCTAAAAAAGACAAACTTGTATAACATTCCATGTAAATATTTGCAAATGCCACCAGCTGCTTTTTCAGGCTCAAGCTGCAAAACAGATGAAGGGACCTGCAATTTTTGAAAATAACACTGCGGTGTGAGGTACAGATTAGGGACAAAGACAGATAGGGTGCCATTTACTGATGTACTGTTTCTCTAGCATTGATTGGATTAGAAGCAACTAATTGCTATTTTCATGACTGTAACATTTGCAAAGTGATAAAAGACCATTTATAAATAAGCATGGTATGGCATTTTCAGGTCATTATGCCAAGAGGGAGGTGGCACATGTTGAAATGGAAATTGGCTATTATAATATAATTGCCTTTTATTTGATAATATCCAAACATCAGTAAATATATTGTTCTATGTATTATGGTTTATTGCCTACTTTAGCCTAACATGACTCAAGTGGATCTGAACCTAGAAACAAAAATGTAATACTGTATATTGCAGCTTACCAGTCCTTGGATCCGTTGGCTGCATTCATTAAAATTGTTTAGGCTAAGAGCATTTTTCAGTAAGTACTATTCTGAATCCAATTGTTATAATGGTGACCATCCCCTCCTGAGACCCCTGAGGCCTGGCCTGAAGTTAGCAGAGACACTTACCACGGACAATCTCCATCAGATAGCAGAACTCGACAAACACTTGAGGTCCATGAATGTCTTATTGCACATATATCAAACACAAGGCCCAAGGGCTGAATTCGACCCTCCAGACCTCATCATGTGGCCCTTGCACCCAGTTTTGCAGCTGGAACATGACGGAACTCCTCTGCCACCACTTCCAACTCTCACCCTTCGCTCCTGCTACCCGCTGCCACTGATAAACACAGAAGCCTTCTGTATTTGCAAGGGAAAGCTTTGCTCAGCAGCTCCCAGATGTAACAACCCCACGGCAGGGTGCGGTGGGGATAAGCCTCCAGAGTGAGAGAATGATCTCCCTGCAAGGCACACCACCTACACAGAGAGGTAGTAGAACCGGGCCAGGTAGGAGAGAGCGTTGCAAGGAAGCATTGGGGGGGGTGGTTTAGGTTGCACACCCTGCACTCTGTACACAGCACACCCCTGAACCCTGCATTCTGTACATAATGCACCCCTGAACTCTGCACCTAGTGCACCCTTAAACTCTGCACGCTGTACCTAGCACACTTCTGAACCATGCACTCTGTACATAATGCACCCCTAAACTCTTCATGCTGTACCTAGCACACTCCTGAACCCTGCACTCTGTACAAAGTACACCCCAGATACAATTGGCCCATGCAATGCTGTAGACTAGAATGTTTTGCGCTCAAAAGGGAGTATTGGTTTCTCCTAGCTCCAGTGTGTGTCTTGCAGGTGGAAGGATTACCGAAGCTCACACACAGAAAAAGGAAATGACTTCACAAGAAGGGGAAGGGTAAAAAATTTTTTAAAAAAGAACACTTAACCAGAAAACAACATAATTCCTATAAACAAATGCTACTGCATTTGCTATACACTGAGGAGGCCGCACAAGTACAGCAAAATCATTTTCTGATCTTGCTGGGAATGTAATGACCTTATCCATGCCTGTTAGCTGAACTGAATGCACAAGCAGTGCTCCTATCATTTTGTAAACTACTTAAACTACTAATCCTCCCATCCCCCCACATGTAATGGAAGGAAGAAATGTGTGAAGTTCAGCCTAATGACAATGATGGTTTTCTCCATAGATACAGTGGAATGAATGTAGCTACTTTATGAAAATGTGTTGGTCATAGGATTACCTGATGAAAATAAAGAGGAAAAAAGGCCAGAAAAAATAAAAACTAGTAGAGCTACCACATCTAAGGACTGGTAAGCTGCAATATTTTATTTTTTAAATTGGATATAATTTAAAACAGTTTTGTACCCTAACTAGGTGATATTTTGTTTGCTAAAAATGAAAAATATATAGTAAACATTTGCCACATTTTCCATAAAATACTTGTTTTTGCCGTTTTGTCCTCTGGCTTTATATCTCTACTTATCTAACTTCTACAGGCACTCCCTTACTGCTGTAATGCAGATAAACTGCCACCTGAAGAGCCTTCAGAATCCAATATCCCTTCAGTAGTGTCTGATGTCTGGTATTCCACTGCATTCACTGGTTCAAACTGCCGACTCCCATGCTGTGGTGTATTTAGGTTTTGTGTTGCCTTGTACACCTGACTAAACTTGTGCACCCCCTAATTTAAATATGACCCACCCCTTCCTGCCAATGCCACACCCCTTCCTGTTTAATGCCCACTCTGTCATCTGTAAACCACACCCCTTCCACTTGATCCACCTTTTGCTCTTAGAGCTCCACCTCAACTGCAGTGGACTCCTGCAGTTGGATTTTCAGGTGAAGACAAAGTTGAAGCTTGCTCAGGCTGTTCAATGCAATGAAAGGCTGACAGAAGCTGCAGCCATCCTCAATGTTTACATGTAATCACATTAAGGAGTGATTATCTATGGTGAGGGACAAATGACTGTCCTAGGACACAAGCTGTTTGTGTCCTGGAGTGATCATCTGTCCTGAACCCCAGGTAATTGCTCCATATGAGTGGACAACTGCTGCCAGGCTGTCACTGGCTTGTATGGGCTGAACTGTATTTTTTTTTTTTTTGTGCGGGTTGGGGGGAGTGAGCAGCTTTTTTGCTGCCACCCCCCCCCCCCCCCATAAAGTGCTGCCCTAGGTCTGGGCCTTGTTGGCCAAGGCCAAGATATAGCGCTGCCCCCACGTCAATACTGTGTTATGTAGGAACGTAGGGGCCAGCACAAGGAACCACCAGGTGCAGCAGGGAACCAGACATCACACATTGCTGAAGTGTTGGGTTATGAATGCTCTTCAGGCAGCAATTTTTCTTTCTCAACCATGCAGCAGCAGGAAAGGTGTGTACTATTTTCCTTGTAGGGAATATTTTAATTTAGCTAGTCAAATTTGCGTTAAACACAAACTTTACTGAGGAATAGTAGAAGCTGATATTGTTGACTGAAACCAGCGTGCAAATTAGGATCCCTGACTTCACAGCTACATCCTGTTCCAGGTCATCATTCTCATATCTCCAGCATATCACTATTTCCACAGACTAATTTGTCTGGGTGAGTGATCATTTAAAATGCATGCATGCATCGTTCATAATTGTCAAGTTCAGAAAGAGGATCGATTCTTATGAATACCAATGGCTATAATGAGATTCCTGACCATAGCTTTGACAGGAGTCTATCCTAGGATTCTACAGTTATCTATCAAGCATTTAGTAACCACCTACAAACAGCTTAGCCCATTAACCTACCAGACTTGTTATACATACGTCATACAATAGAGCTGTAGATCACATCGAGCGTTTAGGCTAGGAACTTTTAAAATGCTTTGTAATTGCTTGGTGGATGGTGGTAATAAACCAACATACAGCAGTGAGGTGATGACAAGCCATATCTGTGTGTAGAAAGACTGGAATGCACGTTGCCCGTCTATTGCACTGTCACTCTATGCCAGTGTTTGATCTATTTCCCTCATTATATGCAGTTAAAAAATTAATTTAGCTTCATCAGGAATCATGATGGAAACTGCAGTTCAGTAACAGTTCTAATGTTCCTCTGCTTTATCCAACTGCAGATTCAAGGACTGTGCTCTTTTGCCAGCTTCCCTCTCGGGTAAATACTTACTTTTCTACTTTGTTTAATCACTGAGATGGTGGAACACACATTCTGTGTACATTCAAATTAATTGCTCTGTTTTCTTGTGCCTGTCTACATCAGTTTAAAACTGGATGGAGGATTCACAGCATTAATGATGATGTGTTAACAAGGAGCGCATTTTTTTTCTATTCTTGCCTGCCCAGTATGACTAGAGTATAAATTCTAACGAGTCCCACTCTGCCCTGTCAACCTCTGATCTGATCTCTGTACAATTACTTTATGTTCCCAGTTTACATATATACATACATGTTATTTCTTTGTGTATAAAGTGCTTTTGTGTAGTTCTACTACATTAAAAACCAAGTACACTAAGGGACATGTGAAACCACTCACTGTGCTGTTGATGATGTCCATCAAATACTGTAACTATGATAAGCCTGGATGTCTCAGCCTGGATGTCACACCACTTCCTCAAACTTAATTTATCCAAAACTGATCTCGTGATTTTTCCTCCCCCACGTGCCCCTTCCCCTGATTTCTCTGTCAAGATCAATAGCACTACTATCAGCCCGTCCCCGCATCCCAAGGTTCTAGGTGTAACCCTGGAATCTGAACTATCCTTTCGGCCCGACGCCCAAACGCTTTCCAAATCTTGCCGTCATAACCTCCACAACATCTCCAAAATATGCCCCTTCCTAACCAATGACACCACAAAGATAAACTATCCTTTCGGCCCCACGTCCAAACGCTTTACAAATCTTGACGTCATAACCTCCGCAACATCTCCAAAATATGCCCCTTCCTGATCAATGACACTACAAAGCTGAACTATCCTTTCGGCCCCACGTCCAAACGCTTTCCAAATCTTGCCGTCATAACCTCCGCAACATCTCCAAAATATGCCCCTTCCTGATCAATGACACTACAAAGCTGAACTATCCTTTCAGCCCCACGTCCAAACGCTTTCCAAATCTTGCCGTCATAACCTCCACAACATCTCCAAAATATGCCCATTCCTGATCAATGACACCAAAAAGCTTGTAGTTCACTTCCTGGTCATCTCTCGCCTCGACTACTGCAACTCCCTCCTCATGGGATTACCTTTACATAGGCTATCCCCCATTCAGGCCATCAATAATGCTGCTGCCAGGCTCATCCACCTTACCAACTGCGCAGTGTCTGCTACCCCTCTGTGTCAATCCCTCCACTGGCTTCCACTTGCCCAACAAATTTAATTCAAAATGATAAAAACTTATAAAGCCATCCACAACTTGGCCCCCACTTACATAATTAACCTAGTCTCAAAATACAACCTACTTATTCCCTTTGTTCCTCCCAAGACCTCCTGCTCTCTAGCTCCCTTGTCACCTCCCTCCCATGCTCACCTGCAGGACCTTTCCAGAACCTCTCCCATCCTATGGAACTCCCTACCCCAATCTGTCTGACTATCTTCTGCTCGCTTTTAGATGATCCCTGAAAACACTTCTCTTCAGAGAAGGCTATCCGGCCCCCACCGAACAACTGTACATTTACTTTCCACATCAGGTCATCCCCCAAAGTAATTACTTTTTGTATCACTTGACCCTCCCTCGTAGATTGTAAGCTCTAATGAGCTAATTCCTCCTGTATTGAATTGCATTGTAACTGTACTGTCTGCCCTCATGTTGTAAAGCGCTGTGCAAACTGTTGGCGCTATATAAATCCTGTATAATAATAAGGTGTATAAGCCTAAATTTACTCTATTTGGAGTCTTCTGTAATCCATTGCAGCCAGAATCCTCACTGGGTTGTGCAACATCAAATCTTTCGGCCTTATGTATCGCCATGCAGATTCAAACCTCCAAGGAAATCTTTTGTGTGTGTGTTAGAAATGTCTCACTGCTAACACAACATTAGACTTTTTGTATTTAAGAGACAGCAAGAAGCCTTCAGTGCTTCAGTGATTGTTTGATAGCGTGTGATATCGTCTACAAACTATGGGATCAGCGGAACTGTGACATTGCAGTGGACAAATGAAACACTAAGTGACACTTTTTGTGGACCAGTGGCACTAATACAGTGTTCAGTACTAAAAATATGCACGGTCACTGTACTAATGATACTGGCAGCGGAGGGGTTAACATCGGGGGCAACCAAAGGGTTAAATGTGGGCCTAATTTTATGCTTGTGTACACTGTGTGAGGTGCTTGTACTGCGGGAAGGCAGAGATCCGTGGACCACAGGATCACAACCTTCCCTTTTCACAGAACGGCAATCTGCTTTGTTTACATAGGCATACAAAAAACAACTAGGAGAAAAGAGTTCTCATAAGAGGGTAAAGAATCCAGGCAATCATTTGTTATTTTTGTTTAAATAGGAAGATTGCTGTTCTACATGTGTCCCAAACGATCAGTGGGTCCCGGTGGACATTTACTCCGCAGGACCTGCTGATTGGCTCCCACTGTGTCCAATCACAGCGGGATTAGGTTGCGTGCCCAAGCCCCAGAAGTGCAGGATTATGTAATGTCACGTGATCCTACACAGGAGAGCCGCCCTGCCGCCGTACATCTACAGTATATGGTCCACAAGGGGTTAACATTGACAGGGATGCTTGCAATGATCAGCTTTTATTTATGTAAAACCTTTATCCCAAAAGAAAAAAAAAACCTGTTACTGTAACTGCTTAAAACGTGCTAGGTGAAATTTGCCTTTGATTTGTTAGTCAAGTTAATAATTCAAATCTGCTACTGCATCTAACACTATCCTCTCCGAAGACTGAGAAGGCTGCTGTCCAAAGGTGTCTCCATAGCTTCTGCATAGATTGGGGACACCCTAAGGCAGGAAGTGAGTAACTGGACGAATCGGCAGGTAAAAATATAGGAGAAAAACCTCTAAAAGAGAAAAGCATGTAGCCCTCATATTAAAAGGATTGGTAAGATAAAATATATTACATTTTTTTCTTTTGAGTTTAACAACCTTTCTCTCTGTAAGCGTTCATAGCTTATTGGCTATATTTACTCAACGGTCCCCATTTTTAACACAACTTTTAATTAGAAAAAGCTTCTTGCTCACTGCACCCAACCTACTTCTCTCTTATCTGTCATTCATTAGCCAATCCCAAAAAAGGCTAATAACTTCATAACATGCATAAATCTACAGCGCAAGTACCAGAACAGTACTTCAAAGTGCTGGAACCTTTATGTACACTTCTAGGAATGTTTACTAAAGGCTTTTTATGTAAGGAAGCTTGTTTGCCTTTTAGGGTTCCTTTTTTAGAATGTAAGTGAAGCAGAATTAAGCCGTGCGATCAAAAGAAATTAAAAATGTTAAGCTTTTATGGTTTTTTTTTTTATTTGTATTTGATGAAGTCAAATTAAATGTAGGTAGGAGTAAAAATGTGAGCTACTAGTCATGTGTGTTTCAAGGGATCCAACATTAGACTTCAGAAAAGGTGGCTTATCTCCCAGAAGAGGAGGCACTGGAAAGAAATGTTCTAGGCATATGGACCATGTTCACGGAGTTTAAGGAAGGTAATCTGTGCATAAATGCTAATGAAATACAGTTAGGTCCATATTTATTTGGACACAGGCACAATTTTATTTTTTCAGGTATTTACCAAAACATAGTAAAGCTATAGTTATATGATGGATATGGGCTGAAAGTACACACTCTCATAAACTCTTATGCAGCGTACACACGATCGGAATTCTCGTCGGAAAAAAGCTCTGATGGTTTTCCCAACAGAATTCCAACAGAATTCCCCTCAAGCTGTCGTGCCTATGCACAGTCACACCAAATTCCGATCGTTTACAACACAGTGACGTACAACACGTACAATGGGACTAGAAAAAGGAAGTTCAATCGCCAGAAGCCAATAGCTTCTGTCTCGTAGATGAATCTGAGCATGCATGATTTTTGGCATGTCGGAATTGCATACACACAATCGGCATTTCTGATAGAAAGTTTTTCCGTCGGGAAAATGAGCATACACACGGCCGCATTTTCCAATGAAAAGCTCTCATCTGTCTTTTTCTGGCCAGAATTCTGATCGTGTGTACACGGCATTAAAGATCTCTACAATGACACGTGCAAGGATGAAATGCATCAGTTAAAGGCTGCCTCCAGGTGGGGAATTTCAACATGTGCTAATTGATGAATGAAGCTTGTCCACAGGATTGATGCCATTGCTGTGCGACCCACTTCTTTGTACTGAATTCATACAGAGCATGAACGGGCTAAAGGCCCGTACACACGGTCGGACTTTTTGACAACAAACATGCAAATTACCTGTTTTGGAGCAACATCCAACCGTGTGTACGCTCCATCGGACAAACTTTTTCTGTTTTCATCGGACTTTTGTTGGCTGTGCGAATGGACAAACTTTTTGGCAACAAAAGTCCGATGGGGCAAAGTCCGATCGTGTGTACGCAAAACCATCGGACTTTTGTACAAGGTACAAACACGCATGCTCAGATCCAATGCAAAAGATCAGACTACAATACAGAAGTTGACCAAAGGTGGCGCTGGAGTAATTGAACGTCCTCTTTTGAAGTGTCATCAGTACATTGTGACGTCACTATGTTCGTGTTTGTTGTCAAAAAGTCAGATCGTGTGTATGCAATACAAACTTGTGGACTATGCCCTTTGTACAAAAGTCCACGGGAAAGTTTGTACAAAGTCCGATCGTGTGTGTGAGGCTTTAAAGTGGATGGTATCCAATCAAGATCTAGAACAGTAAAAACTTTGTGCAAAGATTATGATGTCTCTTATTTATGTAGGGTTGGCCAACTAGGGTAGGGTTTGGGCGGCACAGTGGTGTAGTGGTTTGCACTCTTACCTAGCAGTAAAAAGGGGCGCTGGTTCGAATCCCAACCACGACACTACCTGCCTGGAGTTTGCATGTTCTCCCTGTGCCTGCGTGGGTTTCCTCCAGGTATTCCGGTTTCATTCCACACTCCAAAGACATGCAGGTAGGTTAATTGGCTTCTGTCCAAAATTGGCCTTAGTATATGAATGGGGACCTTGGATTGTGGGCTCCTTGAGGGTAGGCACCGATGTGAGTGTGCAATGTACAAGGATAGGGACAATTGTGGACACCTCACTCAGGTTGAACAGGATGGACTGGTGTCTTTATTCAACCTATGTAACTACATACATTGCGAGCTTAATCTTGGGTCCTTGTTTGAATTATTGAGAGAATTTTCAGTTCCCTTGTTGAAATCTTGCAAGCGTAACAGGAACTTTGAGGTTCTTTACCATAATCACGTGATCACCCTTTGTTGTAGTGAGGAACACTACACCTACCCCATACAACCCTTTTAGATGTACTACATTTGTGTAATATTTACACACAGCAATAAACCTAAGGTTATATCCAGGTTTTCTGCATTCCATGCAAAGGACTTTCTTTTGACCTTAAGCTGTCTGCGGATATGTAGGAGAGATGGTAAGTAAATTAGGGAAGCAATTTTTTGACAGTTATAGAATATGACTGAAACAAAAAGGTCATTTTTTATTAGCGTTGGTTTTTAAAAATAACTTTTTTCGAAAAGTATATTCTTTTTTCCAAAGTGAATTGCTCCTTTAAGCCAGCAAATGGATTATAAAACCATTATTCATAAGATTATTTCTTAGGGAATGCTTATAATACAAACCTTCCTTAATAAGATCCCCTGTATTATTTATCTCTTTAAAAAAAAAATGAATGTATATCAGCAACAGTGAGCAGAACAATTTGTATTCATCACACACCCTGCTAGCATTTAAATTCCTGTAATAACACTAGCTTGTAAAATCCACACCCGAACAATACAAAGTATAAAACTGAGATTGGATTGAGACTAATTACCCAAATAACTTTAATTTCAAGAGAAGGATTTAATGATAATGGGGCATGGGCATTTTAATTTATAGTCTTCTGCGGTGATTAATTAGCAGAGACAGGAATGTAAATAAAGACATGCTGTGAATTTACTGCCTCTGATTCCTTTTTGCTCTGTTGCCAGCCAAGTTGGACAAGTGAGTGGGGACAGAGGCATCTGAGGACAGAGCTGTGTGTATGTAGCACTTGGCTCTTTGTAATACATAGCTAGGAATCTTGGCACCCTCTATGCATGCTGTCCTCCCACAACAAGAGTGTGAAGTTGTGTGTACCCTCAGAAAAAAATGATTTGCAAAATTGCATGGCATTATTTCAGGCCTTAGTCCATTGATTTATGGATACCAGCAGAGTTCCACAGAACCAGCCAACTGATCTCAGAGGAAATTTTGATTGGACATGGTACTTTTCTTTCAGACACTTGCTATTGCTTTGCCCAAGGTGATGTTGATGAATATTTTCTGCTTTCTCGCTTCCATAGCTGTAAACATTCATATTGATCCATCAAATCTGATTATGGCTTGATCTTTCAAGGGATCACATGTATGTCTGACCTTCCTCTGATGACTTTGAAAAGCTTTAGAGATGATGTTCTTGGTGTTTGTAGTTAACGATCTGCATCAATAGATAATTGGTATTTATGTGAACCTAACCACATTCCAGATTAATTGGACCCATTAAGGCCCAGATTTATACCTCGGGCACATATAAACACAAAATGTGCCCCCCTAAAGGTTAGGGAGACCAAGATACAAGAGGGAATCTATACCAGTGGGGGGGCATGATACCTGTAAGGCCATGGTACCAGAGGCACACTATACTTGTAGGGACATTGTACTAGTGAGGCCACATTACCAGGGGGTCAGTGTACCAGTCGGAGCACTATTCCAGTAAATCCAGATTACCAGAGAGGTGCTATACCAGTGAGTCCAAGTTACTAGAGGAACACTAAACCGGTGAGACTATGTAAATGCATTATTGTAGAATACAGTTCACCATGAAAACAGTTTTGGGTGGGAATAAATTACAGATCCTTATTGTTTGTTATATATATATATATGAACCAAGAAAAAGGTATATTTTTAAAGCCGGCCTGTCATATACCTCTCTGCGCCAAACTGGGACCTTCACACACTCCCTGAATTTATATATATATGTATGCGTACCCACCTATATGGCGCACCCACATATATAAAGAAAAAGATTTTTTTCATATGCAGATAAATGCAAAAATTATAGAACCACAGCAAACTAGACAATAACTGCTAAGTGTATTAATACCTAGCAATACGGACAAAGATAGCAGCCGTTAAAAAGTTATCATACAAATACATTAAACAAGTAATACAAACAATTCGTCAAGGTAAATCTGAGAATGTCCGCATTAAAACAGCGCTTTGTAAAAAGTCCTTTATAGAAGTAGAAATGTACGAGCAATCACTAAAAAAGTTCTTAATGTGCAGATAAGGTGTCTACAGTGATCTAATCAGAGTTGCAAGGTGATCAAAGTGCTGTCAAACTTTTCTTCCACCATAAAACGGGAGTGCTTCCCCACATGCGGTGCGTACCCCCTAGGGGGTTAAACTCACCAGACACTGCTGAGAACACAAGCCTTAAGGAGTAGTCACTTCCTTGAGTATGGTAATATATCACCTTAGCGTTGCAGTTCCAAACAATCCACCCAGTTTGTCATAAAAGTAAAACAAAATGTGCACATAGCATAATACTGTTTTATTTTAAAAAAGTTTGCACAAAACAATAGAATCACCCATTAGCATATCTGCGTACATTGTCTAAAACATCATGAGCATTTCCAAAATGTGTACTTCACCGATTATCCAGATCTCAGAGCCATCCACAAGTGTTCCCCTGTGTACACTGTGCATCACTTCCTGGTCTGTGGTCAGCGGTGGAGCGCACACCTCACTTCCGGTAGCGTCGTGTAGGCCACGCCCTGACGCGTTTCGTCACTTCCGACTTCAACAGAGGGCGTGGCTACACGACGCCGACGGCCAAAATATATACAGCAGTCTCACACCCTGTCAGCCAATCACGCAGCACTGCAAAATCCAGCCCACATGACGCTGCACATCGTCATGGTAACCGGACGCAGCCAGCTCGGTTCTCAATACAGGGAGAGATGCTTGTATCAAAACAAACTACCGCCGAACTACTGGCGATCTCCTCAGCAAAACAGGCAAAGTGAACATTCAACCAAAAACAATACATGAAAGAAAAAAACATATAGACCTACAGATTAAAATTAACCTCAATAAGTAAAAAAACATACACATATAAGATTAGATTATATATAGTCCAAATATCGATTAGGCTCTATATTAGATAAAACAGAAAGGCAGTAATCTAGACATTAGATCCTCACTTGATCCATGTATGTTGGTGTAATATGCGAGCAAAGACCTATATATGCATACATGGTCCATAGGCTGTTTCTCTAAAAGGTGCATCATATTAAGAAAAAACTAGTATGTATGTCATGTGCGTCATCAAAAATATACACATACTTATACATGTATATATCTCTAATGTCTGCGCTAAATGCACCCCATATATCACTGGAATTATCGTTGCAGAGCAACCAGTGGTAAATGTGTACTAAGTATCCACCACCTCCAAGGTTTTTATCTCTATGAGATGTTATTTAA
Source organism: Lithobates pipiens (assembly GCF_037356315.1). Classification (NCBI taxonomy): domain Eukaryota; kingdom Metazoa; phylum Chordata; class Amphibia; order Anura; family Ranidae; genus Lithobates; species Lithobates pipiens. Next base: position 190,237,877 of record NW_027507789.1, on the reverse strand, counting down.
GTTGAAGGGAACTTCTTACTGACCAAATACTCAAATCACAGATGGAAAAAGCCGCATAACCATAAAAATATTTAAAATATTCCAAACATTCAAAAATATTCAAGAATACCGTAAATATTATAGGTCACCACAAATTTGCCCATGATCTTTCTATAGTAGCCATAGTAATCATATTGGTCAGCTCATGTCAAAATTTTAATAATTCCTTGCATATCAGCCTTAGAGTAATTGTAGTTACCAAAACTCTATATGTCCATGGTATATAAAAAATTGGTTTAGATATGTAATAGTACAAATGTAAAAGATCATACCGTGAATGTCTTCATTAATCCATACACTATATATCTTACCCAAGTATCCCGCTAGATACTGCTTAAAGGATTACTATTTAGGAAATTAAAATATTTAAATATTAAAAGGAAGGTAACGTAGACCGGAAAACTTAATAATCACTGATGAAACAATTGATATCTAGGTCCACATTTAACCCTTTTGGTGTTAAAGTATCAATCAAATATATCCATTCCGTTTCGCGTTTGGATAACTCTCGTACCATATTTGACCCTCTCCAGGAGGGTTTCATATGTTCTACACCCCAAAATCTGAGTCCAGAGGGATCCTGATTATGATAAAGCTTAAAATGTAGGGATACATTGTGGTCCTTAAAACCAAGTTTAATATTAGCCACATGCTCCGCTATTCTTATCCTTAACAGTCTTTTGGTACGGCCTATATAGATCAACCCACATGGGCATTGCAAAGCGTATACAACATACGATGTGTTACAGGTAATAAACCCTTTGATAGTAAATTCTTTATTATTCCCTGCTGCTAAAAAGCGTTCCATTGCTCTTATTGGTGTGTTTACTTCTTTACAAGCCCTGCAACGTCTACAAGCAAAAAACCCATCTTTTTCCCAAAAAGATGTTGCGCGATTTGGAAACTCTCATCCCCCAAAAAAATGCTAATCCACGATATATTCATGAAGGCATTAAGAGTTTGGAAAAAAGAAAGGATCTAATCATAAGACCCGCCGATAAAGGGGGCGGGGTTGTTTTACTGACAAAAGAATTTTATCACAATCAACTAATAGAAATGTTGATGGAAGAAGATACATATAAGAAGTTGGATAAAGACCCTACTAAACAATATGAGTATGAGCTGAAGGCTTTAGTGAATTTCGGCGTTTCAACTGGGGTCCTAACTAACAAAGAAATGAGGTATTTAACTCCTAGTAGTAGCAGGATCCCTACTATCTATACTTTGCCGAAAATCCATAAGAATATAAAATGTCCGCCTGGCAGACCAATTGTCAATGGGATAGGATCCATTACTTCTAGAATGGGCCAGTATCTTGACCTATATCTACAAAAAAGTGTGATACAGACAAAAGCTTATTTGCAGGATACTAAAAATCTTTTACAAATATTGGAAGAAGTGGACTTAGTTGGCAAAGAAGAGGTATACTTAGTCACAGCGGATGTTGCGTCTTTATATACTATCATCCAACATGATGATGCTATTTTGGCCCTTAATTGGGCGCTCAGTCGGAGAGATGATCTGAAACATAATCAAAAAATCTTTTTGAGAAATGCTCTTGATTTCTGTTTAGGTCACAACTATTTCTGGTATGGCGGAAAATTCTACTCCCAAAAACGCGGCGTCGCAATGGGCGCTAAGTTCGCACCTAGCATAGCGAACTTGTTTATGGGAGAGTGGGAAGACAAGAAAATTTTTTCTGTTAAGAGACAAGAGTTATTGATATACAGACGTTATATAGATGACCTGATCTTTATTTGGTCTGGAACAAGATCTTCCCTCAATGATTTCCTTGCCGAATTAAATAATAATACTAGTCATATTAAATTGACTAGTGAAATAAGCACTGAAAGCATCAATTTTTTGGATGTTAACATCTATAGACATGGAGAAAGACTCGGTACTAAGGCTTATTTCAAACCTACAGACGCAAATAGTTATCTACCGATACAGAGTGGGCATCACCCGGTCTGGTTAAAGAATATCCCTAAAGGTCAAGTGACCAGGATTAGAAGAAACTGTTCCAATGATAATGATTTCTTCTCCCAGGCGAATAGGATTAAAGAAAAATTCCTGGAAAAGGGTTATTGTGATAAACAACTGGACAAAGTGATTGAAGGAGTAGCATCCACATCAAGAGTTAGCCTCTTGAGTAACAATAATGGCAATCACACTCCCAATAGTCACGAATGGAATTTTATATCAGGGTACCATTCACAATATAGGGAGGTTGAGAATATATTTTTATCACACTGGCACATCCTTCTGATGGATAAAACATTACAACCAGTGCTACCTGCAAAACCCGGGTTCATATATAGAAGAGCTCCCAACTATGCCGATAAGATAGTTAAAAAAGTGATTGACCCGCCTAAACACCCTCCCACTTTTTGGGAAAAAGATGGGTTTTTTGCTTGTAGACGTTGCAGGGCTTGTAAAGAAGTAAACACACCAATAAGAGCAATGGAACGTTTTTTAGCAGCAGGGAATAATAAAGAATTTACTATCAAAGGGTTTATTACCTGTAACACATCGTATGTTGTATACGCTTTACAATGCCCATGTGGGTTGATCTATATAGGCCGTACCAAAAGACTGTTAAGGATAAGAATAGCGGAGCATGTGGCTAATATTAAACTTGGTTTTAAGGACCACAATGTATCCCTACATTTTAAGCTTTATCATAATCAGGATCCCTCTGGACTCAGATTTTGGGGTGTAGAACATATGAAACCCTCCTGGAGAGGGTCAAATATGGTACGAGAGTTATCCAAACGCGAAACGGAATGGATATATTTGATTGATACTTTAACACCAAAAGGGTTAAATGTGGACCTAGATATCAATTGTTTCATCAGTGATTATTAAGTTTTCCGGTCTACGTTACCTTCCTTTTAATATTTAAATATTTTAATTTCCTAAATAGTAATCCTTTAAGCAGTATCTAGCGGGATACTTGGGTAAGATATATAGTGTATGGATTAATGAAGACATTCACGGTATGATCTTTTACATTTGTACTATTACATATCTAAACCAATTTTTTATATACCATGGACATATAGAGTTTTGGTAACTACAATTACTCTAAGGCTGATATGCAAGGAATTATTAAAATTTTGACATGAGCTGACCAATATGATTACTATGGCTACTATAGAAAGATCATGGGCAAATTTGTGGTGACCTATAATATTTACGGTATTCTTGAATATTTTTGAATGTTTGGAATATTTTAAATATTTTTATGGTTATGCGGCTTTTTCCATCTGTGATTTGAGTATTTGGTCAGTAAGAAGTTCCCTTCAACTTAAATAACATCTCATAGAGATAAAAACCTTGGAGGTGGTGGATACTTAGTACACATTTACCACTGGTTGCTCTGCAACGATAATTCCAGTGATATATGGGGTGCATTTAGCGCAGACATTAGAGATATATACATGTATAAGTATGTGTATATTTTTGATGACGCACATGACATACATACTAGTTTTTTCTTAATATGATGCACCTTTTAGAGAAACAGCCTATGGACCATGTATGCATATATAGGTCTTTGCTCGCATATTACACCAACATACATGGATCAAGTGAGGATCTAATGTCTAGATTACTGCCTTTCTGTTTTATCTAATATAGAGCCTAATCGATATTTGGACTATATATAATCTAATCTTATATGTGTATGTTTTTTTACTTATTGAGGTTAATTTTAATCTGTAGGTCTATATGTTTTTTTCTTTCATGTATTGTTTTTGGTTGAATGTTCACTTTGCCTGTTTTGCTGAGGAGATCGCCAGTAGTTCGGCGGTAGTTTGTTTTGATACAAGCATCTCTCCCTGTATTGAGAACCGAGCTGGCTGCGTCCGGTTACCATGACGATGTGCAGCGTCATGTGGGCTGGATTTTGCAGTGCTGCGTGATTGGCTGACAGGGTGTGAGACTGCTGTATATATTTTGGCCGTCGGCGTCGTGTAGCCACGCCCTCTGTTGAAGTCGGAAGTGACGAAACGCGTCAGGGCGTGGCCTACACGACGCTACCGGAAGTGAGGTGTGCGCTCCACCGCTGACCACAGACCAGGAAGTGATGCACAGTGTACACAGGGGAACACTTGTGGATGGCTCTGAGATCTGGATAATCGGTGAAGTACACATTTTGGAAATGCTCATGATGTTTTAGACAATGTACGCAGATATGCTAATGGGTGATTCTATTGTTTTGTGCAAACTTTTTTAAAATAAAACAGTATTATGCTATGTGCACATTTTGTTTTACTTTTATGACAAACTGGGTGGATTGTTTGGAACTGCAACGCTAAGGTGATATATTACCATACTCAAGGAAGTGACTACTCCTTAAGGCTTGTGTTCTCAGCAGTGTCTGGTGAGTTTAACCCCCTAGGGGGTACGCACCGCATGTGGGGAAGCACTCCCGTTTTATGGTGGAAGAAAAGTTTGACAGCACTTTGATCACCTTGCAACTCTGATTAGATCACTGTAGACACCTTATCTGCACATTAAGAACTTTTTTAGTGATTGCTCGTACATTTCTACTTCTATAAAGGACTTTTTACAAAGCGCTGTTTTAATGCGGACATTCTCAGATTTACCTTGACGAATTGTTTGTATTACTTGTTTAATGTATTTGTATGATAACTTTTTAACGGCTGCTATCTTTGTCCGTATTGCTAGGTATTAATACACTTAGCAGTTATTGTCTAGTTTGCTGTGGTTCTATAATTTTTGCATTTATCTGCATATGAAAAAAATCTTTTTCTTTATATATGTGGGTGCGCCATATAGGTGGGTACGCATACATATATATATAAATTCAGGGAGTGTGTGAAGGTCCCAGTTTGGCGCAGAGAGGTATATGACAGGCCGGCTTTAAAAATATACCTTTTTCTTGGTTCATTTACATTGTTTTTTCTTTGCAGCCATGGATGTACTACACTTCCTTAAGAATAGAACCATAGACATTAACAGCATTTTTTCAATTAACGAACATACTTCCACCCAGGCTAACTATAATGGAATAATGTTGGCTTTAGGTAACACCTTAGAAAAACAGGTTAGAACATGGTGGGACATCTGCACTTTGGAACAGTATATGAAAGAAAAAATTATTGTTAGAAGTTTACGGTGGGAGGTAACTCCTCAGGATGGGTTAGACGACCCAGACTCTATGAAAGAATGGCTTGAATTTTTTAATGAGGTTGGTTTTAGATTACAGGATTTAGTTTTAAAAAGGAAACATAGGAAGATGATGAAACTAGAGGCGAGAATTAATGAGTTAAAAACACAATTAGAACCTATCAAGGATTCACAACAATTAATAGATTTTAATACACGTATTAAAAAGAAATTGGAGAAAGTAGACAAAGACACACAAAGAAAGAAAACTAAGAAATTCCATAGGGATTTGGGGGATTTTCAGACAAATTCCATTTATGTATGGCAACAGACGAGTGGAAGTCCATTTGAGGAAAATAAAGAAATAATTAGACAGATGATCCACAGATTGAATCACAATACGTGGACAATAATGACCACACTACTAGAATTCGCCCGACTAACGGTGGACCGGTGTACCAACCGGTATATCAATCTACGCCAGTTAGGAAGGTAAATAGCAATGTGAGAGGTCAGAACATAAGAGGAAAATCCCTGAACCCACAAAGACCCCCGAATCCACAGGGTAACCATTACCAGGTCCCTGTGTATAACAGGTATAATCCATTACAATATGAAAATGGTGAATATCAACAGTCACCACGTCCTTTTTTAGGGAGAGGAAGGGGATGGCAGAAGCGAGGACGAGGTCGGGGGTACCCCAGAAGGGGGAGACCTCCGATGCAGGCCTATCCAGCACAAGACCCCCATTGGAGGGATCAGACACAATGGGAGAGGAATCAAACATATTCCCCAGACTTCAGGAGAAACGAACGAGAGGCTGCAGAGCAGGACGAAGGGTCCAGGAAAAGAAGACGCGAAAAGGACTAGGGGGGATTTTTAACATAGCAGAAGCCTCCTTGACACATAAAGAAATCAATATATTGAATTTGGGATTAAAATGTGGCCTGAAGAGACCACTAAACAAATTTAATGTATTTATAGATGTGCATAAATATATGAGGAAAATTAACATGAAAAAGTATTTCTTGAATAAAAATTCCCAACCTGTCACTGTGACCGCATCAGTGCAGACTGATAGCGGGTTACGAAATAAGTCACTATTTAACCCCGCTAATAGTGCTAATCAACAAATAGACGTGTTTAAGAATCTGGTGTTGCGCGATTTGGAAACTCTCATCCCCCAAAAAAATGCTAATCCACGATATATTCATGAAGGCATTAAGAGTTTGGAAAAAAGAAAGGATCTAATCATAAGACCCGCCGATAAAGGGGGCGGGGTTGTTTTACTGACAAAAGAATTTTATCACAATCAACTAATAGAAATGTTGATGGAAGAAGATACATATAAGAAGTTGGATAAAGACCCTACTAAACAATATGAGTATGAGCTGAAGGCTTTAGTGAATTTCGGCGTTTCAACTGGGGTCCTAACTAACAAAGAAATGAGGTATTTAACTCCTAGTAGTAGCAGGATCCCTACTATCTATACTTTGCCGAAAATCCATAAGAATATAAAATGTCCGCCTGGCAGACCAATTGTCAATGGGATAGGATCCATTACTTCTAGAATGGGCCAGTATCTTGACCTATATCTACAAAAAAGTGTGATACAGACAAAAGCTTATTTGCAGGATACTAAAAATCTTTTACAAATATTGGAAGAAGTGGACTTAGTTGGCAAAGAAGAGGTATACTTAGTCACAGCGGATGTTGCGTCTTTATATACTATCATCCAACATGATGATGCTATTTTGGCCCTTAATTGGGCGCTCAGTCGGAGAGATGATCTGAAACATAATCAAAAAATCTTTTTGAGAAATGCTCTTGATTTCTGTTTAGGTCACAACTATTTCTGGTATGGCGGAAAATTCTACTCCCAAAAACGCGGCGTCGCAATGGGCGCTAAGTTCGCACCTAGCATAGCGAACTTGTTTATGGGAGAGTGGGAAGACAAGAAAATTTTTTCTGTTAAGAGACAAGAGTTATTGATATACAGACGTTATATAGATGACCTGATCTTTATTTGGTCTGGAACAAGATCTTCCCTCAATGATTTCCTTGCCGAATTAAATAATAATACTAGTCATATTAAATTGACTAGTGAAATAAGCACTGAAAGCATCAATTTTTTGGATGTTAACATCTATAGACATGGAGAAAGACTCGGTACTAAGGCTTATTTCAAACCTACAGACGCAAATAGTTATCTACCGATACAGAGTGGGCATCACCCGGTCTGGTTAAAGAATATCCCTAAAGGTCAAGTGACCAGGATTAGAAGAAACTGTTCCAATGATAATGATTTCTTCTCCCAGGCGAATAGGATTAAAGAAAAATTCCTGGAAAAGGGTTATTGTGATAAACAACTGGACAAAGTGATTGAAGGAGTAGCATCCACATCAAGAGTTAGCCTCTTGAGTAACAATAATGGCAATCACACTCCCAATAGTCACGAATGGAATTTTATATCAGGGTACCATTCACAATATAGGGAGGTTGAGAATATATTTTTATCACACTGGCACATCCTTCTGATGGATAAAACATTACAACCAGTGCTACCTGCAAAACCCGGGTTCATATATAGAAGAGCTCCCAACTATGCCGATAAGATAGTTAAAAAAGTGATTGACCCGCCTAAACACCCTCCCACTTTTTGGGAAAAAGATGGGTTTTTTGCTTGTAGACGTTGCAGGGCTTGTAAAGAAGTAAACACACCAATAAGAGCAATGGAACGCTTTTTAGCAGCAGGGAATAATAAAGAATTTACTATCAAAGGGTTTATTACCTGTAACACATCGTATGTTGTATACGCTTTGCAATGCCCATGTGGGTTGATCTATATAGGCCGTACCAAAAGACTGTTAAGGATAAGAATAGCGGAGCATGTGGCTAATATTAAACTTGGTTTTAAGGACCACAATGTATCCCTACATTTTAAGCTTTATCATAATCAGGATCCCTCTGGACTCAGATTTTGGGGTGTAGAACATATGAAACCCTCCTGGAGAGGGTCAAATATGGTACGAGAGTTATCCAAACGCGAAACGGAATGGATATATTTGATTGATACTTTAACACCAAAAGGGTTAAATGTGGACCTAGATATCAATTGTTTCATCAGTGATTATTAAGTTTTCCGGTCTACGTTACCTTCCTTTTAATATTTAAATATTTTAATTTCCTAAATAGTAATCCTTTAAGCAGTTTCTAGCGGGATACTTGGGTAAGATATATAGTGTATGGATTAATGAAGACATTCACGGTATGATCTTTTACATTTGTACTATTACATATCTAAACCAATTTTTTATATACCATGGACATATAGAGTTTTGGTAACTACAATTACTCTAAGGCTGATATGCAAGGAATTATTAAAATTTTGACATGAGCTGACCAATATGATTACTATGGCTACTATAGAAAGATCATGGGCAAATTTGTGGTGACCTATAATATTTACGGTATTCTTGAATATTTTTGAATGTTTGGAATATTTTAAATATTTTTATGGTTATGCGGCTTTTTCCATCTGTGATTTGAGTATTTGGTCAGTAAGAAGTTCCCTTCAACTTAAATAACATCTCATAGAGATAAAAACCTTGGAGGTGGTGGATACTTAGTACACATTTACCACTGGTTGCTCTGCAACGATAATTCCAGTGATATATGGGGTGCATTTAGCGCAGACATTAGAGATATATACATGTATAAGTATGTGTATATTTTTGATGACGCACATGACATACATACTAGTTTTTTCTTAATATGATGCACCTTTTAGAGAAACAGCCTATGGACCATGTATGCATATATAGGTCTTTGCTCGCATATTACACCAACATACATGGATCAAGTGAGGATCTAATGTCTAGATTACTGCCTTTCTGTTTTATCTAATATAGAGCCTAATCGATATTTGGACTATATATAATCTAATCTTATATGTGTATGTTTTTTTACTTATTGAGGTTAATTTTAATCTGTAGGTCTATATGTTTTTTTCTTTCATGTATTGTTTTTGGTTGAATGTTCACTTTGCCTGTTTTGCTGAGGAGATCGCCAGTAGTTCGGCGGTAGTTTGTTTTGATACAAGCATCTCTCCCTGTATTGAGAACCGAGCTGGCTGCGTCCGGTTACCATGACGATGTGCAGCGTCATGTGGGCTGGATTTTGCAGTGCTGCGTGATTGGCTGACAGGGTGTGAGACTGCTGTATATATTTTGGCCGTCGGCGTCGTGTAGCCACGCCCTCTGTTGAAGTCGGAAGTGACGAAACGCGTCAGGGCGTGGCCTACACGACGCTACCGGAAGTGAGGTGTGCGCTCCACCGCTGACCACAGACCAGGAAGTGATGCACAGTGTACACAGGGGAACACTTGTGGATGGCTCTGAGATCTGGATAATCGGTGAAGTACACATTTTGGAAATGCTCATGATGTTTTAGACAATGTACGCAGATATGCTAATGGGTGATTCTATTGTTTTGTGCAAACTTTTTTAAAATAAAACAGTATTATGCTATGTGCACATTTTGTTTTACTTTTATGACAAACTGGGTGGATTGTTTGGAACTGCAACGCTAAGGTGATATATTACCATACTCAAGGAAGTGACTACTCCTTAAGGCTTGTGTTCTCAGCAGTGTCTGGTGAGTTTAACCCCCTAGGGGGTACGCACCGCATGTGGGGAAGCACTCCCGTTTTATGGTGGAAGAAAAGTTTGACAGCACTTTGATCACCTTGCAACTCTGATTAGATCACTGTAGACACCTTATCTGCACATTAAGAACTTTTTTAGTGATTGCTCGTACATTTCTACTTCTATAAAGGACTTTTTACAAAGCGCTGTTTTAATGCGGACATTCTCAGATTTACCTTGACGAATTGTTTGTATTACTTGTTTAATATATATATATATATATTTTTTTTTTTTACAGAAACTGTTGCGTTAACTAGTTCCATTATTCTGATCTTTCGGTTCCTTGTACCACACTTTGAAATATTTTGGAAGGTTTCGCTTAGAAGTCATTCTTAAGCCCCATACACACTATCGGTTTTTCTGCTGAGTTTTTCCTTCAGATTTACCAAAACCATGTAATGTGAGGTCAAACCTTAGGAGCTTCAATTTGTATGCAATCAGGCAGGCCCTTGCACTACATGGTTTTGGTAAACCTGAAGGAAAAACTGATAGTGTGTATGGGGCTTAATTGACATGGTGGGAATGTGTCCTTTTTCAGTCTTCCTCTTTGTCTGGGAAATATTGGCAAGTATGGATTGGTGAACTGTCAGATATTTAGATGAGAGTCTTATGCATTACTGTTGTTGTAGTGCAGTGGTCATTAACTCCTGTCCTCAGGGCCCACTAACAGGCCAGGTTTGCAAGATAACTGAAATACATCACAGGTGATATAATTTGCTGCTCAGTGATTGCATTATTCTAGTCTACACCTCCCCTAGGTAATACATAAAATCTGGCCTGTTAGTGGGTCCTGAGGACAGGGTTGATGACCACTGTTGTAGTGTGTTGCCTAGAACAGAACAGTTATTAATGTGTATGACATAAAGAAGCATAGGGGCTTAGCGGTTCGTGGCGTTGCTTTTTTGCAATCAATTCCATCATTTTTTATATATACACAATGGGTTTGATTTACTAAAACTGGAGAGTGCAAAATTTGGTCCAGCTCTGCAGAGAAACCAATCCGCTTCCAGTTTTTTTTTTTTGTCAAAATTTAATTTAATTTAACAAGCTGAAAATAGAAGCTGATTGGCTACCATGCACAGCTGCACCAGATTTTGCAATTTTCTCTAAACTTAAATGTAGGATGTGGCATATTTTGACTTTCTTTGTATCCACCTGACCACACGGTGTTTTGATACAACTAAATTTATATACAACCATAATAGTAGGCTAATTACCTGCTATACTTATGTACATGTACATATAACCATAGAAGAACTTTAGATTTCAATTACTTTCTGATAACAAGGAATAACAAATTCTGCAGTCTCCTATGCAAAGAAATGTTGTTGGAACTTTATTTGTTTAATATTATTATTATTTCCATTTCTATGGCAGAGTATATGCAAAATAGTTTTTCTTCATGCCTGTTCCCACTTACCCATGTATTGTCTTATTTATTATAGTTACATATACTGTCTTTGTGCTTTTTTATGTTCCTTTATTTCATTCTATATGCACTTAGTTTTGTCTTGTTTAAAAAAAATCATAGCTGTTTTTCTTCTGTCTTTCTTGGTGTAACCCAAGTACTTTTATGCAGCGGGCCATGTCAGCTTTGTTGTATTATAGAGTTCAGCTATATAACCTTTGCTTCAGACAGCAGCAACAGTTTTGACATAATTCTTGTGCACCAAAAATAACTAAACTTGACTAGATGAATGCATGCTGAGAAATCATAGACAGATTGTAGAAATAATGTAAGCTGCACAAAGCAACATTTGAAAGAACTTTGAGGCATATAACACATTTACAGTATGTCCTTTTACTCAGTGTCATAAGCGGCTAATATGTTTCCCAGTGTCTGCAACCCATGAAAGTTAAAGTGGAACAGTGGAACTGAGATAAAAAAAAAAGTTAAGATTTCCCAGGGTGTAGAGATAAATTAGAAATATTAATTGTAGAAACATAGAAAAGTGATGGCAGAAAAAAGATCAAGTGGTCCATCGAAAAAAAAAAAAAAAAATATATATATATATAGATATAATATATCTATATATATATATATATATATACACATATATGTGTGTGTGTGTGTATATATATATATATATATATATATATATATATATATATATATATATATATATATATATATATATATATATATATATATATATATATATATATATATATATATATATATATATATATATATATATATTGTGTGTTTTTTTTATATTTTTTGTATTTTATTTATTTTTTTCATTCACTTATTTTGTTTGAGTATGCTTGTTCCATCCATGTTTGAAACCACTTACTGTTGACTGACTCACTACCTCTGCTGGAAGCCTATTTCAAGCATCATCCACCCTTTCAGTAAAATAATACTTTTGAAGATTAAAAGAGAAGTTTGTGTTTTCTTGTGTTTTTTATTTTTTTTATTCATACTTACATAGCTGGATGCAGCATCGGTCTGATGCTGCATCTGTCCCCTGCCGCCTCTAACACTGATAACCAAGCGATCAAACACCGCTGATCGCTTGGTTCTCACAGCTCCCCGATCAGAGAGCCACTGACCGTCAGTCATTAGCTCTCTGCTCTGCCAACTGGAGCACTGGGCTGCGGAGGGGGCAGGAGTGGCTGAGCCAGGTGCCGGTCCAGGGATCTGGGCAGATCTTTGGCTGTACTTCTCCTTTCATTTTGAACTTTCCTCTAGTTAGTTTGAGGTCATGTCCCTGTGTTTTTGATCTTGGTTTCATATTGAAAATACTGCCCTCTTCAACCTTATTCACCCCCTTGATGTATTTTATGGTTTCAATCATGTCTTCCCCTTTCCCTTCTTTCCTCCAGACTGTGCATATTAAGTTACTGATGTCGCTCTGGATGCATTTTATCCCTCAGACCTTTCACCATTAGTGATGGACGAACTTCCGACGGGACGTTTCGCGAACGCGAAATGCGAACGGACCCAAACGTTCGCGAAACAGAACGTTCGCCGCGGGCCCCATTGACTTCAATGGGAGGCGAACTTTGCAAACCTTCATGTCGAATTTGCGGCCACGTGGTAATTATTAGGGGGTAAAACGTAGTCCCACCATCTGGACAATGACATAATACATGTATGAGGTGAATTTGGGATCGATAACTACAAGCATTTTTATTTTATTTGGGAAATTGTTCTAACAATTCAGGACTATGGAGCTAATGAAGGCAATGGAGGAGAGGGAAGGTCAGGGACCAGGGTAGGCAAAGAAGAGGGTGCAGGAGATGATCACCAGCAGCGTGACATACCGGAATGACACATGCACCGTGATAGAGGCATCTGACAGCAGCACCGTAATACAGAGCACTGACAGCAGCACCGTGACATACAGCGCTGACAGCAGCACCGTGACATACAGCGCTGACAGCAGCACCGTGACATACAGCGCTGACAGCAGCACCGTGACATACAGCGCTGACAGCAGCACCGTGACATACAGCGCTGACAGCAGCACCGTGACATACAGCGCTGACAGCAGCACCGTGACATACAGCGCTGACAGCAGCACCGTGACATACAGCGCTGACAGCAGCACCGTAAGCAGCCCCAGGAGGAAGTCAGCACAGCACAGGGATGGTGTGATCCCCTCATAATAAGAACCCCCAGGAGGAAGTCAGCACAGCACAGGGATAGTGTGATCCCTTCATAATAAGAACCCCCAGGAGGAAGTCAGCACAGCACAGGGATATCATAAGCAGCCCCAGTAGAAATATGACACCGCTCAACCTCTTCAAAGAGGAGGGTAGGGGCATATAGTACGGTGTGCTTTTTTGGGTCAAGGAAGTGAGCCAAATGAATTAAGAAGGTCTGTGTGCTTGATTAAAAAAATAGTTTATAGACATATACATGGTCTACTGGTCACATGTGTTGAATTCCTCCGAGATCCATGCCTCATTCATTTTTAGAAATGTGAGGTAGTTAACACTGTGGTGAGCTAGGCGAGTACGCTTATCGGTCACAATCCCCCCTGCTGCGCTGAACGTCCTTTCGGACAGGACACTGGATGAGGGGCAAGCCAACAGTTCGATTGCAAATTGGGCAAGCTCTGGCCAGAGGTCAAGCCTGCCCACCCAGTAGTCTAGGGGTTCATCACTCCTCAGAGCGTCCACATCGGCCGTTAACCCAATGTAGTCGGACACCTGACGGTCTAGGCGTTCCCTGATGCTGGATCCGGATGACACCTGTCGATGGGTCGGCTGAAAGAATGACCTCATATCCGAAGTCACCAACACATCTTCAAACCGGCCTCTTCTTGCAGGCGCTGTTGGATTGGTACCCGCAAATCCTTCTCTGGGAGTGGGAATTGCTCCTCTGCCAGCGCACGCAAAAGCAGAATGCAGCATTTCTCGAAGCAAGGCCTGGAAGTGCTGCATTCTGACAGCCCTCTGCGACGGCGGTAACATTTCCGCCATTTTGTGTTTGTACCGGGGGTCTAAGTACGTTGCCACCCAGTACTGGTCCTTGACCCTCATGCTTTTTATACGGGGGTCCCTATTAAAACACTGGAGCATGAAGGCCCCCATTTGCACTAAAGTGGAAGCGGTGTGGTGGCCTGGCTCCTGCTCATCATCCAGGATAATGTCGTCCTCTTCATTCTCCTCTCCCCATCCACGCACAACAGGGATCCCAGAAAGGTTTAAAGCATGCTCTTCTTGCTCCTGCTCATCCGCCCCGGCACCATCCTCCTCTGACTCCTCATCAGACTCCTGTTGTTGACTTGTCTCAGATAGAGTAGCCCCCCCTGGGAATTCATCCAGCATTGCGACTTCCTCATCTTCCCGCTCCTGCTCCTCCACAGCCTGATCAATGACACGACGCAATGCACGCTCCAGAAAGAAGGCATAAGGTACCATGTCACTGATGGCGCCATGGCTGCGACTGACCAGTTTGGTGATCTCCTCAAATGGCCGCAGAAGTCTGCATGTGTCGCGCATGAGCAGCCACTGGCGCGGTGAAAAAAAACCCAGCTCCCCAGAACCGTTTCTTTCGCAGAGTTCATACAGGTAGACGTTAACTGCACGTTTCTGCTGGAGCAGCCTATCAAGCATATAGAAGGTTGAGTTCCATCGCGTCGGGCAATCGCAAATAAGACGTCTGACCGGCAGATGGTGTCGCCGCTGAATGTCAGCAAGGCGAGCCATGGCCGTGTAAGATCTTCTGAAATGGGCCGAGATTTTCCTTGCCTGCCGCAAGATGTCCTGGACCCCAGGGTATTTGACAAGGAATCGCTGCACGACCAAGTTTAAGACGTGTGCCATGCACGGCACGTGCGTGATTTTGCCCTGTTTCAATGCGCTAAGCAGATTGGCACCGTTGTCACACACCACTTTACCAACTGTCAAATTGAGCGGTGTTAGCCACTCATCTGCCTGTGAACGCAAAGCTGAAAGGAGTGCCGGGCCAGTGTGGCTCTTTGCTTCCAGGCACAACAGACGCAGCACGGCATGGCAACGTCTCACCTGGCATGTGGAATAGGTTCTGGGGAGCTTGGGCGGTGCAGTGGAAGAGACGCTAGCAGCGGAAAAGGAGGAGGCAGCTGAGGAGGAGAGGGAGGAGGATGGAGTAGGAGGAGGAGAAGAAGAGTCAGGCCTGCATGCAATCCGTGGCGGTAAAACCAAATCTACACGGGTGCCACGGGTTACATGCTTGACGGCCGTCAGAAGGTTCACCCAGTGGGCAGTAAAACTGATATACCTTCCCTGCCCGTGTTTGCTAGACCACGTGTCTGTGGTCAGATGTATCTTGGCACCGACACTGTGTGCCAGAGATACATTCACTTGCCGCTGAACATGGCCATATAGCTCTGGGATGCCCTTCTCTGAGAAATACTTCCTTCCTGGGACCTTCCATTGTGGTGTTCCAATGGCCACAAATTTGCGAAAGGCCTCCGAGTCCACCAGTTTATATGGCAGTAGTTGGCGGGCTATGAGTTCTGACAAGCCAGCCGCCAACCGTTGGGCAAGAGGGTTATCCGGCATCATCATTTTTTTACGCTCAAACATTAGGCCCACGGAAGCCTGCCTTTTTGCAGAAAAATGTGAGCTTGGCGTGATGGAAGGTGGAGTGGAGGACAATTGTGAGGAGAGAGGAGAAGGAGAAGTAGAAGACGAGGCTGGACGGTGAGAGCCTGCAGTGTGGCTTTGTGTGTTCCGTTGCTCCCACTGGGCTCGGTGATGGCTGCTCATGTGCCTTCTTAAGGCGGTCGTCCCTAGGTGAGTATTGGGCTTACCGCGACTAACGCGTTGACTGCAAAGATTGCAGATGGCAACGCTATTGTCAGCAGCGGACACGTTAAAAAAAGCCCACACTGCGGAGCCATGTGCCGGTGTCCTGGGAGCGCCAGATGTGACCGTACATGGTCGATGACTCGCTCCTGATACATTTGCAGTCTGCTTTGTCCCTGCTGTGCAATGTAAGTCATTGCTGCTTCTCCTCCCTATCTGCTGGTCCATATCTCCCTCTGAACTCCCCTCCTCTTCCTCTCTTGTGGGCACCCACGTGACATCACTAGACACGTCATCATCAACGTCACCTTCCCCACCGCTATAAGTAGAGATCTCGGAGTAGGCAGCAACACCGGGGACCAACCTCCTCCTTGGGCTGATCTGGGTACTGGCGTCAGACTGCTGAGTAGCGCTTGTTGCTACCTCCTCTTCCTGATCCAATACCAAGAGTGGCTGCGCATCAGAAATGTCCTCTTGATATGGATCGGAAAATAATTCCAGTGACTCAAGCGGAAGGTATGTGGTGGTGGTGGTGGTGGTCGTGTTGTTGGTGGTAGTGTCTTTGGGGGTGCACATAGCAGAGAGTGAAGAAGAGGGTGCAGATCGAGAGGATGAGGAGGGTGCAGAAGAGTAAGGCTGAGCGAGCCACTCAACCAAGTCTGGTGCATCCTTTAAAGTAATTGAACGCACCTTCTGCAACTTCCCACTTTGGCTCAAGCCTGTTGCTCCTGCCCTACCCCTACCACCCCTGCGGAAGGGCCTGCCTCTTCCTCTGCATGTCATTTTTTAAATGACCCTGTGACAAAACTCTTAGTCCCTATACCGCTGAAGGACTGCTGCAGTATAGGTGAGCGGTCAGCAGTGGTGCACGTCAACCCTATCTATTGTGGACCTATAGCGGTCCTTACAGAACAGCAGACTGTACCGCACTCAAGCCTATGTACCGTAGCACCCTATACCAAGTTACCAGTCCTTATAAGAACTTTTGTGGACCAAGCAGGTTGTGTATTAGTGTTTAGCAGACTGTACGTCAGTCCCTATACCGCTGAAGGACTGCTGCAGTATAGGGCAGCGGTCAGCAGTGGTGCACGTCAACCCTATCTATTGTGGACCGATAGCGGTCCTTACAGAACA
Organism: Lithobates pipiens; assembly: GCF_037356315.1. Lineage (NCBI taxonomy): Eukaryota > Metazoa > Chordata > Amphibia > Anura > Ranidae > Lithobates > Lithobates pipiens. The sequence continues at coordinate 190,220,616 of NW_027507789.1, read as the reverse complement.
GCAGACTGTACCGCACTCAAGCCTATGTACCGTAGCACCCTATACCAAGTTACCAGTCCTTATAAGAACTTTTGTGGAACAAGCAGGTTGTGTGTTAGTGATTAGCAGACTGTACGTCAGTCCCTATACCGCTGAAGGACTGCTGCAGTATAGGTGAGCGGTCAGCAGTGGTGCACGTCAACCCTATCTATTGTGGACCGATAGCGGTCCTTACAGAACAGCAGACTGTACCGCACTCAAGCCTATGTACCGTAGCACCCTATACCAAGTTACCAGTCCTTATAAGAACTTTTGTGGACCAAGCAGGTTGTGTATTAGTGTTTAGCAGACTGTACGTCAGTCCCTATACCGCTGAAGGACTGCTGCAGTATAGGGCAGCGGTCAGCAGTGGTGCACGTCAACCCTATCTATTGTGGACCGATAGCGGTCCTTACAGAACAGCAGACTGTACCGCACTCAAGCCTATGTACCGTAGCACCCTATACCAAGTTACCAGTCCTTATAAGAACTTTTGTGGAACAAGCAGGTTGTGTGTTAGTGATTAGCAGACTGTACGTCAGTCCCTATACCGCTGAAGGACTGCTGCAGTATAGGGCAGCGGTCAGCAGTGGTGCACGTCAACCCTATCTATTGTGGACCGATAGCGGTCCTTACAGAACAGCAGACTGTACCGCACTCAAGCCTATGTACCGTAGCACCCTATACCAAGTTACCAGTCCTTATAAGAACTTTTGTGGAACAAGCAGGTTGTGTGTTAGTGATTAGCAGACTGTACGTCAGTCCCTATACCGCTGAAGGACTGCTGCAGTATAGGTGAGCGGTCAGCAGTGGTGCACGTCAACCCTATCTATTGTGGACCGATAGCGGTCCTTACAGAACAGCAGACTGTACCGCACTCAAGCCTATGTACCGTAGCACCCTATACCAAGTTACCAGTCCTTATAAGAACTTTTGTGGACCAAGCAGGTTGTGTATTAGTGTTTAGCAGACTGTACGTCAGTCCCTATACCGCTGAAGGACTGCTGCAGTATAGGGCAGCGGTCAGCAGTGGTGCACGTCAACCCTATCTATTGTGGACCGATAGCGGTCCTTACAGAACAGCAGACTGTACCGCACTCAAGCCTATGTACCGTAGCACCCTATACCAAGTTACCAGTCCTTATAAGAACTTTTGTGGAACAAGCAGGTTGTGTGTTAGTGATTAGCAGACTGTACGTCAGTCCCTATACCGCTGAAGGACTGCTGCAGTATAGGGCAGCGGTCAGCAGTGGTGCACGTCAACCCTATCTATTGTGGACCGATAGCGGTCCTTACAGAACAGCAGACTGTACCGCACTCAAGCCTATGTACCGTAGCACCCTATACCAAGTTACCAGTCCTTATAAGAACTTTTGTGGAACAAGCAGGTTGTGTGTTAGTGATTAGCAGACTGTACGTCAGTCCCTATACCGCTGAAGGACTGCTGCAGTATAGGGCAGCGGTCAGCAGTGGTGCACGTCAACCCTATCTATTGTGGACCGATAGCGGTCCTTACAGAACAGCAGACTGTACCGCACTCAAGCCTATGTACCGTAGCACCCTATACCAAGTTACCAGTCCTTATAAGAACTTTTGTGGAACAAGCAGGTTGTGTGTTAGTGATTAGCAGACTGTACGTCAGTCCCTATACCGCTGAAGGACTGCTGCAGTATAGGTGAGCGGTCAGCAGTGGTGCACGTCAACCCTATCTATTGTGGACCGATAGCGGTCCTTACAGAACAGCAGACTGTACCGCACTCAAGCCTATGTACCGTAGCACCCTATACCAAGTTACCAGTCCTTATAAGAACTTTTGTGGACCAAGCAGGTTGTGTATTAGTGTTTAGCAGACTGTACGTCAGTCCCTATACCGCTGAAGGACTGCTGCAGTATAGGGCAGCGGTCAGCAGTGGTGCACGTCAACCCTATCTATTGTGGACCGATAGCGGTCCTTACAGAACAGCAGACTGTACCGCACTCAAGCCTATGTACCGTAGCACCCTATACCAAGTTACCAGTCCTTATAAGAACTTTTGTGGAACAAGCAGGTTGTGTGTTAGTGATTAGCAGACTGTACGTCAGTCCCTATACCGCTGAAGGACTGCTGCAGTATAGGGCAGCGGTCAGCAGTGGTGCACGTCAACCCTATCTATTGTGGACCGATAGCGGTCCTTACAGAACAGCAGACTGTACCGCACTCAAGCCTATGTACCGTAGCACCCTATACCAAGTTACCAGTCCTTATAAGAACTTTTGTGGAACAAGCAGGTTGTGTGTTAGTGATTAGCAGACTGTACGTCAGTCCCTATACCGCTGAAGGACTGCTGCAGTATAGGTGAGCGGTCAGCAGTGGTGCACGTCAACCCTATCTATTGTGGACCTATAGCGGTCCTTACAGAACAGCAGACTGTACCGCACTCAAGCCTATGTACCGTAGCACCCTATACCAAGTTACCAGTCCTTATAAGAACTTTTGTGGACCAAGCAGGTTGTGTATTAGTGTTTAGCAGACTGTACGTCAGTCCCTATACCGCTGAAGGACTGCTGCAGTATAGGGCAGCGGTCAGCAGTGGTGCACGTCAACCCTATCTATTGTGGACCGATAGCGGTCCTTACAGAACAGCAGACTGTACCGCACTCAAGCCTATGTACCGTAGCACCCTATACCAAGTTACCAGTCCTTATAAGAACTTTTGTGGAACAAGCAGGTTGTGTGTTAGTGATTAGCAGACTGTACGTCAGTCCCTATACCGCTGAAGGACTGCTGCAGTATAGGGCAGCGGTCAGCAGTGGTGCACGTCAACCCTATCTATTGTGGACCGATAGCGGTCCTTACAGAACAGCAGACTGTACCGCACTCAAGCCTATGTACCGTAGCACCCTATACCAAGTTACCAGTCCTTATAAGAACTTTTGTGGAACAAGCAGGTTGTGTGTTAGTGATTAGCAGACTGTACGTCAGTCCCTATACCGCTGAAGGACTGCTGCAGTATAGGTGAGCGGTCAGCAGTGGTGCACGTCAACCCTATCTATTGTGGACCGATAGCGGTCCTTACAGAACAGCAGACTGTACCGCACTCAAGCCTATGTACCGTAGCACCCTATACCAAGTTACCAGTCCTTATAAGAACTTTTGTGGACCAAGCAGGTTGTGTATTAGTGTTTAGCAGACTGTACGTCAGTCCCTATACCGCTGAAGGACTGCTGCAGTATAGGGCAGCGGTCAGCAGTGGTGCACGTCAACCCTATCTATTGTGGACCGATAGCGGTCCTTACAGAACAGCAGACTGTACCGCACTCAAGCCTATGTACCGTAGCACCCTATACCAAGTTAACAGTCCTTATAAGAACTTTTGTGGACCAAGCAGGTTGTGTATTAGTGTTTAGCAGACTGTACGTCAGTCCCTATACCGCTGAAGGACTGCTGCAGTATAGGGCAGCGGTCAGCAGTGGTGCACGTCAACCCTATCTATTGTGGACCGATAGCGGTCCTTACAGAACAGCAGACTGTACCGCACTCAAGCCTATGTACCGTAGCACCCTATACCAAGTTACCAGTCCTTATAAGAACTTTTGTGGAACAAGCAGGTTGTGTGTTAGTGATTAGCAGACTGTACGTCAGTCCCTATACCGCTGAAGGACTGCTGCAGTATAGGGCAGCGGTCAGCAGTGGTGCACGTCAACCCTATCTATTGTGGACCGATAGCGGTCCTTACAGAACAGCAGACTGTACCGCACTCAAGCCTATGTACCGTAGCACCCTATACCAAGTTACCAGTCCTTATAAGAACTTTTGTGGAACAAGTGAGTTGTGAATGTTTAGCAGACTGCAGCAGAAGGGCAGCAGTCAAGTATAATATCCTTTCTATATTTGGAAGAAAGAATATTATACATGTACAAGCCTATTACTGTACCACTGATACCAGTCCTGAAAAGAACCTTTGTGGAACTAATAATAACAGCAAGTCTTTAAAATTACCCTCACTGCCTGACAACACTGCTTCCTTCCTGTCCCTATACAAATTGGCAAAAAAAGAGAACGATTAGTGGTTACTGGAACAGCTCTTTTGTGGACCTTGATAGTAACAGCTAATGATGATGATGATGATGATGATGATGAAAGACTAATCTGGCTGTCCCTGTAGCATACACCGTCCTTTCCCTTTCTCTAAACTAACAAAAGACACTCAGGCTGCTGCAAGAATCAGCAGCACAGCAAACCTATCAACACCTAACACCTATACCAGTCCTGAAAAGAACTTTTGTGTACCAAATAGCTAGTGGTTTATCTCTCCCTACTCCACACAGGAACCTGTCCCTACCGTAACAGAAGAAAGAATGTAAAATGGCCACCGGATCGGGTGTATTTATAGGTTAGGGGGAATGTACAAGTGTCCATGTGCTGTCATGTCTCAATTGGCTGTCCTGTATCACATGATAAACGTGTCACCAAAGGTTAAAGTTCTTGTATACATTAAACACGTAAGTCCGCCGCGGCGAACGACGGAAAAAGGCGTTCGAACGTGCGGACCGCGAATGTCGGAAATTCGCCGCGAAACGACCGCCGGGCGAACCGTTCGGCCATCACTATTCACCATATTGTTTCCCATTTCTGGACACATTTTATCTTATCAATATCTATTTCTAAGTGAGGTCTGCAGAACTGGACACAGTATTCTAAATTAAGTCTCTATATAGGGGAATCGGAACCTCCTTCCTTCTACTGGTGACTCCTCCAGTGATGCATCCTAGAATTCTATTCACCATTCCCATGGCCTGGCCACACTGTTTACTCATTTTGCATTCATCTGAAAGAAAGAATTTTTTTTCTCTGTATTGCTGGCCAACACTGTACCCCCGATGTTGTACTCTCTCACGGGATTCTTTTTCCTTAGGTGCATTATTTTACATTTAGAAACATTGAATTTTACCATGTTACAGACACCTCCAGGGATATCAATCATATTGTACACCTTTGTATCAGCAAAAATACATTCATTGCCCAACAAACCTTTAGTTATATCACTTACATATAGATTCAATAAAACAGGACCTAGTGCAGAGCTTTGTGGTACACCACTAGTGACTGGTCTCTGTTCCAAATGAACCCCATTTACAACCACACTCTGGTATCTATCCTTTAGCCAACTTAATATCCATTGAACCACCCAAGGGTTGAGTCCTAGCTTGTACAACTCTTTTATTAGATGATTATGTGGATCTGTATCAAATTGCTGAAATCAAGATTTGCTATGTCCACAACACCACCCTGATCCAAAATATTGGTAATATAGTCAGAAAATCAATGATTCTTCTTTTCAGGAGTGATTCCACTAACTTGACTACAACTGATGTTAAACTCACTGGCCTGTAATTGCCAGGTTCTACCTTGCTGCCCTTCTTGTGGACAGGTACAATATTGGCTATCCGCCAGTCATGGGGAATTTCTCCTGTTAGAAGAGATTGACAAAAAAGATCCATTAATGGTCTAACAATTATACCCCAATGTTCTCTTAGAACTCTGGGATGAATACCATCAGGACTCAGGTAGTCTCAGGTGATTTGAAGTTAGATTTTATGATGTCACTATTGTCCTGCTCACTGTTTTCCTTGCTGGAGGTTCTGAGATAAGGAAGAAAAGCCCTGCCTATACCAAGATGGCTACCTCCAAACAGAGAAACAGTGCAGAACAAGACATTGTAAGTCAATAATGGGGGAAATGTGTGAGGGAAGGTGACCCTGGGCAATACTGATGACTAGTCCTTTGCCCTTCTTTAGGACACCGCTTCCAGAGTTCAGTTCATCAAGTGCCTGTCATCGCTTGCTCCACTACATCATGTTTTTTTTTCCTTTAATAATTATCTTTTTATTTTATTTTCCAGTTCACCAAAAATAGGTCAACTACAATGCAGCAACAGGAGCATATAATTCATAGTGTATTCTACCAGAGAGGAAAAAGCATTACGGTCGGTGAATTGCTATGCCTAGACATAATTTATCACATTCAGCAGTGGTGGCCTGTCCATTAGGGGTGCCCAAGTGCTTGCCCCCTCTGTCCATGGCCGCCACCCCCTCCACCTTCTAGCGTTGCAATGCTCTATTCATCGCCGCCACCACCCTCTATTCATGCATCCAGCCCCTATCAGGATGCCGGGCTCTTGAATTACAGCGGCAGAGGCTCTAATAGGATTCAAAATAGGGTGGGCTTGTGGTGCAGAGCATTGTGCTACAAGCCCACCCAGGTGTTAAAACAGCGAATGAACATTCACTGTTACAACACTGATTCTCCTCCCGGCCAATCAGGAAGCGGGTCTGATACCCGTCACCCAATTGGTTGAAAGGACAGGCGATCCTGTTGGATGCCTAGGAGGTGGGGAGGAGATGCACAGCGGAAGTGAGTAGGAGAAGACAAAGGAGCCACTACCTGATGCCCACAGCAGCCTGATGTCCACCAATGCCTGATCCCCGCTGCTCCTTGATGTCCACCACCTAGATGGGGTAAGTGGACTGACCAGCAGACAGCGAGCAGGGGTGGGGGGTATTGAGGTGCCACGGGGGTGGTTGTTTGCCGCCGCCTCAAACAAAAAACCACGAGCCGCTACTGTTCTTTATATCCAATATATAATTTAAAATGATATTGTGAGTTGGTAAAGGTGATATTTGTGTGGTTTGAATGCCATAAATTATTTTCTAAAGATTAAACATAGGAAAAGCATAGGTGGGGGAAAAACACAGATTGTACGCGTCTGTCTAAAATATTTCCAAATTTGAGCCTGCACAAAGACTGTACATGGTTTTCTTGCTACTGTTTTTAAAAATCACTGTGCATGCATATAGTGCCCATAAAACTTCATAAACATATTGCTGAATATGCATTAAAAATGGGTTGAAATGTACCTGAAACTGCTGTTAAATATGAATCTATTCATTTCTGATATCGTGTATAGCTCCTGGTAAAACTGTCAATAACTTTAAAAAGATCCTTGATCTCATTGTTACTAGATGATTGCTGATGAAAGGGAAGTAATGTAATGCTCTGCCAGTGCTTGTATTGTTAATTAGTAACGCTCTTTTTTGTTGAATTTTACATTTTCTTTTACATTTGTGTCTGATTAGTTTTTGCTTGTTGCGAACCTAAGTTTCTAAATCAGAAAGCTGCGGGCCTACATTTGTTTCATCCCAAGCAGAATCCTGCATTGAGGCAGGTACCTACAATATCCAGACTAAAACGATTTTATGGCTACTCAATCCACTTCCTAAATTAAAACTGAATTTATTTAGACAGATGTAAAAAGAAACCGAGGTCAGCTATATTTCAAATAAAAAAAGCTGTTGTTTCTGTATTTATCTGCAGCTGTCTCCCACAGGAATTTCTTTCCAACTCTAGATGTAACGACTGTAGCGTCAACATCATTTAGCCCACTTTCTCTGAGCCTAGGCTGTCATGGCACCTTAGGTTGAAAAGAAAAAAGCACTTTAAAGCACCGAGATTGTACCTACGTGTCGTGGACACTTCCTATTGAATGTCCAGTGGTGCGGTCCTCTGAGGATCCAAAAGAGGACAGTGTTGCAAACCGTCAGTATTTTTACTGGCAGCCAGTAAAAAACAGACAATTTTCTCCTGCCAGTAAATGCCAGTAAAAGGAATAAGTTGCCAGTAAAAAATATGGCTGTGATGTTCGGCTGAGACCATGCGAGTCCCCGTTACAGTGTGTTCAGGCAGCTCTGGTGGAGGCGGTGCCCGAGTGCGTTGTGTGATGTCATGGTGTAAGGGAGCCAAGCAGAGTGGCCAGAGCCTTGCGTGTGGGTCTGCAGGACAGGAGCAGGGCAGGTCGGGACGGGACTGTCAGTGCTGTTTAGACTGAAGGGACCAAGAGTCAACTTCATATGTGTGTGTTCCTTCCTATTCTAATTTCTTGTCCTCCTGAGTCCTGTCCCTGAGCTACTTACTATATTAAAAATAAAATAAGAAATATGTTTTTTGCCCTAATATAACCTTAAATCACATTTCTAATTGCATATTGTTCTTGTTTGTAGCCTAAATACTAAAATTTGCACTTAAAACTGTGATTTTGTAACTTTGGAAATGCCAGTAAAAACGTGGCTGTGCCAGGAAAGTTTGGGTGTCATGCCAGTAAATTTCAATCTGGTAGGTTGGCAACACTGGAAGAGGATGATGTCTGTACAGGATAATTGTGATCACCAGGGGGCATCACAGCACTGGACCAGCGTTCCTCCACCGGGAAACCTAGAGGAGAGACTTGGTTAAGTATATCTGACTTCATAAGGCAAGGAGGAATAATGAATAGTAGCTGGGGTCAGAGAGTGGTGGGGCTTTAAGCAGATACAACACACACACACACACACACACACACAAGATTTCTAGTACTGAAAATCACATGTTCAGGACCTGCAGCACTTGTACAGATGAAGGTCATCATCCAGTCATCCTACCACTGGTGGTGATCAAGGGGAAGAGACAGGCGAAATTGGGGGCTACCTTAGATGACAAGCCCAGTAGCTGTTATGCTACGTCTGTTGCTCGAGCCCTGACTGTTTCTTCTAAAGTGTTTTGACATAATATATTCTGTGTGTTAGTAATGGAACTGGTGTAAAGGAGGTTTTCAAAGAGCTTGTATTTCAAATATTTTGGTCTTTTATCTGAAGAGTGACATTCATTCAAACTAATTATATGACAAAGATGATGACTTATCTTCATAAGTTACACTTATGAGTTATAAGTGTTATACAAAAATAATTTGAAAGTGTATCTTTTATATACAGAAAATGAGGTTTATTCTGTTTTTATAATGTAGAAGATCTAAAATGTGGGTGAATAAAGCAGAAACCGAAAAATTGCTTTAACAATTCATTGACTCTATATTTGATAAATCGCTCATCGCAGGGCAATGTGTGTTATTGGGTTAGGGAAATGGCATTTTAAAGTTAAGTGCTTCCCCTGTGCTGGAGACAGGAGGACTGCAATATGCTGCTTTGTAAATGTCCTTTTTAATGGATTCTCCTGGAGCGACCAGGCAGATTCCAGAGAGTTAAATAGAAAGCTCATTATTTTCAGTCATAACCTGCTGATAACATTGATTAATGACACCAAAGCTTCAAAATAAATGAGCACTGTGTGAAGCTGAATGAGATGGAGGCTTTATTCACGAGAACAGAGATGTCCCTTACCTGGGAGGTGAGCTTTACACCCCTCTCTGCTAGACCTCTGAAACCAGCCATTTCGCCTGCACTTCAGAATCTCGCAGTAGCTTTTCAGGTTGCATCTCTTCATATCGTTGTATATAACATACCCCCCACCCATACATAGGCCAATTTATAACCCTTGCTGTATAATGTGTACCTAACCTGAGCCTGTTCAAGCATACTCTGGTTTAAAATGTTCTCTCTTTTTATACAGTAATATACTGTATAGTGACAAGTTGGGTTTTATTTAGTTCAATGGTAGTGAAAAACAGTCCAATCTACTTTAAATGTGCTTTTTAGAGCTTTTTCTGAACACTTTTATTTAAAACGGCAAAGAAAAGTTCAACAAAAGACATCAGTTGCCCACACAAGTAGGTTTGTCATGTCATTGAAACGTGCAAAATAAAAATACTTCAGCCTCGTGCTCACTCTCCTTGGCAATCCTGCTGCTCAGGCCTCATGCCTTGGTTCTCCTGACCATCAAACACACCCCAATGCTCATGCACAGGAGCTGTACCTCTGTCAGCTTGTCTTTCCTTTTCCTGCAGTTCACTGCTGCTATGTCCTTCACTCAGGCCTCTGTCTGTCCTGTCCTGTACAGCATGGTGCAGACATGCACCTCTCTTCTGGGTGGAGCCCTGAACTCTAACATGAACCCAGCATACAACTGCACCTTTAGTGTGCCTGTTTTATGCAAGTACTGGCCTAGACTGGCCTCACCCTGCCACAATATAAATATATATATATATATATATATATATATATATATATATATATATATATATATATATATATATAGTTATTCATGTATTTCTCATTACATCATTATTACCAATGATCCCAGATAAGTGTTTCTGTTTCTTATATAATCCATTTCAGTGGTTGAAGGATTCATCGGTCGTATCCCCTTCCAGGGTGACAGTGTGTTATTACAGCCTGGCATGCTTATATCTCAGGCCAGCTGTCTTTACAGCAGAGGTAGTGGTGCCTCTGCCAAGAGAGGGCAGCCCAGGGCGGGGTAGAGGGAAGCTTGAAACTTGTTGGTGTATTAGTTCAAACTGCTTCCCTCAGATCTCTCATCCCTACATGAAGCTAGTTAGTCTGTAGCCGGGGTCGTCTGCCAAATCTTGCATCTGTTCCCCAAACAGACTCCAAAATTAGCAATATTCCAAGCGCTGAGCTGCACCTGCTTCTGACTGCGTCGTCTGTCTCCTCTGTACACGGGTTAATCAAGTAAATGCTGCTGCTCACCGAGGAGGGACTTGGAAAAAAAATAACAACGTGAGAAAAGATTAGGGGGTTAATGAGTTTCTGGTACAATTATTTTTTTGCCAAAGAGTGTGTCCAGTAAAAGAGAACAATATACCCACCAGATATGTATTTACTGGTGGACTTCATTGTACATTTCTGTAACATTGGATATCACTTCTCCAACATGACCTTAACATGGATAAGTAGAGATTAGCATATCTAACATATCTGCTTGGCAAGCCCCATGTCCTATTTTGCAGAGTCCAATATTTTCATTTTACTGGCCTTTGAAATGCACTGAGAAAGGGGTCCTTTGCACACCATTCCAGTTCACTAATAAAGCCCACCACCTCAGGTCATATACTGAAGGTGCCAATATATATTAAACTGACAGTATGTCCACTTGATGCACTATTTATTCAGTAGCAAAAAATTTGGAACCCTATAACAGGACAGGAGCAAGGTGTGGAACACCTAGATGATCAATGAAATTCTAGATATTTGGTTATTGGTACTGTACATGCTGTCTAGGATCAGGCTTAGAGGCCAGTGGCTGTAGCATTAGAGAGGTTCACGAGTAATAGACTGGAAATATACAAGCAGTTCCCCATACCAGACGATAGAGGTTCACCTAAGGTGCAGGGTCTAAGTATAAGCTGGTCTTCCCCAGAGCTCCTGATGGCGGAGATGAGTTTCACTGCATGCTAATGCCAGGCTGTGGCTTTCTGGATTGTCCAGAAGGGAAAGAGCTATCGGGGTCAGGTAATGGATGAAGCAGATAAGGAACAAGTAGAAGCACAGTCAATGAACAAGCCAAAAGCTTAATAATGGATAGTAGCTGGATGGGACCAGATGGGAGCGTAATCAGTGAACAAGCCAAAGGAAAATAACAAATAGTAGATGAGGAACAGCAACAGGAATGCATAGAGCAATATATCAGCTGGAGAGAGCATAATAATCTGGCAAACAGGAAGTACAGAGACATGGCTTAAATCAGTTCATGGAAGAGCAAAGAGTTCAAGGTTCATTAGAAACCAGATACAAGGCAAAATTTGCCAAGGGATCTGACACCTCAGGGGGCACAGCAAGAAGAGCTACAGCCCGACCCCACAGAGGTCCCAGGTTCAGATCTGGACTTTGGCACGTGCCTAAACAGGGCTTGGTTTGCTCATCAGCAAATGCAGTGCTATGATGCTGCCATCTTATGAATGTCAATTTGCCAAACTCCAGTTTTGCAATTCGGTGTCTGCAAGATTTGAAATCAAATATGACCCATGCAAGGACCAGTTGGCTACAAGGTCTGAAACCGTTTTTCTGCAACCACAGCTGGTACATGACACTGTCCACAGAGCAACTGAATTCTGCACTCATAGGATAAACAGATTTCAGTCTCCCAACATTAGCAGTGCTGTAGAATATTAGAAAACCCAATCTGTGCATTCTATATACAAATAGGGCTGTTTACATGACATTGTTTTGCCTGAATAAGTGCAAGAAGGCCTGCAAAGTCTCTAAACTGTGCTTTCTTGTTTCCTGCCAGGATAATCCTGATGCTTATCCCTCCTTGTATGTTTGATAGAGCATCTGGTAAGAGTGTTGTGAATGAAATGATCTGAGACTTGTTCTCTGTATACTAAACTTTAGAGAGCGATCAGCATGCGTTAAATTCATCCTCCACACACAATAAAACACAAATGCAGCTAAAGAGGCCAGATTACTGCCCATTACATACTCAGACCATAAAGATGGAAATTCACAGTGACAAAAGCACAGTGCTCCTAGGCTAGACTCATGAGTTAACTCCACATCTTGGTGTCTGCAGTGCTAGGAGATTGTGACAGTAAAAGCAAACATAAAGCTCTGCAGATGTTCCATGCCTCCAGGAGAGAATACACCAGAGACTGAATAGACAGAGCCAAACTTACACCATTTACCAAGGTCACCAACAGTGTTCGCAAACCAACTAATTGACTAACTTTCAGGTCTCCAGCATTGTTTAAATGTAGCATAACCTCTGCTTTAGCGTAGATGCACACATCCAGCACATCTCCAGCCATAAATAGTAAGGTTCATTCAGGGTATTTGGGTTTTATACCGGACATACAGCGTGTATATTTCTATATATCACCTAACCAGGCTAAGCATTGTAGAGTAAAAAAAAAATATTTAAAGTTCAACTTGATCCAAAAAGCTAAAAGAACTGTGTCAGCCCTTGTACACACGATCGGAAATTCCGACGGAATGTGTCCGATCGGATCGTTTTGTCGGATATTCCGACTGTGTGTGGTCTGCATCGGACTTTTTCCGTCGGAATATCCGTCGGACCAAATTTTCCAACTTGCCGGAAATATTTTCGACAAAATGCTCCAATCGGACATACTCCGATCATGTGTAGAGAATTCCGATCGGACAAAGTGCCACGCATGCTCAGATCAAATTCCTACAACAAAGCTATTGGCTACTAGCCTGAACATAGTCCCGTTGTAACGAAATAACGTCATCACGTTATGTACAATCGGATTTTCCGACAACTTCGTCCGACCGTGTGTATGCAACGGTTTCGGACAAGATCCATCGGACAAAATCCGACGGACAGAATCCGACAGATTTGGTTGTCGGAATCTCCGACCGTGTGTACAAGAGCTTATTCTCCAAAAATGTTGTATAGTATCGTACGTGCTTTAGTATTCTACTAACCAAGTTTTTAAGCGACACATTTGTCCAATACAGGATGTTTGGAACTGACTCCAATGCCTTTTTGGGGCCCATGTAAAAAAATAAATTGGAGCTATGGTGAATTAGAAGAAGGATCACTGTGGTTGAGTAGTCCACAGAAATTCCTATCAACCCACAATACAGTTAGAACTGCTTGCCCAGGACTGAACCCATTACCAGGGAGCTATTCTAAATGGGATTTTCTTTTTCCTACAATAAGGATACACTGGTCATTGCTTTATTTTGAAATCTGAAAGAATTTTCCTGTTTTAAATACCATGCCATTGTACTGGTACAACTTAATTTGTTTCTATTTTTCTCTCTTTTTTTTTTAAAATGATTCTTTAAACAAAAATGTTAAAGTCACGCAGCAGGGTAGTGTACCTGAAGTTAGAAAAGCTGAACTGTCAACGTGAGTTTCTATTCCTGCTGGCAATTTGAGCTTCATATTTTCCTATTTCAAGTGATTTGCAATGGCAGATTGACTCCTCTGAAGCTGTGAATGACGTGCATGGAAAGGAGCAGGCATTCACACTAAAAACTGCTCCACATGCAAGAGAACTACACATATATAATATAAAAAAGGGAGTGAGAATAGTGATGTTTAGGCCCCACGGGAATGTTGTGCTCTGCACCCTTTGGGGTGCCCTGAAGTTTTGCTTTAGCGGTCAGGAGTAATAGGTGCCCTAAGTGCCTACTGGCAGTTTAGGGTTTTAGGTAGGCCAAGGCTGCCTAGAGTCATGCTAAATTTGCTTTTGGTTTGCATCTTTCAGATTTAAACCTAGACATTTTGTATCACAACATCTGTTTTGTATAAAACTACACTGTAACCAATGGCAATCAGACAGACTATTTATCTGGTCTGAATCTGGTACACTGAAATTGGTTCTTACAATGATGTGAATAATAAATCTTTGCACTGCTATTTAATTAGACAAATTAATTTCTCTGGAAAAAGCTGCTCAGATCCTAAAACACTCCAACATGTCGTTAAACAATTTAAATCAAAACAAAAGTGGTGTAGTACTATATATTAGATCAATATTACACCAATCTTACACAGAACTTATATCATGCATAAAGTTATTTATATGTGTGTGAAAAAGTCCATCATGTGTTAAAAAGCGCATCAGTCCCTATGCCTTTTGTTTTATTTAACTTAATGTGCTATTTATACTCTTGTACCTAATGTATCCTGTCTTCTACTCCTCCACCTTGAGTGCTCCACCAACACCAGTTGTGCGGTCACCCGGTAATATATGACGGCAGCTATGCTCTGCCATACTCTGCCACACTCTGCCATACTCTGCCATACTCTGCCATACTCTGCCATACTCTGCCATACTCTGCCATACTCTGCCATACTCTGCCATACCCAGCCATACCCAGCCATACTCTGCCATACCCAGCCATACCCAGCCATACCCAGCCATACCCTGCCATACTCTGCCATACTCTGCCATACTCTGCCATACTCTGCCATACTCTGCAATACTTTGCAATACCCAGCCATACTCTGCCATACTCTGCAATACTTTGCGATACCCAGCCATACTCTGCAATACTCAGCCATACCCAGCCATACTCAGCCAATATTACAGTGGGGGGAGATTGTGGCTATTACAGTGGGGACTATATGGTGGTGGAATTTTCACAGATTTTTGCAAATTCAATTATTTGCTGATCCGAAAAATTATCCGATCCGTGACTCTGATCTGAGGAACGATACGATCCGTGAGTTTTTCGATCCGTTGCACCCCTAATGACCTACAAACATGTAAGAAACAGCTAAGTTCCTCTTTGGATAGAATCCTTTATGTCCAGCAGATTAAGGTTTCAGGCCCCTTTAAATGGAATCACATACTGTATGTTCAGCGGATTATAGCACCAGCATATGCTCAGTGCATTCCAGTATCCATCCTCTTTAAATGGAGTACTGTAATTCCAGTAATTTAGACCAATTCTGCTCCTCTCCTCCTCTTTCTAGCATGTCCATTAATCCATTTAATCCATTAAATGCGATCCCATATACAAGCATTACAAGTAAATACACTGCCAGTATTCAATTCTGACTGGCTATATTAAATACCACACTTCCTGGACTTGCGTGATAACGTTATCCAAATTTCCCTGCCCCTAAGTGTTTAGTCTCAAGACACGTGACTTCCTCAGGAGATCGGTTTGGTGCATATGCTGGGGCTATAATCCGCTGGGTTTATGTGATTCCATTTAAAGGGGACCTGTACCTTAATCCGCTGAAATGTAAGGGATTCCATTTAAAGGGGACTTGAGCTGTTTATGACCTTACATTTTTGTAGGTTATATATACCAGGGGAGAGCAAAACTGGTGTTGGTGGAACACTCAAGGTGGAGGAGTGTAAGAGAGGATATGTTGGGTGCAAGAGTATAAATAGCACATTAAGTGCAAGAGACAAAGAGACTGATGCACTTGAGACTTTTGCACACATATAAATTGCTTTAAGCACAATATATGCTCTGTGTGTGATTGGTATGATATTGATCTAATATTAAGAGTATATATGGTGCCACACCTCAATTGTTTTGATTTAAGTTGTTACAAGTATGTTCTTTTATCAAAATATGATGTCCCCGTCTTCCTTGCTAGCAGCGAGCATCCATTCTTCACCCCTCTTCCTTCCGGGGCCGTGAACTCCGGCTCTGTGATTGGCCAGAGTCATGTGATGTCATGGATGTCACTCCCGCACATGCACGTGGGAGCCACCAGTCACGCCATGACCTGAGCTAGAAACGGCACAGCGTGCCCTTTCTAACTCCAGCGCACGCACAGAAGAAATCGCTTTATGGCGATTTGCAAATATCTCCTAGACCGTGTAGGTCTAGGAGATATTTCAAGCACCTACAGGTAATACTTAATCTAGGCTTACCTGTAGGTTAAAGTGGTCTGTAAGGGTTTACAACCACTTTAACCCTCTTGGGCTTGGAGTTCACCAGAGCTTCACAGGTTGCCACTGGAATCCTCTTCCACTCCTACATGACGGCATCACAGAGCTGGTGGATGTTAGAGACCTTGTGCTCCTCCACCTTCCATTTCAGGATGTCCCACAGATGCTCAATAGGGTTTAGGTCTGGAGACATGCTTGGCGAGTCCATCACCTTTGCCCTCAGTTTCTTTAGCAAGGCAGTAGGCATCTTGGAGGTGTGTTTGGGGTCGTTATGTTGGAATACTGCCCTATGGCTCAGTATCTGAAGGGAAGGATCATGCTTTGCTTCAGTATGTCACAGTACATGTTGGCATTCATGGTTCCCTCAATGAACTGTAGCTCCCCAGTACCGGCAGCACTCATGTAGCCACATACTATGACACTCCCATCACCATGCTTGACTGTAGGCAAGACACACTTGTCTTTGTACTCCTTACCTGGTTGCCACCACACACTTGACACCATCTGAACCAAATAAGTTTATCTTCGTCTCATCAGACCACAGGACATGGTTCCAGTAATCAATGTCCTTAGTCTGCTTGTCTTTAGCAAACTGTTTGCAGGCTTTCTTGTGCATCATCTTTCAAAGAGGCTTCCTTCTGGGGCCATGCAGACCAATTTGATGCAATGTGCAGCATATGGTCCAAGCCCCCACCCCTTCAACCTCTGCAGCAATGCTGGCAGCACTCATACGTCTATTTCCCAAAGGCAACCTCTGGATATGACACTAAGCACGTGCACTCAACTTCTTTGGTCAACCATGGTGAGGCCTGTTCTGACTGGAACCTGTTAAACCACTGTATGGTCTTGGCCACCATGCTGCAGCTCGGTTTCAGGGTCTTGCCAATCTTCTTATAGCCTAGGCCAGTGATGGCAAAACTTGGCACCCCAGATGTTTTGAAACAGCATTTCCCATGATGCTCAACTACACTGCAGAGTGCATGAGCATCATGGGAAATGTAGTTCCAAAACATATGGGGTGCCAAGGTTCGTCATCACTGGCCTAGGCCATCTTTATGTAGCGCAACAATTCTATTTTGAGATTCTCAGAGTTCTTTGCCATGAGGTACCATGCTGAACTTCCAGTGACCAGTATGTGAGAGTGATAAAACCAAATTTAACACACCTGCTCCCCATTCACAGCTGAGACCTTGTAACACTAACGAGTCATATGATACAAGTTGAGGGAAAGTGGCGAATTGGGCCAAATTTTGAAATTTTCACTTAGGGGTGTACTCACTTTGGTTGCCAGTGGTTTAGACATTAATGGCTGTGTGTTGTTGAGTTAATGTTGAGGAGACAGCCAATTGACACTGTTATACAAGCTGTACACTTACTACTTTACATTGTAGCAAAGTGTCATTTCTTCAGCGTTGTCACATGAAAAGATGCAATAAAATATTTACATAAATGTGAGGGGTGTATTCACTTTTGTGAGATACTGTATATAGTGTATAGTTAGTGTCATTCGACCTATGTGTGTTATTCAAGTTATTGGTTGAGTCTGATGGAGTGACTCCCCTTCCATTTCTCTGCTTCCTACCCCACTTGGGCTGTTACTGCTGTTTGTTACTGCTTATTTTGCTTTATTTGTAGTCTTCATATTATAAGACCTAAATTTAAGTTAGGACTGTGGGACCCACTTTTATTATTGCCATGGCTGGTGTGTAAACCTACAAATTCCAGTGCAAAGCACTACTGGAGTCCCTGAAAAACCTAGGAAACCTTACAGAGGTATCATTCCAGCTTTGGAAAATCCTGAAATACGTGCCTTGGATCTACTAACTGAAAATATATATAGCTATTACGTATAGGTGATATTCCCTCTCCACGTACTTTCTGTCATTGGGTACAATTACTTTTTGTGGAAAATCCCGGGTTATGTTTTTTGGAAACTTTTTTTGTCATGAAATTACTGTCTTGTGCAGTCACTATAACACTTTAAATATGTGATCAGCTACTCAAATTATGTTTCAGTTTTGGAAAAAAGGTTTGTAAGCTTTTGTCTGTGTTCCTGAGTGACACCACAGGTCCATGTATATTAAATCTGCATAGGTTAAAGAAAAAAAAATTAATAAATGAAATGGCGCCATCTGTTGAGGACTACTTTTCTGAATGTTTTAGTAACTTGCAAGCTTTTTAGATTAGCTTCAGGTCACAGCCATTTACAGAAAGGCAGATGGTGCTCATAAGCTTCACCAAGCAGGTTTCTACTATACAAACAATCAGTAGCTGCCACTGGCAATAGTATGTTCAGGATCTAACACTCCGATTTTTCTTCATGCCCCAGGATAATTCATAACATTCTATTTTAGGCCATTGGAAAGAAAACTAGAAACAGAAGAATTCTCTTGCACCAAACTTCAAAAATTGTTCTACCTCTCACTGTAAAAACAGAGTCTAGTAGATAAGCTCATCCCCATTTACAACAGCCTCATAAAGTAAACCAAAACGTGAAGAAAGAATATCAGACTTTACTGGTACATATGAGATGACACTATATTATTACTATTATGAATTATTATTCCTATTACTATATTTTTATATTTATTATTCTTGATCTTAAAAAATATGAATGCAAACAATATATGTTGCTGTGGTACAATGTTCATGTCTCCAATTTTATATTAAAGGGAATTTCCAACATATGCACAAATATTGCGTTTTTAGATCCACAGGGTCAATATGTTTGTTATGTATAGCTTCTTTAGGACAATATCTTGGAATCCAAGCAAGAGTTGAACCTGGCTAAATAAGAATACAAATTGCCATCTTAAAATATCATTATATTGCATAAATATTAACATTAACACCATTTGCACGTCTCCATCTACCGAAATTGGAGCAATGCTAGTGTGCCAAGTACAGGAGACGAGGAGGGACAGAACACATCCCCAGGGCTAGTTTTGGTAGGTGAAGAAGTGCAAATGGTGATAATATTATTTATGTAATATAATGTTATCTTGAGATGGTGTTTTGTACTCTTATTTAGCCAGGTTTGGATCCCAAGATATGGTCCTTTTGTTTGGATCCCAAGATATGGTCCTGAAGACATTATACATGAAAAACGCATTGACCTCGCAGATCTAAAAACGCAATACAAGTTATGTGATTTGTGCAGATGTTGGAAACACCTTTTTTTATAAAATCTGAGACTTTAACACTGAACCATGGAAAAATATAAATCAATTGTTTTTACTCATATTTTTAAGAGGCAAGAATAAAAAATCAAAAAATATTTATTTATAAATAATTTTGCGTGTGTCATTTCATATGTACCAGTAAAATCCATTATTCTTTCTTCGCTTTTTGGTTTATTGTAAGAACAAAGTAAAGGTTATAGTTGGTAGGATTGCTGCTTCCTGTTATGATTTTGTGCAGCTTTCTTCTCATGCTGCAGGTGATGGAGAGGTTGTAATGTTTAAAGGAGTAAGCTAATGCAGAATGTAAATATGGAGTCGTAAACTGGTTAGCAAACATTTCATAAAAACGCAGAATGATATCTTATTTCGTTTAACTTCTTTTGTGCTCAACACTTTAGTTTGAGAGTTTGGGGACAAAGTTCATTGAATGTCTGACAGTTGTTGCCTTAAACATGCCATGTCTTCCATCTCCTGAGTTTATAACTATGACAAATATTGTGGCCCTGCCATTATTCAAATTTTTAAAGTATGGGTCTTTAGAATGTAAGCAACTTTATATTTATATTTTGCTACTGTCATGTGCTCAGAAGTTGGGAGGCAGCGCAAGAGGCACTGGCCAGTATCAGAAATTCCCATTCTCCAATATGGATTTTTTATTCCTTTTTACATTATGGCGAAAGCATCAGGAAGAGCTGTAACATACAATGATGGATAGGGACACACAAAACTACCAGAGGGGAAGCAAGTCTGAAATTTAGGCAAGAGAATACCGTTGGAGGATCTAAGGCCTAACCTGAAAATACTTGGCTTTCATAAATATGCACTGACTTTGGCACTTGCCTCTGATTTAAAACAAGTAATGCAGATTTCAAGTTTTGACTTGATTCTGACTTTCCTAATCTGTATGCTTGTTCTGCCAAACCCAAGCCATAAAGAGACTAGTATTTTCAGAAGGATGTCTGGCAAATGGTAGCCTATGTATTTCCCTCAACATAGACAAATTACTACTTGTGTTGGCAGAATACGTCTAACTGAGTTTCATAAAACAAGAAGACTCGGTAACAAATATTTGTATTTTAGAGAAAGGAGGTGAATTCTGTGATTGCGAACTAGCAAATTGTAAAGCACTGTTGGAAACACTTGGCTTGCAGCTATGTATTGAAACTATGCGTAGAAAGCAGCGTTTGTCAATTGTGCATTTTGTACACCGTGATGTCTATGAATACAGATGCCTTGGCTTGATGTCCTAAGCAACATCACAGTTGCTATTTTGTGTGTGGGGGGGGGGGGGGGGGATATTCTTTGCTTCAACAATTAATGATTAACTCTTTTCTTTTTCTTTTCTTTTTTTTCTTTATTGGAACACTTATGAAGTTTGCCGTTGGATTCTGGGGTGAAGCTATTGATGTAGAAAAAATGTTAGTGTGGTCTTCAAGAGAACTATAGGATCAATATCCTATGGTGGGCATATATCTATTGATGCCCTCCAATTTTGCAGTCATCAGTAGTTTAAAGTAAGTTCAGAGAAATTCCTGCAGTTATTTTTCTGTTTACACAAAGGTTCTTTTGTATACAGATCAATGGCAACCAAATCAGAAAGAAAAGCATTGAACTATAATAACCTAGTAAAACAAAAGAGTAAAAAGAGGATGCACAGCAAGCATACAATACAATACAATAAAGCGTACAATATTACAGATTTAGAAAATGTAAAAAGGTAAACTTATCATTTATTTTATACCTGTACAGGGAGAAATTCAATGGATGCTATTACCGAAACCCTTTTGAAAATTCATGGCTGTTTCTGGCATCAGTATTTTCATTGATCCAGAATAAACAAGCTGCCAGTGAGAGGGAAGCTAGGTATCTGGTCTTCATCTGAACCCCTGGTGATAAGGATGAGTAAAGCAACAGGAGTAGCATGAGGTCCTCAGAAAGAATTGCCTTGCTGCTGACAACATATCCTCACACAACACGCCAAGTACAAATAATATGGCAGAGCCGTACTCGTGTTCAGTCCTGGATAGGTGTTGAAAAAATTAGGCTGGAGAATCGAGCAAAAAATCAGGGCAGACTACAGACAACAGCATCCAGTTATAAGCAAGTACAGCTGACTAAAAGCACTAGACAGAAAACAAGCCAACATGGGAGATCAGTAGCAGATATCAGATGTATGCCAAACCATAACTAAAGCATCAAATTAATTACTGGAATAGCTTCCAGTAATAGACCACAGATAGATCTAAAACTAGCACCTGTATTGATTCTTGCATCCATCAGCTGCAGGATTGAATATCAGCCAGACGATAGAGCAGGCACATGCCTAAGCACATTGTACCTGCCTGAACCTTCAGAAAAAATAAAGGTGAGGGGGTAGCTGTTTCATGTAGGCTGCAGGAGATATGCAACTGCAGGCGACGCATCATTCCCCACACTGCTAAAATCTAATTTGGTGTAAATGACCTTTAGGGTTTCCTTACTATCCCATAAATTCATAACTTAAGTTTCTACTGTCAAATTACTTGTTTACTTTACAGTGAGAGAATCTATTGCAGTAGTGTGACACCATCATTTGACGTTGCATTGGTTGTGATTGCTGGTATAAGGGAACATCCAAGGAAAATCCCTTTGCTCAAGATATGCATTACATTTGAATAAACTTTTTGATAGCCGTCCAGAATTGAAAAATAAACTAAATTCCAGAATTATTACCGGTATATAGGATTTACATGAAGGCAGACATAGTTGCATTCCAATTCCAATTTGGTACAAGAGAAATCGGAGGGCCCTGCTCATTAGAGCTTACAATCTAAAAGGGAGGGTCAATTGATACAAAAGGTAAATAGCTGTGGGGGTGAGCTAATGGTGGAAGTAAAACAATGTATTAGTTAGAAGCAGGATAGGTTTCTTTAAAGAGAAGGGTTTTTAGGGATCGTCTAAAGAAGGATAGATTAGGGGACAGTCTGACAGATTGGGGTAGAGAGTTCTAAAGGATTGGAGAAGCTCTAGAGAAATCCTGGAGGCGAGCATGGGAGGAGGTGACAAGGGAGCTAGAGAGCAGGAGGTCTTAGGGTGACCGAAGAGAGCGACTTGGTTGATATTTTGGAATTAGGTTAATGATGTAGCTGGGGGCAAAATTATGGATGGCTTTGTAAATTATTGTGAGTACTTTGAATTGTATTCGTTGACTCAAGGGGTCGTAGTCTATGTAAAGGTATTCCAATGAGGAGGGAGTTGCAGTAGTTGAAGAGAGAGATGACCAGGGAGTGAATTAGAAGCTTGGTGGTGTCATTAGTTAAAAAGGGGCGTATTCTAGAAATGTTGCGGAGGCTAAGGCGGCATGATTTGGACAGGGATTGGATGTGGGACTGAAAGGACAGTTCAGAGTCTAAGGTTACCCCTAGCACCCTGGCATGTGGGGACGGACTGATAGATGTGCCATTGATCTTGACAGAGAAGTTATTATAATTTCTTTATTATTTCCTTTTGTATGGGTTAAAACAAGATGTAACCATAAAGTTTATTTCTTACAGAGCGTTGGTGACCACTGAGACTAGCTGGATGCTCAGTGCAGTAAATAGCTGACACAGCTGGGGACATTTGGTCAATGTCACTGAAACCAGAGGATACAGCACTGAGGATTGTGAATCTGTAGGCATTAGTAGACAGGCCTGTGAATATTTGTTCAGAGTGTGATGAAAAGCAGACATGACTGGGGATGTTTACATGCTCAGCATGCAGGAAGGGAACGGGCAATGGAGATTGTCTGGCTGCCCAACCATTCATTCATTAGGATAAGAAGCTACTGGCTTTCATTTTTTCAGCTAAAACTAATTGACACAAAAGGGAATTCTTGGGTGTAAATAGCCTGATATACTTTAATTCTGCTAAGATATCCATTGTATTAAAGAAACCATAAGGAAGAACTATACAAAGGGATTTTCAAGGTGCATAAACTCAATAATAGCACAGGCTTGTTATAAAAAGATCTTTACATTTTCAATTACTTTCCAAGGATTTTTGGTAATCGTATTAGACGGTTTGTATTTTTGCTAATAAAGGAATTCTATGCTGAAAGCAAATGGCATTACCTATCTACAGATGCCTCTTTACCTGACTGCTATGATGAGCTAATGGCTTTGGTACTTTTCTAATGCCACGTACACACGATCGGACTTTCCAGCAGACTAGGTCGACGGACTTCCCGACGGACTTCCGGCGGAGTTCCGATGGACTTTCTGAACTAACGGACTTGCCCACACATAACCGGACTTCCCGGCAGACTAGGTCCGCCGGTCTTCCCGATGGACTTTCGATGGAGTCACGACGGACTTCCAAATGAATGAACTTGCCCACACACGGACTAAAGTCCATTCATTTTGAACATGATGAGTTACAAGGGGACTAGAAAAGGAAGTCAATCTCGCCGCTTTTATCCGCGAGATTGACACCTTGCGAGCCCCATCGCCTGGTATGTATTTTAAGGGGAACCCCTTACGCCGAAAAAACGGAGTGGAGATCCCCCAAGGTACATACCAGACCCTTATCCAAGCACACAGCCCAGTCGGTCAGGAAAGGGTGTGGGGATGAGCAAGCACCCCCCGAACCATATCAGAGCCCCCCCACCCCAAAGCACCTTGTCCCCATGTTGAGAACAAGGGCCTCTTCCCGACAACCCTGGCCATTGGTTGTTGGGGTCTGCAGGTGGGGGGCTTATCGGATTCCAGGAGCCCCCTTTAATAAGAGGGCCCCCCATATCCCACTCCCCACCCTATGTGAATAAGTTTGGGGTACATTGTACCCCTACCCATTCACCTAGGGGAAAGAAAGTCAATAAAAAAACACACTAGACAGGTTTTTAAAGTAGTTTATTAGGCAGCTGCAGGGGTCTCTTCCGTCTTCGGGGGTCTCTTCTGACTCCTCCGCTCTCTCCGGCCTTCTCTCCTGGTCTCCGGTTCTTCTCTCGCTCTCCGGCCTCTTCTCCCGGTCTCTGATTATTCTCCCGGGCTCCTCCGCTATCTTCTGCTCTTTTGCCACTCTTTTGCTAGCGGTGGGCAGGTCTCTTCCGTTGTCTTCTTCCCTCTTCTCTTCTTCCGATGTTGACACAATGCTCTCTCCCACTGTAATGCTGTGTACACGGTGCGCAACGACTTGTATAGGCATGCTGTCACCCAGTGACCCGCCCCCTATGACGGCACAGTCCCAGCATGCCCCAGGCGGTGACGTCATAAGGGGTGGACATCACCCGGTAACCCCGTCCCATGCCTATATAAGTCGTTGCGCACGATTTACACAGCATTACAGCAGGGGAGAGCTTTGTGTCAACATCAGAAGAAGAGAAGAGGGAAGAAGGCGACGGAAGAGACCAGGCCACCGCTAGCAAAAGAGCAGAAAATAGTGGAGGAGTCCAGGAGAGAAGGCCGTAGAGCGGGAGAGAAGGCCGTAGAGTGGGAGAAGAGGTCGGAGAGAGCGGAGGAGTCGGAAGAGACCCCCGAAGATGGAAGAGACCCCCGGAGCTGCCTAATAAACGACTTTAAAAACCTGTCTAGTGTGTGTTTTTTATTGACTTTTTTCCCCCAGGTGAATGGGTAGGGGTACTATGTACCCCATACTTATTCACATAGGGTAGGGGGGCTGGGATCTGGGGGCCCTCTTATTAAAGGGGGCTCCCAGATTCTGATAAGCCCCCCGCCCGCAGACCCCGACAACCAACGGCCAGGGTTGTCAGGAAAAGACCCTTGTCCTCATCAACATGGGGACAAGGTGCTTTGGGGTGGGGGGGCCTGGTTCAGTTCAAGAAGGGAGGGTGTTTGCTCACCCCCACCCCCTTTCCTGACCGGCTGGGCTGTGTGCTCGGATAAGGGTCTGGTATGGGCCTTGGGGGACCCCTTGCCATTTTTCGGCGTAGGGAGTTCCTCTTAAAATCCATACCAGGCCTAAGGGACATTGTCACCTCTCTCTCACGCTCGCTGCAATAGGAAAAGGTGTTTTTCCTATTGCAGCCAGCGCAAGATGTACAGTACCCTGCGGCCATTCTCACGGGCAGGTGCTGTAGCTGCCCTTGCGTCGTATTTGGTCTGTCGGACCAGAATACAGACGAACTGTTTTTTTTAAAACATGTTCTATTTCTAAAGTCCGTCAGATTTTTGGCAAGCAAAGGTCTGATGGAGCCCACACACGATCAAATTGTCAGACGGATTTGTTGTGTCGGACCTTTGCTGTCAAAAAGTCCGGTCGTGTGTATGTGGCATAAGTCACTGGTCAGGAGGCAATACACATCCAGATTTCTTACTTCACTCTGATTTGATTGCTTTATGTTTGTTCCAGTTTAGAGACTCGGTATTGCACCCATTGGATCAGCATGAGAGCCAAGTAATGGCAGCACCTGGATATCTCACAGCACATATTTTATGAGAAGTGACTGCTTGTGAATGGTTTTTGGTTTATAATAACAACTGTACACAGCACAATGGTGTTCTGTGCATATCATTTAGTTCTCAACCAATGAAGTAATTGGTACAATAAATATTATTGTACCTTTGTAATAATTTGTCTAATCACATGTTACTGTTGCTATCACAATAATAGAACTTTAGCTATGAAACCAAGCACACGGCTTAATAAAACAAAATCTTATTTATTTCCCAATAAGATAGGAAAAAAACACTAACATGAGAATACTCAAGAAAGATATTACAAATCACATAACCAGAATATATAATACAAGAATCAAAGATACTTATCACAAGGCTCTCTGTGGGACTTGTTTCTTCTGAAAGCTGGGCTCAGATGACCAAGATAAATAGCCATGTGGCTCAGGCAGCCACTCAGCTTGAACCACCAGCGAAAAGGGATGAATTTCCTCATGTGTGCCCTTTTTACACATTCATCCAGACCCATTTGTAAACACGCCCCCCCCCCCTTTCCATCCTCCTGGCCAATGAGATATTGCAAAGAGGTAGTCCTTTTAACATACTGCCCATCCTGCTGTATTGGCCTCTGGAGGCAGCATTGTCCATGTATCATCTCTGGGTGCCTGTTGATCCTTTGATCTTTGCCACCCACCATCCTCAATCATCCGGGCAGCCATGGCTCTCTTTGAAGATTACTTGCAATGTATTGGCAGCAATAGACGTTCCAGAGCCAAGCGAACAGATGCCGATTCTGATATGCTACCAATCTTTGATGTGCAACTTGCTACATTCCAGACCTTGTATCAACCAGAAAGAGACCCTTTTAAAACCATGGAATTGCAAGGATTAGCCTGGGTGATCTTTGGGAATAGGAAACAGATATGTAATGGATTTATGACAGATCCAATTCAAACTCTGGATAATACCAAAATACTGTTACCAATAAAAGCAGTAACATTAACAGAGAAACTCCAGAAATATGACATTAGACCATGTTGCTATCCAACAACCAATCATTTGTTTTAAATGTTTGATTGCTTCAGGGTAATACTACAAAGATGTAATGGATGTTTTATGAGGACCTTGGCTGGCCACAGGGCAGCTGAAACTCTTTAGACAAGGTTGGATGGGATTAGAACCCCTGTCAGGGGTGACCATTGACTGATGAGGGAAAATATAACATTTTGAGTTCAAGTGTTGTTACCATCACAGGAAAAAAAGAGAAATATTCAGGACAGTTTTTCTGGTGACCGCTTTCTAGGGCTGGCTTTATACCTATGCTCTTCTATTTTTCATGTGATTTTCAGTGCACGTTTTTAAGCATTTGTGCGCAGATTCATTGTGCTTTTTCTCAAGTTATGTGCGCGGAATCTCAGAAGTTGTAATAAGGGCCTGTCATTTTCTTAATGAGAAGATGTGTTTTCATGCACTCCTTGTAACTTCTGTGGGCCAGTGACACATACCGATGGATAACAAAAAAAACCTGAACGGTAAACCAGACCCACAGAAACCAAAGAATAACGTGTTTTGAAGTGTTGTAACGTGTGTGCCATGATGCATATGTGTAATTACCACCTTAGACTATTTGCTTCAGTGTTTACAGGACAGGACGTAAAGGGGACACAGATGACAAAAAAAAACGATGGGTTTTTACCCATGCTAATGTTTTTTTTAGCAGATTACAGTTTTACACAGGAACCAGTTATAGATCTGTAATTTTTTTATGTGGTCTCGAAAATGAAAGTGCATCTAAAAATCTAAATGTGTGATGACCGTCTCTGGTTTTGCACTGGTCTCCTCCTCAGACTGCACTCAAAGCTCCGATAAGTTGCACAGCATAGGCAATGAGGAAGAGATGAAAAAAGGAGAGAAAAGTTCTGCTAAGTGTCATATTTATTAAAACCTTCTTCTTTTTTTTTTTTTATGAAAAACAATAATTATGCACTCACATGTTCAAGGTATTGAAAAACACATCAATATTTCTCCAGCAGTTGGAGACCTTCCAGGTGGTCAATGGTTGGCAAGTTCCTTTGGATGGATGTGATGTAAGTTGCTTGGAACCAGGAAGTATACCAGGGGAACACGAGGAAGAGCCAACAGAAGTAGCAGACTGTATATATGACATGGATGATAACTACTGTGGACAGCAAGGAAGTGTTGCAGGCCAACTGGATGGTCGTGATGACATCATATGTGATGTAAACGGGCATAGTTATGTTTCAGGACATGGTCCCTTTTGTCAGGAGACGACTATAGCAGGCTGCCATTTCCACTGGTAGCAGTGGCTGGAGGAAGGGCTGGCTCTCTGGTGTGTTGGCACCTTAAAAGGGTGTAGGGAGCAGTGAGCTTGTGCTAGGCAAAGGCATACGACTGGGGGTTCTGCGGTCACATCCCTAGGGTAGTAGTAATCTGGGGAGCGCAGGTCAGGGGCAGGGAGTGTTTGTGCTGTCAGTGAACAGAGGATGGGTTATGGTCAGTGCAGGGAATTTTTTCAAGTTCAGAGAGGTGGTGGGAATGTCAGCAGAGGAAGCGGTGTGGAAGTGTCATGGAGTGCAAGTGATGAAGGAGAACATTTCTTTTGGGTCTGTTCATGCAATGATGGCTGTGCAATCACCCCTGTTGAAACAAAACTCATAGTAAGGCATGATCTCCAGAGTGAAAAGAAAAGCAGGTTGAGAAACCAAAACTGTAACTGAGTTTATATATTATAAAGGAAGGCCTTTAAATTTCAAATGAAAAATGTAAGCCGTGTTCCCAAGTTTCAGGCCCCATCCCCATCCCTTCTAAGAAAAGGCACAACACATATTGATGACAAGATGCTCAATTCCACCCAGAAGCACTAATGCCGCACACACGGGGTATGAATTTTCTGATGGGAAATGTTGAATGTGAGCTTGTTGTTGGAAAGTCCGACCGTGTGTACGCTCCATCGAACATTTGCTGTTGGACTTTCCGCCAACAAATGTTTGATTGCAGATTCTCAAATTTTCCGCCAACAAAACTTTGTTGTCGGAAATTCCGATCACGTGTACTCAAGTCCGTCGCACAAAAGTCCACGCATGCTCAGAATCGAGGAGCCGCACTGGCTATTGAACTTCCTTTTTCTCGGCTCGTTGTACGTCTTGTACGTCACCACGTTCCCACATTCATAATTGTTGGCCAACATTTGTGTGACCGTGTGTATGCAAGACAAGTTCGAGCAACAACCTTTGAACAAAAATCCATGGTTTTGTTGGCGGAAAGTCTGATCGTGTGTATGCTGCATTAGAAACGATTGATGGATCTGGCTTCAAGTGATTATGCAGCACATAGATAAAAAGTAAATTGAATGGACTTTATATTAGCACAGTGGCTGGTGTCATCAGTACTGATTGATTGTTGCCTGGAGTTCTCTTTAAATGTCAGAGCAAGCTGATATAAATGATGCCCAGCTTGTTTATAAGGGAAAGTAGTAGTGGTATAAATATCCGCTTTGTTAACATGCTTAAGGAACATATATTAATGCCAGTATTTAATCGCACTGTATGAGAGAAATGGGCAGAACTGGAAATATTTTGATGTTCAGGGTGCAGTGAAGCGGTAGACAGAATTGCTCTTTCTCTGCTATCCTGGCAGAACAAACTGAGAGCAGCAGGATGGAAAAAAGCGACTGGACTGAATGCCAGGCTATAGCTGTGCTCATCTAATGCGCATCACATCACATGTGACTCTGATAGCAGACATGGGGCCACTTCTGCTCACAAGACCGAGCTACACACAACATTCCTCTACGGCATAAAGAAAGATTGTTATATTGTGATTACATGTGTAAAAATAACAGCATGCTGTATAGCTTGGTATAAACTCATCGGTGTACACAGATTTCTCATGGAAAAGAGTCACGTACTCTTTTTTTTTTTTAAGATTGCTTTGCTAAATGTGACAACTCCTGCATTCATCTACACTACTAAACTGTCTTCAGCTACAGCTTCAGGATCAGTGACATTCTATTCAAGTAATACAGATTATATATTTATTAAGTATGTGATTTTTTTTTTCTGAAATTCTGCAGTGCTTTAGATACAGAGACAATTTGCTATAGGTACATAGACAATGTAATATCCCTACCACAGGTACACAGGCAGACGAAGAATTTGCGTAGAGCCCATTTGGGTAGAAATGTGGTTTGCCAATGTTTTTAGATTGTAGGAGTAACTTAGATCATATAAAGAAACACAATGCAAATATCTGAAGACCATGCAGTGTTTCTTATGCAATTGCCTCTAGGGCACCAGTGTTGCAAAGAAAGAGTGCAAACTAAAGATAACAAAAATAAGGAACAAACATCCTGGGAGGTATTATGAAGACTCTTTAGGTAAAGGTGAAGTGTAGCTAAAATATTTTTTCTCTACAGCTTCAGTTACATTACTTGCCTATAATGAAGTATGTGCTATGATGTATGTGCAAGCTGCTGGATTCTGTAGAAATCTTCATTGCAGGGCTGCCCGGTCCTCTTCCTGCTTCTCAACTTCCATTGCTGTGTGATTTAAGAGCTTTGGGTCTCCAGGCTCAGCTGCACTAAAGATGATATAGTTCTGATAGATCAATAGAAAGAATAATGAGCTGCTTCACTGGCCAATAGGGATGTTCAGGAAGGGCAAGCTAAAGTTTTACCGGGGATTCAGGGACTTGCAATTAACCATAAACACATATATACGTTTCAGCACTTTCTTACTGACCATTTTGCAAAAAACCTTTGATTATTATTCTTTCACAGGATTTATATAGTGCCAACCATTTGCACAGCGCTTTACAAAATGTACCCTGATGGGTTTTACTTCCTCTTTATTTCCCTGTAAAGGTAAAGCATAATGGGCTACTATGCATCGCATAGTAGCCCATTATGTGTCACTTACCTAAAACCGAAGCCCGCAATGTCACTGTTGTCTCCACTAGCAGGGAGTGTCCATCTTCACTCCTCTTCCTTCTGATGCCACGGACTCCGGTATGCCCTTTCTAAAGTGCACGTGCACCGATAACATCGGCACATGCGTCCTAGTCATTGGCGATCGGCTTTTTCGTAAATATCTCCTAAACCGTGGAGGTTTAGGAGATATTTGCACCACCTACAGGTAAGCCTTAATATAGGCTTACCTGTAGGTAAAATTGGTTGTACAGAGGGTGTACAACCACTTTAAAGTGGATGTAAACCCTCACATATACCCAGTGAAGTGAACAGCCTCAGATGATACATAGAAATGAAACAAATCATCCTACATAAGTTTACATGTATATTTGCTGTCTTTAACTTGCTCTATTGTTTTGAAAGTGCACATCCTGTTAGAGATGTTATCTTCCTGTCTCCCAAGACAGCTGATTGGAGGAAAGGCACATACCCTTTTCACATAGGCAAAGGGAGGAAAGAATGTGCAGGGCTGTGCTGTGAATAGACAAGCTCTCTGCTAATTTACTTATAGCAACCTCCCTCGACACAAATTTCAGGCTGCTTTTATCTCGATTGATGGAGAACTTGTCAGAAGTTATCATGCTGATAACAGAAGAATGGAGCAGCATAAAAACACTGGACTTAGTGCTTTGGAGAGAGATAAGAAAACACTAGAGATAGATGTGCCCAGCTCAAATTTCATGAGTCGATTTTACATCCACTTTAGCCTAGGTTCACACTAACAGCGGGATTGTAAGCGGGATTCACGATTTCTTTCCCGCATGTCAGTCTCAACTTCGGTGTTTGATTTCAGAGACATCTGTGCAAGTTGCTGCACAGATGTCTATACAAATCGCACCCAAA
Organism: Lithobates pipiens; assembly: GCF_037356315.1. NCBI lineage: Eukaryota > Metazoa > Chordata > Amphibia > Anura > Ranidae > Lithobates > Lithobates pipiens. The sequence continues at coordinate 190,189,121 of NW_027507789.1, read as the reverse complement.
AGTCACCAAAAGCAGTACAGAAACTACCGTATTTATCGGTGTATAACATGCACAGGCGTATAACACGCACCCCAATTCTAGGAGGGACGTTTAAGGAAACTGCTCAGTGCCCATCCACAGCCTCTAAACTGCCCATCAATGCACCCTGCTCAGTGCTCATCCGCAGCCTATAAATTGCCCAACAATGCACTCTGCTCAGTTCCCATCTGCAGCCTACAAATTGCCCAACAATGCACCCTGCTCAGTGCCCATCTGCAGCCTATAAATTGCCCAACAATGCACCCTGCTCAGTACCCATCTGCAGCCTACAAATTGCCCAACAATGCACCCTGCTCAGTACCCATCTGCAGCCATTAAATTGACCAACAATGCACCCTGCTCAGTACCCATCTGCAGCCTACAAATTGTCCAACAATGCACCCTGCTCAGTACCCATCTGCAGCCATTAAATTGACCAACAATGCACCCTGCTCAGTACCCATCTGCAGCCATTAAATTGACCAACAATGCAGCCTGCTCAGTGCCCATCTGCAGCCTCACCTTACCCATCATTGCAGCCTTGCCTGTGTTGGATTATCCCTGATGTCTCCGAGGGGGGGGGGGGGAGGAGTGAGTGCCGCTGAATTACACAGAGCTGCGATTTCCTGTGTACCCGGCTCCGTCACTCACAGCCACGCCTCCTGGCCCTTCTCATATGATAGACAGAACAGTGGCCCAATGCGGAGCCAGGAGGCGTGGCTGTGAGTGACGGAGCGCCGGTTACACAGGAGATCGCGGCTCTATGTAATTCATTGGCGCTCGCTCCTCTTCCCTCAGAGACAGCAGCAATCGGTGTATAACACACACCCGCAATTTTCCACTTATTTGAAGGGGAAAAAAGTACCCTGCAAAAATGTCATTACTTTAGAAACTGTCCGTATTTTGAAGAAGGATGTTTGCCTGCATTTTACCAAACATCTCCTAATTTGTAATACTTTTTTTTACAGAACTGTTGAAAAAATATTTAACTCATGCGCAACACTGCCATTGAAATGTGCAATATGCAGTTCATAAACGTGCAGAGAATGTGGAGGCGACTAGAAGATTCTAAGTTACTTAATTTGCAAATAATTCTCTTGCTCTCCTTTGCAGTTGCATTTGCTCATAAAGGTCCAAATATATCAAAAATAAATGCAGGAAAAGCAAAACCACTTGATGAACCACTTGTTTTCATATGTCTTCTTTCCAAGATGCCCTAAGCATTGACGTTCTGTTACCTCCATGCATTGTAATAACACTGCTGTGTGCAGAACCAGCCCCATACTGCTTCTACTCTCCTTTCTTTGTTGAATATTATTACACATTTACATACATACATTATTTGATTAGTTAATTACTTTCTGTTTTGACACATTTTGTAGACAAGTTCCCGCATCGGAGGACAATAAAGAGTTTTTCTTTGCTTGTTTGTATATTAACAAATTATTTTTTTCTAGAATGGAATAGGCTGCAAAGGACTATATAATTTTAGTGATGGATAAATACTAATCTAAAGCTGGCCATATTCAGAGAAAATTGGTTTTGTGGAAACAACTAATCAGACCCATACAATTTTGCACCTTTTTAGCGTAGACAATCTGCTTATCCCTGCCTATGGAGATGAGGATTATAACTACTCACCAATGCTTTGTCCCCATGGATCAACAAAACCATTGGCCGGAACTTTATAATCCGTCAGATCCCCTGTGTCACCAGTGTCCATCTCCAAATGTCCTTTGACTGATCTCTTTGCATGAATGGAAAGATTTTCACATGGATGCTCAAATATTATGAATATTGTGTTTATGATGATGTCCTTCACAGCTTGGACAGGGGTGACTCAGTAGTTCTGGTTCTCTTGGACCTGTCAGCTGTGTTAGATGCCATAAATCATGGAATCCTACTGGAGCGGTTGAGATCTGTTTTGGGTATGAGCGGGTCGGCTTTGGAATGGGTGGCCTCTTTTTTTAGAGGGCAGAGTTCAGGGAGTCAAGACTGGCCCCTTCTACTCTAAGTATACCACCCTGGATTGCGGAGTGCCACAGGACTCTGCCTTTTCACCCCTGCTGTTAAATATCTATATGAGGCCCCTTGCCGACCTGCTAAAGTCCCAAGCCGTCCAGTACCATGTTTACACGGAAGACCCCCCAGGTTTACCTGAAGATTCCTAGTAACCAGACGGCTGATGCCACACTTGCCAGTTTGGAGGTAATCAATACATGGATGTCTGCCAACTTCCTGAAACTTAATGACTGCAAAACTGAGGTGATCATCTTCAGCGATCTGGCCACCCCCCCCTAGATATTCCACCTTGGCCTCCCTCATTTGGTCCTGCTCCAAAGGCAGCCCCCCAGGTCCATGATCTGGGATTCATCCTAGATTCAGGTTTAACTCTGGCCCCTCAGATAAAAAAGGTCGTTAGTGCATGTCACTGGCAGTTAAAACTCCCGAGGGGGCTGTTTAAATATCTGGATATCTCGGACAAAAAAACTGTCATCTGTGCCACGATAGGTAGCTGCCTAGACTACTGCAACTCTCTTTAGCTGCAACTCTCTGCAGTTCAACTTATTCAAAATGTGGCTAGGCTGCTCATGGTTGTCCCGTTGAGGGATCATATCCCCCCTGTCCTCTGCGCCTTGCATTGGCTGCCAGTCCACTATCACACCTTATTTAAGGTAGGATGTATTATGTTTAAGATTATGAGAGGCCTGGCCCCAAGCTATCTCTGCTCTCATTTTCATAAACAAGCTCTTGTCAGATCACTCATATCTACCGGCAGAGATCTCCTCTACACCTCAGTGCCCAAGAATACTGGGCGTGGTGGTTGAGCCTTCTCTCACCAGGGTGCCGTACTATGGAATAGCCTCCCTGTCGAGCTCAAAGAGGCACCTACTATTCTGGTCTTCCGCAGGTTACTGAAGACTTGGCTTTTCACACAGGCGTTTCCTGCGTAGTCACCTTTTTTTTTCTACCCTTCTGCCGCTCTGTGCTGCTTCTGGTCAATGGTTTCCAGGATCTTTGCTATGTGCGTCGAGACCCTTCGGGGTAAGACCGCGCTATATATTAAGATTCAACTCAACTCAACTCAAATAAAATACATATGCTCCAATAATCACTAGTTTATGGATGCTTTTAATATGAAAGTTATTATCTGTAGTTCCTCACCAACACAGAGAAGCACCTAAAGGTGAATTCAAGACTTGCTATATTTTACATAATTATATTGGTCCAGGTAACGTATCCCCGTCGCACTCCACTTGAGTGCTTCCGTCAGTACACTGCTTCCTCCAATCTGGACCTTCAGATCTCAGATTTTATAGCCGAATATTGTAATCAAGAACCAGATGAGACTAGCTCAGTTACAAAGCTGGAACATGAACTGTTTATTGAAACACAGGTACACAGAGGTAACACTCGGGACAATCCCCCCCCCCCCCCCCTTTGAATTCAGGATGGGGTAGACTGTCCATAAGCAGATTGGAAAGTTGATTGGATGAGGTGGAGAGCGTGACGTCACTGTTCCTTCCCTGGAATTATTGGGAAGAGAGGCTTCAAACAGTCTTTATTGCCTCATAGCCACCAATCATATTCAAACCCGTTCTGGAAAAAGAGAATACGAGAAGGAACATTAGAAGCTCTTTGGGGGTTATGTAGAAGTGCAAACAGTATTTCCTTTAGGTAAGGCAATATATATGGGCCAGTTTAACCTAATTTCCAATTAAGGGTTTTGCAAAGGAAACAATAGCTGCATAGATTGTAATTAGCTGTGGTAGGACATACTCTAAATTGGTGATCCACAACTAGTAATAGAGCAGTGCATGCAGCTCTCTGGTACATCTTGGTCAACATTGGTAGCCTTGCTAATATATGTTAGTGTGTAGGTCCACTGAGTCAGGGGAATCCCAAGTCCGCTTATCTTAGGGAAAATCACTGGGTGTGGAGTCTCCACAAGAAACCTTTTATTTTGGGTAGGCACTTTGATACTAGCCTCTTTTGGGACATAAAAGAGCATATTCAGCAGGAGTGCCCAACCATTTGAAGGCCTAGGGCCACTTAAGTGACTTGGTAACCATTCGCGGGCCAATGAGTGGAGTGGGTAGATGACAGGTCTGTGTCCAGTCGATATATGCAAAGCAGACACAGCCCAATCTACTCTATGGACCCTCTGATTCAGTCAGATGTAAGAGGATGGATCCACTTCTGTTTTTTTTTTTTTCTTTTTTTTTTTTTTTAGCAGGTCAGATTGGAGGTAGGCGGGTGTAAACAGACACAAGTCTGTTTACATCAGCAGCTCCATAGAGTTGAATGGAGGGTCTAATTTGGTCAGACCGATCGTGTGAAAGTGGCCCAAGGCTGCTTTTATACTAATTGTCTGCGGTCTAACCACACCGTGGGTGCGGTGCAGTGTACCTGTGATTTTCCCGCTGGTTAGCTGCACTTTGCCATAGATGTCTATTATATCCTGCAGGTGTGGTGCACTTGCCGAAAAGCCACTTGCTTTCTCTACCGCCGGCTTCATTCACAACACTAATACTCTGGGAAAGCAGGTCGGCAACCTACAATCTGGACTTGCCAACCAGCCATCCCAGAGCAGGAGTTCATGGGCCACATCAGAGGGCTCCACGGGACACTGGTTGGGCACCCCAATATAGCTGTTTGGCAACCTTGTTGTTTGATTTACTAAAAGCAAAGGGGCTGTACACTTTGCAAGGGAGCGCATAGTATAATAAGTTAGAATTCACTTAACAAAGAATACCCAATTATTTGAAAAAATAATAAAAACTGCACATGATTAGATGATGGAAGTCAGCATAGCTTCACCTCATTCATTTAGCTAAGGGAAAATTCCCTTGCCAAGTGAGCAGCCTATTTGCCTATATCAACCTCATTATGTTCACATTTATTAAGGTGGATGCACACTGCTGGAAAATACTTGAATGCTTGTGCTTTATATGCTGCTTGTTTATGGAAATACTTTAACACATAATTTATTGGCAATTGATTTGTAAAGTAGTGTTTGTTTTGGTGCTGCACTTTTTGCATATATGTTGTTGCACTTGACAAATCATTCATTGTTGGTGCCAGCTACTTAACCCCTTGTCTACCAAGGCACATTTTTTCAAAAAAAACATGAAAAAAGTGTTAAATTATATAAAATATTAAAAATAGCACACACTGTTTATGTAACATAAATTTCACCAAACCTGTGAAGTATTGTCACGTTATTATAATCCGCAGTTCGCTCTGATAAAAGTAAGCATCTGTAGGTGTACAGAAGTGTCCGCAGTTCAGTGTAGTAGGACGCCTCAGAGACTGGAAATCACAAATTTCAAGCTTGCATTGACACACTAGATGTGCTCCCTAGATAGCATGTGTGGCATCAGCAGCTGCTTGGATGCCTCCTAGGTAAAGCAGCGCTCTGTGACGGCAACGCATTTCATTTTACGGGCTGCCTGCCACAGTTTTACGTCGGCTGTTTGAAGGAGGATATCGTTATGGCAGCAGCTAGCTACCATAACCCCGGTATCCCCTTCTTCAACGGGTGGTCCGCTACAAGATAAAAGTGGTCTCTGCTGTGGATTCGCTGCAAGATCACTTTTATCGGCGGCGGGAGAGGGCCACCCCTCCCGCCGCGCTCCGGTGCTCTCAGCCGCTTAGCGGAGCCATCGGCAGCGGCAGATGCGATTCCATGTTGTCTCCTGTTTGGTATGGAGATCATTGAGGGGAAGATGGCCCCCACCCATCTCCATACAATTGCTGGGTGGAAGCGACCTCAAAACATCACTAACGCAAATAGCTCTTAAAGAGCTATTGTTGTTAAATTATGTTTTTAAATGACAATTTTTTATTGCATTTTAGTGTAAATATGAGATCTGAGGTCTTTTTGACCCCCAGATCTCATGTTTAACCACTTTCAGACCGGACCATTTTGCTGGCTTCAGACAAGACCACTTTTTGCGATTCCGCACTGCGTCGTTTTAACTGACAATTACGTGGTCGTACGACGTGGCTCACAAACAAAATTGACGTCCTTTTTTTCCCACAAATGGAGCTTTCTTTTGGTGGTATTTGATCAATCCTGCGGTTTTTATTTTTTGCTCTATAAACAAAAAAAGCGTCAATTTTGAAAAAAACACATTATTTTTTAGTTTTTGCTATAATAAATATCCCCCAAAAATATATAAGTTTAGGTCGAGATGTATTCTTCTACATATTTTTTGTAAAAAAATCGCAATAAGCGATTACTGATTGGTTTGCGCAAAATGTATAGCGTTTACAAAATAGGGGATAGTTTTATGGCATTTTTATTAATTTTTTTTTTTATTAGTAATGGCGGTGATCAGTGATTTTTATTGTGACTGTGACATTATGGTGGACACATCGGACATTTTCGACACATTTTTGGGACCATTGTCATTTATACAGCAATCAGTGCTATACAAATGCATTGATTCCTGTGTAAACAACACTGGCAGTGAAGGGGCTAACCAGGGGGTGGCAGTGTAGGGGTTAAGTGTGTCCTAGGGGCATTTTACTAACACTGGGGGGCGTGGCTGTGTGTTAGTGAACACTGATCTCTGCTCCAATCACAGGGAGCAGAGATCAGTGTCACTTGTTGCTAGGCAGAACGGGGAGATGCTGTTTACTTCCGCATCTCCCCGTTCAGCCTCCCCGTGAGACGATCGCTGGTATCCCCACGGCAATCGAGTCCGCGGGACCTGTGACCTGACTCACAGTGTGCACGCGATGGCACGGCAGCAATTTCGAATGGACGTACCTGTACGCCAATTTGCCTGTCCGTGCCATTCTGCCGACGTACATCGTTGTGCGCCGGTCGGGAAGTGGTTAAGAGGTCCTGTCATGTAATAGGAATAAAAGTGACTTTTTTTTTAATTAACAGTGTAAAAGTAAAAAATAAAAGGTAAAATAAATAAGAAAAAAAAAAACATTTTTAAACACACCCCATCCCGACGAGCTCAGGTGCAGAAGCAAACGCACACGTGAGTAGTGCCCGCTTATGGAAACGGTGTTCAAACCACACATGTGAGGTATCACCGCGATCGGTAGAGCGAGAGCAATAATTCTAACCCTAGACCTCCTCTGTAACGCAAAACATGCAACCTGTAGAATTTTATAAATGTCACCTATGGAGATTTTTAAGGGTAAATGTTTGTCGCCATTCCACGAGCGGGCACAATTTTGTTGATGGGCACAGATCAGACTGCACTGAAGCTGCAGATGGGCACAGAACAGGCTGCAGATGGGCACAGAACAGGCTGCGCTGAAGCTGCAGATGGGCAAAGAACAGGCTGCACTGAAGCTGCAGATGGGCACAGAACAGGCTACACTGAGGCTGCAGATGGGCACTAATCTGGCTGCATTGATTCTCACTGACCATTATTTTGTTTCAAAGTGGTTTATTTAAAAATATGATTTTTTTTCCTGAAACTTCCCTCTTAAATTGGTAATTACTCGACACACCCCTATCTTTTATATATGTTTTTTAAAAATCTTTTTATTTGCATATAAAAACATATATCATATACAAATAATATCTACTCAAAAGTAGCCTGTCACAGCTTCATTAAAGGACCCCCCGCAGGGGTCTACTCAAGAAGGTACATTGCGAGGGATCACCAAATACTGCATTAGGTGCCATGACACAACATAACCATATAGTGTAGTTGGCTTGTGCTCAAGAGAAGGAACTCCAGTATCTTGACCTGCAAATGGAGAGGGACATCAAGAGGGGACCAGAAATAACCCCAACAGGGGTATATACTCTTATCCAGTAGACCACTCAAGCAGATGTTGCAGTCGATGGTTCAGCTAACAATTTCCATCATTTATATTTTACCAATAATTTTGGCTTCATGATGTGTTTTCATGCATTAAAGTTCATTTTAGTGTATTTTTGTTCCTGAAAAAATGTTGCACAAATATCATGCAGCATTTGCAAACTTACAAAATGCTGTTTTTAACTTGCGAAAATTTAAAAAATTGCCATGATTGAAAAGTAGTTACATTAGCGCATTCATACTTGGGATATGTAACTCTTCTTTTTTTGCAGGCTCCTATTTAGGAATTTTGTCTTGCTGCTCAGCCTAACTATGGCAGGAAAACATAATTTCTTCTCTTTCTTCATGCTTTGATTTTCTGGAGAGGAGAATTCAATCAGAACCTGCAAGAGAAGTGCAATTTGAAATTTAAATGTAAAATGTATTTAACCTGCAGAGCAGTTGAGGCTGCATATGCAGTCCTTGGTCTCTAACTAATTGCTCATCCCTATTCTATATCAAGTGTCCTATACAAGTGTTTATGCTGAGGCTCTGCTAAAGAATTGAGAATAGGGTGTCATCAGAATTGCGTGAATGTAAAAAAAAAAAGAGCGTTTCCTATTGTACTAAAATAAAACAATTCTCATATTCAGTCTTCGGCATTGTATTTGTAAATGCATCTATACACAGTGATCATCACTTTGTGCCGGATCCAAAGATGACCAAGGACTGATAGCGATACAATTGACATCACTGTGCCGTGCCTTCACTGAACGCCCTCCTCGAGGTTCAGTATCTCTGACTGTTACTGTGCTGGTGATTCCTCGTGACAGGTGGGCTGTAGGTCAGCTTTTGTACTAGCGCCCTGGGGACTTTCATTTCCCCGCTGCTTGTCATGTGCAGTGATCTTTACTAATCATGTTAGTTTAATTTAGCATCATGCAGCTCATATGATGAGTGAAAGATTTCCAACACAGGAACAAATGTGCCAAAACCCAGACTTAGGCTTCATGTACACGGGACGTTTCTACAACCTCTCCTGAACGATTTAACTTGACAGATAGAAACCTACATTTAAAACGTTAGTTTTGCCGTGTTTACATGGCGCATTTAGAAGCGTTTAAAAAAAAAAAAAGAAAAATTCAAAGTAGCTGAAAATGAAAAATGGCTGTAAACAAAACGCGGTTAAACGTGAGTTATCTCGTTTAGCCCCATTTAGAAGAGTTTGGTACGTTTCCAAAAAAATGCCTCTAAACTCAACTGCCTAGAAACTACTGTAAACGACCCTGTGTACATATACTGATAGGATATACTGAAAGATATATTTTTTTTTTTTTAACAAAAATATGTAGAATAATACATATTGGCCTAAACTGATGAAGAAATTTGTTTTTTTTTTGTTTGTTTGTTTTTACATTTTTTAGGATATTTATTATTGCAAAAGTAAAAAATATTGTTTTATTGTTTTCTTGTTTATAGCGCAAAAAATAAAAAACCAGCAGAGGTGATCGAATACCACCAAAACAAAGCTCTATTTGTGGGGGGAAAAAAGAAATTTGTATGTGCACAACGTCGCACGACCGCATAATTGTCAGTTAAAGCGTCGCAGTGCCGTATCGCAAAAAAAGGCCTGGTCATTAAAGAGGCAAATCCTTCCGGTCCTTAAAAAGTTCATTAAATGCTGTTCTCACTCCTAAATTAGGGGTATTTGGGGTTATAACTAAGGATGACCAACTTTATAGAGAAACAGTTAAAGCGGAGTTCCATCCGCTTTTCGGGAATCCTCCCCCTTCCGGTGTCACATTTGGCACCTTCCAGGGGGGAGGGGGAGCATATACCTGTCTAATACAGGTATTTTGCTCGCACTTCTGGGCATAGATAGCTGTGCCACCCGCAGGTATCTATGTCGCTTATGGCTCCTTCTCCCCCCCCCCCCCCATGCTGTCTTCTGGGAGACACACAGGTCCCAGACGACAGCAGGGACCAGTGGGATCAGCAGCGCGAGTTGCACATGCGCAGTAGGGAACAAGGAAGTGAAGCCGCAATGCTTCACTTCCTGATTCCCTTACCGAAGATGGCGGTGCCTCCACCCGAGAGCCGAGGAACGGCTCGGCTTCAGGTGAGGACATTGCGGGTGCCCTGGACAGGCAAGTGTCCTTATTTTAAAAGTCAGCAGCTGCAGTGTTTGTAGCTGCTGAATTAAAGAAAAATAATAATTGAATCAACTGAATCAAAATGCCAAGCCCTTCTGGGAGGGATGTATTACTGTAACAGCTGGAAAAGTATGTTGACATTTTTTTCTACTCTATTTTTTTAATCATTTTATATTTCATCTGTGGATTTGTAAATTCTCCATCTAGTGCCCATCTGTAACAGGCGATGATGCCCAATTGCCCGTATAGCATGAATGGGCTGTTTTTTGCAAAGTCTGCAACAGTAAATGTAAGTATTTATGTAACTTCCAGGTGCTGCATGCAGGCAGCCCATTGAAGCCTATTAGCATGCATGGCTACGCAGACACAGATGCTTGCTATAATGGGACAGGTGTGTGTGGGTGCAGGTGAGTGGCCCCAAATACAGGCAGTTTACGCTTACCTGCCCGTCTGTCACATTAGGACAAGTGACTGAATCTACGCAGCACCTGGAGGTTGGAAGCTGCAGATTCCCAGAACACTATATGAGTTAGCTATATAAAAGGTAAAATTACTTCACTTTTTGGCAGTCTTATTTACACATTCTACATAAAGACATAGCTTTGAATATACTGGAATTCTTTGACAGTGGCATACCTTGCATACATTTGACACCCAGACCAGATCACATCTGTTTGTAACAGAACTATTTTTGGTAATAATTATGTTATTAAGCAAATAATATGTCCAGATAAGAAATGAATATGATATAGTTCTCAGGATTATGTAGTGTACAGCACAGCTTACAGACTGTGGTAGTCTGGAGTGCATTGGTGTATATATTGTGCTTAGTGCTCTGTGTAGTGCCCCTTTTTATTGGTTGTTACTGGTGTAGTGTCCCCTTTCATTTATGGTTAATGGTGAAATGTCTCTTTAAAATGGTGGTCAGTGGCAAATGTAAATTAATTAGTGGGCTTCATCCTTACATTGGTGGTCAGTGACTTGCCCCCTTGTATTTGTGGTCAGTGACTTCCCCCCTTGTATTGGTGGTCCGTGGCTTCCCCCCTTGTATTGGTGGTCCGTGGCTTCCCCCCTTGTATTGGTGGTCCGTGGCTTCCCCCCTTGTATTGGTGGTCAGTGACTTACCCCCTTGTATTGGTGGTCAGTGACTTACCCCCTTGTATTGGTGGTCAGTGACTTTCCCCCTTGTATTGGTGGTCAGTGACTTTCCCCCTTTTATTGGTGGTCAGTGACTTTCCCCCTTTTATTGGTGGTCAGTGACTTTCCCCCTTTTATTGGTGGTCAGTGACTTTCCCCCTTTTATTGGTGGTCAGTGACTTGCCCCCTTGTATTGGTGGTCAGTGACTTGCCCCCTTGTATTGGTGGTCAGTGGCTTCCCCCCTTGTATTGGTGGTCAGTGGCTTCCCCCCTTGTATTGGTGGTCAGTGGCTTCCCCCCTTGTATTGGTGGTCAATGGCTTCCCCCTTGTATTGGTGGTCAGTGAATTGCCCCCTTTTATTGGTGGTCAGTGACTTGCCCCCTTTTATTGGGGGTCATTGACTTGCCCCCTTTCATTGGTGGTCATTGACTTGCCCCCCTGTATTGGTGGTCAGTGACTTCCCCCCTTGTATCGGTGGTCAGTGACTTTCCCCCTTGTATCGGTGGTCAGTGACTTCCCCCTTGTATCGGTGGTCAGTGACTTCCCCCTTGTATTGGTGGTCAGTGACTTCCCCCCTTGTATTGGTGGTCAGTGACTTCCCCCTTGTATTGGTGGTCAGTGACTTCCCCCCCCTTGTATTGGTGGTCAGTGACTTGCCCCCTTGTATTGGTGGTCAGTGACTTGCCCCCTTGTATTGGTGGTCAGTGACTTGCCCCCTTGTATTGGTGGTCAGTGACTTCCCCATTTGTATTGGTGGTCAGTGTTGATGAACCTTACATTGGTAGGTGTGGTGAAGTGCCCTCTGTCTAGGTGTTCAGTGTTGACAGTTGTTTACATTGTTGGTCAGTGATGACCTACATACTTTAATTTTAGTGTTCATGTGTGCAGATGGCCAAAATGCCGATAAGAAAAGAGAACCGAGAACCGAGCACAGAGATGAATCATTAGTGTGCTACTTTTCCAACGTGCGCAATTCACAGGCTGAGGTGTGTCGTGAATAAGCCCACGTTCACATTGGGCCAATTTAGCATGTGATTCGACATGTGAAATCGCATGCTAAATCGGTGGCTATTGCCAGCAATGGCACCATCCGAATTGGTGTGACGGCGAATTTGCGGCACCACACCGATTCCCAAAAGTAGTTCCTGTACTACTTTTGGCGACTTTGAGGGTGATTTGAATAGACATCTGTGCAGGAACCCGCACAGATGTCTGTAAAATCGCCTCCGGAGTTGGACAGCAATGCTGGTTTGAAATCGTGTGAGTTCAGCTGAACTCACTCAATTTCAAACCCGCCTGCAATGTGGACCTGGGCTAAGACATGCTTTTAATCGAATGCATTAGACGCATTACACCTGGCTTTTGTTTGTTTGGCAGGGTAGCCTAGATTACAGAGCTGGCTGAATAAAATTGTAAACTCTTCAGCAGCTAAAAACCTCATCCATGCAGTGTATGGGTTTAGCCGCTTGCTGGGAGTTCAGATGTAAGCTTACATTTATATATGCTAGATAAAAAATTTAAAAGGTTGCAGTTTTATTTTAATTAGTAACTCTATGTTAAATATTGCCATGAGCTTTTATAGTGTTTGATAATGCAAACATAAAATTGAATCTTTCTTTCTCCTTCATTAACCCTATCCTGCCGCCACCTCCTGAGTTTCTTAAGAACTTCTAAATGTTGGGAGGTAGACACGGGCATCAGATCATTGGAACACTGTGATTGGCTGTTACATGATCGGGAAGCTCCTGATCGCTAGTATGCATCAGGGGATTTCCAGTCCCTGCTGGTGTCTGTGCTGGGAGCAAGCAGGGCACGTGCTCTCAGCACAAAAATGCGTTTACATTCCAAGTAGCATAAATTGTGCTGCAAGTTTGACAATGACTTGCTAAGCTATTGCTAGACTTGCCAGGCATCACAAGTTTGTTGCACAATTACAGCAAATCTGTATTGCATGACTCCAGATCAACTTTCTTTGCAAACATTCTGCAAGTCTGCTGAAAGTTCTGGTTCCGTTATGTTGTACAATAGTCATCCCACCACAGGGGTCACTGTGGCTGAATTTTCATGCTGTAGACTTGCAGAGCTCTTGCCGTAGACTCCCCACTGCAACTTTGCTCTTGCTAGAGACTTCCCACGCAAATTTGCTACAAATTGGAAAAAGTGTCAACTAAAAGTTGTGCCTTCTGTGCTCTGCAAGTCTAGAACTTACCAGTGAAAATGTGCAGCAAGTCAACAAGACTTACAATGCAACACTGCTACCAATGTGTGGCAAGTTACCCTTACTATCTGAGATAAGGCTGCATATATGGGCCTCTCAGCGTTAAAGTCCACCTTCTGAAAGGCCGCATGTATGAGCTACATCGGCAGGAAGAGGTTAAGGGACACATAATTCAGTTATTCTGGGGCAGTTGGGTTTTCCTGCCACCTACAGGAGAAATTGGGCATTGCTTCTCTTTTGTCATTCCTGATAGTCCCCTGACATTTCTTAAGAGTCTTAAAGTGTTACTAAACCCACAACCGTAAAATCAGTCTGTATGTGCAGAATGGCATGCTTGTTATACTCACTGTGGAACTTAAGGGGTTAATCCTCTGTATTGTGTAAAAAGGCTCTTTGATCCTGTATCTTCAGATCCTCCCCTTCCTGTAGGGTCTCTCCTGACAAGGCCAGATAAGACACAGTCAAAGTTGTAAAGCTGCACATGCTCAGTTTGGTCTCTTGCTGGAGAGAACAGTCCCTTGTTGAGCTGAGATTTTCAGGTCACATGGTATTGACATCACACATTTGGGTGTGTACATAGAGCCTAAATGACAGCCCAGTCCCTTCAACATCCGCCGTCATAATATCCCCTGTTCACATTTAAGCAGCTACTTTTTAGACATGTGCAATTAGTTTCTTACGAATCAAAAATTTGTCTGAATTTCCGGAAATTCGTACATTCGTACGAATCCGAAATACCAATTTTTATGCATACGAATTCAGTGCGAAATACGAAATTTCGTATACAAACTTCAAATCCAAATTCCGTTACAACAGAATCGAACAGGATGTTCGTTAACTACAATTATTCGTTATGAGGAAGTTAAAAACCCCAGGAAGTCAGCGCAGCACAGGGATGGTGGGAGCCCCCTCATAATGATAAATTCATCATGATGAACACAATTTCAAATTCATCATAACGAACGCAATTGTTACGAAAAGTTTACGAATCTAAGGAAAATTATAATACGATAATTATAATATTTAATACGAATTAATTTTAATACGAAATGGAACAAAACGAAACAAATTTTTTGACGTGCACATGTCTACTACTTTTGGGGTACATTTTGGAATTTTTTGTTCCATTTTTTGAAAACACTTGATTCATGTGTTTCTTAAGCCGCGTACACACGGACGGACTGTCTGGCCAACTTAGTCCGTCGAAACACATTTCAGCGGACAGTCCGCTCGTGTGTGGGCTTCAGCGGACTTTTTCAGCGGACAGTCTGGCGGACTAAGTATTTCGGAATTTCCGTAATACTGTCCGTCATACTTTGGTTTCAGCGGACAGTCCGCTCGTGAGTAGGCTAGTTCGACGGACTAAGTATGGCGCATGCTCAGAAAGGATTTACACGGCGAAAGGTTGCATTGCTGTGTATTGGACTTCCTATTTCTAGTCCCGTCGTACGTGCTGTACACGTCATCGCGCAAGCTTTCGACGGACTGTTTGTGCATCCGTGTGTGGTCAAGTCCGTTCATTCGAAAGTAGGACGGACTGTCCGTCGGATTGTCTGACGGACTAAGTTGGCCATACAGTCCGCCCGTGTGTACGTGGCTTTAGACATATTTATGATGTTTTTTAGCCTATATTAACTTATGTCCTCCCCTTAGTGCTTTCCATTGGCTAAAACAAAAGTAAAACACTTGTAATACACAAGTAAAAATGCCTATAAATCACTCTGCACAGGTGTAAATGCAGCCTTGGGAAGACATTTTTTTTTGCTAACAATATTTATTTGGAGTTCATTATGGGACTCTATTATAGGTCTCGCCCCTGTGTTTGTTATGCACTCCTAATACTGCTTTTCTTTTAAAAAATAAAAATGGGAGTGGAGGGTGTTTAACCGGTTGACCAATAGCTATTTTGTTTGTCAGTGTCTACTTCCCCCCGTAGGTGGCAGTATAACCCCGTTGTCTGAGAATAACTGAATCCTGTGTATGAAAATATTGTTTTAATTATGAGCAAAGAAATGAGTGTGCTGTGGTTTTCATTTCCCACTTCCCATTAGTCATATAGGCTTTCTGTTTACATGGGGGAAAGGCTGCAGTGGGTGGAAATGCTTTGGGTTTAAGGCTGGGTTCACACCAACACCGCATGCGGCTCCCAGCAGGGGTCCGGTGCGTCCTGGTTCACCGTTTTCAGGTCTGATTTCAGCACGAATTTTTGGCTGCATTTGGATCTGAAACGGACCAATAGACGCACAGGGCTCCTGTGTAAATTCGCACCAGAGCCACAACGGAGATATGTGAACCGGCTCTATAAAGAGCCGGTCAAAACCCCCTGCAATTATTAGTACGTTGTTTCCGATGAACCACATTTGCTTATCCAAGAGCATTCTGTTTTCATTTAATGAGTGCATCCAGAGTAAAAAGAAGACCTGCGTAAATTGCTATCCTGTTTACATAGTTGTTATTGAAATGTGTGTTTTCTCAGCATTATGCTTGAAGTTTGTTTTATTGCAGAGTAGTGTTACAGAATTTTGTCAACTAGTACAATTTCTAAGAGCAAAATTGTTCTTCGTATTCTATAGGTAGACATGGTATTTTTTTTTTTTTTTACCAATTACAAGCAGTCTGTTTAGCCAAGCACAGTTCTTTGAATGTGTTTGCATAATAATTGAAAAGTTGCATTGGGTTCTTTAGGGTAAAGGCAGTGCACTGGAGGACAACACTGCCTTGTGTTTTTCAGTATAGCACCTACGTTGCTGCACAATGCAATCATTGTTGTAGGATTAACACAGCTATTCCTGTGTTTTATGAATCTCTCCCCCAGCGCCAGCTGTAAAATTAACTGCGCCTCTCATTGCCTCCTTTCTGCCATTAACGGAGGTACTTGCACAGAGAGGGGGTTGTAAAATATACACTTTATTGCATACACTAATCACTGAAGTTGTGCATTTCACAGAAATGCCAGAGAATCATAGAACATAAGGGCAGGTAAAAAGTCAGGTTGTGCTTTCCTCGGTACCACTTTCTTTTGTAAAAAGTTCTAATTTAGGAGTGTTGTAATTCTTTGAGCAAGGCTACACCAATTTGCCTTACTTCTGTTGGTTATTTTTGCGTTGTTTTCTTTGTTAAAGGAATTTTTTTTTGGGGGGGGGGGGGGGGTGGTGGTGTTCGTTTTTTTTAAACATCCTTAACTAGGTGGATGCAGCATGGGTCCAATGATGCATCTGTCCCCCACCAGCTGTAAGACTGAGAACTGAGCGACCAAACATTGCTAATTGATCGGTTCTCAAAACTCTGTGAGCATGGAGCTGGTGACTATTAGACATGTCCGCCGTCAATAATTGTTTTTCGTTCCCTTTAGTATTAGCCGTTAATTTGTATTTTGTAATTCGTGTCCGAAATTCAATTTGGATTCGTACAAAATACGAATTTTCGTTAGGTTCGTTAACTTTTCGTAACAATTACGAACGTTCGTTATGATGAATTTATCATTATGAGGGGCTCCCACCATCCCTGTGCTGTGCTGACTTCCTGAGTTTTTAACTTCATCATAACAAATAATCGTAGCTAACGAAATTCTTATTTTGTCCGATTCTGAATCTCCCATCCACTACCAGTATCAAGTCTCCCACTCCCATATTAAAAAAGGTAATTTTCCCAACCCTTACTCGAGAAGAAAGAAAGAAGAAAACCTCTGATCAACAAAACACCAGTCACGTTTCCGTTGTAACGGAATTTGGATTTGAAAGCCGTAAACGAAATTTCGTATTTCGTACACAATTCGGAAAGCATAGCATTTCGTATTTAGGATCCTCCTAAATGTATGAATTTATGGAAATTCGTATGAATTTCACATGTCTAGTGACTATTAGTCACCGCTGTCTGCTCTTCCCAACCCCCCCCTCGTGTTCACCGGAGCGCTGGGCTGTAGAGGGTGCGGGAGCAGCTCACTGAGTGGCCGAGCCTGGTGCCAGTCCAGGCTCCTAGGGGAATCCTGACTATATAATCGCAATCTTTCCCCAGCCTGGACTAGCTCTATGACGTCAGCTGACAATTGGCTTCAGCCCGCTGCCAGCTGAAAATGGGTCACAGGAGTTAAACGAACTACACTCCTGTGATCCACAGGGGAGGTCGAGCCAAACAAGCTTCGGCTGTACTACTCCTTTAATAGATTTAAATGGAAGTATTGTTTTTTTCTTAGGTGTATTATAAATTTACACAGGGAAATCCCAATTTATAAAAAAAAAAATCAGGCATGGTATATTTTGACATAGTTACATTGGTCCAAGCTGGACCATACCTGGCCAATGTCCCTGGAAGCTGGAAAACACTGAAGAAGACACTACTCCAGTACTCCCCACTTGCTTCTAGGTTCGCACTGAACCTCTGGCCTGATGCATTGTGAACACAGGGGGTCAGCTGCTTGGCACTGGTGCCATTCAGAAAATACTTTGATTTTTCTGAATGATTGCAAAGCATTTTCCAATTAGCTGAGATTGAGAGTGTGATGTCACCAGCCCACCTCTCCACCTCTCCACCTCTCCACTTGTTCAATCAGAGAATGCTTTACATTCATTTAAAAAATGCAAAGTAGTCTCTAAATGGCACCCATGCTGGGTGGTCAACCTTCTGTCTTTACGATGCATCATGGCAGCCACTCAGCTCAGGACCTAGAAGCAAGTGGAGATCACTGGCATAGCGGTGCCCCCTTCAGTGATCCCTATATTTCAGGGGAATCAGCTAGGCATGATATATACATAGTTACATTGGTCCAATCTGGTCCAGTTTATTAGACCATCAAACCAGACCCCATTATTTCATTGCTGCTTGGTCCAGTTTTGATGCTCAAGTGCCCATTGTGAGCATTTTTGGCTGTGGACACTGGTCCGCATGGGCACCCTTGACTGGTCTGTGGCTACCTATCCCTGTACATAACAAACTGCAATGCACTCTGTATTCTGACACCTTTCTATCGGAACCACCATATACCTTTTTTCAGCAATTTGGACTACACTAGCTTCTCAAATGGAGATGGTCAGGTTTATTATATACTAAACAACCCGTGACTGCATGGCAGAAAGCTCACTATGATAAACCCATTTGTATAACACCCTTTTGACATTTGCTGGCCTCTTAGGAACCAAAGGATCCCATTAAGTTACCGTGCTTTAATTTAACCTGGAAACCTCTTTTAATGCCTCATAAAGAATAGCTGAAATAGCTACTGCTTTACTTAAAAACGTATCCCTGGCTGTGTTACAAGACAAAGAATTAAATTAAAGCTTGGCTGTCTACAGAAGGTACGCTGCTGGTGGAAAACTCCATCAAATGTGCCAAAATATTTTCATTTTGTGAGGTGGTTCTTGGCTGGGCCAGAAAGTTGATGTAAGCCCCAGTCATTGCTGCACTATTGTGATGCAGTGGGGCACCTGACCAGAACTGGACTTGTGATCACCATATTTCTTATCAATGTGTGTGTTATTGTATCGTTTCTAACTTTGTGTCCTGCCCAGCGCTCTAACATACTTTCCTGAAAGAGCCAGCCGATAGTTTAATGAATGATGTTTGTGGTGCTGTGTCATTACGTTGGCACATTGCTTCACTCAGATCTCTGCAGGGTGGAGCCGGCAAAACACTGCAGGGTGGGGTTAAAATGTATTGCTGCCTTCTATTGATATTATAGATTATTGTTGTTTTGGGGGTTATAATAATTTACCATGTTTGGGGGACTTTATAATAAAGGATTTCTGTCTGTGCGTTATTTTAATAAAAAAAGGCATTCCTGGTATTAATGTACAGTATCTCACAAAAGTGAGTACACCCCTCACATTTTTCTAAATATTTTATGCTATCGTTTCATGTGACAACACTAAAGAAATGGCACTTTGCTACAATGTAAAGTAGTGAGCGTACAGCTTGTATAACAGTGTAAATTTGCTGTCCCCTCAAAATATCTCAAAATGTCTAAACCACTGGCAACAAAAATGAGTACACCCCTAAGTGAAAATGTCCAAATTGGGCCCAATTAGCCATTTTCCCTCCCCAGTGTCATGTGACTCGTTAGTGTTACAAGGTCTCAGGTGTGAATGGGGAGCAGGTGTGTTAAATTTGGTGTTATCGCTTTCACTCTCTCATACTGGTCACTGGAAGTTCAACATGGCACCTCATGGCAAAGAACTCTCTGAGAATCTGAAAAAAAGAATTGTTTCTCTAAATACAGATGGCCTAGGTTATAAGAAGATTGCCAAGACACTGAAACTGAGCTGCAGCACAGTGACCAAGACCATACAGCGGTTTGATAGGACAGGGTTTACGCAGAACAGGCCTCGCTATGGTCAACCAAAGAAATTGAGTGCACATGCTCAGCGTCATAGCCAGAGGTATATGAGTGCTGCCAGCATTACTGCAGAGGTTGAAGGAGTGGGGGGGGGGGGTCAGCCTGTTAGTGCTCAGACCATATGCCACACACTGCATCAAATTGGCCTGCATGCCTGTCATCCCAGAAGGAAGCCTCTCTTCTAAAGATTATGTCCAAGAAAGCCCGCAAACAGTTTGCTGAAGACAAGCAGACTAAGGACTAGGGATGAGCCGAACACCCCCCGGTTCGGTTCGCACCAGAACTTGCGAACGACCCCCGCGTTCGGTACGAACGTTAGAACCCCATTGAAGTCTATGGGACTCGAACGTTCGAATTGGAAAGTGCTCATTTTAACGGCTAATATGCAAGATAGTGTCCTAAAAAGGGTTTGGCGACCTGCCTCCTGCCTCAGGGGACATGGGTCACTGCAAAAAAAAGTTTTAAAAACTACCGTTTTGGCGGGAGCACTGATTTTAATGACGATTAAAGTGAAAAAAAAAAGTGAAATATTCCTTTAAATATGGTGCCTGCGGGGTGTCTGTAGTATGCCTGTGAAGTGCCACGTGTTTCCCGTGTTTAGAACAGTCCCTGCACAAAATTACATTAAACGGAAATAACACCATTTAAAACTGCTTGCGGTTTTAATGTTATATCTGGTTCCTGCAATATGGTTGAAAATCATTGAGAAACATGGCATGGGTAGCCCTCCCTGCCCATTACCAGCCTATTTGGGTCTTGTACGCATATTAAGGGGAACCCCGTACCCATATTAAAAAAAGGAAATGCGTGTGGCCCCCAGGCCCTATATACTCAGAACAGCAGTATACAGGCGGTGCAAACAAGACAGGGACTGTGTAGGTTTGTTGTGTTAAGTTGAATCTGTTTGTCATTTTCAACCGGTACATTTTTAAAGTGTAGCTCCAGTCAAAAAAACAATTTTTAAGCTTTTTGGAAAACATAGGGAAGGGTTATCACCCCTGTATAATTTGTTTTGTCGTCCATCTTTTTTCATCTCACTTGCTGCTGTCTCCTTGCGTTTGCAAGTAGGAGATGTTTGTAAGTTGGATGTTTGAAAGTAGGGGCCTGCCCTATATTATAGCGGTATGTACTGGGTACAGAGCACGCAGACAGCACGCACTATCTCCTAACACTACTGACTGCAAGCTCTATTATTAACCACTTGTTAGCCCAATGTTTGCATAAAGTGAAAGATGAAGTTATGCTGAGTAAATAGATATCAAACATGTCACTCTTCAAAATTGCACATGCCCGTGGAATGGCGCCAAACGTCGCTACTTAAAAAATCCCCATAGGCGACGCTTTAAATATTTTTTTACTGGTTACATGTTTTGAGTTGCAGAGGAGGTCTAGGACTAGAATTATTGCTCTCGCTCTAACATTCTCGGCGATACCTCACATGTGTGGCACATGGGGACATGGGCGCTTTAATTTTTATTTTATTTTTTTATTGTTCATTTTACTTTATTTATTTTAGTTTGACATTTTTTTTCCCAAAAATATATTTTTGATCACTTTTATTCCTATTACAAGAAATGTAAACATCCCTTGTAATAGGAATATGGGGTGACAGGTCCTCTTTACAGTGAAATCTGGGGGGTCAATATGACCCCACATCTCACCTCTAGGCTGGGAAGCCTGAAATAAAAAATAAAAAAAAGATTCTGGCTTTGATCGTACTGGCGAGTTGGTAGAAGCACCGGAGGGCGGTGAGGGGTGGGGGGCATCTATGGCTGGGTATTTCAGGGTATCACCGAGTATGGCTGGGTATGGCAATTTATGGCAGGGTATTACAGAGTATTGGCGGGGTATTGGCGGGGTACTACAGAGTAATAGCAGGGTACTGCAGAGTATTGGGGGTACTGCAGAGTAATGGCGGGTACTGCAGAGTATTGGGGGGTACTGCAGAGTATTGGGGGGTACTGCAGAGTATTGGGGGGTACTGCAGAGTAATGGGGGTTACTGCAGAGTAATGGGGGGTACTGCAGAGTAATGGCAGGGTACTGCACTGCAGAGTAATAGCGGGGTACTGCACTGCAGAGTAATGGCGGGGTACTGCAGAGTAATGGCGGGGTACTGCAGATTAATGGCAGGGTACTGCACTGCAGAGTAATGGCAGGGTACTGCACTGCAGAGTAATGGCGGGGTACTGCACTGCAGAGTAATGGCGGGGTACTGCAGAGTAATGGCGGGGTACTGCAGAGTAATGGCGGGGTACTGCAGAGTAATGGCGGGGTACTGCAGAGTAATGGCAGGGTACTGCAGAGTATGCACTGGTATTGCAGAGTATTGGCAGGGAATTGAGGGGTTAAATTCGGTGAGCAGCGATGTGGGCACTGCAGATGAAGCCCACATCGCTGCTGACACCGATCTCTTTCCCCTCCGCTGTACCGATCGGTACAGAAAGGGGAGGGAGGAACAGGCGTCATAACATGACGCCGGTTTGTTTCCAAGTGATCACTCCGTCATTTGACGGAGCAATCACGTGGTAAACGGCCGCTATGAGCGGCCGTTTACCGTGATGCGCCGGGTCCTATGGACCCGGCGGTCACGGATGCTCTCGAGTGCGCACACCTCGGGGCACGCGAGAGCAGAATTCTGGGAGGCCGTTAATTAACGGCCTCTCTGAGTTAAACAACCGCCCTGAAGCCGTTAATCGGCAATGGGCAGTTGTTAAGTGGTTAAAGCTAGATCACTAGCTATATAGGTGAGGTGAATATAGTGGTGTATACTGCAGTCAGGGCACAGACAACAACCACTACACAGCAGCAAGATAGGAAATCAGCCAAAAACGATTGGTGTGTACTGTGTTGAAGGTACACAGAACACCCACTGCTTCAGATGCAAAGTAACACACTACAGGAGGCTGCCTTAAAGGCGGCCTTATATAGTGTGGGGCGTGCACTACACAGCCTGAGCTATGATTGGCCACAGGCAGGATGCCTGTGGCCAATCATGGCTCTCCTCGCTGCCGGCGCTGCGATTGGCCAAGCATGCGGGGTCACAGTGCATGCTTAGCCAATCATCGGGCAGCAATGCACTGCGCCAACGCAGTGCATTGTGGTCCGCGCGCGCGTCACTCGAATTTTGACGCGAACGGCCAAAACGTTCGGAATTCGTACGTTCGACTCGAACACGAAGCTCATCCCTACTAAGGACATGGATTACTGGAACCATGTCCTGTGGTCTGATGAGACCAAGATAAACTTATTTGGTTCAGATGGTGTCAAGCGTGTGTGGTGGCAACCAGGTGAGGAGTATAAAGACAAGTGTGTCTTGCCTACAGTCAAGTATGGTGGTGGGAGTGTCAAGTGTAGGCAAGTGTGTCTTGCCTACAGTCAAGTATGGTGGTGGGGCTGCACGAGTGCTGCCGACACTGGGGAGCTACAGGTCATTGAGGGGACCATGAATGCCAACATGTACTGTGACATACTGAAGCAGAGCATGATCCCTCCCTTCGGAGACTGAGCCACAGGGCAGTTTTCCAACATAACGACCCAAAACACACCTCCAAGATGACCACTGCCTTGCTAAAAAAGCTGAGGGTAAAGGTGATGGACTGGCCAACCATGTCTCCAGACCTAAAGCCTATTGCGCATCTGTGAGGCATCCTCAAACGGAAGGTGGAGGAGCGCAAGGTCTCTAACATCCACCAGCTCTGTGATGTCGTCATGGAGGAGTGGAAGAGGACTCCAGTGGCAACCTGTGAAGCTCTGGTGAACTCCATGCCCAAAAAGGTTAAGGTAGTACTGAAAAATAATGGTGGCCACACAAAATATTGACACTTTGGGCCATATGTGGACATTTTCAATTAGGGGTTACTCACTTTTGTTGCCGGCGGTTTAGACAATAATGGATGTGTGTTGAGTTATTTTGAGGGGACAGCAAATTTACATTGTTATACAAGCTGTACACTCACTACTTTGGAATTGTAGCAAAGTGTTATTTCTTCAGTGTTGTCACATAAAAAGATATACAATACAATTTTTTGTTGAGATACTGTATATCACACAATCCAAACAGATCAACTTCTTGAAATCATGCTCGCACAATGCAAGCTGGGACACAGTGGCCATACATATATAATAATACACTTATGCTTCATAGTCCAAGTTACATGCATCATCCTAGTTCCATAACTGAACTGCAATAATGTTGAAGTTCAGATGATAGTCATCACAGGGTAGGCAAAAGGTAGTGGAATGTTGCTCTGAATACGGATGATTTGCCTGTCGGGGATCCTAGCCACTGACATCTCATCAGGTGAGTGTTGTGGTGCCAATCCTGCTAATGCTTTAGAGCTGTTCTGAGTGACCTCACTACAGACCTCAGCATCCCTACTTACGCATTTTGATTGTGTCAATAACCTTTCTCAATATTTCAATTTATTGATGCCTCGGGTGTGAAATATTAATTCACTGTAACCTGGGGATGGTCATTTCTATAATTTTATTGCCACCTGGGAGTGGAAGGTATTGCAATTTCTTGTTGTATGGGATGATTATTAAATTGCTGGAAGATATACCTGTTGACTAAGGTATATAGCCTAGTGCTGGACGTTGTTAGAATTCTGCAAGGGTTTTTTGATGAGGCTTGCTTGTTATTTACCCATGCCCTTTAACCTCTTTCCAACCGCTCACAGTAAATATGCTGAGAATGGGTGGCAGGTGCAGACACAATCATACACCTGGACATCGGGCTTCTCCAGGGTTCGGGACGTACATGTCCCAGATAGTGTCTGTTAGCACTAGATTTCCCACCACCTTACAACAGTCTCACTATGAGTTGCTGATCACAACCTTTATAGTACAGCGTCTATGTAAATTCCAGTATATATACACCATAGTTTGTAGACGCTATAACTTTTGTACAAACCAGTTAATATATTCTTACCGTATTGTATTGTTTTGTTTTTTTACCAAAGACGTGTAGCAGAATACATTTTGTCCTCAATTTATGAAAAAAAAATAGATTTTTTTTTTTGGGGATTTGATTAATTTATATAATAAAAAATAAAAAATGCCAGTAGTGATCAAATACCACCAAAGGAAAGCTCTATTTGTATGGAAAAACGTATATAAATGTATTTACATACTGTGCAATTGCCATTTAAAATGGCACAGAGCTGAATAGCTAAAAATGCTTTGGTCACAAAGGTGGTAAAACCACTTTATGACCGCCCGCGACACATATACTGCAGCAGGGCAACCGCTCTGCTCCAGATTATATACCTAGTACGTGATCATGCAATATGCATGATGCAATTAGCATGCAATATGTGAACAATTCTTAAGCTGCAACTTGTTTAACAAAGTCGGTGTGAGCTGTGGCACCGCAGGTCAGTGTCATCAAATGACTGCTCTGGAGAGCAGTGTGCCAGCATTATTTCATGGCTCTGCAGGGGGCTGCCCAGCTTCATCAGATGTTATTAACTGAAATTAGACAAGCTGGAGGATGGAGAAATTAAAAAGAACATGTCTACAGGAGACGCACTTAAGAGAGAAGGGGCTGAAATGAGAGTGCCTTACAAAACATTGCCAATCTCTTGGCATGAGGCCGTTTACCAAGCGTCAAGATACAATGATTGAACTCTTATGGGATCTGCGGTGACTCATTGTTCTAAATTTACACATCGACATCTGTGTGTATACCGCACAGCATCCTAAACCGGTGTGCAAAAGGAAGGCAGAGTGAGGTCAACAGAGCTGACACTCATCAGGAGGGTCTTTGTAATGCAATACAGGTGATACAGGTACGCAGCTTCTAGAGCTTGTGGATTCTATTGATGGTAAGTATATTTCGTGGTTTACACTACCCTCGCAGGAATGTTTTGAGCCTGGTTTAGAGAAACGTCTGGAAGAGGCACGGTGCTGGGCTAAAGAATGATCTGTTATTTCTGGATTAGCTGCTCACCGACAACACAGCAGAAAAGCAAGCTGTGATAAAGGTTTAGGCCGGATTAAAGCTATCATGCAATTTCCTAAGTCAAAGTATGATTCTTGAAAGCTTTTCAAAACCAAGAGGAGTGACTTATAAATACCAATACAAATAAAAATGTATTTGTGCCTATAATGATCAAACAGGTGTAAAAAAGATAAAGATTGAACCTAATGGCAGCACCTGTAGTTTTCTTTGCTGAAGTTTTTCTTAAAACCAGCCAGTATCAGTAGGTGAACATGGGATATGGTATAAGACCACAAATGCTCATTGATACACAAGGATGTAAGCAAAATACATCTGTAGCACTCTCGACCTAGGTAAGTACAAGAATTTTTATTTTTTTTGTAGTGCAGGTAAATTTAGGCAGGCCTATCAAGAAGCTAGGCCTGTTTGTTTTGATCTGTTTAGGCTGGGAGTGTCTCAGAGTAGGCTGGTGACTCACAGGGACTATCATCTTTTGGTTACCTCCCTCTGGCTTCTAGAGGATTCTAGAAGAGAGGAGGGGAGGAAAGGTGGAGTAGTCTGGGGAGCCCTGGCCAACCCCCAAGCTGGATTGGCAGGGGGCAGGCCTCCTTAAATACTTAGAGTCAGCCCAGTTGGGGTGGAGAGTTTGGGTGGAAGAAACTGGGAGATGGAGTACTAGCTGTTGGGGCCTTTGAGGAAACTCGTATACAAAATATAAGCAACTAGGGAATCCTGCCTCCAATCCAAAAATTAGTACTCACCGACTTAATAGCGGAGGGTGTATTCAAAAAATATATTATCCAAAACAGAAAAACAAAAAAAAAACATATGATACTAACACACGCCCTAAAGAGTTAAACTACATATATTTATTAGCTATAAACAGCAAAAATTTAAAAAGCATAACCCACAGTACCCCTTGATCCCTAATAAACAGCAAAAATACAAAAAGCATAACCCACAGTACCCCTTGATCCCTAACAAACAGCAAAAATACAAAAAGCATAACCCACAGTACCCCTTGATCCCTAAAAAAAAAATATATATATATATATATGATATCGGGGAGTGAGGGAGTCATCCACTGCATTGACATGCCCCTCTCTATTGAGAGGAGGAATGTTTTTACATTTATCATTATATAGGTATTGTCTTTTCTTGGGGATTGGTGAAGTATTGAATGATTCCCTCTTATAGGGATTCTTTGTGGGGTTTATATTAGGAAGCAAAGGGTACCGTGGGTTATACTTTTTGTATTTTTGCTGTTTATATATAATAAATATATGTAGTTTAACTCTTTAGGGCGTGTGTTAGTATCATATTTTTTTTTGTTTTTCTGCTTTGAGGAAACTCCCCAGTCTGGTGGGGGGGTGACCTTGGGCCTGGCGCCTGGGAGTGGAGGGGACCCCCGTACAAACCACAGGGGTGTGCTGACCAGGAGCAGTGGAGGACAGTGGAAGGTACTGCCAGGCAAATTCTTCAGGAGGGATCCACCAGGTGTCGGTGAGTGGCAGGCACAGTTGGGAGGGTTGAGGAGGCATGGAGGAGTGGATTGGGGGTGTGCAGTGTGAGATTGATGTAGAGCCAGTGGGAGAGACTGTGATATCATGGGAAGTGGAGTCAGGCTGTTCCAGCCAAAAGGGCTGGCAGGGCCTGAAGAAGACTGGGAACAATAATCCACCATAGGTCAGCTAGCATTAAAGACTTTTCCTATTTTGCTGCTACATCAAAGGGACCCATGGTCCCTGCCTGCAACTGGATGTTGCTAAGGCCTGACTCTGTCGGTGTTGGGCCTAACCATGTGCTAGCTGTACCTTCAGTGACGTGTTGTACAGGAGAGAGAGAAACGGTCTGCATGCAAGTGTTGTAATGTGTACATAGACTTCCAAGTGATCATATACTGATTCAACTATTCATCTTTGGGCATCCCATAAACCCCTTACCCATCAAAGTTCAAATCCCCTCAATTAAAAAAAAAACAAGCATATGACCATTCATTGGGCAGGATGACAGGTGGATCACAAATTTCTGCAGCCCCTACGGAGGTACCGCTACACATCTAAACAAACTAGTTGGTTTTTAAAATTGTATTTTATTCTTTCAATTTTAATAAGATGATTTGGTTTCTTACAGCTCGCTTCTGTCAGAATGCAGCAGCTTTTATCTTGGCTGTTTTAATAATATATGCTGTTGAGCTGCTGATACTAATAGGATAAAGCCAATAGAGTTTGATTACTAATCAAAGGACCTTAAAGGATAACTGTATCAATTAAGAAAAATTACTAACTATGCTACAGGCAGCATTGGAATACTTGAAAACGAATCAGTCTAGTAGTTATGCAGCCTTACTATTGGACTGTGAGGCTTGCACGCAATGTTGACCACCTCCTTCGCTGGTACTGAAATAATCAATTACGTGTACAATTATTCTTTATGCAAAGGTATTATACTAATGTATACCTCTTTTGGTTCCTTGTTACCTCTAAGCCCTTGTACACACGGTCGGACATTCCGACGGAAAATGTGCAATCGGACCGTGTTGTCGGATAATCCCACCGTGTATGGGCTCCATCGGACTGTTTCCGTCGGAATATCCAACCGATAAAGTTTTAGAGCTGGGCTATAAAATTTTCCGACAACTTTGCGTGACCGTGTGTGCAGTTTCGGACAATATCCGTCGGAATGTCCGACCGTGTGCACAAGGGCTAAGAAAATCAAACTCAGTGATTTATTTGTAGTTGGTTTTCACTAATCCAGTGTTTCTCAACCTTTTTTCAGTCAACACACCGTTCAAAATTATGCACAATCTTGAGGCATCCCATTCTAAAATGTAAAAATGGAACTAATAGTTTTTACATAAAGCAGCAACCTCCACATATGTAGGGCACCCAATATTAGAGGTGATTTATTCTTTCAAAGCAAATACACCTTTGCATACTGGTACTGATTAGTATTCCAGTGTTTTTCTTCTCCCTCAGTTTCTCTCCCTCCCTTTCTTTCCAATTGTTTCCCTAGTGCTAACTGAGAGGGATAGAGTAGGGACAAATAATGGGGCTGTGCATTCACCTGACATCCTCCTTATCCTCCTTATCAACTGATGACATCACCCTGGTTGAAAAAGGCTGCTATAGTCAATACTGCAATTTCTATCATGAGTGGGGCTCGCCGGCCATCCAAGGTATGAGAGTTCATCAGTGGCGGCCTGTCCATAGCCCTTTAAGTGCACTGTGTTCAGGTGCCTGGACCCAGTGCACTATGGGAAGCATGATGCCAATGCAATCACGTGATTGCAGGTGAGATGCTACATTTGCGGGGGTTTTGTATGGATTTTAAGGGGAACCCCCTACGCTGGGAAAACGGTGTGTGGGTCCCCCCAAAATCCATACCAGACCCTTATTCGAGCACGCAGCCCGGCCGGTCAGGAAAGGGGGTGGGGATGAGCGAGCACCCCCCCTCCGGAACCGTATCAGGCCGCATGCCCTCAACATGGGGGGGTGCTTTGGGGAAGGGGGGTGCCCTGTGGTCCCCCCACCCCAAAGCACTGTGTCCCCCATGTTGATGAGGACAAGGGCCTCTTCCCGACGACCCAGGCCATTGATTGTTGGGGTCTGCAGATGGGGGGCTTATCAGAATCCGTGAGCCCCCTTTAATAAGGGGGCCCCCAGATGCAGCCCCCCACACTATGTGAATGAGTATGGGGTAGTTCGTACCCCTACCCATTCACCTGAGGGAGAAAAAGTGTCAATAAAACAACAACACACTAGACAGGTTTTTAAAGTAATTTATTAGGCAGCTCTGGGGGTCTTCTTCCGACTTCTCCGCTCTCTTCGATCGCTTCTCCCGGTGTTTTGGCGTAGGGGGATTCCCCTTAAAATCCATACCAGACCTAGGGGCCTAGTTTGCCCCTGGAGGGGAACCCATGCCGGTTTTTATTATTAGAGAGATGACTTTTCCTGTAAAGTCGCTTCAATATAGATGGAGATCCGACTTGGAGACGACTTCCATTGAATTCTATGGGTACAAGTCGCCTAGAAGTCGGATTGAAGTAGTACAGGAACCTTTTCTGAAGTCGGAGCGACTGCAGTAGTGTGCATTAAGGGGGATCCATTCACTTACATTGATTTTTTTTTTTTCATGTAGCGCGACTTGAGGCAACTTGGGGCATCTTGATTTTGGATCCAAAGTTGCCCTTGTGTGAATGGACACTGTACAAACATAAACATTTGTATGTAGCTGTAGCTGAAGAGTATACATGGCCAGGGTAGATTATTTATGCAATGTCTGGTTCTTTTTTGGGGTTTTTTTTGCAGCTCAGATTCCACAGTACGCATTTGAAGCTGAAGGCCCAGCGTGTATTCATATTATTATAAAAAAAACAGCAAAAAATAACTATAATGAATGACATTACATGTCCGTAAGTGTTAGCTGAGCAGTCTTTAGTGTGCTGGTGCCACAGACAATGAAATGCTGAGATCCAGGTCTTGATGAAGACGCCATGTTTAATATAAATCATGGCTGCTGGGTTAATGAACAGTTTGCCAGAAAAGGTGATAAAGGTTAACAAAATTCATGCTTCTGACTTTTTTTTTTTCTTTCCAGCACCTTGTTCAGAGGGCATTTCATATACCTCATTAAAAAATGGAGCACTCCTTGGCAATGACTGTGCCTGCCGGCCTCTTAGAGATATGTTTTACAAGTGAAAGTAAAAGCTTCTTTCATTTCATGTGAAATGGGGACCTGTAGATCATGAATGCCAATCTTTTGCTTCTTTTTTTCACTTGCTGTGAAGTGAAACTCTCAGAAGTATTTTATCAGTGAGAACAGGATTATAGGTCTGCTGTCAGGCTATGCCGTGCCCCTTTCTCTGGAAATGGCCAGCTAATCTGTTAATCCCCTCGCCTTAAATGCACCTTAACACATGGAGAAATTGCACAAGGAAAACGCCTGGAGCGTATAGAGCGAGAACTTAAGCGAAGGAAAATATTTTCCTCGACTCTCCTCAACCTCTGGAGGCTGACTGTACAGCATACCCGCCACATACCGTGCGTCTCCTTCCTAAATGCCGCTAATTCTCTTTATGGCATCAATTCATCTGTCTGAACTTCAGAATGACTTTTCCCGGGGTATTACCGTATTCTAGTTTAACAGCAATAAAGTGGGTAAAAACATAAAAAGAATTGCCATAAGGGAGCTTAGAGGGCTGCACCAGCCAAAAAGCTAGATAAAGGTAAAACGCACATGTATTGATATTATTGCCTGCCAAAAGGTTTGTCAAGTAAATAGCGCACTCTTTTATTTTAACCACCTACCTGTGCTACATGTGGTAAAAAGGGCAACCAACGCTTTTAATTCCACTACTGCAGTCGTTGTGGCATCTCAATAATTCGATTTAGACCCCCTTGGGTAGTTTTTAGGCTGTCCTTTGCCCTCATGGCACAGGGTTCCCCCTCCCCCTCGCTCCCATATGTTCCAAAGTGCAGCTGGCATTGCAAGAACCTCCCATTGTTCCAAAACAGGCCCATGTCATTGGCAGAAAAAGTGTCCCATCATCTGTGTCATTGTGTGGAATAGTAAACCGCCGTGTGGTGTCAATAGGAGAAATTGAGCCACATTGTTGGTGTCAATGGGAGAAATTGAGCCCCATTGTTGGTATCGGTGGGAGAAATAGTGCCCCATCCTTGCTGTCAAGGAGAGGAATAGCACCTCATTGTTGTCAGTGGGAGGAATAGCACCCCATCGTTGGTGTCAGTGGAAGGAATAGTGCCCGATTGTTGGTGTCAGTGGGAGGAATAGCGCCCCATTTTTGGTGTCAGTGGGGGGAATAGTGACCCATCGTTGGTGTCAGTGGGAGGAATAGTGGCCCATCCTTGCTGTCAAGGGGAGGAATAGCACCCCATTGTTGTCAGTGGGAGGAATAGCACCCCATCGTTGGTGTCAGTGGGAGGAATAGTGCCCCATCGTTGGTGTCAGTGGGAGGAATAGCGCCCCATTGTTGGTGTCAGTGGGAGGAATAGCGCCCCATTGTTGGTGTCAATGGGAGGAATAACATCCCATCATCGGTGTCAGTGGGAGGACTAGAACCCTATCATTGGTGTCAGTGGGAGGAATAGCACCCCATTGTTGATGTCAGTGGGAGGAATAACGCCCAATTGTTGGTGTCAGTGGGAGGAATAGCGTCCCATTGTTGGTGTCAGTGGGAGGAATAGCGCCTCATTGTTGGTGTCAGTGGGAGGAATAGCACCCCATTGTTGGTGTCAGTGGGATGAATAGTGCCCCATTGTTGGTGTCAGTGGGGGAATAGCTCCCCATTGTTGGTGTCAGTGGGAGGAATAGCGCCCCATTGTTGGTGTCAGTGGGAGGAATAGCGCCCCATTGTTGGTGTCAGTGGGAGGAATAGCGCCCCATCATCATTGTCATTGGGAGGAATAGCACCCCATCGTTGGTGTCAGTGGGAGGAATAGTGGCCCATCCTTGCTGTCAAGGGGAGGAATAGCACCCCATTGTTGTCAGTGGGAGGAATAGCACCCCATCGTTGGTGTCAGTGGGAGGAATAGTGCCCCATCGTTGGTGTCAGTGGGAGGAATAGCGCCCCATTGTTGGTGTCAGTGGGAGGAATAGCGCCCCATTGTTGGTGTCATTGGGAGGAATAGCGCCCCATCGTTGGTGTCAGTGGGAGGAATAGCGCCCCATTGTTGGTGTCAGTGGGAGGAATAGCGCCCCATCATCATTGTCATTGGGAGGAATAGCACCCCATCGTTGGTGTCAGTGGGAGGAATAGTGGCCCATCCTTGCTGTCAAGGGGAGGAATAGCACCCCATTGTTGTCAGTGGGAGGAATAGCACCCCATCGTTGGTGTCAGTGGGAGGAATAGTGCCCCATCGTTGGTGTCAGTGGGAGGAATAGCGCCCCATTGTTGGTGTCAGTGGGAGGAATAGCGCCCCATTGTTGGTGTCATTGGGAGGAATAGCGCCCCATCGTTGGTGTCAGTGGGAGGAATAGCGCCCCATTGTTGGTGTCAGTGGGAGGACTAGTGCCCCATTGTTGGTGTCAGTGGGAGGACTAGCGCCCCAGCGTTGGTGTCAGTGGGAGGAATAGCGCCCCATTGTTGGTGTCAGTGGGAGGAATAGTGCCCCATTGTTGGTGTCAGTGGGAGGAATAGCGCCCCATCGTTGGTGTCAGTGTGAGGAATAGCGCCCCATTGTTGGTGTCAGTGTGAGGAATAGCGCCCCGTTGGTGTCAGTGGGAGGAATAGCACCCCATCGTTGGTGACAGCTGGCTAGAGGCTTAGAATTCCATTGGTGGATTGAGTATATGTTGTATATTGGGTGATCTACGTATCCCAAGGGAGTTTGACCATCTTTGCAAAAGGAGGTCATATATTTCAGGTGAGTGCAGAGTGTTACTAACTTGATGAAGAGGAAGATCACTACTTTTTGTTTTGAGTAGGGTTGCACTGATGCCAAGTACAAGTACCAATACTCGCCGATACAGATTACCGATACTTTTTTTTTTTTAACAGACATGTTACACTTACCTGCCCTGTGCAGTGGATTTGCCCAGAGCAGCCCGGATCCTCCTCTTCTTGGGTCCCTGGCTTGAGCTCCTGGACCCTCCCATCTGTTCAGTGCCCCTACAGCAAGCAGCTTGCTTTGGGGGCACCAGAGCCGAGTCACAGCTCCATGTTGTCATTCAGACACGGAGCCCTGACTGGCACCACCCTCCAATTCTTTCTTTCTTTCTTTTTTTATCAACCCTGTTGGGGTGGCTTTGGTGAGATATCAGGAGTCTAAACAGACCCCTGACATCTCTCTTTTGAGACAGTGAAAATGACTGAGGACACAGATTCCCCAATACCTTTCTCTGCAGCCTCAGCTGCACTGAAGATGAATGAACAGAGACAGAGGTGTAACAATAACGTACTGGACATGAGAAGCTGTAACTAGTCGCCATGTTGTTTGGAACCTTAAGGCAAGCATGGCAGCTTGAATAACCGTAATATTACAGAAAATCTGAACACACTCCCTGGTGTTCAGAAATTCATAGTTTTATATTTCAAATGAAAAGTTATCTCAATAGAGAAAGCAGAACCAGGCTAGGTCAGTAAAAACAGCTCATGTAGGCTTGGCAGGATGTTCAGGCCTGTCGTAAAACTGTCACCCTCTCAATTCAGAGAACCAGCAGATACCGGTCTTAATACCTGAATGCACATAAAGCTTAAAACAGCAGAATAAGTGTGAAATTTCAGCATGTTTCATAACTTCCAAAGTAATAATAGCACAGCCATAATATGGACATATTTCATTTCCTCAGATAATTTGTACAATTTCAAGCCCAGACACCCCTATGCCAGATCATATGGCAAACCACTGGTACCCCTTATTCCACCTAAGTAGACTAGACATTGGAGATGTGGCATGTTTATATTTGTTTTGAAGCAAATCTCACGCTTATCATCAATAATATGGATATTTGGAGTCTGTAAACACTATAGATGCAGAGATATGAATATGTATCACAAAGTGTACCTGGCACATGTACATGGGTGTAGACACCTCCCAGCAAACAACCCCTAAACAAGATGACCAGATGATTGGTCACTGTTCCCTGTCAACACCCTCTTTGCTTTATCAGAAAAGAGGAGAAGCCAAGACAATGGTCAGTTCTCCTTTTACCTGACAAGTTTGAGAACCGATCACCCCGCTCATCAATCAAACTCTGATCAACCCTCGGACATTAATTGCAAGTATTCTTCCTTCCCAATTCTACCTTATTTCTTTACGGCTGTATATTGTCATCTCTTTGAAACATCTTTTTTGTGTAAGTGTTTATTTGCATCAACTTTGACCTTTTCATAATAAACCCTTATGTTGAAAAGTGTTAACCTTGTCTCTAAAGCTTTTACCATAAGCTATAAACAAACCTGCCTCTTACAAGAGCGCTACTGTTGTAGAGTAAGGCCTCTGAGCAGACCTGTCTGTGGTGGCAGTGTGTGTTGCAGACGCTTTTTTTAAAAAGATAATTGGTATTGCTAAAATTACAAGTTCCCCCGGCATGGTCTTTTAAAATGGGGATGGTGGCAGTTAAAGGGTTAATTGTATAATTAGCCCAGTGACAATCGCTCTCAGGCTGCTCGCACCTAGATTGTGGACCCGCAAGCTGGAAAATCTTTGTGCTGGGTGCAGCTGAGAGTGGCATTGTGTGGTGTGAGGTTGGCCGGTCCTTCATCGCAAGTTAGCGAGGAGGGCAGGGATCTGACACCCATGTTCGTCACAAGAGGCTCCTGTTCATTCATAAATGGAAGCATCGTAAACAGTTTGATGATCAGTTAAGAAAGGACAGTCGCTGATCACTGATTCTTTTCATTCAGAAAAGGAAGGAGCTGGAAATTTAATATTTACTGACTCCTTCCTCCGCTCTCCATCCTGACAGATCTGGGATGAGGGGAGCAACAGAGGGGGAGCCAGGGAAGGACCCAGAGGAGGACGCTGGGAGGTAGAGGAGGAGCCAGATGAGGAAACGGGTCAGTCGGGGGTGATCGGAGGTGGGGACAGTTATAAGCACCAATAGCTTTCAATAGAGCAGCTGACAGCTGCGGGATGGAGAGGAGGAGAAGCAGCTGTCGGCTGCTTTATTGAAAGCTATACAGGGAGATTGGTGCTTGGAACTGCCCCACCTCAATTTTTTTTTACGTGGGAGGGTGCATGTGATCAGCACAGGACCAATCAGCACTGTCCAGACAGCAGGTCAGAGGTTCTGCAGCCTCATAGGACAATCAGGGGAGAATGAAAACTACTCTTACAAGCTTTAACCAGTTCTCTGCTCTTACTAAAACTATTGCATTTCCATGTTCTGTGTACTGTGGAAGACCAAATATAGTGAATGCAGGGTCCTGGGTTTAGTAACACTAACATTAAAGCCTCATACTCACGATCGGACTTCCAACGGACTTTACCGTGGCTTTTGGTCTGAAGGGGCATTGGCCGTGAAATTGGCATGCATACACACAACAGAACATGTTCAGCCAACTTTCACCAAATCGCGTGTTTTTTCAGCTCTTTACCACCACCCTTTGGGCAACTTCTGCTATTGTTGTCTGATCTTTAGCATTGGTTCTGAGCATGCATGTTTGTACTTTGGACTTTAGCCGTATGGATTTGTGTACACACGATCAGATTATCCTCCATTGGACATTTGTTGCCGGAAAGTTTGAGAGTATGCACAGCGAACATTTGTCCGATGGAGCATACACAAGGCTGGATTGTCCGATAAAACGGGTCCAACGGACCGTTGTCAAAAAGTCTGATGGTGTGTATGGGCCTTTAATGTGGTCTCCTATAATTTATGAATGAGTGCAGTTTTTTTTTTTTTCAATTTAAAGTAACATCTATGGCTTTCTCTGAAGCAGCTCTATTTATTTTTATAATTATTACTTTGTTGATTTTCAGGTTTTATTTTTTGCACAGTGGATGATATTGTTGTTTTTTTTTACAAAAGTGTGGACTGTCTGGCGACTGAGCCATTTGTTTGCTGAGCTCCTGCAGCCTTTGCAGAACCTTAAACCCAAGTGTGGGACCAGCCATTATGTTGTCTTAATTATATCAGATCTTGGACTGTTTGCCTTTTACTTTTGCCGAAGAAAGCTGTTGTGGTTTGCTTGTTTTAGAGAATCCAATAAAGACTGTTTACTTTTATGGCCAGCTAGTGGTCCCAGGCTCCCTAGATTACAATATAAATATATATACAGTATATACAGATTTAAGAATTTGCTATATTAATAAACATAACTATTGCCTATTTGGCTTGCTTGTAGTTTTATTGCAAAACAAAAATATATGTAATGAATTTCTGCCTATATGTCCGTTTTATGAAAAGGATGAAGAATTGGTTTGCGAATTGACAGTCTCAAGGAGTTCCCAAATTCCTGCTGCTGTAAAAATAAGTTTGGATGCCGTGTAGCTTCTTTTAAATTCAAATAAAATTTTAATAAAATGTTAATGCTTTGCAAAGTCAGCAGGTAAATAATGCTATACATGCTGATTATGAATTTCCAACCTTATTTTTTTTTTACCGCTATATCCAATACCAGTTTCTAAATATTGCTAGTATAATATATGCACAAGTTTGCTATTGCTTCTCTTGATGATCTCCTAGCTAAATAAAAAATTATATATATATATCCTCTTAGAAAGAGATGGTAATATTTCTCCACTTACCCTTTCACTCACTGAATTGAGGTTTTAAGGGAGCAGAACTAGTAAACATTCCTGGCAACCCTTTTAAGAAAAAAGGACTTGGCCGCAAGACAAGGCTGAGCCCCAACATCGGGAAACTAAAAATGGTGTCAGTGGCACATACGGAAGAGGCTTTTCTAGCCAACAAATACAATATCAGGCATTTTGTGATATATGCTGTTAAAACGGTGTTCCAGCCGTAACTTTTTTTTATTTTTTTTTAAAGTCAGCAGCTACAAACACTGTAGCTGCTGAATGTTAATAAGGACACTTACCTGTCCAGGGAGCCGGCGATGTCGGCCCCCGAGGCCAATCTGTCCATCGGATCAGGTGCAGGCACCGCCATTCCAACTAAGGGAAACCGGCAGTGAAGCCTTGTGGCTTCGCTGACGGTTTCCGACTGCACATGCACGAGTCCCACGGCGCTTTGTGAATTGCCAGATTGTCTTCTTGGACGCACACACGTCCCAGAAGACAACAGGGGGGATCGCCGAAGAGGAGGACATGACATCCTGGGCCGTGGCCCGGCTGAATCGGAAGTACACTTGTACTTCCAAAAAAGGTACTAAAGGAATTTTTTTTATTTATTTCAATATCCAAAAATGAGGGGTGGAGAGGTGATCTTTCGTTTAAGACCACCTCTCAGAAGTGGGTGGAACTTTGCTTTAACCGCATCCCACCCGGACCAATTCTTGAACTTTGCTCCTACATGTAAAAATCATAATTTTTTTTTTCTAGAAATTATTCAGAACCCCCAAACTTTATATATATATATATATATATATATATATGTGTGTTTTTTTAGCAGAGACCCTAGGGAGTAAAATGGCAGTCATTGAATTTACATATGCGTTTGCTTCTGTACGCGGGGAGGGGCGCGCATTAAATTTTTTTTTTTTATTCTTTATTTTACTTTTATTTTTTTATTTTTACACTTTCTCTTTAAAATATTTTGTTGATCACTTTTATTAAGATTTCATTGAATAATACATGACAGGTCCTATTTTTGGAGAGATGCGCTCCTTCACACTGCAAAGGCTGAGATAAAAAAAAGAAAACTGTCTCGGCCTTTCCAGCCTAGTCCCTGGCATTGTTTACCTACACCGGACATGACATCATAATGTCGGGCCCGGGCCTCTGAGGGTCATAGAGATGACTGAAATCTCTATGCTCAACTTCTGGCTGTGTTCTCTGGCTCGCCGATTGCAGGGGAGAGTCGGGAAAGAGCGGCGGGAGGGGACGCCTTTAAGAATGATTAAGTGGCTGAACTACTGCTATGATTGTTTTTATGATGCACAGAATCGCCGGCTTTAAAAAATGATATCTGGATGAGCTGCAGGCATCATTCAGATATCTCCACTCAAAGTCCAGGACGTCACCTGAACGTACCTTGGGCGGAAAGTGGTTAAGCAGGAATTTTTACCTCATAGAATATCCTCTATATTTACTAAATCTGTGTAATGCGAGAGCCAACATAAACAATTCAGTTTCTGTCCAGGCAGACCCCTCCACTACACAAGAAATTGTACAAATGCTGTATATTACAATGTGCGTGGTCAGATAACCACCTCGTACACATGGACAGAATGTCCGGAGACATCGGCCAGATCAAAAAACACTGTCTGACATTCGGCCTGTGTGTATGCCACCCTGTCCGACGGAAGCTGGCCATTTGGCTGGCTTCTGTGGAACAAGCATGCTGGAGAACCAGCATCAGACCGACTCCGGATCAGCGCTCTCAGCCAATGGGGTTTTCAATAAAGTATCATCATAACAGTCCAGTAATAAGCCCTTCCAGAAGCAGAGGACCGCAATAGCTCATGTTTGTCTCATGCAGAGTTTCCTTTAAAACTACTGATAGGTTTGCTTTAAGATCAGTTTCATGTAGAGACAGACATCAACGTGTATTTGTATTGACCTCTTTCTGCTTGTAAGCTTCCTATAGAATTGTAACAGTTGGTTTTGTAAACTTTGCAATGCACACAATGTAGAACATTTCTCTGTCGTGTATCATTATGCACATTGTATCACTTCTGCTGAATGGCACCACACGGGCTGGCTATCAAGTCTGCCTAGCCTGCATTTCCATAGTGACAAAGGGTTATATTTATGTACAGGAAGCGAGAAGTATTTTTATCATGATGAAAATGAACGGAGATGGTACAGTATGGATGCTCCACAGTGCACATCCGTCAAATTGTCTTGGCGTGTCTGGATACCGCCAAGTTGTGGGACATGCAAATTGGTGGGAGGGCTTAGAGTGACATTAATAGGACACCGCAGCTCCAAAACAAATGACAAGTGGAATTTCATGCAGGCAAGAATCATTTAATTTACTTGATAAATGGTGAAAGACATGCTTGCATTTTCTATTAAACAATATCAGATAAACAGCTGTCTGCATTTGTAGTGGTAAGTGAAAAAGAATACATATACCATTCTAGCTGATGGGCGTAATAGGCTACTCAAGTGCAATGGGAAAAAAGTTTATACATTGTCTGCAGAATCCCAGAGGACTACACAAAAGAATAAAGTGGAACACTATTTTTTAAATATACGGTGCCCTGCAAAAGTATTCACCCCCTTGGCATTTTTCGTGTTTTGTTGCCTCACAACCTGGAATTAACATGGATTGTTTGAGGATTTGCATCATTTAATTTACAGAACATGCCCACAACTTTGAAGATGTGTTTTTTTTATTATTGTGATGCAAACAAAAAATAGGACAAAATAATAGAAAAAGGCAATGTGCATAACTATTCACCCCCCTAAAGTCAATACTTTGTAGATCCACCTTTTGCGGCTATCACAGCTCCAAGTCACTTTGTATAAGTCTCTATGAGCTTGCCACATTTTACCACTGGGATTTTTGCCCATTCCTCCTTGCAAAACTGCTCCAGCTCCTTCAAGTTGGATGGTTTGCGCTTGTGAACAGCAATCTTTAAGTCTGACCACATATTTTCCATTCGATCGAGGTCTGGGCTTTGACTAGACAATTCCAACACATTTACATGTTTCCCCTTAAACCACTCAAGTGTTGCTTTAGAAGTGTGTTTGGGGTCATTGTCCTGCTGGAAGTTGAACCTCCGTCCTAGCCTCAAATCACACACAGAGTGGTACAGGCTTTGCTCAAGAATATCCCGGTATTTAGCAACATCTATCTTTCCCTCAACTCTGACCCATTTCTCAGTCCCGACTGCTGAAAAACATCCCCACAGCATGATGCTGCCACCTCCATGATGGTGTTCTTTGGGTGATGTGATGTGTTGAGTTTGCACCAGACATAACGTTTTCTTTGATGGCCAAAAAGTTACATTTTGGTCTCATCGGACCAGAGCACCTTCCTCCATACATTTTGGGAGTCTCTCACATGCCTTTTCGCAAACTCAAAATGTGCCATTTTGTTTTTTGCTGAAAGAAATGGCTTTCTTCTGGCCACTCTGCCATAAAGCCCAACTCCTATGGAGTACACAGCTTATTGTCGTCCTATGTACAGATACTCCAGTCTCTGCTGTGGAACTCTGCAGCTCCTCCAGGGTTACCTTAGGTCTCTGTGCTACCTCTCTCATTAATACCCTCCTTACCCGGTCTGTGAGTTTTGGTGTGCGCCCGTCTCTTGGCGGGTTTGCTGTTGTGCCATCTTCTTTCCATTTGGTTATGATAGATTTGATGGTGCTCCTAGGGATCATCAAAGATTTGGATATTTTTTTATAACCTAAAACTGACTCGTACTTCTCAACAATATTGTCCCTTCCTTGTTTGGAGAGTTCCTTGGTCTTCATGGCAGTGTTTGGTTAGTGGTGCCTCTTGCTTAGGTGTTGCAGCCTCTGGGGCCTTTCAAAAAGGTCTGTATATGTAATAACAGATCATGTGACACTTAGATTGTACACAGATGGACATCATTTCAGTAATTATGTGACTTCTGAAGGTAATTGGTTGCACCAGAGCTTTGTATGGGCTTCATAATAAAGGGTGTGAATACACACGCACATGCCAATTATCAGTTCTTTATTTCTGAAAAAATGTTTTATGTATACATTTTCCTAATTTTACTTCACCAACTTAGACTATTGTGTTCTGATCCATCACATATAATTCAGATTAAAAAAACATTGAACTAAAGGCTGTAATGTAACAAAATAGGTAAAAAGCCAAGGGGGTGAATACTTTTGCAAGGCACTGTAAAATACAACAAATGCTAATATGTAAAATTCAAAATGACAGCATTGTCAAACATGAAAAGCATCTCTGAGCTGGGCTCAGAATATTGTTACATGTGACAGCTCTTACATATCATCATTATGTAAGCCCTTTTCAGAGCAGGGCTGCCATAGATACCTTTTTTCCCCTTCAATCTTTTGACTGGCCCAGCGATGTCATGAGTCCTTCCTTTTTTGAGCTGTTCTTGGATCAGAGCTGTTAAAATCCTGGCACATCTGTACAAGTAGATGGGGGACTTTCTGTTCTTGTGGCAATAGGTTAAAACAGTAAATATGATGCAATAAAATTTTAAATGTGGACATACACACATGCATACACAAACATAGACACATGTAATCAGGACACACATATGTGCATCAACATCTATTACATCCCTGCACATGCCACAGAATAATTTTAGGGTCATTATTTTAGTTTAACTCTCTAAATAAGACTGGCTATAACCGATTTTAATGTGTTGCCTACAGTTTCCCTATTTGTCACTGTTTTGCACAAAATATATATATTTTTTTAGGTGGCTGTAAAGGCTAAAAGTTTTTTTTTTAACCTTAATGCATTCTCTGCACTAACATACAAAAAACCTTTTAGGTGCAGCTCCCTTCTGCCCACTGTAAATACTGTAAATACCTACTTGAGCCCAAACTTGGTCCAGCACTGTCCCGAGAGCAGTGGCACTGCTCTCTCTCTCCTCACTGGACTCAATGAGAGCAGTGGCAGCCATAGGCTTCTGCTGCTGTCAATCAAATCCAATGACTGAAGGGAGGGGCCAAACCACACTGTGCATGTCAATGGATGTGCACAGTGTGACATGAGTATCACCCCAGAAAGTGGTTTGCTAGGTAGGATTTTTGCACATTGCTAGGGGGAGTGCTCAAAGACAGGAGGAGCCAGCATCACCAGTGGGGGACCCCAGAAGAGGAGGAGGATTGGGGCCACTCTGTGCAAAACCATTGTTTGTTATATAAATAATAAAAAAAACATTATTATTATTTTAAGTCCAACATGGTAAGCAGTGCCGTCAAGGTGAAAGAGCCTATGTTGGCCCTGCCTGGTCAGTAAATGACAGCCATTGTAATAGAAAAATGCCTAATATCTGGAAATCTTAAAAATACACACTTGTTTGTCAATTATACAGCACTGACATGTGTATCAAAATCTACATATAATTGGGCTCCTTGTTCTTAGGATGAATAGGAGAAAATAATTTAGTGTTTTTTTTTTAAAATAAAAAAAATATCTATAGATAGACATGTGCACAATGAAATATTTACTTTCGGAATTTAGTTTTCGTCCGAAAAATAAATGTATTTACTTACTCCCGAAATTTGTTTTTATTTATTTTGTTTTGTTAAAAAACGCATTAGTCTGAAAATCCAAAATAATTAAGGTCGAATCTGTCATTGAAGGCTTATGGTGTCTGTCGAATGTTCTAAGAAGATTTGACGGAGCAGCTAAATTGTACGCCGGCCGCAATAGTACATTTCCGGTCGAATGTTCCGCCTACAAGCTATAGTAGAATTCTAATGTTGTATGACACTTATTAATTATTATTACTAGTCAACCAACATTAGAATTCTTCTATAGCCTATGGGCGGAGCATTTGACCTTAAATGTCCACTCGAGGCGACTGCTTCGTCAAATCATGTTAAATCTTTTCTGTCTATGTCGAATAATCTTGGACTAATAGAGTTAGGTTAGGCACATTCGACTTTTTTTGTTATTGTCTCTATAATGTAGAATCTTTTCTCTCTATGTCAAATCTTTTCTCTCTATGTAGAATAGTCTTGGACTAATAGAACTAAGGTTAGGCACATTCGACCACAGGTTCGATGGACACAGATTGCTATTGTCAGAGTCATGTCGAATATCCTATCTATATCGAACTGTTGTCACAACGAAAATGAAAATAATGTTTATGTCGGATCTTTTGTTTTTTGGATTCTGCACATTCATTATCGTTTGTTTAAACGATAACGAAAATACCCGAAATTCGGACGAAAATGCATTCGGACAAAAACGAATGCATATGTCTAGATATATATATATTATAGAGAGAGAGAGAGAGAGAGAATAGGGGTATGTATATGTATGTATATATATATATATATATATATATATATATATATGTATATAAAAAATAATACCTATGATAAACAAACTAAAACAGTTTCATGTTTTTGTCCATGATAGGTGTATATATGTATATATATAGTTAATACCTATGATAAATACATTTTATGTTGAACAAACAAAAACATTTTTTCATGTTTTTTTCCATGACTTATTAAAGAATATGCTCTAAATAATGGTGTGCAATTAATTTTGCTGTGCAAAGTGCTTAAACGTTATTGTTGAATAAACAGTAAAAATGTGCTATCTGGTCTCTCCACTAAAAGCCTAATTATAACTTCGTATCCTGTGGCATACAACATTATAATTATAATCTCATACCTGTGACACATACTTGTCACAGTTGCCAGTGTACTTTTGTCAGCTTTCAGAGGAACTTTCACGCCTCAAATGGCTGGTGTCATGGATGATCACACTTGCAGCATCATGAGAACTGCAGATCCTAATAGAAGAACGGAACAGTCTAGCTGTAGAGGATAGCAGGGTTTATGGCAGTCTTTTTAGGTTCTTTTAAGTCAGTATCATACAATGTATTTTTACCACCTTACTTTACCGATATATGATGAATTTTAGTATTAGTACTTTACATTTAACCCTATTTTGAGAGCATTGTGACCCTGTAAGAAAGCTGTGCAGCTCCAAGCAACTGTGTATGTTCTCCTGGAGACTCCAACCACAGAAGGTGCAGGCATCCAAGGGGCCCGACCAATCTGATACTATTCATATGCACTAAAGAGCATGGAGCTGCACACTGTAAATCAGCCCAATAGTGGAGTGTACAAAGCCAGATTCAGCTAGTCTCCTTCTATGCCATGCCCGGCTAACGCATTTCACATTTCTATGGGTTTAATCACCTCTATGGAAGGAGACTAGCTGAAGCCAGCTTTATACTCTCCAATATCGGTCCGATTTATAGTGTGGAGCTCCATACTCTATTTTGGAAGCACACGCACAAAATTGTGGCACACCTGTTCCAGCAGCACCTTTTTGACTTAATTTTTTGCAGATGAATAGTTGTCAGCTCTAGACTAAAGGCATCCAGAGTACTTTACAACAGTTGCAATATCACTTGATATTCTTTGTGGATACGCAAGATTGATGTGGAAGCAATAATAAACAGATTGCTTTAATAATTGAATACATAGCTGCAAAGGAAAATTCAATTAATTTGCACTGATCCCTCGTCTTATGGTCCCAGTGCATATATTCTATTCTGCTAAGTGGTAAATTTTATATACCGGTAGTTAGATTTTTTTATGAATGTATGTCTAAAACCTAAATTTTTCCTACTCGCTTAGCTTTGAATGTATTTTCCTCCGTTGAGTTTATGGAAAATCCCCCAAATGGCTTTAAAAAAATGTGGCTTTTACTGATTTCTATCACCGCTTATATTTCTATCACTCTGTGTGAATCCATTTTGTACATTCATATTCTTCTTAACTAAAGGGCTTGTGTAGGCAAAATATAAAAACGTTCTCAGAAAATTTCTAATGATTAATGTTATATGATTATCGTTGTAACACACTATATGCAGCCTTTGCCACCTGTCAGTCACTGGGTTCATATCCTGCG
Organism: Lithobates pipiens; assembly: GCF_037356315.1. NCBI lineage: Eukaryota > Metazoa > Chordata > Amphibia > Anura > Ranidae > Lithobates > Lithobates pipiens. Next base: position 190,144,391 of record NW_027507789.1, on the reverse strand, counting down.
GGGATTTGTACAATACAATATAATCACAGGGAAAGCAGAGGAGGATGTAGCAGTCATTGCAGCCCAAAAATAAATTTGAAATTACCCTGTCAGGGGAAAAAAAAAGTGAAAAAAAGCTCTATGTCATAGATCAGCTGCAGAGCTGATCAGTGTCTTACCTTTACTGCTGTAGGTTGGCTGGCACCTGTCGTCCCACTAGCTTGTGTTCAGCTCTGGCTGCACTCTGTAGCTATGGGTGTCGCCGGCTTCACCTGTTGCTTAATATATCATTCCTTTCTGCTACTTCCTGTCCATCCCCCCATGTGCTTCTCTATTTAAATTCCCCTCAGAGTTTCTGGTTGCTTGAGCAACATTTGTTTCTGAGCTCCCTTTGTGTAACCTGCATTAACCTGACCTCTCGTGAACTGATCTCTTGTGTACCAACTCGGCTAGTTCTGATTATGTTGTCTGCTGCCCAACCTGACCTTGGCTCGCTGTCGGGCTCTACTTTGCTTCATCCATCCATCCTTGTCTGACAGTGTCTTCTGGTACTCCCCTAGCAAACAGGGTGAACCCAGGGGTCGTGACCTGGAGTCAGCACGCAGCTAAGCTCAAACCCTTGTGAGGGGGTCCCTGTCAGAATACCGGCTGGCCCTTAGGCTCCATGCCCTAGGGGATCCCGTGTCACCTGCTCGCCTGTAGGCTCACTGTAGTAGTACCGTGACTCTCTATCTACAAAAGCAAAAATACCTTTCCCAGTGCCCGTGCCACTGAACACTGCTCTGCTCAGGAGGAATCTTTCTCTAATGTTAAGTTTGGAAACTGACACTTCCGAAATTGCCGATCTTTCCCTCCTCCCCCAGTCATTGTCCTGTAGTGACTTGGAGGTCAGTGGGAGTGCAACAAAGAGCAGTGGGCGGGACCAAGGAATTTATAATCCCAGAAGTGTTCATTTCTAGGTAGACTTTGTAGGCATATTTCCCCTCGATAGAGCGGCATTCTGTGCCATAGGTATCAGAACAGGCCATTACTCTTCTTTTACAGGTAGACCATTTTTTCCCTGACAGGATCACTTAAATTACACTGCATATAGACAGAAAATGGGCCTTGTACCCTCCACCTTAATACTTCCAAAACTTATAGTACAGGAAGAACACAAGGTAACGTAAGGTTAGAGGAACATACTACAATATGATTGAAGAAGGAATGAATTTACAGTTATATGAAATGGCTTCATTTTGCACAGCAACTCAGTTGCCATGTTCATGACATTTTATTTCTGCTCAAAGCGATTATTATAATTACTCCCAAATCATGCATAAACAGTTGTTTTATTTTACTACCAGGAAATGCAAATGCAGCATTAAAATAGAAAAGGCATGATAGATAAAAAGAAATCAGCTTGTGAAAATTCAAAGGGGTTGGGACAGCCTGAATGCACAATATTAAATTTGTGATCTTATCTAACAATACGTCAGTATTTAGAGTCAATAAAGAGCATATAGTTTAGGTCAAAAAGGAAAACTAATAATTCAGTTTCCACATAGCAATATCCCACTTTCCTAAAGTAAAATGGATGGAGGCTGAATTCATAATAAGGTGGCAGCATGAACAATGTATGGCCAAAAGTTTAACACCTGCCCAACACACATATGTGAAATTTTTGTGTTTTACATTGAAAAAAACATGGACATTAAAATGACGTTTGAACCCCCTTTGGGACTATTACCACCAAGTGCACTCTTCGGGGTAAGCTTTGCATTAGGTTTTGGAACATGTCTGTAGGAATTTGTGGTCATCTAGCCAGAAGAGAATTAGTCAATTCATGTACTGATTTTGGACAAGAAGACCTGAAATTGACAATTCCATTTGATCCAAAAAATGTTTACTAGGGTTGAGGTCAAATTTCTCCACACTAAATTTGTGCTGTGCATAAATGGAGCCATTTCATATAACTCTAAATTCATTCCTTCTTCAATAATATTGTAGTAGTATTGTAGTATGTTCCTCTAACCTAACTTTACCTTATGTCCTTCCTGTACCACTAAGCTTAGGCAGTATTTAGGTGGAGAAGATGAAAGTACAAGGCCCATTTTCTGTCTACAACCTGTAAGCTGACCAAAAAAAAAATCCCAATTACATTCCAAACAGGGGAGGTTGGACCTTAGCTACTGCCACTGGGAACATTTTCTAAATAGTTGCAAATTGTGAAACAGAGGTTAACTTAGATCAGGGGGGTTGGTGTGCTTCATCTCCAGGTGCAAACAGTAAGAGAATGCACTGACTTTTTTTGTGTGCAAGCCATTGCAAATTTATCTCTTGATGGTACCCACATAGTCCCTGCACTAATATTGTTTGGCAGTGACACACCAATCAGGCAATCTTCTCACTTTCACATACTCAGTTACTCATGTCAATTAGTTGTACTCAGTCTTCCCTGAGTACGCTGGTCGCTTCTTATCTTGCATATTTTGCCCTACAAAATTTGAGTGTATTTTTTTTACCTTTTATTAAAACGTTGAACTTATTTTAAGATGCTTGCACAATGAGCGGTATCTTTTTATAGCTCCATGATTACTGAGCCATGTTTAGAGATCTCTGACTTTGCCCCATGTTGTGAGGAAGTTTACATCATCACACGGATTGGGAGGAATCACTATCTGAGCCATTTTTATTATATGTGCATTACCCATGCACTGACGGTAAGGGTCAGTCTTATTGGGTGAAAGTGATGGGACCCTACTATTTTCTTATTAGACATGGTAGATGGTGATTTGTTCCTGTTTGGTGGAATCTCTTTCCCATTTTGACTGTTCACATTTATTGTTTATTTTATTTTAAATTTTCAATTGTTATTTGGATGAATTTATTTTATTGATTGCATTTGCACTATTTATTCTTGAGCGCCACATCTTTTATCCATATTTTGTATATTGTATCCAGCAATATTGTGTGAGCAGCTTTTTATGTTTTTTCTTGTTTTCTATTGAGTGCAAAAAATTCTTTGTTTATATCAATAAATCAGTGTTTGATATACTGCACTATGGAAGCATTTTCTTTTTATCTCCAAGTTCCGTGTGAACGGTGGGCAGGGCAGGACTTAGGGTGGTGGGGGCCCCTGGGCTTGAGTTACTTTTGGGTCCTACCTTTTATACATTACCATATTTATCGGCGTATAACAGGCGCCGGCATATAACACACACCCCAAGTTTAGGAGGGAATTTCAAGGAAAAACACTTTTAGGAGGGAAGTTTAACCACTTCAATACAGGGCACTTTCGCCCCCTTCCTTCCCAGCCCAATTTTCAGCTTTCAGCGCTCTAGCGCTTTCAGTGACAATTGCGCGGTCATGCTACACTGTACCCAAATGAAATTTTTATCATTTTGTTCGCACAAATAGAGCTTTATTTTGGTGGTATTTATTCACGACTCCGTTTTTTATTTTTTGCGATATAAGCGCAAAAAAGCGGAAATTTGGAAAAAAAAAACAATATTTTCTTTTTTCTACTTCAATAAATATCCAATAAAATCAAATTTTGTCATAAATTTAAGCCAAAATGTATTCTGCTACATGTTTTTGGTAAAAAAAAATCCGTTAAGTGTATAATAATTGGTTTGTGTGATCACGGACATATGTACGCAAATGATCATGTACATATGTGTGCAGGTGATCACGTACATATGTGTGCAGATAATCATTGGGACATGTGATTTTAGTGGGACATATGTGGGGGACATGTTTTTATTATTAGGGACATGTGTTTTTATTATTTGGGGACATGTATGTTTTGGGGACATGTGTGGGGACATTGTGTTTATACTGTGTGATGTGTTTACTGTGTGGTGTGTTTACTGTGTACACTAGACTGGTGATCAGTGAGTAAAAAGCTGTAAAAAGCAGCTCATACTCACTGATCAGCAGCCGGCTGCAGCGATCTGCTCTCCTCTCCACAGCGATGACTTCTGTGTGAGGAGAGGAGGAGCCGATTGCCTAGCAACCGGCTGTTTGTTTACATCACATGACGGCCGTGATTGGACACGGCCGTCATGTGATCAGGAGGGCCAATCACAGAGCCCTCCTGCCGATCTGAGATGCGCCGTGTCCGGGTGACACGGCGCATCGGGATCGCGCCGCTGCGCGGGCGCGATCCCGCTACTCCTGAATGACGTTCCTGAACGTCATATCAGGAGTAGGCGGCTCCCACCCGGCCGTATATGTGCATTGGCCGGGTGGGAAGTGGTTAAGGAAAAAACTTACATTTAAATGCCCATCAATGTAGCCTTATCAGTGTCCATCTGCAGCCTTGTCCATCCATCTGCAGCCTTGTCCATCCATCTGCAGCCTTGCCCATCCATCTGCAGCCTTGTCCAGTGTCATTGCAGCCTTGTCAATGCAGCCTTGTCATTTGCAGCCTTGCTCCAGTGTCATTTGCAGCCTTGTCATTGCAGTCTTGAAGTAAAAAAGGTAAAAATGGCGCTGCCAAGATACAGAGTCCTGTGTATCTCGGCGGCTCTCGTGTCCTCTCGGCGGCTCTCGGGTCCTCTTGCTGTCCCGAGCAGAGCCAAGAGTAGCCGAGTGTACTCGGCTCGGCTCACAGTCACGCCCAGTCCCTGTGTTATGTCCATCATAGGGAGGGACTGGGCATGACTGTGAGTGGAGCCGAGTATATTCGGCTATGTTTCTCGGCGGGGGTCCCCTTTTGGGCGGGGCCCATGGGCTTGAGCCCAGTCAAGCCCAATGGTAAGTCCATCCCTGAGGGTGGGATTGAAGAGAGCATTTAAGGTTTTGGGGAGACCTATTTCCCTTTGCCCAGCTGGACCACCTATAATCTAGTGGTCATATACAGCTGGTAAGCAGGTTGTGTTAATTTACACTGGGTGTGGAGCTGGATTATCTCTGGTTTAAGGATTATCACCTTGTCTTCACTTGATCTGTACTCGTTACCTGGAGCATGGATGAGAATTCTATGTTCTTCACATAATACATGGACTTCTTTTAATTCAGCTTCTGCATGTTTTACCTGAATGCTGAGATTGAAATTTTCATTTTCAGGACTTTGGTAAGATCATATGCAAGTTTATTTATTTATTCATCTTCTTGTGCTAGAACAGGTAAGTATAGCGATTTGTTTCTTTAAAGGGCTCGATAGACTAGGCTTAGAATATGGCTTAGAGTAAGTTTAACGTTTGGTTTCGTCTTTATTTTCACTTTCCCGTTTTCAGGCCTGGGTATAAAAAAAAACAAAAAAACAACCATTAATCTCTGCAATTGTCTCTTGGAAAAGAGCTGCTTAGCTGATCCACTTATTCCACTTACTGAACAAATGCATGCGTTGTTTCTTTTGTCAACCTGTAAGTAGATAACCTGTGATAAAACTCATCATATATTCACATATGCTAATTCACTAAAATGCAAAATGAATATTCATCTCACGAATATTATATTTCTATGTGGGCATCATAATTTATAAGAAAGGGGACAACTGGGAAATTAGATTATAATCAAATCGCCATTAGCCATCATGCTAGATTGATAGCGGTAACATTTCTATTGTAGTCTAAAGTTAGGTTATTCCAGACAAGTTGGATACATTGGCTTCATTCTGCAGAACAGGTATGATGAAATTTTTATGAGGACATTTGCCGTTTGTAGGTGGTGGTATATTTTCTAGCTCACAGTTGTTTGCATGTGTGTGGTTTTGAAGGGCACCTGTTAGTCCTCTCTCTGTATGACGAATGCAGTACATTACAGAGGGAGCCTAAAATATATGCAAACCTTCCCCTTGTAAAACAACCAATTCAGTTTAAATCAAAATGAAAAGCAAAATATTTGTGTAAGTATATATTTTGAAGCAAAGAAAAAAAAGGACCTGTATATGTGGGTAGCCAATTCCCCTGGGGGACCTTCTGCAAAGTTTCTGGTTCAAAACCTTCACACACTGGTGGAGCTGAAAATGAGGGAACTGCCTGAAAGGATCTCGTCCTTTGATCTCATTCGATCCTGCCTTTGATCGGGATCCGTACCTTACTCTGTTGAAAAAGCCCTTTACACAGGTTTTTGGAATCCCAAGATACCACCCAAAGAGTCAGTCATTTGTAGACCATGTGTTCCATGAGGATATGGTTTAGAAATTATCAGATTATAGAATGAGATGCATCTCTGGTCAAAACTGGACCTTGATTTGTACTAAATCTCATTAAGATTTTCCAGGGAAGTTTTGGAGGACCAACCTTGTTTGGGAACCCTCACTACCAGTCTCCTAACATGCACCGGCGGGTGATCCATTTAGCCACAGCTGCCAAAGTCAAGGAAAGACAGCAAGTGAAGGAGCTGCAGAAACTGAAAATGTCGGATAACAAGGAAATCATTTTAAAAGACCCCACGGAGGATGTCTTCAACATCCCAGCTGAGAAGAAGCCAGAGATCATTGACACAGAACCCCCTTTACCAAAACCATGTATTAAATGGAAGAAAAAGTAGAGGCTGGCCAAGAAACATGTCTGAACTCTGGGGTGGGGTACGCTTTCTGTACAGGGCTTGTGTGCAGACTGTTTGTTTTATACATTAAAACCAAAAGAGAACCCCCCCCCACACTTTTTTTTTTTCCAAGTGATCACATAACTTCTGTTCTCAGCTGCATAGAGAGAAGGAGAAGCAACAGCAAACTGATCTTCCCAGGGAATGGTTTTGCAGCATGAGGTGGGGGGGGGGGGGGGTGTCAGGACAAGTCTGGTCAATAAAGGATAGCAGGCTGACTTCCCAGCATAGCTAGAGAACTTATTATGGAGTGTTCTCCTGCCTAGCATGGTCAGTTTTTAATAGGACAACGGAGGGACTGGCAGGAAGAGCAGGGATTTCACACAAAGGAAGCAATACAACAAGAACAAGATACTTTCTCATACAGGTACATGGTACAACAGGCACATATCAGTAATAAGAAATGCTGGGTTTACATATTGTTTAAACTATGCTATCCACCTTCTGCCTAGGGCAGTGGTTCTCAACTCCTGTCCTCAGGACCCACTAACAGGCCAGAATTTAAGTATGGGAGATGCAGACTAGAATACTGCAATCACTGAGCAGAAAATGATATCACCTATTTCAGTTATCTTGCAAACATGGCCTGTTAGTGGGTCCTGAGGAGAGGAGTGGAGAACCACTGAGCTAGGGGAATTGGAATAACTCAGTGCTGTATGCAATGATTTCCTGTAAGGGACGGGTGTATATCTTCACTCCCCACCCTTCTGGTGTCTCGTCACCTCAGATTGACTACTTTCCACGTTATTCTAAGACAGAGAAGTGTGATGGCCTACTCTGTCATTTTGAGCTAAATCTGGCTTGTTAAAGAGGAAGTAAACCCTGATGGGTTTTACTTCCTCTTTATTTCCCTGCAAAGGTAAAGCATAATGGGCTACTATGCCTTGCATAGTAGCCCATTATGTGTCACTTACCTGAAACCGAAGCCTGTCACCAATGTCCCCACTAGCAGTGACCTCCATCTTTACCCCACTTCCTTCCGGGGCAGCGAACTCCGGCTCTGTGACTGTCCGGAGTCGCGTGACGTCACTCTCGCGCATGCCACCAGTCACGGCATGACCCCTTTAGAAACGGCACGATCTGCTCTTTCTAAAGTGCGCATGCGACGTAGACATCGGCGCACGGCTTTATTGTAAATATCTTCTAAACCGTGATATTTCCAGCACCTACAGGTAAGCCTTAATATAGGCTTACCTGTAGGTAAAAGTGGTTGTACAGGGTGTACAACCACTTTAATAAACACCTTAGCAGGTATAATTCATTTTGAGAACACCAGCCATGAGATTGGCCTTTCTCTATGCTACAGTCTTTCTTTTGACTTGAGCATAGAAACGTTGGCTTTGCCAGTGACATATGCCATTTGAGAACTTAAGAATGGACTAGCATATTGCCACATAGTTTATAACATGGAAGGAGCAGGGCAGGCAGTGGCATTCCAGGATGGCATGGGACATTCAATTGGTGTCTATCAGTGCTGAAACCAAATAAGCAACAATGCGGGTCAAAAAAAAAAAAAAAATTTTCATGTTAGGTGGAATGTGTGCTGAGTTTATTGCCTTTTTTTTTATTTTCCTATATGTATTGGTATAGCTTGTTAAGCAGTTGAGACCAGGGTTAGATCCTTCTCTGTTGTACAGAGAAAAGGAAAATAAGGTGTTCGCTCTATATGTGCTGTTTATGTTGGCCCAGTCCACCGTGGCAGATTTGAGGGCAGAAAGCTATTTCAGCACTCGTTACTTTTGATGAAACATCTGCCTAGTTATAGGTAGCCTTATGTGCAGACTAGGATTGAGCAGACAAAGGAGCACTTATCTCCTGAGGTCCCAATTTCACAGACATTTTATACACTTTAATCATCTGTCACTGAAAGTTACACTAACCTTTCGCAGTACTTGCTGCCATTATCTTGAAAGCTTTCCAAAGGAGAAGTGTTTGAAATTTTAGAGACTCCGTGATTGAAACGGCCTAGTTTCTGCTTTATTTATCTTGCATCGTAGAATGTGACATGGAATGCTGGAGTGTGATATAGAATGGGGTCCCCCTCCCCCTTTTCTTTTAGCCATAACTGTGTATTTGTTCTTGGATTACATATTATACGCTGTCATTCTTTAATTTTATTTATTTTTACTTCGGAGTTGGGCGTTAAAGAAAACTGCTCACTAAGTGCTGTTTGTTTCTAACCTGGTCAAATAACACAATCCTAGGAAAACAAAAATGTTGTTAAGCCCCCCCGTCTACATCAGTCAACTGTGAAAGAATTAAAGCAGTATTAAACCCAAAACCAATTTTTTATTTTTATATATTGCACCTTACTAGTTCTTAGAAGTGGTGGCTACATTTTCACCTGTTGATTTGTGTACTGGTCCAAATCATTTGGTGTCGGGGGGTTATGGTGTGGGGTTTTTTCAGGGGTTGGGCTTGGCCCCTTCAGTGAAAGAACATTTAAGGCATCCACCTACCAAGACATTTTTGGCAAATTTATGCTCCCAACTTTGTGAGAACAGTTTGGGGATGGCCCCTTCCTGTTCCAACATGACTCCTCCAGTGCACAAAGCAAGGGCTATAAAGACATGGATGAGTGAGTTTGGCCTTCTGGTCCAATATCAGTGCCTGAGCTCACAAATTCGCTTCTGGAAGAATGGTCAAACATTCCCATAGACACACTCCTAAACCTTGTGGACAGCCTTCCCAGAAAAGTTGAAGTTGTTATAGCTGCAAAGGGTGGGCCAACTCAATATTGAACCCAATGGACTAAGACTGGGATGCCATTAAAGTTCATATGCGTGTAAAGGCAGGCGTTCCAATACTTTAGACAATACAGAGTGTGTGTATAGGTGTATTTATATGTGTCTTCAGGAAATGCCTAAGGCAGGCCATAGATGGCGCAATTTTCTTTCATTGCAGTAAATAAAATCTCTTGATTTTCTCATCAACACATGGGGGAATCCCTCCCATGAAGCTATTGTGTTTTCCTGGTGGGAAGGCAGATGGGGGGCATGGGGAGCTATCCCTGCCAGGAGAACACAATGATGTATAGCCACTGGCAATAATTGCATTAAGAAATCCAACATGATGGCTGTACCCAAGTCAGTCGATGGATTGACTTAGGTATAATCAGCCTGCTCATAGATGGCTAGAATCTCGCCCCCCAATGAAACATCCGAGATCGGAACTATCTATGGCCAGATTAAATCTAGCAATGCTTCTCATTCAATGGGTTCATAACCTCTGTATGGATAGTAACATAGATAATGATCTGTGTACCGTATATACTCGAGTATAAGCCGAGATTTTCAGCCTCTTTTTTGAGGCTGAAAGTGCCCCCCTCGGCTTATACTCGAGTCACCGCTGTCTGACTGCCCGAACAGCGTGTCGAGCAGACAGACAGCGGCCATTCTACCTTTCAAAAGCCGCGCCTCCGCCTCCGCCTGTGATAGGCGGAACACTCAATTTCCCAGCAGTCAGTGTTCCGCCTATCACGGACATCGGCTCATCCTCGGATGAGCCGATGTCCGTGATAGGCGGAACACTGACTGCTGGGAAATTGAGTGTTCCGCCTATCACAGGCGGAGGCGGAGGCGCGGCTTTTGAACAGGGGAATGGCCGCCAGGGCGCCGACGAAGAGCGGCGATCCTGGCATGGGACGACACGGAGGCTCGGGACGGGACGACACGGAGGCTCGGGACGGGACGACACGGAGGCTCGGGACGGGACGACACGGAGGCTCGGGACGGGACCGGACGGAGGCTCGGGACACAGGTAGGCTGGACACACAAGGCTGCACGGACACACACACACACACACACACACACACACACACAGGGATGGATGGATGGATGGACACACACACACACACAGGGATGGATGGATGGATGGACACACACACACACACAGGGATGGATGGATGGATGGACACACACACACACACACACACACACACAGGGATGGATGGATGGATGGACGCACACACACACACACAGGGATGGATGGATGGACACACACACAGGGATGGATGGATGGACACACACACAGGGATGGATGGATGGACACACACACAGGGATGGACGGACACACAGGGATGGACGGACACAGAGGGATGGACGGACACACACAGGGATGGACAGGCATATCTCACCCTCTGCTTATACACGAGTCAATAGGTTTCCCAGTTTTTTGGGGGTAAATTGGGGGCCTCGGCTTATACTCGGGTCGGCCTATACTCGAGTATATACGGTAATTAATTTATCTAGCTTCAATGCAAAATCAAAGTAACGGTAGTCTAAATCAGTGTTTCTCAACTCCAGCCCTCAAGGCACCCCAACAGGTCACGTTTTCAGGATTTCCCTCAGATGAAACTGCTGTGGTAATTACTAAGGCAGTGAAACTGATCAAATCACCTGTTCAAAATAATGGAAAAGCTGAAAACATGACCTGTTGGGGCGCCTTGAGGACTGGAGTTGAGAAACACTGATCTAAATGATCCTTAACGTGAATGTAAACTATAACAATATGTTTCTCTTGCTCTCTATGCTTTGTTTTAGCCTGTTAAATATACCTTTACACTTATCTGTTCGACAAGTGTATAAAAAGATAAATAAATACAAATTACTGTTCAACCAACAATAAATCTTGTGAGATGATTACTTCTAGTATTCCTCTGCCTCTGGACTGTCATCAGTCAGAATTGTTCCTTGCTATCTCCGTAAACGTCAAAGCAATTCTGCTTGGTACAGTTGTCACCCTAGGACTGAAAGTGTGTTAATAGCCGAATTACCAGGTTAAAATAAAAGAAATAAGAGTGAAAATAGAAAAAATGAATTCAGCCACCACATCTAGGACTGGTAACCTGTAATACTAACACTTTTTGAATTGGGTTCATATATCAAGGACACCATATCTGTTTTCTGCTTGTTTTATTTGCAGTAGAACATGGGCATCTGCATTTTCATTTATGCAAACTGACTTATGGGCTGCAAAAATACTGTATACGTATTACTTTGTATAGATTTCCCATACAGACCCCATGCTGTCGCACTCTTCACTGGCACCTTCATTTAGAGCTGGTTATACCGGTAAGCAAGATTTTACTAGTCCCTTCCCCAGGTGTCTTTCCTATCCTATCTGAACACTCTGTAGCATTCCAAATTCATTATTTAGTTATGGATTTCATTGACACACACTTCTGTTATGTCCACTGTTCATAATTTTTTGTCTAGCATCAGCAATTCCAGTTCATTAATTTTATTTGGATGACTTCTTGCATTTGCTAGCATACATTTTATACTTTCACCACCGCATTTTATTCTTTAGAGCAATGTGAAATTTTAATCACCTCCTTACTGAACCAACCACATTAGGGCACAGCTTGACATTTGAACCTACAGTAGACTGAAAAGTCAACAGGATTCTCAAAAATCAGGCTAATAGGGACATGAAATTGTGAAATATTATAGTTCTGCAAAAATAAACAGCTTAAAGTAGGCATAAAGTCATAAACTAAGATCCGGTTTACCTACCTCTATTTAGCCTTAGTTAATCAAAGGCTAACCGTAACTGAAATAATTGCACGTCACCCAAAGCAATCTCCTCTCAGGTCTAATGGGTACCCCAAATTCCTGTTATGACCCATCTAATGTAGGGTTCCAGAAATAGGTAAGGCCGAAACAATAACTGGCTGCCTCTGCCTTAGCAGTCTATCAGTGCATTTTTATCATTTATATTTCCAGTTTCTCAGCTGCAGTGACGTCTCAGGAGACCTATAGTACATATACCTTTAGCCATCTTCAAAAGTCAGGCTTTGCAAAAAAAAGCTCCCAATGATTTGGCTCTCCCTGACAGCAAGCTGGCAGCTGGAAAGGGGTGAGGCTGCTCCTAACTTTTAGCAGCCAAAGTCTGAATTTGTATGTAGTGCCCCATGTTTTTGGGCCTCATTAACATTCCCAGAGATGGTTGTAGATATTCTACTCTTCCAGATAGTTGTGATTTCTTTTGATAATTTGATATTATGAGACACTCACGCCTTGGTGGTATATATGGCAATATGAGGCACTGCTGTCCAATATTGTCCCCGCTTTGGGGCAAGATAAATTGAAATTAATGATTGACAGCGCCTGCTCCATCTTAATGCTACTTATCAATGTGACTATGTCGGTATTGGGATCCTATGGATGTCTATATCTTGAGATGTGTACTAATAGGTGAATTTAGAGGTAAACATATTAAATAATAATAATACAATAATATGTAGCATACATAGATCTATGTGAACCAAATGCAAAAATAAATGACTAATACTTCAATACTTCTATCAAATCAAATTAAAGTAAACAATGTTAAAGTGCATATAGTGATATTGTGCAAACAGAGTATTTTTTTTTGGGGGGGTGGGGGGGGGGAGTGTTGTGCTCCGTGTCTCATCAGTATCAATGCATCCACCTTCTGCGAGTAGTGTAATGGTCCGCACTCACCACATATGATGGACTTCGCCTTATAGCAAAAGCAGTCTGCCGTGCTTGTTGGTCATTACTGGGGACCCAATGCAATGTACTCTGGTGTATCCTCTGTGTTGAATAGCCTCCAATGTTGGCTCAGGATCTCCAGGGATATGTGATGTGTAGCAATCTGTATATGGAAAGAAAACTCCTCATAGTGTAATATCCTCAGATTTATTTAAAATTGTAGCTTAAAAAATGAACTCATGATTAAAAACTGTATGACAGAACTAGCGTCACCATATGAAAAAATGTCCCTGCTTGTGTGGTAGACGTGGTCGCTATTCAGCACACAGCGTGCGTTCCACTTTCTAGGCCGGGAGTGACATGTAAGGAAGTCATCTTGATGCGTTTCGTCATAGACATGCCACATTATCAAAAGCTTTTGATAACGTGGCATCTCTATGATGAAACGCGTCAAGATGCCTCCCTTACATGTCACTACTGGCCTGGAGAGTGGAACGCACACTGTGTGCCGAAAAGCGACCACGTCTCCCACACAAGCAGGAACATTTTTTCATATGGTGACGCTAGTTCTGTCATACAGTTTTTAATCATTTATTTGTTCATTCTGTAAGCTGCACTTTTAAATAAATCTGAGGATATTACTCTATGAAGAGTTCTCTATTTATATTTCCCTTGCTGCACATCACATATCCCTGTAGATCCTGAGCCAACATTGGAGGCGTTTCAACACAGAGGATACACCAGAGGACATTGCTTTGGGATTGATCCCCAGTAATGACCAACAAGCACGGCAGATTGCTTTTGCTTTAAGGCAAAGGAGTCCATTATATTTGGTGAGTGCAGACCAGACTACTCCCAGAAGGTGGATGCATTGATACTGATAGGACACGGAGCACAACAGCACTTTGCACTAAAAAAGACACTGTTTGCACAATATCACCATATGCACTTTAACATTGTCACTTTAATTTTATAGAAGTATTATTAATTTTTGGATTTGGTTCACGTAGATATATGTATGCTATATATTGTTTTATTATTATTATTTTTTACAGCCTAAATTCACCTATTAGTACACATCCCAAGATATAGACATCCACAGGATCCCAATACGGCAAAGTCACATTGATAAGTAGTATTAAGGTGGAGCAGGTGCTGTCATTTCTTTTGATAATTTACTTATTTATTTTATTCTGTGTAGTTCCTTAATGCAATTACCTATACACTGGTAAATCTAGAAATGTTACCCTTTAAAACTGTTAAGCTTGATCAGAACTCCTTTCTGCAGAGCCTCTTTAAATTCAGCTCTTTGTGGTACCTTACACAATTACTTTATACTATTACTATGTATTTTTCAAAGCGAGGGAATTGGGTTGCTATAAATGTGTTAATACATTTCTCTGTATGTTACCCCTGGCTGCCTATGCAATGCACCAAAGGTTAATACGCTGCTCTGCATAATTGTCCAATGCACTGTGGGTTAATATAGTGCTCTGTAGGTTCATCATCCATCACTTCAAAAGTATTTTCAGAGAATAAAAGCAAAAAGGTGATCCCGGTGACTGTAAATATCCCCCCAATTACATTGATGGGGGTGAGTATGTTAAACGCCCGGGGGACGCAGAGAATGGTATACGGGCTCGGAAAGATTGATGGCCATTTTTATAGATGACTGTACTTCTCAATCTAGACAAATAGGAGCAGAAAGTGCTGCTGTCTCCTTCTTGCACACCAGCAATAAATAAAATATCTGCTGCCAGGGGAAGGAACACAGGCCTTGCCAATTCAAGCTGCCAGTCAGAAGGCACCAGCAAGAGTTGGGTTAAAGCTAGACTCTATTATTAAACTTGAAAATAACTGAGCAAGCTAGATGATATCCTAATTTGAATGTTCAGCATGCTGTACTTTACCAGTAATTAGCAAAGAAAGTAATATACAAACGGTGGGAAAGTCAAAGGCTTTATAAATGGTTATGTATAATGGTGATTCCAAAGCTTCTTGGTGCTGGATAATTATAACACTGTTTAAGAGCTAAAGCAGCATACGCTTTCTTGTTTAAATTGCAATCAGCCTATTGGGTTTTTAAATTTTAGTCTGTTTTTTTTTTTTTTTATGAAATACCCATATGCCCTTTTAAATATTGGCAGGTAAGTAAAGTTTAAGGCTCGGCTTCGTTCATCGTTTCAGGTCTGATTTCAGCCTGGATTTTGGGCTGAATTCGGACCTGAATCAGACCAAAAGATGCACAGGGCTCTGGTGCAAATTAGCACCGGAGCCCCAACAGGGATTTGTGAACCGGCTCCATAGAGAGCTGGTCTCAATCTCCTGCTATTGTGAATTGGATGTGGGGATTCTGTATCCAATTTACAATAGCGTGAACCCAGTCTTAACATAACAGTGAGTGACCCATGGACAGGCAAAGATCTATTTGAGAATGGTTTAAACCAGCCTTTCTCAACGTTTTCAGCACAGAGAAACCCTTAAAATAACTTTCCAGGTTCAAGAAACCCCTGCTAAAAGTTTCTATATCTACAATTCATGATTATTGTGATGGTCAGTAGTGATGGACGAACTTCCGACGGGACGTTTCGCGAACGCGAAACGCGAACGGACACAAACGTTCGCGAAAACGACCGTTCGCCGCGGGCTCCATTGACTTCAATGGGAGGCGAATTTCGCAAACCTTTAGGTCGAATTTGCGGCCACGGGGTAATTATTAGGGGGTAGCACGTAGTCCCACCACCTGGACAATAGCATAATACATGTATGAGGTGAATTTGGGATCGATAACTACAAGCATTTTTTTTTTATTTGGGAAATTGTTCTGACAATTCAGGACTATGGAGCTAATGAAGGCAATGGAGGAGAGGGAAGGTCAGGGACCAGGGTAGGCAAACAAGAGGGTGCAGGAGATACAGAGCACTGACAGCAGCACCGTAATACAGAGCACTGACATCAGCACCGTGACATACAGCGCTGACAGCAGCTCCGTGACATACAGCGCTGACAGCAGCTCCGTGACATACAGCGCTGACAGCAGCTCCGTGACATACAGCGCTGACAGCAGCTCCGTGACATACAGCGCTGACAGCAGCTCCGTGACATACAGCGCTGACAGCAGCACCGTGACATACAGCGCTGACAGCAGCTCCGTGACATACAGCGCTGACAGCAGCTCCGTGACATACAGCGCTGACAGCAGCTCCGTGACATACAGCGCTGACAGCAGCTCCGTGACATACAGCGCTGACAGCAGCACCGTGACATACAGCGCTGACAGCAGCTCCGTGACATACAGCGCTGACAGCAGCTCCGTGACATACAGCGCTGACAGCAGCTCCGTGACATACAGCGCTGACAGCAGCTCCGTGACATACAGCGCTGACAGCAGCTCCGTGACATACAGCGCTGACAGCAGCACCGTGACATACAGCGCTGACAGCAGCTCCGTGACATACAGCGCTGACAGCAGCTCCGTGACATACAGCGCTGACAGCAGCTCCGTGACATACAGCACTGACAGCAGCTCCGTGACATACAGCGCTGACAGCAGCTCCGTGACATACAGCGCTGACAGCAGCACCGTGACATACAGCGCTGACAGCAGCTCCGTGACATACAGCGCTGACAGCAGCTCCGTGACATACAGCGCTGACAGCAGCTCCGTGACATACAGCGCTGACAGCAGCTCCGTGACATACAGCGCTGACAGCAGCTCCGTGACATACAGCGCTGACAGCAGCTCCGTGACATACAGCGCTGACAGCAGCTCCGTGACATACAGCACTGACAGCAGCTCCGTGACATACAGCGCTGACAGCAGCTCCGTGACATACAGCGCTGACAGCAGCACCGTGACATACAGCGCTGACAGCAGCTCCGTGACATACAGCGCTGACAGCAGCTCCGTGACATACAGCGCTGACAGCAGCTCCGTGACATACAGCGCTGACAGCAGCTCCGTGACATACAGCGCTGACAGCAGCTCCGTGACATACAGCGCTGACAGCAGCTCCGTGACATACAGCGCTGACAGCAGCTCCGTGACATACAGCGCTGACAGCAGCTCCGTGACATACAGCGCTGACAGCAGCTCCGTGACATACAGCGCTGACAGCAGCTCCGTGACATACAGCGCTGACAGCAGCTCCGTGACATACAGCGCTGACAGCAGCTCCGTGACATACAGCGCTGACAGCAGCTCCGTGACATACAGCGCTGACATCAGCACCGTGACATACAGCGCTGACAGCAGCTCCGTGACATACAGCGCTGACAGCAGCTCCGTGACATACAGCGCTGACAGCAGCTCCGTGACATACAGCGCTGACAGCAGCTCCGTGACATACAGCGCTGACAGCAGCTCCGTGACATACAGCGCTGACAGCAGCACCGTGACATACAGCGCTGACAGCAGCTCCGTGACATACAGCGCTGACAGCAGCTCCGTGACATACAGCGCTGACAGCAGCTCCGTGACATACAGCACTGACAGCAGCTCCGTGACATACAGCGCTGACAGCAGCTCCGTGACATACAGCGCTGACAGCAGCACCGTGACATACAGCGCTGACAGCAGCTCCGTGACATACAGCGCTGACAGCAGCTCCGTGACATACAGCGCTGACAGCAGCTCCGTGACATACAGCGCTGACAGCAGCTCCGTGACATACAGCGCTGACAGCAGCTCCGTGACATACAGCGCTGACAGCAGCTCCGTGACATACAGCGCTGACAGCAGCTCCGTGACATACAGCGCTGACAGCAGCTCCGTGACATACAGCGCTGACAGCAGCTCCGTGACATACAGCGCTGACAGCAGCTCCGTGACATACAGCGCTGACAGCAGCTCCGTGACATACAGCGCTGACAGCAGCTCCGTGACATACAGCGCTGACAGCAGCTCCGTGACATACAGCGCTGACAGCAGCTCCGTGACATACAGCGCTGACAGCAGCTCCGTGACATACAGCGCTGACAGCAGCACCGTAAGCAGCCCCAGGAGGAAGTCAGCACAGCACAGGGATGGTGTGATCCCCTCATAATAAGAACCCCCAGGAGGAAGTCAGCACAGCACAGGGATGGTGGGAGCCCCTCATAATAAGAACACCCAGGAGGAAGTCAGCACAGCACAGGGATGGTGGGAACCCCTCATAATAAGCAGCCCCAGTAGAAATATGACACCGCTCAACCTCTTCAAAGAGGAGGGTAGGGGCATATAGTACGGTGTGCTTTTTTGGGTCAGGGAAGTGAGCCAAATGAATTAAGAAGGTCTGTGTGCTTGATTCCAAAAATTGTTTATAGACATATACATGGTCTACTGATCACATGTGTTGAATTCCTCCGAGATCCATGCCTCATTCATTTTTAGAAATGTGAGGTAGTTAACACTGTGGTGAGCTAGGCGAGTACGCTTATCGGTCACAATCCCCCCTGCTGCGCTGAACGTCCTTTCGGACAGGACACTGGATGAGGGGCAAGCCAACAGTTCGATTGCAAATTGGGCAAGCTCTGGCCAGAGGTCAAGCCTGCCCACCCAGTAGTCTAGGGGTTCATCACTCCTCAGAGCGTCCACATCGGCCGTTAACCCAATGTAGTCGGACACCTGACGGTCTAGGCGTTCCCTGATGCTGGATCCGGATGACACCTGTCGATGGGTCGGCTGAAAGAATGACCTCATATCCGAAGTCACCAACACATCTTCAAACCGGCCTCTTCTTGCAGGCGCTGTTGGATTGGTACCCGCAAATCCTTCTCTGGGAGTGGGAATTGCTCCTCTGCCAGCGCACGCAAAAGCAGAATGCAGCATTTCTCGAAGCAAGGCCTGGAAGTGCTGCATTCTGACAGCCCTCTGCGACGGCGGTAACATTTCCGCCATTTTGTGTTTGTACCGGGGGTCTAAGTACGTTGCCACCCAGTACTGGTCCTTGACCCTCATGCTTTTTATACGGGGGTCCCTATTAAAACACTGGAGCATGAAGGCCCCCATTTGCACTAAAGTGGAAGCGGTGTGGTGGCCTGGCTCCTGCTCATCATCCAGGATAATGTCGTCCTCTTCATTCTCCTCTCCCCATCCTCGCACAACAGGGATCCCAGAAAGGTTTAAAGCATGCTCTTCTTGCTCCTGCTCATCCGCCCCGGCACCATCCTCCTCTGACTCCTCATCAGACTCCTGTTGTTGACTTGTCTCAGATAGAGTAGCCCCCCCTGGGAATTCATCCAGCATTGCGACTTCCTCATCTTCCCGCTCCTGCTCCTCCACAGCCTGATCAATGACACGACGCAATGCACGCTCCAGAAAGAAGGCATAAGGTACCATGTCACTGATGGCGCCATGGCTGCGACTGACCAGTTTGGTGATCTCCTCAAATGGCCGCAGAAGTCTGCATGTGTCGCGCATGAGCAGCCACTGGCGCGGTGAAAAAAAACCCAGCTCCCCAGAACCGTTTCTTTCGCAGAGTTCATACAGGTAGACGTTAACTGCACGTTTCTGCTGGAGCAGCCTATCAAGCATATAGAAGGTTGAGTTCCATCGCGTCGGGCAATCGCAAATAAGACGTCTGACCGGCAGATGGTGTCGCCGCTGAATGTCAGCAAGGCGAGCCATGGCCGTGTAAGATCTTCTGAAATGGGCCGAGATTTTCCTTGCCTGCCGCAAGATGTCCTGGACCCCAGGGTATTTGACAAGGAATCGCTGCACGACCAAGTTTAAGACGTGTGCCATGCACGGCACGTGCGTGATTTTGCCCTGTTTCAATGCGCTAAGCAGATTGGCACCGTTGTCACACACCACTTTACCAACTGTCAAATTGAGCGGTGTTAGCCACTCATCTGCCTGTGAACGCAAAGCTGAAAGGAGTGCCGGGCCAGTGTGGCTCTTTGCTTCCAGGCACAACAGACGCAGCACGGCATGGCAACGTCTCACCTGGCATGTGGAATAGGTTCTGGGGAGCTTGGGCGGTGCAGTGGAAGAGACGCTAGCAGCGGAAAAGGAGGAGGCAGCTGAGGAGGAGAGGGAGGAGGATGGAGTAGGAGGAGGAGAAGAAGAGTCAGGCCTGCATGCAATCCGTGGCGGTAAAACCAAATCTACACGGGTGCCACGGGTTACATGCTTGACGGCCGTCAGAAGGTTCACCCAGTGGGCAGTAAAACTGATATACCTTCCCTGCCCGTGTTTGCTAGACCACGTGTCTGTGGTCAGATGTATCTTGGCACCGACACTGTGTGCCAGAGATACATTCACTTGCCGCTGAACATGGCCATATAGCTCTGGGATGCCCTTCTCTGAGAAATACTTCCTTCCTGGGACCTTCCATTGTGGTGTTCCAATGGCCACAAATTTGCGAAAGGCCTCCGAGTCCACCAGTTTATATGGCAGTAGTTGGCGGGCTATGAGTTCTGACAAGCCAGCCGCCAACCGTTGGGCAAGAGGGTTATCCGGCGTCATCATTTTTTTACGCTCAAACATTAGGCCCACGGAAGCCTGCCTTTTTGCAGAAAAATGTGAGCTTGGCGTGATGGAAGGTGGAGTGGAGGACAATTGTGAGGAGAGAGGAGAAGGAGAAGTAGAAGACGAGGCTGGACGGTGAGAGCCTGCAGTGTGGCTTTGTGTGTTCCGTTGCTCCCACTGGGCTCGGTGATGGCTGCTCATGTGCCTTCTTAAGGCGGTCGTCCCTAGGTGAGTATTGGGCTTACCGCGACTAACGCGTTGACTGCAAAGATTGCAGATGGCAACGCTATTGTCAGCAGCGGACACGTTAAAAAAAGCCCACACTGCGGAGCCATGTGCCGGTGTCCTGGGAGCGCCAGATGTGACCGTACATGGTCGATGACTCGCTCCTGATACATTTGCAGTCTGCTTTGTCCCTGCTGTGCAATGTAAGTCATTGCTGCTTCTCCTCCCTATCTGCTGGTCCATATCTCCCTCTGAACTCCCCTCCTCTTCCTCTCTTGTGGGCACCCACGTGACATCACTAGACACGTCATCATCAACGTCACCTTCCCCACCGCTATAAGTAGAGTAGGCAGCAACACCGGGGACCAACCTCCTCCTTGGGCTGATCTGGGTACTGGCGTCAGACTGCTGAGTAGCGCTTGTTGCTACCTCCTCTTCCTGATCCAATACCAAGAGTGGCTGCGCATCAGAAATGTCCTCTTGATATGGATCGGAAAATAATTCCAGTGACTCAAGCGGAAGGTATGTGGTGGTGGTGGTGGTGGTCGTGTTGTTGGTGGTAGTGTCTTTGGGGGTGCACATAGCAGAGAGTGAAGAAGAGGGTGCAGATCGAGAGGATGAGGAGGGTGCAGAAGAGTAAGGCTGAGCGAGCCACTCAACCAAGTCTGGTGCATCCTTTAAAGTAATTGAACGCACCTTCTGCAACTTCCCACTTTGGCTCAAGCCTGTTGCTCCTGCCCTACCCCTACCACCCCTGCGGAAGGGCCTGCCTCTTCCTCTGCATGTCATTTTTTAAATGACCCTGTGACAAAACTCTTAGTCCCTATACCGCTGAAGGACTGCTGCAGTATAGGTGAGCGGTCAGCAGTGGTGCACGTCAACCCTATCTATTGTGGACCTATAGCGGTCCTTACAGAACAGCAGACTGTACCGCACTCAAGCCTATGTACCGTAGCACCCTATACCAAGTTACCAGTCCTTATAAGAACTTTTGTGGACCAAGCAGGTTGTGTATTAGTGTTTAGCAGACTGTACGTCAGTCCCTATACCGCTGAAGGACTGCTGCAGTATAGGGCAGCGGTCAGCAGTGGTGCACGTCAACCCTATCTATTGTGGACCGATAGCGGTCCTTACAGAACAGCAGACTGTACCGCACTCAAGCCTATGTACCGTAGCACCCTATACCAAGTTACCAGTCCTTATAAGAACTTTTGTGGACCAAGCAGGTTGTGTATTAGTGTTTAGCAGACTGTACGTCAGTCCCTATACCGCTGAAGGACTGCTGCAGTATAGGGCAGCGGTCAGCAGTGGTGCACGTCAACCCTATCTATTGTGGACCGATAGCGGTCCTTACAGAACAGCAGACTGTACCGCACTCAAGCCTATGTACCGTAGCACCCTATACCAAGTTACCAGTCCTTATAAGAACTTTTGTGGAACAAGCAGGTTGTGTGTTAGTGATTAGCAGACTGTACGTCAGTCCCTATACCAATGAAGGACTGCTGCAGTATAGGGCAGCGGTCAGCAGTAGTGCACGGCAACCCTATGTATTGTGGACCGATAGCGGTCCTTACAGAACAGCAGACTGTACTGCACTCAGGCCTATGTACCGTAGCACCCTATACCAAGTTACCAGTCCTTATAAGAACTTTTGTGGACCAAGCAGGTTGTGTGTTAGTGTTTAGCAGACTGTGCGTCAGTCCCTATACCGCTGAAGGACTGCTGCAGTATAGGGCAGCGGTCAGCAGTAGTGCACGGCAACCCTATGTATTGTGGACCGATAGCGGTCCTTACAGAACAGCAGACTGTAACGCACTCAGGCCTATGTACCGTAGCACCCTATACCAAGTTACCAGTCCTTATAAGAACTTTTGTGGACCAAGCAGGTTGTGTGTTAGTGATTAGCAGACTGTACGTCAGTCCCTATACCAATGAAGGACTGCTGCAGTATAGGGCAGCGGTCAGCAGTAGTGCACGGCAACCCTATGTATTGTGGACCGATAGCGGTCCTTACAGAACAGCAGACTGTAACGCACTCAGGCCTATGTACCGTAGCACCCTATACCAAGTTACCAGTCCTTATAAAAACTTTTGTGGACCAAGCAGGTTGTGTGTTAGTGTTTAGCAGACTGTGCGTCAGTCCCTATACCGCTGAAGGACTGCTGCAGTATAGGGCAGCGGTCAGCAGTGGTGCACGTCAACCCTATCTATTGTGGACCGATAGCGGTCCTTACAGAACAGCAGACTGTACCGCACTCAAGCCTATGTACCGTAGCACCCTATACCAAGTTACCAGTCCTTATAAGAACTTTTGTGGACCAAGCAGGTTGTGTATTAGTGTTTAGCAGACTGTACGTCAGTCCCTATACCGCTGAAGGACTGCTGCAGTATAGGGCAGCGGTCAGCAGTGGTGCACGTCAACCCTATGTATTGTGGACCGATAGCGGTCCTTACAGAACAGCAGACTGTAACGCACTCAGGCCTATGTACCGTAGCACCCTATACCAAGTTACCAGTCCTTATAAGAACTTTTGTGGACCAAGCAGGTTGTGTGTTAGTGATTAGCAGACTGTACGTCAGTCCCTATACCAATGAAGGACTGCTGCAGTATAGGGCAGCGGTCAGCAGTAGTGCACGGCAACCCTATGTATTGTGGACCGATAGCGGTCCTTACAGAACAGCAGACTGTAACGCACTCAGGCCTATGTACCGTAGCACCCTATACCAAGTTACCAGTCCTTATAAGAACTTTTGTGGACCAAGCAGGTTGTGTGTTAGTGATTAGCAGACTGTACGTCAGTCCCTATACCAATGAAGGACTGCTGCAGTATAGGGCAGCGGTCAGCAGTAGTGCACGGCAACCCTATGTATTGTGGACCGATAGCGGTCCTTACAGAACAGCAGACTGTAACGCACTCAGGCCTATGTACCGTAGCACCCTATACCAAGTTACCAGTCCTTATAAAAACTTTTGTGGACCAAGCAGGTTGTGTGTTAGTGTTTAGCAGACTGTGCGTCAGTCCCTATACCGCTGAAGGACTGCTGCAGTATAGGGCAGCGGTCAGCAGTGGTGCACGTCAACCCTATCTATTGTGGACCGATAGCGGTCCTTACAGAACAGCAGACTGTACCGCACTCAAGCCTATGTACCGTAGCACCCTATACCAAGTTACCAGTCCTTATAAGAACTTTTGTGGACCAAGCAGGTTGTGTATTAGTGTTTAGCAGACTGTACGTCAGTCCCTATACCGCTGAAGGACTGCTGCAGTATAGGGCAGCGGTCAGCAGTGGTGCACGTCAACCCTATGTATTGTGGACCGATAGCGGTCCTTACAGAACAGCAGACTGTAACGCACTCAGGCCTATGTACCGTAGCACCCTATACCAAGTTACCAGTCCTTATAAGAACTTTTGTGGACCAAGCAGGTTGTGTGTTAGTGATTAGCAGACTGTACGTCAGTCCCTATACCAATGAAGGACTGCTGCAGTATAGGGCAGCGGTCAGCAGTAGTGCACGGCAACCCTATGTATTGTGGACCGATAGCGGTCCTTACAGAACAGCAGACTGTACTGCACTCAGGCCTATGTACCGTAGCACCCTATACCAAGTTACCAGTCCTTATAAAAACTTTTGTGGACCAAGCAGGTTGTGTGTTAGTGTTTAGCAGACTGTGCGTCAGTCCCTATACCGCTGAAGGACTGCTGCAGTATAGGGCAGCGGTCAGCAGTAGTGCACGGCAACCCTATGTATTGTGGACCGATAGCGGTCCTTACAGAACAGCAGACTGTAACGCACTCAGGCCTATGTACCGTAGCACCCTATACCAAGTTACCAGTCCTTATAAGAACTTTTGTGGACCAAGCAGGTTGTGTGTTAGTGATTAGCAGACTGTACGTCAGTCCCTATACCAATGAAGGACTGCTGCAGTATAGGGCAGCGGTCAGCAGTAGTGCACGGCAACCCTATGTATTGTGGACCGATAGCGGTCCTTACAGAACAGCAGACTGTACCGCACCCAAGCCTATGTACCGTAGCACCCTAGACAGACCAAGTTACCAGTCCTGATAAAGAGCTTTGTGGAACAAGTGAGTTGTGAATGATTAGCAGACTGCAGCAGAAGGGCAGCAGTCAAGTATAATATTCTTTCTATATTTGGAAGAAAGAATATTATACGTGTACAAGCCTATTACCGTACCACTGATACCAGTCCTGAAAAGAACCTTTGTGGAACTAATAGTAACAGCAAGTCTTTAAAATTATCCTCACTGCCTGACACACTGCTTCCTGCCTGTCCCTATACAAATTGGCAAAAAAGAGTAGGCTGGAACGATTAGCTGGAACAGCTCTTTTGTGGACCTGATAGTAACAGCTAATGATGATGATGATGATGATGATGAAGAAAGACTAATCTGGCTGAGCTGTCCCTAAAATAGCAGCATACAGCGCTCTGTCCCTTTATCTAAACTGACAAAAGAAACTCAGGCTGCTGACCTAACACCTATACCAGTCCTGAAAAGAACTTTTGTGTACCAAATAGCTAGCGTTTTCTCTGTCCCTACTCCACACAGGATCCTTTCCCTACAGTGACAGAAGAAAGAATGTAAAATGGCCACCGGATCGGGTGTATTTATAGGTTAGGGGGAATGTCCAAGTGTCCATGAGCTGTCATGTCTCAATTGGTTGTCCTGTAACACATGATAAACGTGTCACGAAAGGTTAAAGTTCTTGTATACATTAAACACGTAAGTCCGCCGGGGCGAACGACGGAAAAAGGCGTTCGAACCCGCGGACGGCGAAAGTCGGAAATTCGCCGCGAAACGACCGCCGGGCGAACCGTTCGGCCATCACTAATGGTCAGTGCGAAAATGCTCCTTACACTTGTGGTCATTGTAAAAACGGCTTACAGATGGCAAAAAAAAATCAATGGTGTCAGTGGTTATCCTGAGAGGCACTTATTGCTCATATTTCAAGAAACCTGTTGGTTCCATGGAACCCAGGTAAAGAAACCCTAGATGAAACCTTTCATTCAACCTCTACATTTCTGCATTGTTTTGGAAAGCCATTATAAAGCAAACATTGTGGCAAAAAAGCACTTTGGGGTTTAACCAATGTCTTTCAACAAGTTTTAAATATATCTAAACTCAAAAACCATTATTTTTTAAATAGCTTAGTTCTTAGATGTGGTGGCTTTGTTTTATAGTTGCAAGGCTTTTTGCCATCATTTTCACCTGGTAATCCCACCAGCAACACACTTTCTGTTCTAGAGTGACAACGTTCACTCACTGTATTCTGTGGAGGAAGCAATGTTGCTCTTCTCATTTGACTTCCCCGCTCACCTAATCAACAATGCGTGGGGCTAGGATTTAGAGTTCTAGTTCCCAGAAGGCACTGTAATGCCGCGTACACATGACCGGACTTTCCGGCTGACTAGGTCCGACGCTCTTCCTGACGGGCTTTCAGGGGAGTTATGACGGACTTTCCAAACGAACGGACTTGGGCACACACGAACGGACTAAGTCCATTTGAAAGTCCTTTAGTTTTGAAAGTGTTGATGTAAGACGGGACTAAAAAAGGAAGTTCAATAGCCAGTAGCTTTCCTTGCATCATATTTGGTCCGTCGGACCAGCATACAGACGAACAGTTTTCACAATAGAAATTGAGTCCGTCGGACAGATTTGAAACGTGTTCTATTTCTAGGTCCTTCGGATTTTTTAAAATGAAAAATAATCGGATTAGCCCACACATGATCGGATTGTCCGATGGATTGATTCCGTCGGACCTAGTCTGCTGGAAAGTCAAGTCGTGTGTACACGGCATAAGAGCTGATAACATTGTTTGGGATTTCAGTTCTTGACTGTCTATCGTCATAGGTCTGGGAACTGTAGTAGATGATGTATTGTTGACTTGATACTGCTCTTTGCCCTGCTGGCTTAAACACTGTCCAATGAGTTCCTAATGTCCTTTTGGTGACAGATACTGTCATAAAGCAAACCTGTAAACTTATTGCTAAATGTTTTCAGAACAGCTAGAAGAGAGCGCAAACTGTCAGTTTGTAACAGTTTCTAACCTCGATCTCCTATTCCAGTGCTAGAGCCCTCACTGTTTCTCTGCTTCAAACAATACATCATGGGTGGGAATGATTATGCTTACATTAATGGTAATGCTAATGGTCTCATTGAGACGCTTTTCAGGAGCTTTTACACAAAAAAAAGCGCCTGAAAAGCTCACGAAAGCTTATTTCCATTAAAATCAATGAATGCTTTCACACTGGGGCAGTGGGCTGGCAGGGCGGTGAAAAAATGCCCCTCCTAATTGAAATTAATGGAAAGCTCTTCAAAAGCGCCTGAAAAGCTCTTCAAAAGCAGTGAAATATTTTACTGGCAGTTTAGAAGCGCCTCAGTGTGAAAGGGCCTAAGAAAGTTATAATTTTTATATCTGGTTTAGGAGATATCAGACAGCACTGGACAATAAAATTCATCCACAGGAAGTTACGCTGACAACTTATGCTGTCAGATAGCTTTTTCATTTCTTTTCTCAAAGCAGAGTTCCACTCAAAAGTGGAAGCTCTGGTTGTTTGCTTCCCCCCCCCCCTCCGGTGGCACCTATTGGGTGGGAGGAGAGAACAGGTGCCTGTTTTTGACAGGTACCCGTCCCCACTTCCAGGAGACCTGGCTGCGATGAGATGCAGCAAATTCCCCTGGAAATTCTTTTCATTTTTGTAGAGGGGACCGGAGCTCCACTTTAAGTTTGCACACAGCTTCACTTTAAATCAAATTTACAGAGCAGGTGATGCTAGCAGATCGGAACTTGCCTGTGGTCAAAAGATTGTGCTGCTGATGTGATTAGAATTAGGTAGAGAATAAGATCATTGTACGAGGAACCAAAATGAGGATAAATTAGACTTTGTATCTTGCTCTGTTTAAGAAAGGATAGAGTCTAACAACAAATGTTAATTTAATGTATTCAAAGGTAATCACCCTCGCCACAGCAATACAAATGCCATTCTGTATTTTACAGACTTCTTTGACAATGAGTGAGTTAACTCGGATATGAAAAGTGGGCAACAGTGCGATACGAACCGTTATTAATCTTTTTTTTTTCTAAATCCTGGAGCCGCCTGTGGACATGTCGACAAGATCGATACTCGCCAAGACAGATGAGAGAGCCTATTTTTTATAAAAAGAGACAGGAAGTGATGTGTTTTATGAGGAGAGAATGTAGTTCAGCAAGAGGGATCTTTCTTTTCCTCTTTTACTGTCATACAGTAACTGTGGAGATTGAAGTAAAGAATTTTCCTCTTGGAATAGGATCATTTCTTATTGTCTGCTGGCAGATAGAATTCATAGAGCATGGTACCGAGAACTAGGGCACAGCCTTTTGAGCTTGCTCTTCCCTTATATAATACAATGCTTCATATACTTTGAAAGTCGTTTTGGGACAGTATTGTTTTTTTATTCTCACGCTTCGTGCCTGTTTTTCTACTTGCATACCCAATGCTTATTTTGTCTGACCGTATTATAATGCTGTTCTTGGAAGTAGTAGCCACACATCATTGTCCCATGGGACACAAGTCTAAAATCCAATTCATTGTCACGTGTTAGTGACCATAGCAGACAAATTGTGTCCACTTCAGGTTTCAGTCTCAGCAAAGGTTTTGGCAAACTTCAAGCAACTTAACTTTAGCTCCAGTTTGATGTTGCTTAACATATGCTGGGAATGCTGGCTGTCACTTTATAAAAGCTGCTGGCAGGATTCAGGAGATTGCAATCAGCTACACGTAGTACACAAGTTTAATGAAACCTGCAACTGGCTTGGTTGAAGATCTAATACTCCCATTTTAATCTGAATAACATCCCAAAAAGTGAGCTGAATATTGGTGCTTTGTAGAAAAAGGGCCCCCTTAGGCTGGTAGTTAGTGAAGGCCCCTGTTGCATTGGTTGCTTGTGTAGTGCTTTTTTCGGGGACGTGCGGTGAGGTCAGTGGCTGGTAAGGCACTGGCTAGTATCGGAGCCAGATACACAAGGTTACATGCTCTGTGATCGTTAGAGTGAGAACAATAATTCTAGCACTAGATCTCCTCTGTAATTCTAAACGTGTAACCTGTAAAAAAAAAATGAAAGCATCACCTATGGAGATTTTTAAGTACTAAAGTTTGATGCCATTCCACAAGTGTGCGCAATTTTAAAGCATGACATGTTTGGTATCTATCTACTCGGCGTAACATCATCTTTCATAGTATACAAACAAATATGACTAACTTAAGTGTTTTTTATTTTATTTTATGGGAATGCAGATTGCACTTTCTCCCTTGGTTTATAATCTATCTTATATTACCAAATAAATAACACAGACACTATTAATTGGCAAAAAAATGGCCATGGCGCATTTATTGGTTTTAAATAAATTTTTCAATGAATAACAACTTCATATAAATATATTATTTATTAATACATTTTCTTGAACTTTATTAATCTGCAAAATATAACTTTGCTCAGCCATAAAACGACTCGAGCACAAATCTCATAAATCAAAAGTCCCCAACCGCCGGACTTGCATCTTCAAGTCCGGCCCCACCCCAAGACCATGGCCAGCTCAATAATAGACTGTAACCCTAAATTAAATATATCCAGCCCTACCTCAGATAAGTGCATTCCATCTGATCTGTATAGGCCACTAAAGCCTCTTTAAGATCTAGGTGTCTGTATGATAATCCGCCTATAATAAGCATACATTTATCGATTGGTTTATTTATTCTACGTTTAATTTTTTTCCAAATTTTTACGTTTAGGATTGCTTAACCACAAAAGTCTGGGAACAATTTCAGAAAAAAAATGACTCTAGTATTTGGGGATGTCATAGTGAAATGTAAATCCTGCTTCATTTTATACATGAGATCCAGGGTATTGTCTTTTCCCACATCATTACCCCCAAGGTGGATGATTACAATATCAGGAGTTCAAACTTCAAACAATCTGCAAATATGAAAAGACAAATTAGCCCAGCTGAGACCTTGGATACCTTTCCAGAATACTTGAAAATTATCATAATCCAAGGACAGATTAGATGTGTAGCAATGTAGTGCAGCTCTTTTAAACGCCCAATAAATAAATAAGTATCTTAGAATCCAAACAATTCTTCTATCACCTGGAATTTAAAAAGAAACGTCTCACATACATTTTTAACATTGAGATTCCTATCTGCTCAACCTTTGTTTGATGGAGTCGTCAAGTCCCATTCTTGCAGCCTCCGTAGCTGCCCCGATACGAAAAGAATGGGATGTAACTCTCAAGTGTTGTAATCCTAATCCCTTCATGCAACCTTTCAAAACAAACTTAAACTGGTACCTGGTCATAGGAGAACTATCTGCATGAAGAAGGAATTGATCACCTGCCTGAGGCCTAATGCGAATGTAATTGTTTACCAGGACTAATGGACATATCATTTCATCACCACATGTACGTAGATTAATCCACTTACCTCTACCGATCCTATCTGTCTTAGACAATGGGATTAACAATTTAATCCTTGTACTCAAGACTTCCACATGCTGTAGCAAAAGACCAGTATGAGATCATTTATTATTTGGAAGCAGTTGTGAGATTCGTAATGCTCCAAAAAAAACACTAATACAAATGCTACCTTAAATAACTTCAAATTCTGAGAAACAAACTTCTGAAGTAATCATACAAATCTTTTTCAATAACTCTATTGAAATAGGTCTCCTATTATCAGCGGTATAATGGCTCTTCCTATAACCTTTCAGAGCTTGCTGTACATAGAAAACTAGGCAGACCTTGGATTTTCTGAAAAAATGATACTCCTGCCAGAGTTTTAGCAATAAGGCTGTAAGACGCTTCTTTATGCATTAAAGAACATAAGAATGCTAATATTACCTGTTCTGAAGGAGAATCAAAACGGAAATTAAAATCTGGAAAAATTAACCCATTTGTTTCATTCAGCTGTAAATTCTGCCCATGTGCTATTGACAAATGATTTATTTTTTTATATATAGTCTGTAATGATTTCTAGATTAAATCCCTAAGGTACTCCAAGCATGTTATCCCCTCCAAGTCGGCATTGGGCAGTAAATGAGGGAATCTTGAAATCTGAAATTAAGATAGCGTGTCCGCTATTTGATTCTCCTTTCCCAGCAGATGTTTAGCTTTTAACCATATGTTGAGATGCAAACATAAGAGTACCAAATGTCTAAGTAATTTAATCACTAATAACGATTTTGAAGACAAGCAAGTACAATACGCCTTTATTATCAGTTTGTATTAGAATCCTTTTATTGGCAAATTGCTTACCCCAAATTTCAAGAGCCACTACTAACGGAAATAACTCTAAAAGAACTATGTTCTAGAAGGACATTTACCGCAGCACCAATGTGTCTCCCATACTGCCGAGAAGCCACAAGACTCCGCCGCATCTGTAAGAAACTCAAAATCTGCAGAAAATATGAAATCGTCTTGGAAAAAAGAGCGACCATTATAGCTGTCAAAAAACTTTAATCACACTACTAAATGTTCTTTTAGCTCAAAAGTCAGCCTAACATGTGCAAAACGGGGATTTCATGCCTGAGATGGCCAGATAAAGTTGACGCAAAAGGGCCCTACCCCCTGGCATTATGCGAGACGCAAAGGCTAATAAACCTAATAATAATGACTGTAGTTCTTTTAATAAAACTTTTTTTTTTTTTTTTTTTAAACCCAGGTATTGTGGATTTTAATTTTATCTATTTTGTCCAAAGGTATTCTAAATGTACTGTGTCAATATTAATACCTAAAAAAATAATTGAAGATGTGGGAAAGGCTGCTTTTTCAGCTGCCAAAGGAATACCAAGAATTCAGCAATCTTTCCAAAGAGCTGAAGCATGATATAACAGATAGGGGAGTCTGCAGCACCCATGAATAGGAAGTCATCCAGATAATGTAGGATTCCTCCATATCCAGACTCAAATGTTACAACCCATTACGAAAACATGGCACATTTTTCGAAATAGCAAGATATTGATCAGCCCATAGGTAGGTACATATCATAATAAGTTAATTTTGAAGTGAATACCTAACGAATTATATGCTTCTGGAGCGATTGGTAATAAGCGAAAAGCTGCCCTTATGTCCATCTTGGCTAACAAAGCTGCCCTACTGAATTTTCTGATTGTAAAAACTGCTTCTTCAAATGTGCTGTATGAAACTGAAGACAAACTTTCTTCAATCTCATCATTTAAAGATGCCTCTTTTGGGTATGACAGGTGGTGTATAGGCCTGTACGAGTTGTGTTCCTTCTTAGGGATAATACCTAACGGCGAGATCCTAAAGTTGATAAATGCAGGATTTTTAAAAGGACCCTCCATACGGCCTTCCGATACCTCTTTATTACATTTTTCTTTTACGATATGAGGGAATAGATTAGCCAACTTTAGATTTATTTTCAACCACATAGCAATCACTACCACTGAATATGGACAGTGGGAAACCATGTGAAAATCCATTAATTAAAATTTTGGCTGCCTCCTGGTCTGGATAAATTTCCAACCATTGAAGCATTCTTGCTAATCTCACCAGTGTGCGTGTTTTTTGCAATATGTTCTCTCTGTCCTTGAAAATTACCCCTTTTGAAACACTTAGCTAATGGGTGTGTACCTGAACATTGTGAACATTCATGCCTATATTTACAGGCATTACCCCATCTGCATTGTGTCTCATTAAATGCATAGCAGAAACCTTTTTTGTATGGTGAGATAAAATATATGGGTGCTGGCTTTAAAGATGGATAAATAGACCATTTTTGTCTGAATGATTCATCGTAATTATACAATCCTAAACCTCCAAAATTCTTCTATGCCTCCAATACAAGTTCTAGGTGCTGAAAACAGAAATCTGAGTGCTTTTCACCCAGAACGTTTGCATAAATTGTGAATGACTAAAGCCAGTTATGATAAGATCTTGCCACTGGTCTACGCCTATCATCTTCACTTTTTTCTTCAAGCTTTCTTTCAGATTTTGTTCAAAAATCTTTGGAAGATGGAAATAGTGACAATATGTCTACAATATGTCTGAAACCCTTCCAGATTTTTTCTTTTCTTGTTTGATTGGAAAGATGATATCTCAGTGGCGAGATCTCTCATGGCAGGGCTTCTTTCATACATGTTTCAGGAACTGATGGACTAGGCTGAGAAAACAGGAATTTCTACTACAGAATTTAAACAATTTGAGTTTGCCACATAATTATTGCTACTTCCATATTCAACTGTATTCATATTACATGTATTACTAGACCATATTGCTGCATAATTAGGACTCGCATTCACATTTGTCGCCATTTTGTTAGATACGTTTGCAATGGATATATTAATATTATTTAGTATGCTGTATAACTCACCGTGAACACTAGGTGGTGTTGGTGCACTGTTGTGAATAGGAGCTGCTATATGCTCCTTGCTGTTTCCTCTACTGGTCACTGAGGGTATTGGCTGCCCAATGACATTCGGCTGCTTTCACGGTTTACTTGCCTGGAGCTGTGACTAGCCTGTTGCTCAGCAACCGCTCCTGTGACTGGGATCTCCTCTTGTTCCTCACTCTGAATAATTTGAGTGGATCCCTTCTGCCTCTTCTGGGTGCCGGGATAGGACCCTCCACTTTTTCTTATTCCTCTGGCTTATTCGTATATGACCAGCCACATCTACCAGCAGTGTCTGCTGCTGCTCTGTAATACCCAGAGGTGGGGGCAGCCGGGTTGTCGGAACCCTGAGGCTCTGACAGCGCTGTTTAGGGCTCTTGGGTGGCGTTCTCCTTCTCCTCTGGTGATAAACGGGAGAGCCTTCATTTGTCTCTGCTATTTCTTCCACTCTCTGTCCCCGCCTTGTCTCCTCTTCTTCAGCCAGTTGAAGGCAGCGCTGTAACCATTCTTCTCCCCCACTGCTACCTGCCTGCTCCAGCACTTACCTCACTAGGAATATAGTGGACATGACAGCAGTGAGGTGGAACTCCTTCAGCTGTGACAGACCCACTGACAGTTACCTCAGAGCGGGGTCCTATTTATAATAAGCCCCGCTTCTAGAATTTTCCAAATGCATCACGTGGCTTACTGGGAATTTCCCAGAGGTCACATGATGCATATCCCAGTCTCCTGAATCCCGGTTTTCAACTGTTTGCATATTTAAAGTGGTATTACCCTATACAGTAAATTATGTGAACATATATATATATATATATATATATTTATTTTGTAATTATGAAAGGGAGGGTAACCGCATGCCCATGTTGTCATGCACATATGCTTGTGCCCTCCTTCTCATTATTCATGAAACGGTTTTTCTAAAAAAAAAATGCGGTTGAAAAATTGCTGCGCAAATACCATGTAACATAAAAAGTTGCAATGACCACCTTTTTATTCCTTGGGGTGTCAGCTAATATAATATATATAATGTTTGGGGGTTCTGAGTAATTTTCTAGCAAAAAATTATGATTTTTACATGTAAGTGTCAGAATTGGCCGGGGGGGGGGGGCAAGTGGTTAATTACCATAAGAAAGTAATACACAAATAATTATTTTATATTATTTTTAAGGTAATTTACTATATTTTCAAAAACTGAACTCAAGCAGGTGGCTTAATGGACAAATTACTGAAGTTTACAGTTATAACTTCCAACCAGTAATTTCACAGTAAATTGCTAAATAATAAATTATTATCTTATAACATATAGCATAATAATATAGGATTTAGCTTGTACCTTTTCACCACAGTACCATAGTAAATAGATAAATAATAAATTATTATTTTATAACATATAGTATAATAATATAGGATTTAGCTTGTACCTTTTCACCACAGTACCATAGTAAATAGATAAACAATACATTATTATTTTATAACATATAGCATAATAATATGGGATTTAGCTTGTACCTTTTCAGCAGCAGCAGATTCTCATTCTCCCTGTGTGAGAAAACCATGGGATTCTGGGTAAATGATCACCCATAAACCCATGTTTTTTCCTTGTAGTTGATAGAGCTGGGCTGGAAGAGGGTATGTCTCTTTTAGACACATGCCCCCCTCTATGACACTGCAGTGAGAGGCATGCCTCCACTGTAGTATTTTTATTAGACCGCTTGGGCCAGTGGTACTTTACCATTGGTCCAATACTCCAAGCTGTTCATTGAGCTCAGTGCCTCTGACAAGAAGTGAGGAGAGGCACTGTGAGCTCATCCTCTCAGTCTACTGCAATCAGAGTGTGCCAGCTTGTATTTAAACTGGCTGTTCTGTATGTAGCTTCTGATGCACAAGGAGCACCGTATCTCCAGAACCATAGATGATGGGAGCCCCAGTGGTTGGGTAGGACTTCAGCTACCTACCCCCCCTCCCCAAATGTGGGGTTTCTGTGACCCACAGGTCGCTGAACTATGACCCCTGAAGTAAATTTTTTTTTTTGCTTTTATTTTCATGTTCATGGCAGGTGAGGCTCTGGCTTCTTTATATTGTTGGTCAGTGGGAAAATGGCTCCCTGACATTGGTTGTCAGCACATTGTTGTTCAACTTGGAACTGGGCACTAATGTTGTTGCTGGCTGTTCTTAAAGACATTGGCACCAAAACTTTGAAGGTGCCAGAGATCAATCTGCCCATGCGGTCCACATTTATAGGCAGGACTTTGGCCGGTGTTTAGCCTCTCAGAAGCATATTATTAATTTTAATATCATAAAGGATTTAGTGTCAAGAGATTGTGTAGAGCTTTACAAAATGAAGAGATACAGTACAGTGCATGTACAGGCCTGTAGTAAGATTAACTTTGTCCACTGTCATCTAAGTTGCCTAGTGGACAATTCATCTTTACTTTACCTGCTCATTGGACTATGATTGGGATCTACCTGTGCTTCCCCCACCACTCGCAGGACTACCCAAATAAGCTCATGGTGTTCCATAATGCATACAACAAAAATGTTACAATGGCAGTTCTGGCAGGACAATAAATCAAAGTTGCTCACGGTGTTACTCCCTCTGCTTGATTTTTGCGGTGTGCAGAAGACGACGTTGATATAAACAGAGATTTAATAAATCGCACTAGCGGTATTTAAAATACACTTGCCTTTTTTTTTTTAGACTAAAGGATCATTTTTATATATGCCTGAAAATTTGTTAATGTTGCATATAAAACTTTGTGTCTCTGTTGTGTGCTCCAATAGAGAATTAATTGGATAGTGTTCCATCTCTAAAAAGTTCTGCCTTCTGCAACAACAAAACAGTTGACACACTGCAAATTACAGTGCCAAATATTTTGAGATGTGCGGGCTGATTAACTGCCGCCAAGTGTATATTTTTTGTGCACTGAGCTGCAAGGCTGTTTTGGTAGTATGGAATACAAAATATCTGATATTTTCTCACAAACCCAAATCAGTGTTGTAGCCTTAGGAAATGCTGAGCAACACATCCAATTTAGTCACGAATTGTGGACGTAGACATGCAAATGAGTAGCCGGCCGTGCGAGTCATGTCATTTGGAGGCTCCAAGCATAGAGATGTCTTTGGAGTCAAAAAACTGAATGTAATGTTACAAGCTTTGCAGGGTTTGACATAGCGAGCCGTGGAGTCTTCACTTCCTGCAGCTCATTATCAGAGATATCTGCAGGCATGTCCCGGGGAGAAGAGATGAACATTACACACTCATCCCATGAGAAGAGATAGGCTTGTCGTTAGGAAAGTGTACCTTCTGGGTAACAGGAGCATATACTCCATAATATAAACTGGGCTTCAGTAGGCTACCCAGGTAAAGCATTGGGGAGAACAGATCTGCACTGCCGGTAGGCTTTAGAGATTCATCCTCCATTTCTAAAGAAAGTAATTCTTAAATTTAACTTTTTTCTTTTTAATGTTCTTTGTGTCTGTGTTTCGTAAATCATATTCCCAATTAGTTTTTTTCTTGATGGGCTCATTTACAATCAATGTGTTGGGCCTTTTCAAAAAAAAAAAATACATAGTGCTCATGGTCCGTAGAAGGAATAGTGCTCCATCATTGGTATTAGTGGGAGGTATAGTTCTCTATCATTGGTATCAGTAAAAAGAAAGTGCCCCATCATTGGTATCAGTGGGAGGAATGGTGCCCCATCATTGGTATCAGTGGGAGGAATGGTGCCCCATCATTGGTATCAGTGGGAGCCATGGTGCCCCATCATTGGTATCAGTGAGAGGAACAGTGACCTGTATTTGATACCATTGGGAGGAATATTGTTTTATCATTGGTATCAGTAGGATAAATGGTGCCCCATCATTGGCATTAGCAGCAGGGATAATGTCCCATCATTGGTATCAGTGGGAGGAATGGTGCCCCATCATTGGTATCGGTGGGAAGAATAGTGCTCCATCATTGGTATCGGTGGGAAGAATAGTGCCCCATCATTGGTATCCGTGGGAGGAATAGTGCCCCATCATTGGTGTCAGTGGGAGGAATAGTGCCCCATAATTGGTATCGGTGGGAGGAATAGTGCCCCATCATTGGTGCCATTGGGAGGAATAGTGCCTCATCATTGGTATCGGTGGGAAGAATAGTGCCCCATCATTGGTGTCAGTGGGAAGAATAGTGTCCCATCATTGGTGTCAGTGGGAGGAATAGTGCCCCATCATTGGTGTCAGTGGGAAGAATAGTGCCCCATCATTGGTGTCCGTGGGAGGAATAGTGTCTCATCATTGGTGTCAGTGGGAAGAATAGCACCACATCATTTGTGTCAGTGGCTGGAATTATTCCCCACTGTTGGTGCAAAGAATAAAGAATAGTGCCTTTTATCAGTGGGAACTAAACCATAATTGTAATGTGTATGTCCTGCTTTGGACATATGTTATCAAGACTGCAGGCTGGATTCAGAACAAGCAAATAAAGTTGTGATTGCAGATCGATTGTTAGAACACCATAAAGGATCAAAAGTGACCTATTACATGGTGGGATTATTTGGTGTACTTCAAAAAATTTAAACTTCGCACTTGCAGTATGTCTCTCATACACTTGTTTAAACAGTTTTCAACTCCAAAGCAAACATTTATTATATTGTAGCTTTCCAATTCTTAGATGCGTCCCCTATCCGCGTGTCCGACCCCCTGAATATAGATCAGGGTGTCGGACGCATGAGAGCACCAAACCATGGATTCCAATGTGGGGTGGGTGTTTTTTTAAGCACCTGATTAGAGCCAGAGGCTCTAATAGGCTTCAAAAAAGTGTGGCCTTGGAGCGCAGAGCATTGCACTCCGAGCCCACCCAGTTGGGTGACCATAGCAAATGAATTTTCGCTATTTTTACACTAAAGTTCCTCCCCGCCAATCAGGAGGCAGGTCATGAAACCTGTCTCCTGATTGGCCAAAGTGTCAGGCGATCCTATTGGATGCCTAGCACTTTGACAGTAGAAGACACACGGCAGAGGAAGCATGAGGTATGGACATCAGAGCAGCCGCTGCCCGCACTCCAGGAGAGGACACCACAGCCGTGCCACGCACAGGGGAGTGCTGTCAATCCCGTGGGGCAGGGAGGTGTTTGCTTGCCCCTAAAAGGAGAACCCACCAGCGGCCACTGCTTATATGTGATGGTTGAATTTGTTTCCCTTTTTCAGGCCTTGTTCCATTTTCATCTGGTAATCCAGCGAGCAAGTCTTTAATTTTTCAAAAGCTCAAGCACTCCAGCAGAATGCATAAGTTTACATGCAGTTTATCTAAATCTGCGAATACCTTTAACACTACAGAGCCCCCCCTCCCGCTTTCCCAGATTGACAATGTTGTTCTCTGCTGTGCTTATTCCTTCAGAGTTATATCTCAATAATAAAGGAGGTGTGTTACTGGCCATCT
Source organism: Lithobates pipiens (assembly GCF_037356315.1). Classification (NCBI taxonomy): domain Eukaryota; kingdom Metazoa; phylum Chordata; class Amphibia; order Anura; family Ranidae; genus Lithobates; species Lithobates pipiens. The sequence continues at coordinate 190,105,918 of NW_027507789.1, read as the reverse complement.
GGTAAGCTGCGATATACAGTGGTAGCATGATTTACGAGTAACACGGTTAACGAGCGTTTTGAAAGACGAGCAACATTAAAAAAAAAAATCCTGACTCAGTTTGCGAGTGTTGCCTCGCAAAACGATTAAAGTCAATGGGGTGGGCAGTACTGCAATTGGCCAGAGGTGCGGGGGCGCCGGTGACACTTGGAACGGTTCGGAGCCGTTCGGAAATACTCGGAATCATTTAGAAATAAACAGAAACACTCGGAAATACTCAGTTCCCAAGTGTTTCCGAATTCAGCCGAGCTGTCCCTGAGTATTTCCAAGGCTCTCCGGCGCCTCCCCTACCTATGGCCACCTGCGGTATTGCATGCAATAGAAGTCAATGTGGAACGAATTATCTTTGTTTCCATTGACTTCTATAGGGAAACTCGCTTTGATATGCGAGTGCTTTGGATTACAAGCATTCTCCTGGAACGGATTACACCCGTAAACCAAGGTTCCACTGTATAACATTTTTTTGATTTTGGATTTTATACTGCTTAAGACCATAGGTAGTACATGTAAATCAGGCATGTCCAAAGTCTAGCCCGCGGGCCAATCACGGCCTGCGTTCCGGACGGCCCGTCTGGTCATGTTCACATATATATCTTTTGTGGCCCCCAATGAATCTCCGTTCGCCGGGGGCCACAAAAGATAGATATGCTGGCTGCCATGGAGGGGGCGGGACGAGTGCCGTGGATACAGGACAGAGTCCTGTGTAAAAGAAAGTCCCGTCCTGCACTGCCATTGGACAACTGTTTTGTCCATCACAGGAGGCGGGACTTTCAATTAAAGAGGCCGTTGATAGAAACAGGAGTTTCTCCTGTATGTCTGTTGGCGCTCATCCCGCCCCCCTCCCTGTCTCCTCCAAGGCTGCAGAACGTGAATCAGGCTGCACTGATAGCAATGGTGAGTCTGCATTTATGGAAATGTGTGGGCTGCATTCATGGCAATGTGGGGGCTGCATTCATGGCAATGTGGGGGCTGCATTCATGGCAATGTGGGGGCTGCATTCATGGCAATGTGGGGGCTGCATTCATGGCAATGTGGGGGCTGCATTCATGGCAATGTGGGGGCTGCATTCATGGCAATGTGTGGGCTGCACTGAAAGCAATGGTGAGTCTGCATTCATGGCAATGTGGGGGCTGCATTTATGGCAATGTGGGGGCTGCATTCATGGCAATGTGGGGGCTGCATTCATGGCAATGTGGGGGCTGCATTCATGGCAATGTGGGGGCTGCATTCATGGCAATGTGGGGGCTGCATTCATGGCAATGTGGTGGGGCAGCATTCATGGCAATACGGTGGGGGCTGCATTCATGGCAATACGGTGGGGGCTGCATTCATGGCAATACGGTGGGGGCTGCATTCATGGCAATACGGTGGGGGCTGCATTCATGGCAATACGGTGGGGGCTGCATTCATGGCAATACGGTGGGGGCTGCATTCATGGCAATACAGTGGAGGCTGCATTCATGGCAATACGGTGGGGGCTGCATTCATGGCAATACGGTGGGGGCTGCATTCATGGCAATACGGTGGAGGCTGCATTCATGGCAATGTGGGGGCTGCATTCATGGCAATACGGTGGAGGCTGCATTCATGGCAATACGGTGGAGGCTGCATTCATGGCAATACGGTGGAGGCTGCATTCATGGCAATACGGTGGAGGCTGCATTCATGGCAATACGGTGGAGGCTGCATTCATGGCAATGTGTGGGCTGCATTCATGGCAATACGGTGGAGGCTGCATTCATGGCAATACGGTGGAGGCTGCATTCATGGCAATGTGTGGGCTGCATTCATGGCAATACGGTGGAGGCTGCATTCATGGCAATACGGTGGAGGCTGCATTCATGGCAATGTGGGGGCTGCATTCATGGCAATGTGTGGGCTGCATTCATGGCAATACGGTGGAGGCTGCATTCATGGCAATACGGTGGAGGCTGCATTCATGGCAATACGGTGGAGGCTGCATTCATGGCAATACGGTGGAGGCTGCATTCATGGCAATACGGTGGAGGCTGCATTCATGGCAATGTGTGGGCTGCATTCATGGCAATGTGTGGGCTGCATTCATGGCAATACGGTGGAGGCTGCATTCATGGCAATACGGTGGAGGCTGCATTCATGGCAATACGGTGGAGGCTGCATTCATGGCAATACGGTGGAGGCTGCATTCATGGCAATGTGTGGGCTGCATTCATGGCAATGTGTGGGCTGCATTCATGGCAATACGGTGGAGGCTGAATTCATGGCAATACGCTGGGGGCTGCAGATGGGCACTGACCCTTATTTTGCTTCACATGTCTTTATTTAAAATGTAAGATTTTTTTTTTTTTTTCCTGAGACTTCCTTTTTAAAGTTAAGGTGTGTGGTATAAGCCGATTAAATACAGTATATCCAAATAACACACCCGAGCTCATCTGTTCACCACACACAGCAAAAAGGCAAGAGAATTCTTGTTGGGCCGTGTATTAGTGCTCGGATGAACACACTTTGACCGAATTTTAATGGTTTAAAGAATGTCAGACAAAATGGTCGGCCCTCGAGCATGTTCACTTCATCAAATCTGGCCTTCTTTGAAAAAAGTTTGGACACCCCTGATGTGAATGGTTAGAATAAAGTGTGCTGGACTAGGTAGAGGGTGACATTATGAGCAAAGCCGACATTTTGTTTGAATGCTGTTTCTATTTCAGACTCTGGCATTTTGTTCCAAGGATTTTCTAAACGTATTAGTGTTCAGAAATGAACCATCAAATCCCCCTGTGTAAGGCCAGCTATACTCTCATCAGTTCTCCTAAAAGTATTAGAAAAAAAATCGTACAGAAAATGTGTCACAAATGAAAAATGGGTTAGCTCAAAGTAAAGAAGCTGACTAGATAGGACATGTGCCTCTGATCTGCATTTAAATTCTGTGTTCCTAGCCATACCTGTCTGAGTAAATTTGTCATCCATATAGAACAAGGAGCAGATTATTTCACTCCATCATCCCTCTGACAAATTAATAATTTTAATAAGCGCCAAACCGAAGCAGCCGGTGGGAGCAAAGGGAACAATGCTTGGCTACGAGGGAGGAGAGGCGTGAATTTTGTGTGTGCGCTGTTACACTTATTAGAAATGGAGCAAGAATGCGGGATCAAAAAAAAAGACATTAAATGGCCGAAGGGCGTTTGTTCAAAGGATGTCGCTCTGTGAGGTCTGATAACAGCTTCTAGCGGAGGGTTCAGAAGTGCCGGCGTCAGCATCTTGAAGTAGGTGTTCCATGTCTTTTGTGCAAGAGGCTTGCAAATGAAACTGTATCTGGTGTACAGAAGAAAATGGACACATTTAGGTCTTATAGCTTTCAGAGCAAACAGATATCCCAAATTATTATTATTTATTTATATTTTTTTTCCTTTCAAGTGCAAATTTGTGCCCATGTACAGAATTTTAGTTATTTAAAGGGTACCAGTGTATTGCACTGCAATCCATAGAACCACACTTAAGCCCCGTACACATGGGCCGAATGTTGAGGGTATGCAACCATGTCCAACAGAAGCCCACTATTTGTCTGGCTCCTATAGGATGAGCATGCTGGAAAGCCAACAGCCGACCGACTCCCTGGTCAGCGCTCTCAACCAATGACAGAGAGAGCTGATTGGAGTGTTTTGGCATGGGGGGCGTGTCCCTTGTCCCCCTGTCAGAACACAACAGCTCAGCGGGGGAGATCACTATACTAACTTTGCATAGTTGGTACAGTGGCTCCAACTGGAGTTGACAACCCACTGCGTCTAAGCCCCTGTACACACGGTCGGAGATTTCGACAACCAAATCCATCAGATTTTGTCCGTCGGATCTTGTCCGAAACTGTTGCATACACACGGTCGGACTAAGTTGTCGAAGAATCCGATCATTCAGAACGTGATGACGTAATTTCGTTACGATGGGACTACGTTCAGGCTAGTAGCCAATAGCTTTGATGTAGAAATTTTGATCTGAGCATGCGTGGCACTTGGTCCGATCAAAATTCTCTACACATGATCGGAGTATGTCCGATCAAACCAGTTGGTCAGGAAATATTTCCAACATGTTGGAAAATTGGGTCCGACGGAATCAGTCCGATGCATACCACACACAGTCGGATTATCCGACAACACGGTCCGATAGGACACATTCCGACGGATTCTCCGACCGTGTGTACAAGAGCTAAGAAAAAAAACTCAGGGTGTACCAGGCTTTAGTCAGTGGTGCTTAAAATTTAAGCTGCCAATGTCATAAAAAAGAAAGAGGGGCAGGGGGAAGACTTGAGTGAAATGCAAAGAGTGGCCCTCCTTACTTGGAAAGAGTAGGCCCCACTGTTCTCCAGTTTTAGGTCAGGTGGCTTGAATTAGACTTGTTAGATCACATTATCCACAGCAGCTCTGCTTTGTTGGTGTTGACATCAGCAGAGTCTTCTTTCATTGCCACTGAACACATGATCCATGCTGTCTTGACTGAGACCCAAACCTGAAGCCATTGGACCCTCTGTATATTTTTTATATAGAGCTACACTCGCACTACACCCCCCTCCAGCACTCGCTCCATCGGCGATCCTCTATCAAACCCCCGCTGGCGCTTGCTTGATTGGTGATCCGCTTCCTGAGCACAACCTTTTTTGAAGCCAATTGGAGCCTCAGAAATCCATGTGTGCGGCCCCTGCATGGAGATTAGAGGCCGGGCCCCAAATGAGCGGGCCACCGCTGGTTTCAGGGTAAAAGTATGGAGACTGCCATTGCAGAATAGTAGGTTTCGGGCTGCGACTGGCTTCTCTTCTACTTTCTGTCTTACACTATTTTCTCATAGCTCTCAACTGCCCCTGATTTTGAAAGACTGTCCCTGATTTGGAGCAATGTCCCTCTTTTCCCATCATGTGTCCCTCATTTTGGTGTGATCTATATGGTGGTATATAAAATACACTATTTATCTTTCAAAAAAGTGTTTCCCAGGGCTAAACCTTTCATCCAAATTCTAAATTGCTGCATTTGTACATTTTAACAGCCAATATAAAGGAATAGTAGTGGTAATAAAAATCAATTATGGATTTAACCTTTTTATTTGGTTAATTCTTCTTTAAGGGGGTGTGGCAGGAGGCGTGTCCTATGCCAACATACATTTGCTAGTAGCTGTCCCTCATTCCCATCTCAAAATGTTGGGAGGTATGGTTTCAAGACACAAACCTGGAGGTGACATTGTGTAAATGAGTATCACAAAGGTGTTAGGCCGCGTACACACGGGCGGACTGTTCGCCCAACTTAGTTTGTCAAACAATCCGTCAAACAGTCCGCTCAAAATTTGCATGAGCGGACTTGACCACACACGATGAACGAACAGTCCGCTGAAAGCGTGCGCGATGACGTGAACGGCACGTACGACGGGACTAGAAAAACGACGTCCTATACACTGCAATGCAACCTTCGGCGTGTAAATCCTTTCTGAGCATGCGCGGAACTTAGTTTGACGAACAAGCCTACACACGAGCGGACTGTCCGCTCAAACCAAGTTTCAGCGGACTGTCTTACGGGAATTCCGAAAAACTTTGTTCGTCAGACTGTCCGCCGAAACTGTCCGCTGAAGCCCACACACGAGCGGACTGTCCGCTGAAACACTGTTCAGCGGACAAAGTTGGGCGAACAGTCCGCCCGTGTGTACGCGGCCTTAGAATTTCCTTTATGACAGTACAGAGACTCAAAGCGTTAAAGCTAAATTATCAGCATGTCGGCTAGCAAAGTAACATTCTCAAAGGAAGAGGTCAGCAAAGGCAGCCCCCATATAAAAAGAGCACTTTAATGTTGCTGTATATTTCTTTAATACTGTATATTTCTTTACACTATCTACTAGTCTTATGCTGGCCAAGCAAAAAGGATAGCGGAATCCTCCCTGTATGGGACAGCCATTCAATCAAATACATTGATCAGCAGCTGAATCTGGCTGATCGAGAAAACATTTTCAATAAGCCTGTATGACAAAAGTCAATCTATTAATCGACTTCTATCAAACAGGTACAGCTACACATTACATACAGTATCTCACAAAAGTGAGTACACCCCTCACATTTTTGTAAATATTTTATTATATCTTTTCATGTGACAATGCTGAAGAAATGACACTTTGCTACAATGTAAAGTAGTGAGTGTACAGCTTGTATAACAGTGTAAATTTGCTGTCCCCTCAAAATAACACAACACACAGCCATGAATGTCTAAACCACTGGTAACAAAAGTGAGTACACCCCTAAGTGAAAATGTTCAAAATTGGGCCCAAAGTGTGAATATTTTGTGTGGCCACCATTATTTTCCAGCACAGCCTTAACCCTCTTGGGCATGGAGTTCACCAGAGCTTCACAGGTTGCCACTAGAGTCCTCTTCCACTCCTCCATGATGACATCACGGAGCTGGTGGATGTTAGTGACCTTGTGCTCCTCCACCTTCCATTTGAGGATGACTCACAGATACTCAATAGGGTTTAGGTCTGGAGACATGCTTGGCCAGTCCATCACCTTTACTCTCAGCTTCTTTAGCAAGGCAGTGGAGGTGTGTTTGGGGTCGTTATCGTGTTGGAATACTGCCCTGCGGCCCAGTCTCTGAAGGGGACTCTGTTCTGCTTCCTACCCTGTCCACCTTTAGGAGTTCCCTGAAAACGCATTTATTCAGGGAAGCCTATCCCACACCCACCTAACTGTCCCCGAACCACCCCCATCAAATCATTCTCTGCAGCTATTACCTTTTATACCACCACCCCCTCCCTTTAGAATGTAAGCTCTACGAGCAGGGCCTTCCTGTACCTTTTGTATTGTACTGTAATTGTGTTGTGCCCCCTATACATTGTAAAGCGCTGCGTAAACTGTTGGCGCTATATAAATCATGAATAATAATAATAATAATGAGGGGTTGTACTCACTTTTGTTGCTAGCAGTTTAGACATTAATGTCTGTGTGTTGAGTTATTTTGAGGGGACAGCAAATTTACACTGTTATACAATCTGTACACTCACTACTTTACATTGTAGCAAAGTGTCATTTCTTCAGTGTTGTCACATGAAAAGATATTATAAAATATTTACAAAAATGTGAGGGGTGTACTCACTTTTGTGAGATGCTGTAGTTAGTCTGGTTGAAAAAAGACACAAGTCCATCCAGTTCAACCAACAAAGAAAAAAAAGGGAAAACCAACATACTCAATTAGAAAACCTCTATCTACTCTATCCAGTACACACAGTTGATCCAGATGAAGGGAAAAAACAAAACAAAATGCATGATCCAATTTTCTCAAGTGGGGGGAAAAAAAATCTTTCCTGGTCCCCAAAGAGGTCATCGGATATTGATATTCCTTGGATCAATTTTACACATAAATATTAGTATCCATTTGTATTGTGTGCATTTAGGAAAGAATTGATTCAAAAAGAATAAAGATTTTTCTAACTGCCAGGCTGCTTGATTTGCATCTAATTGTGCGCTAAGTTGCCCCATCATTGGGGGACATTTATCAATTCTGTTGCACAGCACAGGAATGCTAAACAGGAGCAGCGGGACAGATTTGTCTTAACTTGGTTAGAATTAAACCCTGTAAGAAGCCTGCAATACCAGAAATATCACCTATTGCCATTTTCTGCAGTCCAATGGTTTATTTATGTACATACATACATACATATATTTTGCATTTGTTATGTTTCATACCCTTAAATGCACCTGCATGAGCTGAACTTCCATTTAAATACACTCCTCAATAACCGCAAGGGATATAAATCCACTTTGTGAGCCCGTTTGGATATTGCCTTGAAAACGTAGCAGTGACATCACAGAGCTACATACAGCCTGAGCCCAGAAGACCCACCCACTAAAGGAGGCCTTCAGAAAACTACAAGAGGGGGGCAGAGAAGACCAGTCACCCAGGACAAGGAGGGAAAGCAGTGGCAGTGCGCCCATAAGGGTGCATGGGCGCCGCTCCCTCTCTCCTGCCACCCCCTTTATGACCAATGGATAGATTCATGCATAGCATGAATCTATCCATGGCAGCCGCTGCCACCCCCTATTCAGGTGCCCGGCCCCTTTTCGGGCGCCGGGTGCCTGAATTGCAGCGGCAGGGGGTGTTTTGGAAACCCCTGATTAGAGCCATAGGCTCTAATAGGTGTCAAGAAAGGTGCACTGCGAGTGTCATGCTTGGTGCTCACAGTTCACCCAGTTGTGTTAGAGAAGCAAATTAATATTTGCTTTCCTAACACTGAACCGTCTCTCTGCCAATCAGGTGCTCGGGTCTGTTACCCCATTACCTGATTGGCTGAAACGACAGGCACTGTGAATGGACGCCAGATGGGAGGCGACGCATGGTGGACACCGCTCGTCGCCTGCTGCCCCACCGAGACAGGGTAAGTGCCGGGCAGACGGGCGGGGGGGGGGGGGTGTCACAGTAGCGGCATTCGATGGCACAGTGGCGGCATTTGATGGTGCAGTGGTTGCATTTACTGGAAAAGTGGCAGCATTTGATGGGCACAGTAGCTGCATTTGATGGGCACAGTAGCTGCATTTGATGAGCACAGTAGTTGCGTCTGATGGCACAGTGGCTGCATTTCATGAGCACAGTGGCTGCATTTCATGAGCACAGTGGCTGTGTTTGATGGCACAGTGGCTGTGTTTGATGGCACAGTGGCTGTATTTGGGCACAGTGGCTGCGTTTGGGCACAGTGGCTGCGTTTGGGCACAGTGGCAGCATTTGATGGGCACAGTGGCAGCATTTGATGGGCACAGTGGGCACAGTGGCAGCATTTGATGGCCACAGTGACAGCATTTGGGTACAGTGGCTACTTTTGATGGGCACAGTGGTTGCAATTGATGGGTTTTTCTTCAGAATTCCCCCCTCCCCATAAAATTTGGAGCCCCAGCCGCCACTGGTGACTGGTCTTTATTACAGAAAGCTCCTGAACAAAGGCAAAGTTTATTGCTGAATAATATAAAAACAAAAAAAGAGCAATTTTTTTAAATCACTGATTCAACAATCACCCCTCCGCACATAGCAATATTTTTTTTTCATATTGGAGTGAATCTCACGCTCCTCCACGCCAGAAAGTACCACGAATTGTAATTCAATGAAAAGAGTGAAAGAAATGTAAGTAAATTTTGCATTTGCAAAAAAAAAAAAAATAGTTTGCTTTAGGCAAGCCTATCATAACAGAAACACGTGGGCTACCATTACTGACCTTGCCCTAAAAAAACTAGTTGCCAGGCATTTACCGATCCCTCTTTACTGCGCTCCGAATCACTGGCCACAGACACAATGCAAATCAGGAGTTCTGACTTAATTGCTGCATACTTGTTCTAGGTCAGTGACTCGGAAAGTTTTTGCAGAAGTTGGTCAGCAATGGCGCACCACATATTTCTCATATGACTGGTTTCTATTAAATCCTTTTTTGACTGGGTGACATATAACTGAGCTTTTTGCACCTCTGGAGAATTCTGGTAGGAAGAGCATTAAGCTTATGTTCCTTTGTCTGATCATCGGATATGTGGATGTGAATGTAAGATTTTCATTTGCTTTGTGCTACAGAAAACGTAACGGAAAGATTTTGACTTTGCCTGCTATGGTAGGAGTGGTACATCACTGCAGGGTGGTTTGGAGCCAAGAACTCCAGCACAAAGGTTTGCCCTCTCAAGCTCCTCCAGGAGTTATCTCTAGTCAGCAACTGACCTCTCCGTTGTAGGTGTGTCGCATTAGTTTTGGGTTGCCATGACCCTTCTCAATCAGATTCTTCTTAAATATCTTTCTAGACTATTTTGAAGACTGCAGAAGGTGTTAATGTATTCTTCATCTACTGTCCCATTGTGGTATTCATCCAAAATGTCTTTAAAAAAAGCAAACGGGTGCAATGGCTCCATTCCCGATAGTCAGTGAAGTGGTGTTGGTGTGATCTATAAATTAGGGATTTGTATAAATAGATGGGATGCTTCAGCTCCAGAAATAATTCATTATGATTGCAGCTTCATGCAAGGGAATGGAGAGTAACTCAGAATAATTCTACATTCATAAGGCATTTTAGAATTCTACAGCAATGATGATCATTTAATTTACGCAGTGTACTTACAGTATTACCAATGGGGCGGCTGTACGTATCAGTCATGTTGCCCCAGGATCCTGTGAATGTTATGTTCTTTCATGGAGCTTTTCCACCTCTTTCATCAAGCATGTTATAATTGTAAAAATGTAAATCAGATTTTTATGGTTGAAACATAATGTTGTACATGCAGAGCTCCCATATATAGATTTCAACAGTCTACAAAGAACCAGAAAATTACAGACTCTTATGACTCTCTTAAAGTGGAGCTGCAAATATAATAAAGAAACCCTTCTACCACATCTCACCATACTGATGAAAATCTGTAAATTAATATCCCCTTGCACAATAGCGGTGTGTCCATACGGGCGCTGCCCCCTCTTTCCTGCCACCCCCTCTAGCACCAATAGATAGATTAATGCATTGCATGAATCTATCTATGGCCACCCCCTATTCAGGCGCCCAGCCCCTTTTCGGGCTCAGGGTGCCTGAATTACTGCGGTGAGGGGTGGTTTTGAAGCACCTAATTAGAGCCATAGGCTCCAATCAGGCAACTGATGGGCACAGTGGCTGCGTTTGGCATAGTGGCTGCATTTGACATAGCGGCTGCGTTTGGCACAGTGGCTGGGTTTGATGGCACAGTGGCTGGGTTTGATGGCACAGTGGCTGCGTTTGATAGCACAGTGGCTGCGTTTGATGGCACAGTGGCTGTGTTTGATGGTACAGTGTCTGCGTTTGATGGGCACAGTGAGGCTGCGTTTGATGGGCACAGTGAGGCTGCGATTGATGGCACAGTGAGGCTGCAATTGATGGCACAGTGAGGCTGCAATTGATGGGATTTTTTTCAGAATTTTTCAGTTTATTTGCGCCCCCCAAAAATGTTGAGCATCGGCCGCCACTGCCCCTGCACCCGGTCTTTCAGCAGTTCATGCTTATGCAGTGGTCAGCCACAGTCATCAACCACAGAGGGAAAGTAGGCGAGAAAAGTTTTTACTACTTCAAACCAGGTGCAAAATTTACTCTCCAGATAACAAGAAAAAAAGTAGTAGTCAAAAAACATAAGTGTAGATAATGCTACTCTTTGTTATCCTGTAGCCCCGACATGCCTTTTGAGTCACTTAAAGTATATTGTTCTAAACAATACAAAAAGTGTTATATTATTATTTATTTATTTTAGCACATATTGCATCAATACAGAGTACAAAGGTAAGAGAGTGATCTGGTACAAAAACATCTGATACACAAAACATTTAGACAATCCTTTGGATGTCATAATACACAACATGTTTGGAGGTCAAATGGCTCATCTCCCCAAAAACGCCCCATACAGACAGTGAGGTTTGGAGGTGGGAAGATCATGGTGTGGTTGGGCGGTTTTTCAGCATAAAGTACTGGAAACTTTACATCATTAAAGGAAGGATGAATGGTGATAAAAATCTGCTGCCATCTATCAGGATGATGAAGATGAAACGAGGGCGGACATATCACTAAGACAATTATCCCAAACCCAATGCCAAGGAAACTCTCCAATGGTTTCAAAGAAAGAAAATAAATCTGCTAGAATGGCCCGGCCAATCACCTGACTTGAAACCAAAAGACAATCTATGGAAAGAACAGATCAGAGTTCATAGAAGAGGTCCTCGGAACATTCAAGATTTGAAGACTGTTTATGTGGAATAATGGAAAGGGAACACATGGCTCCTATCGTAGGTTCATAGTGACCTCTGACCGGGACATAGCCAAGAAGGGATCACATGGCCCCTATGGCTAAAGCATTTATATACAGATATGATGGAAAGGGCAGGGATGGGACACTTACCGGGTGAGGCAGCCATCTTGTGAGATTGCATTGGCTGGGATTCAAACCTGGGTCAACTGCTTGGAAAGCAGCTATGCTCACCACTGTACCACCAATGCAAGGTAGCATGTCTTTGGAGTGTGGGAGGAAAACAGAGTTACAGGAGGAAACTCACACAAGTACAGGGAGAACATGCAGATCCCATGCAGACAGTGTCCTGGTCAGGATATGAACCAAACACCCCAGTGCTGCAAGGCTAAAGTGCCTTCTTAAAGCAGAACTTGACCTATAAAGCGAGGTTTCCTGCTTCTCCTACACTTCCTCCTTTGGCTTTCAACTTCCTAAAGGACCTGGAGATACATAGGTCCTTCCTCTTCGAAATACAGTCCTGTAAGGGGAGACTATATGAACAGTTCTCATTCCACCCACCCTACCCTTGAGCTTTCCATATCTCTCCCACATTCTCTTTGGGTCATCATATTCTTAAGTGACCCAGAGATGCAGATCATTTTTGTAGAGTGCCCTGAAGCTACAGAATCTTTGAGCTGTTGTAGGCCTCAGTGGTCACTTTGCCAATATTGGTGATGTCCTTTGTGTGGAATGGGACAGATACGTGTCCTCTGGTCTGTATAGTGTCTCTACTCCATGGATAGGCTCTGTCTTATGTAAGAGGACATGAGCTAGCCATGTATTTGACCTGAAATGTAGCCAGGCAGGGAAAGGACAACTTACTTAAATGTGGAAGCCTGGCTCTTCATAGATGGTAGAGTGGCCATTCCCAGCATGGTGGATTTGGGAACAAGGATACCCTTATAGTCCATCATCATTGTCTATGGAGCTGCTACCAGCTCCACCTATCGTGCTCAGGTCTACTGGCCGGCCTCCGCTGTTTTATGGGTGCATGAATGGTGACTACTCGAATGGGGCACCGTTGCTACTTCTTTGAAGCTCACCTAAAAGGTATTTCCACTTTTGCAGCCATATTGGGATGGCACCTACCCTCTGTTACATGTTCTCCTTAACAAAGTAAAATGTAAAAAAAAAAATGTAGACTAGAACTTGTTTTAACCCTTTGATTGTCATGACATATAAGCATTTTTCCACTTAGGAAGCAGTACAGTCATGACTTATGTAAAACATTCTTGGCAGTCACCTGGTTCTTGAAAGCATATGTCATTTAAGAGTTTCTACCCAAACTACAGATCACCAGGAAGCAAGATATAGGAATTTATTTCAAATTACAATTTTCAGTATGCATAAGCCCAGAATTCATACTTTATCAACCAGTTTTCTCTGGGGAACACACTTGATGTACTCACTTTTTCTCCCCTGCCCTTGTTAAATCAATGAGGAGGAGAGGCATTGATGTTAAACACCTTTATCATCAGTTATTTAATTCAAACCAAGTTAATTCAACTGGGAAATCATTGCTGATAAAACTGAGACAGATCAATGTGTCCTAAGAGAAATGGCTCATATTTTCAGCTATGCTTAATACCCATCAAATATGAATACTTTGCGGTGTTAGATGTTAAGCTTAGCATTGCCTGCACTTATTTCCTAGCAGTCATCATCATAGAAATACCACATGTTTTCAAGAATGTTCTAAGATATGAGTGTGCTGAGAGCAAAATTCAGAGAGTTGTCTCCACCTCTTATAGACCGTTATCAAATATTTGTCCGAACAAGAGTATCTATATTTCAGCAGGAATGGAGAAGACTAAAGTTTTTGTTTTTCTTTTTACAAATATAATATACATTGTGAGAATTTACTTAAAAGTTTAAGTTCAACTTTTATTACTTGTTGCTATTATGGCAGCACTACCCCCCTAGGGGCCGCTGGATATGACGGGTCTTCTGTTCTTTGCTTTCTTCTTCAGAAGAACCTCAGCCTCTGACATGCCAGGTTGAATGTGCATACATACAATATCATAGGACATCATTTAAAATAATATTTAGTAATCAATAGTTGTGCCCGATCCCCGCCACCGCTCCTTGGATGCTCGATCCCCGCCGCTTCTTCTCATGATACCCGCAGATGCTCATCGCATAGATGGGGTTAGTGCCAGTGGACCGACTGACGGGCAGTGGGGGGGTATTGAGTTGCCGTGGGGGGGTTCGTTTGTTTGCCCTCCCAGACAAAAACCACCAGCCGCCACTGCTACAGTCCATTTAACGTGGTTTTCTTATGGATGTAGTTCACATCTGTGCATTTTATAGCAAGGGCCAGGGATTTGTTTCTAGACATGTGCAGACTGAAATATTTTGTTTCGGAATTTTGTTTTCGTCTGAAAAATAAATTTATTTAGTTACTCCCGAAATTCGTTTTTATTTATTTTGTTTTTCGTACAAAAATTGCATTCGTCCAAAAATCCAAATTAATTATGGTCAAATCTGTCATTGAAGGCTTATGGTGTCTGTCGGACTGTTTAAAGAAGATTCGACGGAGCAGCGAAACTCACTTATGATGCTGCAATCATACATTCCCGGTCGAATATTTCTGACGCATGGAACAGTGCATCAGAGGGGGCGGAGTCACCTGGTGGCCCCGCCTTCCATTACAAAAGAACTGTCAGAAGAAGAGAAGCGTCACACAGCGGGAGCCTCCCATTGCGCAGAGTGGCCCGTGAACCAAGAAGAGACGCCGTGGAGGAAGATGCCGGACGAGAACACCAGACCAAGAAGAAGCGGATCGGAGGAAGAAGAATATGGAGGAAGAAACCGAAGGATGAAGAAGGAAGAAGACCAGAAGAAAGAAGATGAATGAAGACTTTAATAAAGGAATTGTCAAAGACCGTCTCCTGTCATTTTTAACACTCTTTTGTCACTTTTTTGGTGAAATGGTAGGGATACTTTTGTACCCCCTTACCATTTCACACAGGGGGGGAGGCTGGGATCTGGGGGTCCCCTTGTTAAAGTGGGCTTCCAGATTCCAATAAGCCCCCTGCCCGCAGACCCCCATAACCACCAGCCAGGGATGTGGGGATGAGGCCCTTTTCCTAATCAACATATCAACATGGGGACAAGGTGTTTTGAGGGGCTACCTCAAAGCACCCTCCCAATGTTGAGGGCATGTGGCCTGGTACAGTTCAGGGGGGGGCTCTCTCTCCCCCCCCTCTTTTCCTGTGGCCTGACAGATTGCGTGCTCGGATAAGGGTCTGGTATGGATTCTGAGGGGGACCCCCACGCCATTTTTATTTTTTTTTGGCGTGGGGTTCCCTTTAATATCCATATCAGACCCGAAGGGCCTGGTATGCTCTTGAAGGGGAACCCATGCCGTTTTGTTTTTTTACATTAAAGTCGTGTTGTAAGTCGCGCTGTGATTCACACTCAAGTCGTGTCCAAGTTGCCTCCCAAAGTCGTGCTGGAAGTCATGTTGCCCCTGTGTGAATGAATGGACTGTTATGATACAAGTTCAATAAACACAAATTGTTATTGTTAGAGTCACGTCGAATCTCCTATCTGTATCGAACTGTGTCAAAACGAAAACGAAAATAAAGCATATGTCGGATCTTTCGTTTTTCGGATTCTGTGCTTTCGTTATCGTTTGTCAAAATGATAACGAAAATACCTGAAATTCGGACGAAAATGCATTCGGACGAAAACGAATGCACATATTTGTTTCTGGTTTTTGGTTCCATAGACTTCAATGGCTCATAAATGTGTATTGAAAAACACGAAATGCACCTGGAAGATACAAACTGCAACCTGCACAGGTGTGAACCAAGCCTTACATAGGAAGTGGGGTTAACTGGTGCTGTACAGCAGCTCATTGCGCATAACCCTTGCCTAAAACCTTTTTGGGCCGTAGCGCACATTTAAAGTTATGTTTTTAGCTATGGGGCTTGGCATAGCAGTCATTTCAGCTGTGCTGCACAAATAAGTAAAATTCATTCCAATTTATTAATATCCCAAAACCATTGGCACTTCAACTCTTCTGTATTATTACATCCTTCTGACAGGATTTCAAAGGTGAGGATGAGACTGTAAAACCAATTTCATAAACACTAATAACTTCATAATTCATCTCCCGCTGTAGTGCCATTCTTAATTAGTTGGCAGTCGCCTGGCTACGTAAAGGGTCTACTAATGAGCTGTGTACCACCACAGGATCATTTCTATTTAAGAAAAGTGAAGTTTTATATTCACTGCTCTTTTCAGTAATGACCACGTTTTCAGAATATTTATAGCTCTGCTGAAAAAGATGATGTTCTAGTCATTGCCCAAAGGAGCATAGTGGGATGGGTGTTGCACGAAGAAGCAAGGAATAGTAAGTAGTCTTCTATATTGATGCACACAGTGATAGTTTTCCCTAGTCTTGCTAGTTAGTACTCAACAGAGGATCTAAGCTGAGAAGAAAAAAAATGTGAGTACTCCTTTGTGTGTATCACAAGCTGAAAGCATGAAATTGTAGCAGTTGCGTACATTATCAAGAGGCAGTAAAACAAATTGATAGAGATGCAGGTAATCAAGGCACTGGGGCTAGTGGTATTAAGGATATAGTCATTATGTGAGTCTGTACACATAACAACCAAGAGAATGGATGATATGGACAATTTAGAAACCAGTCACAACAGGGGTAGTGTGCATAGTTGTGATAGACCTCTGTATTTTTTCTTTTTTTTTTTTTAAGTTTTTATTTAGCATGTCAAAAATGAAACATACAAAATATCGGGCAGGTATTACCGTATATACTCGAGTATAGGCCGACCCGAATATAAGCTGAGGCCCCCAATTTACCCCAAATAACTGGGAAACTTATTGACTCGTGTATAAGCCGAGGGTGAGACATGCCTGTCCATCCCTGTGTGTCCGTCCATCCCTTTGTGTGTGTCCGTCCATCCCTGTGTGTGTGTCCGTCCATCCCTGTGTGTGTGTCCATCCATCCCTGTGTGTGTGTCCATCCATCCCTGTGTGTGTGTCCATCCATCCCTGTGTGTGTGTCCATCCATCCCTGTGTGTGTGTCCATCCATCCCTGTGTGTGTGTCCATCCATGTCTGTGTGTGTGTCCATCCATGCCTGTGTGTGTGTCCATCCATGCCTGTGTGTGTGTCCATCCATGCCTGTGTGTGTGTCCATCCATGCCTGTGTGTGTGTCCATCCATGCCTGTGTGTGTGTCCATCCATGCCTGTGTGTGTGTCCATCCATGCCTGTGTGTGTGTCCATCCATGCCTGTGTGTGTGTCCATCCATGCCTGTGTGTGTGTCCATCCATGCCTGTGTGTGTGTCCATCCATGCCTGTGTGTGTGTCCATCCATCCCTGTGTGTGTGTCCGTGCAGCCGTGTGTGTCTGTGCAGCCTTGTGTGTCCAGCCTACCTGTATCCCGTGCCTCCGTCCCGTCCCGAGCCTCCGTCCCGTCCCGAGCCGAGCCTCCGTCCCGTCCCAAGCCGAGCCTCCGTTCCGTCCCGTCCCGAGCCTCCGTCCTTCTGCCATGCCAGGATCGCCGCTCTTCGTCGGCGCCTCGGCGGCCATTCCACTGTTCAAAAGCCGCGCCTCCGTCTGTGATAGGCGGAACACTCAATTTCCCAGCAGTCTGTGTTCCGCCTATCACGGACATCCTCTCATCCTCGTCCGTAGTATGAGGATGAGCGGATGTCCGTGATAGGCGGACCACTGACTGCTGGGAAATTGAGTGTTCCGCCTATCACAGACGGAGGCGCGGCTTTTGAATAGTAGAATGGCCGCCGTCTGTCTGCTCGACACACTGATCGAGCAGGCAGACGGCGATGACTCGAGTATAAGCCGAGGGGGGCACTTTCAGCCTCAAAAAAGAGGCTGAAAATCTCGGCTTATACTCGAGTGTATACGGTACATCAAGTATAGTCCACAGTGAATTCCACAGTGATCCAGACAATAATGTAACCCCCAGGATTCCATAACCATAATGTCCTGAATCTCCAACCCAATCAGTGCAACCAACCCTCCCCCAAGTTGCTCCTTAGGTGAAGGAACTAACCAATCCTCCCTCTTCTGTGAAGGGCAGAACCCCAACCCCCCCCCCCCCTTCCCCAGGGATTTCAACGTTTATTTTAGAAAGCCATGGGCAATGGGATACAGCTTCACATACCCTACTACACCCTTTCTAACTTCAATATTGATTCCTCCAGCCCCTATACTCATACTCCTACCCTCCAGTTGAACTCTGCCATTGGGATTACGCTCTTAGGTACGTCCACAACTCTAGGTCTCTTCTTCTTCCAGTGTGTTCTTGGAGTCCATCCACCTAAACCATACCTTTCTTTTCTTGGGGGCACCTCTGGCCTCATACGTCATCCTATATAAAAGTACATCTGCATATACTACTTTTATCCATCTCCCTACTGTCAGCTGCTCTCCATAAATCCAGCGACTGGAGTTTTCTTTCCCCAAAGTATAAAATACTAAAACAGTTTAGTGTATGCATTCATCTGCTCCTGGTCAAAGACTCCTAGGAGGCAATGCAAGAGAGAACAAATATTAGGTAGTCCAAAGTTATCAGAAATAAATTCAGTCACTTGAGACCATAACAGTCTTATTCTAGGGCATTCCCACACCATATGGACAAAGGTCCCTTCCGCCCCCATACATTTATAACAGACTGCAGAATCCCTCCTACTCATTTGATATAGTCTAGTTGGCATGTAGTACATCTGGTGAAGGCATCGAAGTTGAATCATCTTATACGTGGAAGAGGTGACAGATACAAGATAAGTATCCAGAGATTTCTGCCATATCTCCTCAGACAACTCCGGCACAATAGTCACCCACCGAGCCCTTGCCTTGGATAGCAACCCAGATTTCCCAGGACCCACTGCCCTATAATATCTAGAAATTTGTTTAGTTGGATCCAGGTCAGTTAGAAACTCCTCTATCTCCACCGTTCCCTAATTGAGCCACCACTGCATGATGCAGTTGAGCATAGCTGAAATACCACATCGTGCATATTCCAAATTGTTTCTTCAGTTGTGTACTGATTGTGTGGACAATCTGTTGTTCTGGCATATATGATGTAAATACTTTATACCATACTTTGCCCATATCTGTCCGTCTGTTAACTAAAAAAATTCCTCCAAGGATTTATTACACCACAAAGGGTTATTTGGGGATAGCAATAGGGGGTCCATCCTTCCTCCGTTGGGAACAGAGATGGAATATTTTACCAGGAAGTGCTGTGACTGATTCCACCTTGCTCCCCGGGGTCCCCTTCCTGTAGACCATATTTAGTAGGGTTTCTTGCGAGGTGGCAACCGCTGCTTCCAAATAGTGGCATTGGGTGTCTGGGGAAAAAGTCACGAGTGTAGTAAGGACAATTATGATGCAAAAAAATAAGAGCACAAGTGCAGAAGGGCCACCCTCCCCCATTGTAACTGGTAATTTTAGAACTGCTAGAGAGACTCTGGAGCCTCGTGATCCCGATAGAAATCCCACAATAATGGAGTCAATGGTTCTGAAAATCTGCAGTGTCACAAAGACCGGGGAGTTCGAGAGGAATTCCATAAAAATGCCATAAATCTATCCCCTTTTTTTAGAGGCCATAACTTTTGGGAAAACCAATCAATATACGCTTATTTCAATTTTTTACCAAAAATATGTAGAAAAATACATAATGCCCTAAATTGATGAAGAAATTTGTTTTTATTTTTTCATTTTTGTGATATTTATAGCAAAAAGTACAAAATATTGTGTTTTTTTTTTTCGGTATTGTCACTCTTTTTTTGGTTATAGTGCAAAAAATAAAAACTGCAGATGTGATCACCACCAAAAGAAAGCTCAATTTGTGGGGGGAAAAAGAACATACATTTTGTTTGGGTACAACATCGCACCGCGCAATTGTCAGTTAAAGCGTTGCAGTGCCATATCACAAAAAAAGGCCTGGTCAGGAAGGGGGCAAATCCTTTTGGCGCTGAAGTGATTAAATATAGGCACCACATTGGCCCTACACCAATCCAGTGGTACTATTCCAGTCATTAAAGAGTTCCTAAAAATTAGATACAATAGCTTTGAAATGACAGAGCTCAATTCCTTTAGGATCCATGGGTGGATGTCATCTGGTCCAGGTACTTTATCCCCCTTGATTCTGTCAAACTATTTCTGGACCATATCAATTTTGAGCCATTGTGGATCATTTGCGGCTGTGTCAGTACCACCCCCATTATGGACATGAGCTCACCCATGCTCTTTTATATACACAGAGCTGAAGTATTTAATACATTTGGCTTCTCTTTGTCCCCAGTCACCCACTTTAGATTATTGTGTAGCCCACATGCTCAGACCTGACCTTTTTTCTAATAATATATTTGAAGAAGTTTGGGGGGTCTGTCCTACTATCTTAGTAAATCAACCCCCATGTCTTCTCAAATGTATGGGTTGTATTAGTTAGTATTTTTGCCATTTTTCCTGGATCAGGTAACATCTTTGTTTTTTCTTGGGTTATTGTTGGGACAGAGGACCATCGAGCTTTCATCAAGGTTTGCTTTGCTGTCATAAATATAAACATCAGCAGACAAAATTGGGTGTTGGTATAGTCGGGTGGTTTCAAGTTTAAGAGAGCCTCCTGTGATGACTTCTGAATACCCTTGCCAAATACTGTATATATTATTTGTACATGGCTCAAAAGGTATGGTGGTACAACCCAGTCATAGAGTCATTCATCTAAGCCAATGGATGCAGATACACGATCCACAGTCTCATAGATGGAAGCATTATCGTCCAAGGAAGTGCTATACATAGTTCTTAAAATTCTTCTGTTAATCCTTCACAAAAGACATAATTTCAGTACCGCAGTTGAAGTATTTCAGCCTTGTTGGCCTTATTCAATGTGAATATGTCAGGAACCATGAATCGGACTGAGACAGAAGTGCAGTAAAAATCTCACTATTTAATAAAATGGTATAAACAGAGCAAACGTAGTCAAAACAAACCAGAGTTTTGTAACCAGGACGGGTAGTTGGAATAAGCTAGAGAAATAGGAGTCCAGAGATTAGCAAAGTTGGGTGCAGCCACAGAGAGAGTTGCTATGCCAGGGGTAGGGAACCTATGGCTCGCGAGCCAGATGTGGCTCTTTTGATGGCTGCATCTGGCTCTTACCTCTCAATCCGCGGATTGCTTGATGTGCCGATCCATGGATTGAGCCCATAGGAAAGGCCGCAGCTTCGGCCTAGCTCTGGAGCTGCAGCCATCTTGGTACACCCGGCAGCGGCCTAGGTGAGCTGCACGCTGACGACATCATCACCCGCCTCAACTGCTCGTGGATCTGCCTGCCTGTGTAGTGGTAAACAAGCAGACTATCATAGGGGAGATGTGGATATTACAGTAGGGGAGCTGATGTGGATATTACAGTTATAATTGAAATTAGTCGATTAATCGATTAAAAAATAAATAAAATGGTTTTAAACATATTGTATTGTATGGAATTACATTTTAAAATTTGTGGTGTTCATGGCTGTCTACCAAAAAGGTTCCCTACCCCTGTGCTATGCCATGGAACCCACGCTAGGGAGACAGTTTGCATTGTGTGCCCACATTAGAGAGTACCCGATCACGAGAATCTGACTGTAAGGAGCCGACTGTAAGGACTGGGACTGTGACTACTAGGCTGACTGACCGCCAAGCATTTGCACCAAACCTGTTGCATGCCAGAATTAGTGAGTGGAGCTACAAAATGTAATCTCTTACCACCCACATTTAATACAAAAGAGACAGATCCTTGCCTAACAGCCCTTTAGCCATCTTTTGCGAATGGCATTAAAGGGACAGCTACATGTGCACCACCTACAGAAGGATCCCAACGAAAGCCAGCTAACACTGACAATTAGGCGCTGGGTACTTTAGGCATTACCAGGGGTCCCCTGTGCAAGTAATGATTACACCCACCTGATATTGGGGCTGAATGCATAGATTGCACCTGGGAACAATGCTCGAGTAGCTGTTGGTAAGAATTACAGTGAGGTTTATTTGCTTTCACAGTTGATTTTGTTCTACTGATACTGTGTGGACTAGCATAATGAGGCTCGGTCTTATTGCAGCATAAATTAACGGGTAAGGTTAACTTGCACGGCTGTTAAACTAACAAATTCTCTTGTCCTGTTTTTTTTTTTTGTGTTCTCTGTGCATTTGCCTTCCCTTCAATAATACATTAGTTTTATTAATTCTCAAGTTGCTCAGGTTTTTTTTTTTTTATTCTGTGTACTACTATAGAGAATTAGGGTATAATTGCTTAAGCTAAACATTTTGTGAGTAACCTACAGTGGTGTGAAAAAGTGTTTGCCCCATTCCTCATTTCCTGTTCCTTTGCATGTTTGTCACACTTAAGTGTTTCGGAACATCAAACCAATTTAAACAATAGTCAAGGACAACACAAGTAAACACAAAATGCAATTTGTAAATGAAGGTGTTTATTATTAAAGGTGAAAAAAAATCCAAACCATCATGGCCCTGTGTGAAAAAGTGATTGCCCCCCTTGTTAAAACATACTATAACTGTGGTTGTCCACACCTGAGTTCAATTTCTCTAGCCACACCCAGGCCTGATTATTGCCACACCTGTTCACAATCAAGGCATCACTTAAATAGGAGCTGCTTGACACAGTAAGGTCCACCAGAAGATCCTTAAAAGCTACACATCATGCCGAGACCCAAAGAAATTCAGGAACAATTGAGAAAGAAAGTAATTGAGATCTATCAGTCTGGAAAGGGTTATAAAGCCATTTCCAAAGCTTTGGGAATCCAGCGAACCACAGTGAGAGCCATTATCCACAAATGGCGAAGACATGGAACAGTGGTGAACCTTCCCAGGAGTGGCCGGCCGCCCAAAATTACCCCAAGAGCGCAGCGACGACTCATCCAAGAGGTCACAAAAGACCCCACAACAACGTCCAAGGAACTGCAGGCCTCACTTGCCTCAGTTAAGGTCAGCGTTCATGCCTCCACCATCAGGAAAAGACTGGGCAAAAATGGCCTGCATGGCAGAGTTCCAAGGAGAAAACCACTGCTGAGCAAAAAGAACATCAAAGCTCGTCTCAATTTCTCCACAACACATCTTGATGATCCCCAAGACTTTTGGGACAACATTCTGTGGACCGATGAGACAAAAGTGGAACTCTTTGGAAGGTGTGTGTCCAAGTATATCTGGCGTAGAAGGAACCCTGCATTTCAGAAAAAGAACATTATACCAACAGTAAAATATGGTGGTGGTAGTGTGATGGTCTGGGGCTGTTTTGCTGCTTCAGGACCTGGAAGACTTGCCGTGATAAAAGGAACTATGGATTCTGCTGTCTACCAAGAGATCCTGAAGGAGAATGTCCGACCATCTGTTCGTGTACTCAAGCTGAAACGAACTTGGGTTCTGCAGCAGGACAATGATCCTAAACACACCAGCAAGTCCACCACCGAATAGCTGAAGAAAAACAAAATGAAGACTTTGGAGTGGCCTAGCCAAAGTCCTGACCTGAATCCTATTGAGATGTTGTGGTATGACCTTAAAAAGGCCGTTCATGCTCGAAAACCCTCTAATGTAACTGAATTAGGACAATTCTGCAAAGATGAGTGGGCCAAAATTCCTCCAGGACGCTGTAAAAGCCTCATTGCACTTTATCGCAAACGCTTGGTTGCAGTTGTTGCTGCTAAGGGTGGCCCAACCAGTTATTAGGTTTAGGGGCAATCACTTTTTCACACAGGGCCATGATGGTTGGGATTTTTTTTCACCTTTAATAATAAACACCTTCATTTACAAATTGCATTTTGTGTTTACTTGTGTTGTCTTTGACTATTGTTTAAATTGGTTTGATGTTCCGAAACACTTAAGTGTGACAAACATGCAAAGGAACAGGAAATGAGGAAGGGGGCAAACACTTTTTCACACCACTGTATAACCAAGTGTGTTGGTGGGGACGGATCGACTTCAAGAGTCAAGATAGAGAACAGAGGACCCAACAAACCAAGTGGCTCCTGTGGAGATAATGCTACAGTAGAGAGGAAACTATGAATAATTATTGATACTTTGAGTGTATCATTTACTACGGTGGAAGCAAGAATTTACCACCTCTGTATTAATGTATCTTAGAAATATTTATATTTATGTGTCACTTCTATGGCATTCAGCACCATGCCTCTAGAGTAATTCCAGTTGTCTGAGCCCAGACATCTGGAACCAGGCAAATATGATAATCTGAACTTTAGGCAGTGCCTGTGCTACTCTGCATTATATATGTGCTTCTCCCAATTGGAAAGTATACAGTCACTTCCGTATTCTGCGTCATCAAGTTATGTTTTATTCAATTTCTCCTTCGCTCTTCTTAGCAAACTATAAATGCGCACACACACATTTTTCTAACATCTATCCTCATACCGTATGTTTCCAGGACTCTGCTGCATTATCTTCTCTTTTCATTGTGATAGGGAGTGTACTTTGTAGTACAAATTCATCACCTTATCTGTAATTTAATTTCACCGTCATTTTCCCAAGGGCAGGCCATGTGCTATAAAACAGCCCTCTCTAATATATTTTGTTTAATCTATCAGTATACTGCATGAAAGACCACTATGGAATCCATTTTTTCTTCTGCAGAAATGTTTTTAATTCTTCCTGAAATAGAGCCAGAGAATGATGAGTTTATAGAGACACCAGGCAGGAACACATTTATAAAGATCAGCAACAGGTGACGGATTTTGACAGCACAAATTATTTTAAAAGGACAGGAACATTTATTTACTATGGCCGTGAGCCTGTCCCAGTTACACCAATAAGATTATTACTGTGTAGGACCCAACTTTGTCACCGATGGGATTTTGTCCAATGCATCCATTAACTTTCCTGAATCATGGTGTCATACAGTACAGCATTTTATACCTGTGCTGTTTCGTATAAGTAAATCCATTTAACACTTCTGACGAGTTTGGCAAATATTCTTTACAGATTATTATGTGAAAGTACTGCTGGATGATAGATGGTTGTTTTTCCTCTACAGGGGTCCGTAATCCCCTCTGCTGAGTCAGAGCTAGAGTTCTCCAATATGCTAAGCTCATGCTCCCTGCTATTTGTAAAACATTTTTTCTAACACGTCAAGGGGGTGTGTTGTACCTCTACAGTGGGTCCACTGCCTCCACAGAACACAACAATCCTTTATTTGATGTATGCTGGCAGGGGATAGATTTTCTACTCTGTGACAGCATTATAACAAAAATAAACTGTAATGCCTTGTACACACGGTCGGACATTCCGACAACAAAATCCATCGGATTTTTTCCAACGGATGTTGGCTCAAACTTGTCTTGCATGCACACGGTCACACAAAGTTGTTGGAAAATCCAATCGTTCTGAACACGGTGACGTAGAACGCGTACGACGGGACTATAAATGGGACAGTAGTCAATATCTTTTGTCTGGTAATTTATTCTGAGCATGCGTGGCACTTTGTCCGTCGGAAATTGTCTACACACGATCGCAATTTAAACGATCGGATTTTGTTGTCAGAAATTTTTAGTTCCGACGGAAAAAGTCTGATGGAGCCCACACACAATTGGATTTTCCGACAACACGATACGATCGCACATTTTCCGTCAGAAAGTCCGACCGTGTGTACAGGGCATAAGACTTTGCACACCTTTTTGTTTTCATGCACCTGACATATTGTTAGCTGATTTGTACAGGAAGATCAATTGCCCTTTATTCTTTCAGATTGGAGGGCTTTTCCAACATATTTCCACATTTTTCGAGGAGAGCGGAGGTGTGCAACCTCTTGGTCTACAAACCAAAGTAAACTTTCTGAATCTTTTTGTCCTGCATGCCCAGTGTGAAGGGAGTCATTTTGGGCAGAGGGCTTGTGGAACCCAGCCTACCTTGGAGAACTCTGGAAATTCCTTGTCCAACTCCCCCAGCTCCTCCTATGTGTAAGTTACCCTGTGTCTATTAGGGGCACAGGGTGACCAAGAACCCCAGTCGGGTCTGCCCAACCTGACTCACCGTACAACCACACCGGACTCAGCATTTCCTTTTACCCCTGTTATCCTGGATTTTATATGTGTGGTTTGAAGAAGGAAGGGGCTCTTGCACTTGAGACTGTTGTATACTTTTACTGAATCATTTGAGGTGTGGCTGTATCCCATTGTTCTATTGTTTGTGTCTGCCTTGGGAGCAACCTAGTATGGGATGTATATGTCTATGCGATTTAACTGTGAGAGGAAGGGGGGGGGGGTTTCTCCAGGAGCCCTTCCCAAAGATGGTCTACTATTGGAAAGTTGAATACACCTGTGTCATGTTACTGGTGGAGGTAAAGTTTACCCTGCCCTGTTTCATTATGCAAAGAAGGGGGGATTGTCCTCTAAGTGTATATCTCTGTGTGCCTTTGTTCAAATAAACAGTTATTATTCTGGTTTACTCCCAAACTGGTACTGCCTAGTTATAGGAGTAACTATAGCCAGACTTGTGGTTCTCGTGTTCCAGAGCTTAGGAAGCAATATACTGACAGAAGCACTCAAGCGGAGTGTGTGACGTTCCATTACACCCAGCTTGCCTGACTTGTTTAGCATTGTACATGATCCTTAAAGCATTTGTTACCCCAACATTTTATATTTCTGATATGTGCCTGTTGTACCATGTACTTGTATGAGAAAGTATCCTGTTCTCTTTGCATTGCTTCCTTTGTGTGATACCCCTGGCATTCTTGCTAGTCCCCTTGTTTTCCTATTAATAACTGACCATGATAAGCAGGAGATCACACCGTGGTCAGTTCTCCAATAATGAGACTTGTCCTGACACGGCCCCTCCGCACAGTCTTTTACTGGGAAGCTCAGAGTACTGCTGCTTCTCCACCCCCAAACCTCTTATGCAACTGATAACAGACGGAATGTGGCAACATAATGAATAAGGGGGCTCAAGGACCTCAATTACGAGGAACGACGACTACAAGCACTCAATTTATTCTCCCTGGAGAAGAGACGCTTGAGAGGGGATGTGATAGAAATATTCAAATATCTCAATGGTGATCTCAGTCTAGGTAGGAAACTATTCAGCCTTGGAGTGTCAGAGGACACGGGGGCCACACCATGAGACTGGAGGAGAAGAGGTTTAACTTCAAGCTTCATTGGGGGTTTTTCACTGTCGGGGCAGTAAGGATGTGGAACTCTCTTCCAAAATTGGTGTCAGTGGGAAGTATTACGTTTCAAAAGACTCTTGGACGTGCATGTTGGTGAGCACAATATACAGGGCATTGGGAAATGATTATCTACACAAACACACACTGGATGGACTATTGTCTTTATTCAGCCTTACAAAAAGGGAAACATTTTTTTTTTTATAATGTTTCTTTTATATCTATAAAGAAATGTTTTGTCATTTTCATTTTAAACGGAATATATTGTTTTACAAGGTGATAGTTTACAATCACTTTAATTTTCGTGTCAGAGAACAAATGTGTATTTACTTTATGCTCAACAACTGAACGGCAACTTTGTCTAGGCAAAATCAAATGTTAGCCTGGTAAGACATCTGGATACTCAAGTGTAGTTCAAATAATTCTGCACAGGCTCTAATAAATTGTATAGAATTTCAAGAAATTGTTTTCTTCCAATTCGTTTTGCATTATTGTGCCTACATGTTGTCTTGCTTTGAAATTATATTTGTTGCGCTAAATGGATTTTTGCTTCAGTGCCGTTATCTTGACTTTGAAGACCTGATTCCCCCTGTTATCCTTCCAGGAATATGTGTCTCATATTGCTGTATGAATGACTAAAAACCATGTGGGAAATGACAGTTGGCAGGTGCAGTACATTTGTAGTCCTCTAAATTCATGAGCAGTCCTCTAAATTAGACATTAGCTGAACTGGCAATGACTAGAACAATGACATACGGTACAGACATTGGGCCCCAAGTTCAGAATAGCAGCGTGCCGTGTTTCTGGGCTACGTGTGGAGAAATAACACGTATGTGTGCCTTATTACTACCCATTGCTATTTTTAATGTCATAATGACAACTGTAGGGACACCACACATCTGTCCTTGCTGACCACACTGCAAGTCTTTTACCAAAGTGCCGAAGCATGAGCTTCCCATGACATCTCAAAACAACCAATCAAACTACGAAAAATGACTTTTGAAGAAAGATTGTTTGAATTTAATTTGATTTATTTCCAGGACACTTGATAGACAAAGTTCAGGCTGTGAAAAGCTTGCTATAGCTTGTTATAGTAACTACAAATTTTGCCATGTATGAAAATGTATTAACGTAGAAACGTAGGGGGAACTGGGTGTGTGTTACCATATTGAGATGTGTATTTGAATGTGGAAACCATCAATCATGCAGATTGTTTTAATGCAGTGCATGGTGTAGTCAACACAAGCAATCTCTTTTGTATGTTTACCATACTGGATATCAACACTGGGTATCATCTATCAAAGTGTCTTTTATATTGTGTGTCAGGGGATTGTCTGTTGACAGACTGTTGTCCTAAAATCTTACCGTTAGTAGGCTCCTTTTTGACAATTGTTGTCCAATTTCCAGCCAACAAATGTTGGATGACAGGCTAGTAAATTTTTGGCGGACAACGGCTCCACGTGTGATTTCCGCATGGTCAGTACACAAATCCATCACACAAAAGTCGAAAGAACAAACGCATGCTCAGAATCAATGCTCACCAAACACGAAATTAGCAGAAGAGTCCCAAAGGGTGGCGCTCAAGAGCTGAAATTCCTCGTATCACTACGTTCGTGTTTGAGGCACGACCATTGTGTACCATTAGTATGCAAGTCAAGACCCTGGCACACACCCTTTTGACAAAAATCAGATGCTCCGTTGGCCAACAATCGCACCGTGTGTGCGAGGCTTTAGACAATCTGCATTGATCATAACAACCAATCCGATGTATATTCCTCTATGTCCTTATACTGTATTGGAAGGATTTTAGAGAGGATGTCAAAAACACAGTGAGACATTCTTTCCCCCAATAAACTGTACACTGTGCTTACACAAACCATACAATAGATTTTGGAATAAAAAAAAATTCTATCTAATTGTAGCACTGGCCCTGACCTCCTAAGGCCTAATTGTGACCTCCAGAATCAGGGAGAGCTGACATCCTTCCTTTTAGAGTGGGTTACTAGGCATAGTGGGTGTAATGCAAGTTGGAATGATTGGGTGCCAGTCACTTTTTGGATGCAAACCGAAGAGATTTATTTTCTCTTAACAAGAACTGGAGGAGAGAGGGTTAGGGCCAGGACACCCTTAGAATGCAATGGTAATTGGCAGACAGCTATACAGGTTGAGGGCCTTCCAGCTGGATACGGTCACTGTATTTGTAGAACTGCTGTCTCCTATGGCAATTGAACTTGCAAAAGTCAATAGAGATCCTTGCATGTACTCACAGTAACTTGGTATAGCTCTTTTCTTACATCTCACAATGTTCCGCTGTAGATTTTCACTCACTGAGCTCCCAGTCTCTCACTAGACTTCAAGATCCCAGTCGTCACTGGACCCTCTGAGCTCCCCCACAGCTAACCAGCTGTATAGTCCTCAAGTGTTACCCCCGCTAACCTGCTGGGTCCACTTGCTGAAGCTTTCCCACTTCTTCAATGTCCCCGGCTAGTAAAAAAGGCTGCTCTGGTACTTCTTTAAGACTTTCATAAACTGGCCTCTGATAACAGGAAGGATGGTTCCTTAGTGGAAACTGCTTTCCCTTTACCTCTGGCCTTGATCCGTGATTGCCGCTGGCAAACGGAATGATCGTTCCCAATAGCAACAACTTGGTTCCTCAGTCCGGCTGAACCTCTGCTACTTGGTCAGACTCCAAGCCTGAAGTCCCTACCCCACTCTGCTTCTCCTACTCCTGGATAGGCCTCAGACAGCCTAGCAGTTAGGTACTCCCGGGATAGGCCTCAGGCTTCTGGTCTAGCAATCGGGCATTTCAACACATGTCCACCCAGACAGCCATCCAGGTGGCACAGAAATTGACTCCCAAATAAATAGGCTCTTCCAGCAGGCCAAGGGACTAAAGAGACCCCTGCCAATTGGCCGAGACAACCCATCCACTCAAAGTTTGAATTTGCTAGGCTCTTGTAAATCCAATATCACCGGCAACAATGCCACCCAGTGACAGAAGGGAGGAGTGCAGCAAATCCAGATTAAGGGAGAAAAAACAGTGGATCCTCTAACAATTAGCAAGGACAATTACTACCTGGCAGAATACATTTTTAGTGACTCTGACTAAACACCAGCATGCTACATAATGTAGCTTAGGAATTTGTAAATCCAAGCATCAAGAGGGGCTGCTTGGGTCACGCTACTGCTGCCCGTCAAGCTCATTATAGTTTTGTGGTGTCTGACAAATGAATTGGGATTAGTAGCAAAATGTCCCAATTTACTGAGAGTTTCTGAATCTGTCTATTATGATTATGTAGCCTGCATTTGCTGTAAATATCTCTGCTGGTAACTGCTAAACTGCTTTCAGTAAGGCAGACATTTTGGCCATCCATTTCCAGTGTGGCACTGCTTCCAGTAGGTGGGACACTGCATAGCTCTGATACTGTGATTGGTGACCTACGTGCCCCTTAGCAAGGTTTGAAATTCCAGAGGTGTTGGGGTAAGCTTTACACAAATCTCAAAGTCCAGCTTTGCATATACATCAATGACCTGTATATTTGGAGTCACTGATCGGGTTCACATAGGGGGTTATTTACAAAAGGCAAACCCACTTTGCACTGCAAGTGCACTTGGAAGTGCAGTCCCTCTAAATCTAAGGGGTAGATCTGAAATGAGGGGAAGCTCTGCTGATTTTATCATCCAATCATGTGCAAACTAAAATGCTGTTTTTTATTTTCCTTGCATGTCCCCCTCTTATCTACAGCGACTTTACTTCCAAATGCACTTTCAGTTCAAAGTGGATTTTCCCTTAATAAATAACCCCCACAGAGTTAATTAAAGCCAACTTGTGCGTATGCCTTTTTTGTTATATAGTATATTCTCAGTTCAAACTTCCAGTTTTGACAGATTTAATATAATGGTTTGAGCTAATAAAACCCATAAGGAATAATTTCATTTTGATTATAGTTAGACGTCACTGTTACATTTACTGTATATGACTATAAATAGCCTGTGTGCTTTGCAATTTCAACCTTTTTATTTTTTGAATGTTGGTTTGATTATTTACCTACTATAATAACTTTTTTTCTGAAAGCTGCCCATGCATGTTTTCTGCTTCTGCTGCTAATAAGGAGAGCTCTCCATTCTGTTGTTTGAACATGTCATGCATGGGCTCCTCCTTGCACCGAATGTCATGGTGTGGTAGCCTTGTGCCTTGAGTCCCTCTGATGCCTGCCTTGCCACCTCGGGCCGATGTTTCTCTGGGTCCTCTATCCTTCCCCTGGCTTGCTATTGTACAGCGCCACCTTGTAATGCCTTGCATTGTTTTTCACCTTGAAGTTTCCTGAAGAAGCTCTGTCTGCGAAACATGTTGAGACGTGAACCCCTACCACCCACTTTTCTTCAGCAACATAATACTTCATCATTGTGTTAGTGTCTTCTGCCTTATATACAGTATCAATGTTTGTTTTATGCTAGTGTAGCACTGACCCCCGAAGGAGCTGCTGGTTATTTTTGGGCTTACCGTTACCTTTCGTTCTCCTTGTTGCACATCTAGGAGATGTCCCGTGGTAAATGGCCCAGTAACTTGAGACTGACAATAGATCCACTTGAATGGATTTTATTTGCAAAATTTAGACAATTGAACAGTCTTTCAACTTGGGATCAGAGGGTTGGAAAGGAAAGTTCAGGTACTCTTGGTGTCAAATAAAACGTTAAAGAAATTGCTTACTTTGACTGCATCCAGAGAATAGCCATTTGCAACTGGATGATCACTCAGGTTGGACAGTCCCTCTCTCACAAGGCCTAGCAGCCAACATGGTACTTATTCGGGAACAAGTCTCTGCCACAGATGTTGTTGTAGGACCCATAGGAAAACTAAGCTTGAGAACACTTGTGGGATACCTGGATCTCTCAGCCTGCTTGGCGATATCCACAAGACCGGATTCTCTTGGTTACTTCAGCCCTTCCAGGCTCTTGCTATGAAAACCAACCCGTATGTGGTGTTCTTCTGAAGAGTCCTCCCCTAGAATGCTTGAAGTACACTGGGCCTCTCCCGAACCGGAGACGGCACCCAACCACCACAGAATCCTTCCTTTAGTTTCCTTGCCTCGGGCTAGCCAGCCCCAAGACATTAAAGTCGGGTGGATCCGCACCCCAGGCCATAGCCTTCCAAGCATTTTTGCACACTATTGCATAACAGCTTCTTCATTTACGAACAACAACCCTATCGGCAAATGTTATGCAGTATCCAATTAAATTCTGCAGATCCAGAAAGACATAACTGGTACAAGCTGATATCAGCTGAGTACAGAGTTAGTGCCGCAGCAGATTCTGGCAGATATCTCGCTGTAAGTCGTTATTGATGAGACATCTGCTTGGCTATCCTAAGCTTCAGATTGGCTAAGGAGAGTGTCTTCATCGTGATTCGCTAATAACCAGTATGTATGTGGACTCTCCCACTTTTCCCATTCGCTGTTTTTCTTTGATATTTTTCAAGTTTCCCATTTCATGTTAACCACTTTGGTGTCGAGCAACACCACCGGTGGAAAAATTGCATATTCCATGACTTGCCTGCTTGTAAAATGTTTATGGGTGCCTTTTTACAGAGTTCTTGACTCAAGCACCCTGTTGGCTGCCTTGTGAGAGAAGGACTATCCAACTAGAGTGAACATCCAGTTGTGAATGGCTATTCTCTGGATTTATTCAAAGTAAGAAAGTTCTTTATACTGACTGTGACACTAATGCTGCGTACACACGACCAGGATTTTTGACAGCAAAGATCCGACAGAACGAATCCGGCAGACAATTCGATTGTGTGTGGGCTCCATCGGACCTTTGCTGTCCAAAAATCTGGCAGACTTTAGAAATAGAACATGTTTCAAATGTTTTTGCCGGAACTCCGCCGGACCCAGTTCCTATTGAGAAATCCGCTCATGTGTATGCTAGTTCAACAGACAAAAACCGACGCTAGGACAGCTATTGACTACTGGCTATGAACTTCCTTATTCTAGTCCGGTCGTACGTCATCACGTTCAAAATCCGTCGGACTTTGGTGTGATTGTGTGTGGCCAAGTCCGTTCATTCGGATAGTCCGCCGAAAGTCCGTTGGAAAGACCGTCGGACTTAGTCCGTCGAAAAGTCCGCTTGTGTGTATGGGGCATTAGAGTACCTGGACTTTTCACCTAACCCTCTGATCCTATACTGAGAG
Source organism: Lithobates pipiens (assembly GCF_037356315.1). Classification (NCBI taxonomy): domain Eukaryota; kingdom Metazoa; phylum Chordata; class Amphibia; order Anura; family Ranidae; genus Lithobates; species Lithobates pipiens. The sequence goes on along the minus strand of NW_027507789.1, from coordinate 190,072,774 downwards.
ACTGTTAACTAAGTTTTTGCAAATAAAAATACCTTGGAGTGGATCTGTCATCAGTCTCTAAAGTTTCTGGGTTATCTATCACGGGAAACCCCTAGACGCAAATTGAGGTGAAGAAGGTAACTGTAAGCCCATTAAAAACAGCCGCTCCTTTCGGGAGTCAGTGCTATATATAATATAGCACTGACTCCCGAATATATTATTAAAACAATCTTATTTCAATCTACAGGCTTTGCAATTTTCCAAAACTCCACCGTTGGCATATAAAAAGCTCTCAGAAATCAAATTTTCAAATTTTCTGCTTGAGTGATTGTCTCACTGCTTTTCGCAGTCTGTACTAAGCTAAAGGCAAACCCAGGCATCCTCTGCAATAGGAGTTTCAATTCAGTGTGAGAGTCTTCCACTTAAAAGAAATATAAACACTGCAGAATTACTGATTGTATCAGAAATCACATCAAGTGGTTATAATGAGGGCTGACCCTCCCACGATGAGATGGAGGAAGAATATGATGGAATAAAAAGTAAAGGTTTGAATGTGAAAATCTAAAATCCTAGCTAAGTCTAGCTACCTGGAGGGCTTTTTTTTTGGTAAACAAAGCAGGAGTTGCATATTAACGTGAACCTATGGCCAGGCAATCAATATGCAATAAAATGACACATTCTTAAAGTAGCACTTACCCCCGAAGGAGCGGCTGCATTTTTCTGGGCTTACCGATTACCTCCACCAGCTCACACTCGTTGTCCTTGTCTCGGGGTTCCCAGGGTTGATAACCCAGTAACTGTAGAGACCGCACTTGAATTCCTTGTTAGGATTTTTATTTTGCGTAAAACGGTTGAACAAACTCATTCTCTAAGTTGGGAATAGAGGGTATCAGGGTAGAATTCAGCTCAGGTGCTTGAAACTGTTGACTCCAATAAAAGTCTCTCTCTATGTACACAGTCCAGGGAACAGCCGCTCACAACTGGACTCTTTAACTGTTGGATAAATCCTTAAGTTTTGGGTTTAGCAGCCAACAGGTAATTCTAGCTTTTAAAAGTCTCTCATGCAGACTTGGTTGGAAACTTGGAAACTTAGTTACAACTGGAAGGATAGAAGCAGGAACTTTTCTTACTGTACCAGAATCTTTCAGCCAGTCCGGCGATACCGTAAGAATTGTGGATTCAATCAATGTCCATGGCAGCTGGGCTTCCAGACTCTTACTGAGCAGCCATCCTTGTGCGTGGCTCTCTCACCAAAGAGTCCTCCCCTGGTCGCATGTAGAGTTGCTAGGCCTCTCCAAAACCCGAGATGGCACCGGAACACCTTAGAATCTTCCTTCCAGTTACTGCGCCTCAAACTAGCCAGTTCTGAGGCTCAGAAATGGATGGATCCGCACCCCAGGCCATGAGGGCCCCTGCAGGCTGGTCAGGAGGACCAGAACCACGGAGTCGGCAACAACTTCTGGACCGAAACCCCGAACCACGTGACTTCGGCACCTTAAGTACCCCTTCCCGGATTACGTAGTAAGACAGATTCCCACTGATTGGTTCCAAGATAGAGATTGGTACCCAATGTGTCCAACCAGACTGTGGCCTCTCACAGGTGTACAACCCCACAGGTGTACAACCCCACATATGACCAGGCAGAACTTCTATACAGCCCAGCCAGACTGATGCCAAAGTACAATTTAGCACAATTGGCCCCAAAACTCATTACAGTTTTGGGCAAAAAATGAAATTTAACATATAGCGCGTACTCGTTAGGAGTACCGGCGCTACATTGACAAGTAGTAAAGCCGCATTTACAATTAGCCTTCACAGATTTTTGGCACTGAGGACATTGTGGAACAATTTATCCTCAAAATTCACAGCAGAAGCCCTGACGTTATTCAAGTACTTCTAACAGCAAATGAGCTCTTCCCTGATCTCCTTTTTTAGAGCTCTTACTGTGTATTAAAACTATTAGAAGGCCAAAAGGCTGTTGAGTCGCTGCTGGGGGAAAAGAGAGCTGAGCTTCTGCTTCACTGGGAGTTACTGCTAAAGGAAGGGGGGGGGGGCAAGATGAGCTGGGCTTCTGAGAGAACTTAGTGGTTAAAAACCTTCACTTTTTTAAAAACAATTTTATTAAAATTACAAACATGTCCATATGTATCTGCTCTGCCCTAATCCTCTTCTTCTTGGGTCCCCGGCTGGCACCCCAGGCCTCTCCTCTGCGGTGGGTAGCTTTCCATGGGGGCACCCGTGAATGCTCGCTCCCGACACACAAATGCTGTAATGCGCCGATATCAAACTGCCCAATGAGGAAGGAGACAGTGGCAGGAGCTACTACCGTCCTGCACATCGCTGGATCGGATCAGGCTTGGGTAAGAAAATGGGGGGGGGGGGGGGTCTGGGGGGAGCTGCAGCACAGAAGGTTTTTTACCAAACTGTGGCCCTGGTGCCAGATACGGCCCTTTGCTTGCCTTTATCCGGCCCTTGGGGCACCATTCCTCCCACTGATATGAGACACTATTTTGACGCCAAGGATGGGGCACCATTTCTCCCACTGACACCAATAATGGGGCACTATTCCTTCTAATGATGCCAGCGATGGGGCACTATTCCCACTAATACTAAATATGGAGATGCCCACTGATGCCAGGAAAACTTCCACTGCTGCTGGCAACAGTTTGGCCCCCCTTGCTTAGAAAGTTTGGAGATCCCTGACTTAATGCATAGAATGCAAACCTTCGTCTTTAGAACCACTTCAATTATCTTTAGTGCTTCTGCTATGAACTTTAAGGATGAATTTCTCTGCAGTTCCTGCATCTACATAGGTCATTTAGAGCTTGTTTTAAAGCTCATTTACTGTGTCAAGGATATGTATACATTGAATTCCCATAGCCTACCGTATATACTCGAGTATAGGCCGACCCGAATATAAGCCGAGGTCCCCAATTTACCCCCAAAAAACTGGAAAAAATTATTGACTCGTGTATAAGCCGAGGGTGAGACATGCCTGTCCATCCCTGTGTGTCGTCCATCCCTGTGTGTGTCCATGCATCCGTGTGTGTGTGTGTCCATGCATCCGTGTGTGTGTGTGTGTGTCCATGCATCCGTGTGTGTGTGTGTGTGTCCATGCATCCGTGTGTGTGTGTCCATCCATCCCTGTGTGTGTGCATGCATCCGTGTGTGTGTGTGTGTGTGTGTGTGTGTGTGTGTGTGTCCATGCATCCGTGTGTGTCCATCCATCCCTGTGTGTGCATGCATCCGTGTGTGTGTGTGTGTGTGTGTGTGTGTGTGTGTCCGTGCAGCCTACCTGTGTCCAGCCTGCCTGTGTCCGTCCAGCCTGTGTCCGTCCAGCCTGTGTCCGTCCCGGCCTGCGTCCCGTCCCGGCCTGCGTCCCGTCCCGGCCTGCGTCCCGTCCCGGCCTGCGTCCCGGCCTGCGTCCCGTCCCGGCCTGCGTCCCGGCCTGCGTCCCGGCCCGTCCCGCAGCTCTTCGTCGGTGGCCATTCTAGGATTCAAAAGCCGCGCCTCCGTCGGTGATAGGCGGAACACTCAATTTCCCACTGACTGCTGGGAAATTGAGTGTTCCGCCTATCGGATGTCCGTGATAGGCGGAACACTCAATTTCCCAGCAGTCAGTGGTCCGCCTATCATGGACGTCCGCTCATCCTCATACTACGGACGAGGATGAGAGGACGTCCGTGATAGGCGGAACACAGACTGCTGGGAAATTCAGTGTTCCGCCTATCACAGGCGAAGGCGGAGACGGAGGCGCGGCCTTTGAATCCTAGAATGGCCGCTGTCTGTCTGCTCGACACGCTGATCGGGCAGACAGACAGCGATGACTCGAGTATAAGCCGAGGGGGGCACTTTCAGCCTCAAAAAAGAGGCTGAAAATCTCGGCTTATACTCGAGTATATACGGTACTAATAGGTTCACTTCAAGAGTTCTGTTGTTACTCATAATAATAGACTTTGAGTAACTTATAGCACAGTCATGAGTCACCAGATCAGCTTCTTGCTCTAACTTCTATTGGCTTTGTATGCTGATAATGAGTCTTTCTGGAACACATATTTGCTGTATTGTTGCTTAGTCCTGTAGATATTATTTTTTCCAGCAACACTCAATCACATGATTGGCAAACACCTTGCAGGGGTTAGGGCAGTTTATATGTGGTATTCTGTGCACAATGTATGACTGGAAGGGGGGGGGGGCCAGGGCCGCCATCAGGGGGGTACAGGCAGTACTCAAGTGAGGGGCTCGAGTGTCCCAGGGGGTCTGGCTGGCCAGGGCCTGCTCCACCTATGGCAGCACATGAAATCTATGACCTTTTGTGCCGCCGCTAAAGAGAAAGGATCCTCCTTTCACTTCCCCCACAGCGCGGACACAGTCTGGAGTCAGGCTTGAGTTCCAGAGCTGCAGAGATCCCGACCCCATGGTGGACAGAGGACCAATCATCAGCTAGAATCCAGGGGGTGGAGACACAGAGACGGCTCGTAGATCTTCTTCAGCGGTAAGCCCGAGTGTTGTGAAGCTGAGTTCCTGTCTCTTTGACACAGATTACAAGCAGGCAGCAGTTTACACACAGTGCTGGTCCTCAGCTCTGGCTCCAAACGCTTTTTATTTACAGACATCCCTTTTCTGCATAGCAGTTTGACGGCAACGGTGAACTACGCCTTAGGCCCCTTTCACACTTGGGCGTTGGTGGTAAAGCGCTGCTATTTTTAGCAGCGCTTTACTGTTGTATTTGCGGGGGTATTCGGCCGCTAGCGGGGTGCTTTTAACCCCCACTAGTGGCCGAAAAAGGGTTAAAACCATCCACAAAACGCCGCTGCAGCAGCACATTGCCAGCGGTATAGCTGCGGTGCCCACTAATTTCAATGGGCAGTAGCAGTGAAGGAGCAGTGTACACACTGCTCCTCACTGCTCCAAAGATGCTGCTAGCAGGACTTTTTTTACTGTCCTGCCAGCGCACTGCTCCAGTGTGAAAGCCCTCGGGGCTTTCACATTGGAGACACAGCAGAGGCTCTTTCAGGGAGCTTTGCACGTGCTATTTTTAGCGTTAAATCGCCTGCAAAGTGCCCCAGTGTGAAAGGGGTCTTATGCCGTGTGCACACGATCGGAATTCTCGTCGAAAAAAGCTCTGATGGTTTTCCAACGGAATTCCAATGGAATTCGGCTCTAGCTGTTTTGCCTACACACGGTCACACCAAATTCCGATTGTTTATAACGCGGTGACGTACGACGCGACTAGAAAAGGGAAGTTCAATAGCCAATAGCTTCTGTCTCGTAGTTGAATCTGAGCATGCATGATTTTTGGTGTGCCGGAATTGCATACACATGATCGGAATTACCGATAGAAAGTTTTTCCATCGGGAAAATTGAGAACATGATATCAATTTTTGGCTGGCGGGAATTCGGACAGCTAAATTCTGATGGAGCATACACACATGGTCGCGTTTTCCGATGAAAAGCTCTAACCTGTCTTTTTCTGGCCGGAATTCCGATAGTGTGTATGCGGCATAAGGCTACTTTCACTGGAGCATGGGGTTGTTAGCGGTAAAGCACTAGTAATTTTAGCAGCACTTTACCACTGTTATAGCGGCACTTTTCGGCTTTTAGCACCCGCAAGTGGCTGAGGAAAGGGTTAAAAGCGCCCCCAAAAAAACAATGCCCAAGCGCTTTGTAGGTACATTGGCAGCAGTATACAATGCTCCCGCATTGCCTGAAAGATGCTTTCTAATGTCCTGCAAGTGCACCGCCCGGGTGTGAAAGGGGTCTTAAACTCTGGACTCTGGGTAACATTGGTGGTCAGGCTGGGTGGCAGGGGGGGCTCAGGCCTAAAGCTGAAATTTCTGATGGCTGCCCTGGGGGTGGCAAGACACAATTTATAGCGTAACAATGTGGAGTCCACCATCACTGATATAAAGCCAAACTTCTGTTGTTAATATACTCTTTCAGCTGAAGACCTAAAGCAGATTGAGGTCGGCTTGGAAAATTCCGCCATCCCAGTCTCCTCCCCTGCTTTCTCTTCCATACCGCTACATCTTCACATCTAATATATAGACAGTAGTTTGGGCTTTTCAGTGGAGGTGGAAGTTCTTGTTTTGTTCTACTTTTTAAAGTGTTTTCTTTGTTGCAGACCAGCATAGGGAATGCCCTTTTGACAAAACAGTCTTTTTTTTTTTCGTAATCAAATAGTCTCTGTTCATGGCAGAGATGGCTTCCCCGCCTGTCTCAAACCTTCCTGTGAGTTAGGCATAGCTTTATATAATATGATCTTTCTGTCTGATCCTGACGTGATTGCTTCCTTGCTGTCTCTGAAGAAAAATAGTCATTTCACTTCTCGGAAAGGATTTTTACTAGATATGCTTTTTAGTGGCCCTGACACATAGATAACTGTCCAATTTTAGATTGTGGCGGCTCAGGAGGACCCAAGGCACGTACTGCCAGACTGGATGTTGGATTTTATGCTGAAATTATGCTGATATATGGACAGTTCTTTTAATTCTGACAATTGGTTAAATTGAGAGAGACGTTAGGCATTTATATATAGTATAGCTGGGATAATATAAATTTGTTTAATAACCATCTGTACTTCATTTAGAGAAAGATGCATCTGGACAATTCCAAATGGAACTGAAGAAAACCTTTCTGATGGAACAATCTCCCATCGTTATTTGGCCAATCTGTTCTATAGTAATAAGAGATTCTCTCTATTCTTTTCTGACTATTGGCAGAAAAAAAAACAGGTGAGAAAAGCAGGCAACAGCAGTAAAGTAAAGAGAGCAAGTCAGATTGCCGGTCCCCACTGGATAAACTGCAGAGAAGAATGCATAAAACATAATTTCTCCGATGTTTCTACTTGTTCTGGTCTGACAGCAGTGGGGACAGGAAAGCCAGGTTTGTACAGTCTTTTTTTTAATTTTTTTTTATTTATTTTTATTTTTGTTTTATTGCTTTACTGCTTTTCGGTGTCAAACAAAATGTAAAGGCCTTGTTCACACAGGCTTCATCTCATAGAAGAGCAGCAGGCTCTTGCAGCCAGCAGGCTTTAAACAAGCTTCAAGTAGAGCTGAAATTTACTACACCTTGCCAGGAGCTTGTTTATGGTGGCAACCAGTATTCTCATTAACCGCTTGCCGACCAGGTTGGCACGGCTGCGCAAATCAACTTAGGTGTACGTCAGCCGCTTTATCCACTTAAGCCTCTTTCTGGGATTTGTTGTTTACAAGTTAAAAATATTTTTTTTTGCTAGAAAAGTACTTAGAACCCCCAAACATTATAAAAAAAAAATTCTAATACCCTAGAGAAGTAGACATCAACCCTGTCCTCAGGGCCCACTAACAGGCCAGATTTTATGTATTACCTTGGGGGAGATGCAGACTACAATACTGCAATCGCTGAGCAGCAAATGATATCACCTGTGATGTATTTCAGTTATCTTGCAAACCTGGCCTGTTAGTGGGCTCTGAAGACAGGGTTGATGACCACTGCCCTAGAGAAGTGGTCATCAGGGCCCACTAACAGGCCAGGTTTTAAGTATTACCTTGGGGAGATGCAGACTAGAATACTGCAATCACTGAGCCTCACATGATATCACCTGAGATGTATTTCAGTTATCTTGCAAACCTGGCCTGTTTTTGAAAGATAAAAAGTGCATTTTATATACATCTATATAGATCAGACCAAAATGAGGGACGAATGAGGAGGAATGAGGGACAAAGGGACATTGCTCCAAATCAGGGACAGTCCCTTCAAATCAGGGACAGTTGGGAGCTATGATTTATGTTATAGTCTAACATGTGGGCCCTTGCATCATCTCTGTGAGCGGTTGTACAATAAGGCTGCAACCGCTGTAGCCAGCTTAGCAATGACTGTACATTTCAGTGCAGAATTTATTTAAGCTATATATTAACTACCTAAGGACCGAGTCTCTTTCTGAGATTTGGCGTTTACAAGTTAAAAACTGTTTTTTTTTTGCTAGAAAATTACTTAGAAACCCCAAACATTACACAGTTTTTTTTCTAACACCCTAGAGAATAAAATGGCGGTTGTTGCAATACTTTCTATCACACTGTATTTGCGCAGTTGTCTTACAAGCACACTTTTTTGGGAAAAAATACACTTTTTGAATTAAAAAATAAGACAACAGTAAAGTTAGCCCAATTTTTTTTATATTGCGTAAGATGATATTACGCAGAGTAAATTGATACCCAACATGTCACGCTTCAAAATTGCACCAGCTTGTGGCATGGCGACAAACTTTTACCCTTAAAAATCTCCATAGGAGATGTTTAAAAAATTCTACATGTTGCATGTTTTGAGTTACAGAGGGGGTCTAGGGCTAGAATTATTGCTCTTGCTCTACCAATCGGGGCAATGCCCCACATGTGTGGTTTGAACACCGTTTTCATATGTGGGAGCTACTCACATATGCGTTCACTTCTGCTCGCAAGCTCAGTGGGATGGGACGCTTTTAAAAAAAAAAAAATTGTTTCTTATTTATTTTACCTTTTATTTTATTTTTTTATATATTTTTATTTTATTTATTTTTTTAATGGCCCTGTCATGCTTTTTTTTCTATTACAAGGGATGTTTACATTGTTATTAATAATTTTTTTTTTTTTTTACTAGTAATGGTGGGGATCAGCGATTTTTATTGTGACTACGATATTATGGCGGACATATCAGACATTTTTGATGCATTTTTGGGACCATTGTCATTTATACAGCAATCAGTGCTATTCAAATGCACTGATTCCTGTATAAATTACACTGTCAGTGAAGGGGTTATCCACTAGGGGGCAGTGTAGGGGTTAAGTGTGTCCTTGGGGGAGTGTTTCTAACTGTGGGGGGGGGGCTGTGTGTGACACGTCACTGATCACCGCTCCCGATCACAGGGAGCAGAGATCAGTGACACTGTCACTAGGCAGATTGGGGAGATGCTTGTTTACATTAGCATCTCCCCGTCCTTCCTCTCCGTGAGACGATCATGGGTATCACCGCAGTGATCGAGCCTGCGAGACCCGCCACCCGACTCACAGAGCTTGCCCACAGGCTGCCTCTTAAAGGGGAATTTACAGGTACGTTAGTTTGCCTGTATGAGCCCTTCTGCCGACGTATATCGGCGTGAAGCGGTCGGCAAGCGGTTAAAATATACAAATGCAGCAATTTAGAATTTGGATGAATGGTTTAGTGCTGGAAAACACGTTTTGAAAGATAAAAAGTGCATTTTATATACATCTATATAGATCGGAGCAAAATGAGGGACAACTGAGGAGGAATGAGGGACATTGCTCCAAATCAGGGACATTCCCTCGAAGTCAGGGCCGGTTGGGAGGTATGTGAGTGGCTGCCCTGCTGCACTGTGAATACAGGAGGTCACCCGCTGGACACAGGCACCATTCAGAAAATTCTTAGCATTTTCTTAATGAATGCAAACCATTCTCTGTTTGGACAAGGTGCATTCAGAGAACACTTTGGTGTTGATTTACTAAAACTGAAGAGTGCAAAATCTGGTGCAGCTCTACATTGAAACCAACCAGCTTCTAACTGGAAGCTAATTGGTTTTTATGCAGAGCTGCACCAGACCACGTAAAAATATCCATACCTGGACTTCTTCTTGAAGGCATCTGTCAACCAATTTATACATTCTAATATCAAATGTCTGCTGTAAAGAAGCTGTGAAGCGGCTGCCTACCTTCTTTACCCCTGTAACACCTTTATGTGGAATTGGAAATGTATGGCACTGAACAAACCGTGTTCCTCTACATGTTTTCATGAAACCACCCAGCAGTGAACAAGTGCAGCATAGAAAACCAGTTAGTATTCAGAATGCATTATCAGTCTTTCTCAGAATGTCGGCTCTGAGAAGTGACCTTATGTATGTTGTGTTGTGTATTTCTGTATATTTTAATGTGAATACCTTTGACCCTGAAAATCTGTGCAACTGAAATAAATGCACATGGATTTAATATTTTCCTGTGTAGTTGACAGATCTACCAACGTTGGTGAACCATTTCACCCATTTCCAAAATAATGGGGCTTACTATGGAGTAACCCTTCCATCCACACACACACCCTACTTTTGTGGTTACCCCCACTGTTTCTAATAATGCTTTCCACAAATATTCGGAATGTCTGTGGTCATTTGTGTCCATTCAGCTAAAAGGAGCATTTGCGAGCTGCAATGCGACACAAATAGAGGAGTCCATCTGAGGAAAGATAAAAGGTGATTGAAAAACAGTTAATTCACCAGTATCCAAAAACGAAAGAATAAACCCCCAAAAAATAAAGGGATAACCCGCACCCCTTGTCACAGTCATCAATGAGCCTGTATCAACCTACTATTCCTGAATACAAGATATGTCCAAACACCGTAAACCCAAATAAGTGCGCTGTCTCTTTAAACCACCCTATAAAGTGCTACTATGCAATAAAATAATTCATAAATATTATACAGTGTTCATATGCAATAAAAGTGAACACATTCATTGCGTAATAGAGACTCATAAATCATAAAGTGCTTCCGTCTATGTACATTTTATAAATCCATACCTACATCAGAATTCATAAAGTATAAAGCACGCCAATACCTATAATTAAATGTGTCAATAAAAGTCCATGCACTACAAACAAAGTTAAGCAGACCGATGCCATGATTTTTTGTATTAAAACTGCACCTCGTTGTGAGTCATCACCTCCACCAGTGCAAATTGCTTATCAAGGGTTCAAAGTGATTCAAAAGTCTCTTTTTTAAATAAAAAAAAATAACAAACATGTTATACTTACCCGCTCTTTTGCACAGAGCAGCCCCCATCCCCCTCTTCTCTGGTCCCTCGCTGGCACTTCTGGCTCTTCCATCCTACCGAGTGCCCCCACAGCAAGCGGCTTGCTATGGGGGGGGTAGCCGAGCTGCTGCTCAGTGTTTCTATTCAGACACAAAGCTACAGTATGGCCCGCCCCTCTCTCTCCTCATTGGTTTACTGATTTTGACTTTGATTGACAGCAGCGAGAGACAATGGTGCCCCACTGCTGTCTCAGCCAATGAGGAGGGAGAGTCCCAGGCAGTCTTGTGCAACATGGCTGGATCAAGATTGGGCTCAGGTAAGTATTAGGAGGACTACCGTACACAGAAGGTTTTTTATCTACATCAAAAGCATGTTAGTCCCAGCGATTTCTCAGTGTAAAGCCTAGCACACACTAGAAGTTTTTTTTTTTCCATTCAATCCAGTAGGCTAAGAAAAAAAGAGGGAAGCGCTCGGAAGGATTTTAGTACAGTGATCTCCCCCACTGAGCTATCGCGTTCACCATTGGTAATCTTGGCCACTGGCCAATCGGCAGACCTTTTTCAGCCATGACCCTTTGACGGAAGGTGGACTGCGATGGAAGGTGGACTGGTTGCCATACACACAGGCCGAATGTCCACTGGTTACTATTGAACCGGTCGATTCCGCCCAATATTCAGCCCATGTGTACGGCCCTTAACAATCTGCACCCCCAATGGAAGGCACCCAGCTCACGTCCTGGCTCTAATATACCACCACAGAAGAACCACTTGTATTAAAGAAAACACAAACCACAGACCATGGTCCAATGTGTTTCAATTAGCGTGTTTAATAAAATAAAGTGGTACTCTTAAACGGTTCTGTATCAAAGCATGCAAAACTGCATCACCGCCGACAGCGGCATGTGCGATGACATTACTTATCGGCTTTGCCTATGTGTTTCATGACAACCCACATCTTCAGGGGATAGGAAGCTATCCGTGACATCTCACAATATATACACACAGCATGGTGCTCTATTGAAATGAGCAGTAAGAGAAACAATGTGCAAAATATTCTTTGGTGTGTGTATATATATATATCTATATATATATATATAAGTGCTCTTATTACAGCCGCTGTGCCCTATCAAACGCAGTCACTGTGCCCAATCAAACGCAGCCACTGTGCCCTATCAAACGCTGCCACTGTGCCATCAAATGCTGCCACTGTGCCCCATCAAATACAGCTACTGTGCCCATTTTATGCAGCCACTGTATCCCATCAAATGCAGCCTCACTGTGCCCATCATATGCAGAATCACTGTGTCCCTTCATATGCAGCCTCACTGTGTCCCATCATATGCAGCCTCACTGTGTCCCATCATATGTAGCCTCGCTGTGCCCCATCAAATGCAGCCTCGCTGTGCCCCATCAAATGCAGTCTCACTGTGCCCTATCATATGCAGCCTCACTGTCCTTACAGGCAACTCCGCTCACACCGTGCGTTCCACGGATCTGCCCACGTCACTTCCGGCTTCCCTTTGGAACAGGGAAACCAGAAATAACCTCTTAACTTGAACAACAAAGCTCTCGCCTGTAGTAATACTACGGGCGGAAGCTGCTCGGCACTTTGGATTGTGCCGCAAAGCAGGTCAAAAGCCTGCAAATGAAGTGCCTCGTCTGCAACCTCGTGATTGCACTGACGTGGCACTTCCCATAGTGCACTGTGTCTGGCGCCTGAACACAGTGCACTTAAAGAACATTGCTTTCTATTTTTGTTTTTTTTTGATGGGACTCCACTGCTCACCAATATTCCCTAATAACCGAAGTGTCTATTTGAGGGGGTGACAGCCTTTTGTGAAACCGATTTGTGGAAGGAGTCTGATGCAGGAGCCGGCAACAGATTAAAGACCATGGAAGAAGAAAACATTCAGAACTTCCAAAACCCATGTCCCAACCCCTGTGATATTTAGTTTATACTTCATGAAACAATGGGCATTTTTTTGGAATCATTCTTTGTACCGCTACATCAAGCTGTACTTTGTGTGCTAGAAAGGTTAGTATGGTTTTGATGATTTCATTTAGTGGTAAATATCACCACAGCACTTTGCTCGGAAAATAACAGCTCAGTAAATATTCTGAGCCAAATACAAATGGACATCTGAGAAACTTCATTTTATCATAAACCGCCCTCCTCTACAGAACACCCACTGCAACTTCTGATTAAAATTATCGATCAGTGAAATAAAGGATGATCTGATTAATTCATCTTCTTCACTTACCCGTACATCTCACTTTCAGCTCCCATTTATTCTACTCTTTCAACTTAAAAAAGTATTTTAATCCTTGTTCTCCATTTCCCATTGCCTTTTTTCCATTCCAGTTCTTAAGAAATATGTTTTTGACTGAGCAATCAGTTTTATTATGTTTGTTTAAGAATTAGACAATGTAATCAATGATCACAAATCATGACCGCAGAATGCCAAAGTTAAGAAAAAGTTGACCTGCTTGATGTGACTTTTTTGCTGATTCTTCATTGAGAGTACAGAGATAAATGTGTACGCCTAATTTTGTGTTTGGCCCATTTTTATTTTGTTTCAAGTTCAAAAGTAGATTGCAGTGCGGGTTCTGTTTAAAACTGGATGTCTTGTCCATAAGGCACTGCAGGGATGTGGCCTAGAGTATCTGAAGGAAAAATGTGTCAAGTGTGTGCCTACCCGATCCTTGAGATCGGCAAACTTGGCCATACTGAAGATTCCAAAATTTAGAAAGAAAACATGTGGAAGGAGAACGAGTGAAGTACAAGGAGCTGTATTTTGGAACTCCTTGCCTCTGAAACTGAGAATTACTTTTTGAAATATCGAAAGAAATTGAAAACCGTACTTTTTGTACAAGCTTTTGGAGTCACCTAATTTTTAATCGGGGTGTGATGGGCAGACTCCCTGGCTTTTATTTTGTATCTTGCTATGCTGGTTTGTTGGTTTTCTTAAGGTCTTTTAATGTCAATGTTCTTTTGTTTTTGCGCATCAAGGCCTTCGGGGTAAGACTGCATAGGTTAAGCATTTTAATAAAGTGCCCTTGAATTATTTCTTTTATTCTCCTTGCTAACACAAATTTCTTTCAAACCGAGAAGAAGGCACTTCTAAGTGCAGTAATAAAACTCTTTAATGTCAAAGAAGGGTTAAAAACACTTACAAGATGGAAGTAGAAAACAGGCATATCAATGAATCCATAATGTCCAGGGGAGAAAGACAGTTGCAGTGTCTCTCTGATCCGCCCACTATGCCGTCACTTCCGGTTGCCTGGATTCTGACCGCACAGGCCTCCATCTTGGATCAGAGACACAGTGTTTACCACTGCTGGTCGGCTGGAACTTCCACCTGCAGCTGTCTTTATTCCCAGTAGGCATCCCGCTGGACGTTATGGATTCAATGATATGCCTTTTTTTCACTTCCATCTTGTAAGTGTTTTTAACCCTTCCTTTTCATTAAAGTGTTTTATTACTGCACTTAGAAGCGCCTTCTTCTCTGTTTTATTTTTTTCTATAGAGTGTGCTTCCCTCTTCTGAAGTGCTGCTGTGGAGCATTAATCGCATCTCAAGAGCCAGTCATGTAAGGTTTTGTTAAAGTCTCCTTGTCATCCAGAGTGCCCAATTCTCCGCACTCCTTACACAATTTTTTTTGTTTACCACTGCAGAGTAAGAGCCGGTTCACACAGAGGCAGCACGACTTGTAGTGCGATTGCCTCAGGCGACCTGCACACGACTTCAGCAGTGGCTTGAAAAATTACTTCTGTATAGAAGTCAATGCAAGTCACCTGAAGTCGCCCCAAAAGTAGTACAGGAACCTTTTTCTAAGTCAGAGCGACTTGAGTCGCTCCTATTAGAACGGTTCCATAGTACATAGTCCATAGACTTGTCAGGCGGCTAAGTCACCTGACAAGTGGCCCCTGTGTTAAGTCTAAAAAAATAAATAAAGTAACACAATTAGAGATAACATATATCAGATATCGGCATAATACTGATATAGCACTCATGCTAATGAGACATACTGTACAGAATAATGGTCAATCATCTGTGGAGGGATAACTGTTAAAGGGTTACTAAACCATCCTATTTTATGTTTTTTTTTTTTTTAACCATTTGCTTACTGGGCACTTAACACCCCCCCCCCCCCCTTCCTCCTAACCAGACCAATTTTCAGCTTTCAGCGCTGTCACACTTTAACAATTGCGCAGTCATGCTACACTATATTCAAATGACATTTTTATCATTTTTTTCACACAAATGGAGCTTTCTTTTGGTGGTATTTAATCACCACTGGGGTTTTTATTTTTTGCTCAATAAACAAAAAGAGACAAAAAAATTTGAAAAAAAAATAGATATATATTTAATAGTTTGTTATAATATTTTGCAAACGGGTAATTTTTCTCCTTCGTTGATATTCACTGATGAGGCCGCACTGATGGGCACAGATAAGGCAACACTAATGGGCACAGTTAAAATGGCACTGGTGGGTGGCACTGATGGATGTCAGTGATGGGCACTGGTAGGTGATATTGATAGGCAGTACTGGTTATGACGCACTGTGGGCACTGATCGGTGGCACTGTGGACACTCATGGGTGTCACTGTGGGCACTGATGGGTGGCACTGTGGGCACTGGTAGGTGGTGCTAGTAGGCACTGGTAGGTGGGGCTAGTGGGCACAGAAGCCTCCCCACGATCTGGGGAAATCTCCTGAACTGTTTCCTCCTCCCAGCTGAGCATCACTGGAGATTTACTGGGAGGTATTTTTCATTAAGGTATTGGTACATAACAAAATGTGTGCCCTTATCCCCGGAGGAAGATCTGCACAGGTGCTTAAAAGTGGTAACTTGCTCACACAAATTTCAGCTAAAGTACAACTAAATTCTCCTATATGACAGTCTAAAAAAGTTCCACATGCAGTTACTATGTAATGAAAACAGACTTCCTTTTCTTTCCCTAACTGTCCTTTATTTGTAGAGACAGCCCCTCCTTTGAACCCAAATCACTTTGTCCCTCTTTCCTCCTCAGTTGTCACTCTTTGAAGACAGATCTCTATATTAAATGTAGGGCTGTGGAAATTAAAGATTAATTCCTCGATTAATCTTTAATTTTTTTGATCGATCAAGATTCTTTTGACCAGTACTCACCTCTCTATCTGCTTCCGGTTTTTCAGGGAGTTCTGTCGGAGATCCAGTGACGTCACAGACATCGACGTCACCAGACTCCCCCCCCCCCCCCCTTCCCCAAGTGCCTCCATCTGCTAACGAAGGGAAGGGGGGAGGAGTCCGGTGACGTCGAAGTTCTGATTGAATGTAACGCGTATGGGAGAGGAGCTACGCATGACGTCACCCGCTGCTGCCCTAAGGAACTAACACGATTGTCGGCTTTTCATGCTGTGTTTTTATCATCTTTATGTGAGTAGTTTGTGTTTGAACACAAAAATGAATTCTTATACTTAAGCGGTGAGCACTTAGATCTTTTCTTTCTACCCATGACCTGGCATCCTTGCTAAGATCTAAGGAGATGTGAGAGAAGTTTATGGTCCGTGTTAACCCTTTTGATATCCCCTTGCATGACCACCTGTTTGCACAGGGGTCCATGCCATAAGGTGAGAGTGATTAGTTAGACCGGAGGTGGAGGGATTGTCACGCTACTGTGGAAAAAAAAAATAATTACGTCAGTGCTACATTTTGAATTTAAAACGTATTTGTGTGAACTGTGAAGTTAAGTCATGGATTGTGGAAACTAACTAGTGTCGGGTGATTGTATATAGTGTATACCGCATTTACCACTGACTAATGCAGCGTTGCCATGCAAGGAGATCAGCTAAAAGTGTTGGATCTGTATGTGCATTATAATTAATCAAAATTAGTCCATTAATCGATTTAAAAAATCGATTAGTCGAACACGAAAATTTTAATCAGTAACAGCCCTAATTAAATGCAATACTTACCTACCAAAAATGTCACAATACAGTGAGTCTGGGTTCACACTACAAATGGATGCGGCTGACAGCAGGGGTCTGGTGCGTCCCTGTTCTCCATTTCGGGGACGAATCGGGCCCCAATTTTTGGCTGAATTCAGACCTGAAACGGAGCCAAAGATGCACAGGCCTCCTGTGCAATTCACTCTGTGGCCGCTCCGGAGATGTGTGAACCGGCTCCATTGAGAGGCGGTCACAATCTTCTGTCATTCGAATTGGACGCGGGTTAATCCACATCCAATTTGCACTAGTGTGAACCCAGCGACTAGTTTACACAAAAATCCTTGCATTCCTAATGTATTTACATGTGTTTTAATGCATTTGTTAAGGCTTTTGGATGCATTTGTAGTATGTTCACTTAAATATTGTGTTTATGCTTATTCCAGTGCATTCACACGTGTTTACATGCATGCTGGTCCAAACAAATGCATGCTCCTGTACTTTATTTTAAAGCACTGGAATTGAATGCAGTAGTGTGAACTAGGGTGATTGATTGGGAAACACTGATTTTACTTGCATGCATTGAAGATGCATTAAAAAAATGTATCTGGATGTGAACAAGTCCTAAAACTTTTACACAGACCTTTTTAGTATCACATTACTATTTTATTATTATGGGATTAGCCAATTATTTTTTGCTTAATCATTCTTAAGAGTCCACAAAACTGGGGACATGACAGGGGATGGGCCCTTTGTGCTAAAAGGTATCCCCCTTTCAAAAGTTGGGAAGCATGCTTTGTTTACCACACCCCCCTCCCATACACTGCAGCTCCCAGTGGGTAGGTTTTAGTAACAGAGTCAGTGTTGTAAAATTGGGAGGCAGTGGACAGGACTAGGTGTAGTCAGGTACTGGTTGACTGTCTACAGGCTTGTGAATCAGCAGTGATAATGCTGGTAGCCATACCTCCTACACATCATTCCACCTTGAGGGGAGGACCTCCTGTATCTCCTACTCACATTCCAGAACTGGGCATATGTCCTGTGTGTATATACCTCCATGCCATGGTTGTCCGGCCGCCTTATGGCTGTTGTTTCCAATGGTCCTCCATCCAGTTTACCTGCAGCAAATACTTTTTTCTTTAAAGGGCCCCCCCCCTTAAAAAAAAAAACTATGTGCTGCAAAAGTTATTAATCCATCTGCACTTCTATTATCTCTTCGTCCCCCCCCCCCCCCCAAAAAGACCCACATGTACCTGTCGATCCTGCCAGTGTAGTCAACGTATTGCAGCTTCCTACGATGGTGTGGCAATGATGCTGCACTGCTCCTGAATACAGAGCAGAGTTGCTATAGTTCTGCAATAAATTAAAAAATAAAGGATGTTTTATAATAATGCTTTTGCCTTGTTTTTGAAAGTGTAACTTCAAGGATTGGCTTAATTTTTCTTATTGCATGACTTAGTGGGTCACTGACTTAAAACAAGTAAGCCCAAGCTTTCAACTTTCAAACTGGTTTCTTGTCATTGAGTAAATGGATTGACTACAATAAAAAGGTATAGACACTGTTTACTCTTCATAAAGTGAATGTTCACTGAGCCTGTTTTTTATTTTATTTATCTTGTACATGATTAAGCATGTAAAGTTCCTCCTAATAACTTTTATTGATTTTGCAAAGTGATCATTCACTTTGCTATTTGGACAGCCTCCACTCCTCTAGCACATCAACCCCATTAAGTAGGGAAGAAACGATGAGGAAGGCAGCCTGAAACTTGGGCACCTTCAAATGCCAGGCATCAATGGCTGCTCCAATATCTGCGATCGGACGGGCTCCCTATAATATTTCCAAATGAAAACATGGAGATAAAGAGCACTTATTGATAGTCGTGATGTAGACTTTCATCTACAGCAAAATGGCATTCACACTTTTCACAGCAATTTTTATTTTAATAATAATTTTATGATTAGAGAAAACACAATTTAAATTTCTTTGTGACGGCATGATTTCTTTCACTTGTTAAAACAAATTTCACTGCTTTCTAACTCATTACTATACAGATTTTCTCTGAAACTAACACAATAATAAATGTTCTTGTCAGTTTTAGAGCCATTTATAGATGAGGCTTTAAGTAAGTGGATATAAAAAAAAAGATGTTAAATTGTGACTGTCTGCAGTGTGGCTGCACTATGCTGCAGAAACCAGAGGTTGAAAGTCAATGTTGTTTCTTGACGACATTAATGTATCTGTCTCCAGGGCATATTCTTTATTACTTGTACTAATTTGCTGAGCCCTGCAGAACATTGCATTTTAAGCATGGATTAAGAGACATTTAAGAGTTACAAAACACTTAAAATGAAATTATGTATACTATATGTGTCAAAAAGTTTGTTGCACCTAACCAGCAAATCTATTTTACTTTGTTGGACATTTTATTTCAGAACCATGGCAATTAATTATGAAATTTCCCTTCTTTCTTCTTGTGAGATTTGGAAGTGTGTTTGTGAGAATTTGTGCCTATTGTAACAAAAGAGCATTTATGAGGTCCGGTACTGTTGTGGAACAAGGGTTGGCCTGTATAGATTCCTGTACTAAACTCTTCAAACCATGTCTTTAGTGGCCATGCTTTGTGCACCTGAGCCCAATAATTTGGAAAACCGTGCTTTTACTTTTGTCCATATATTGTATTGTAAATTAGAGGCTGTGTGTTGGGCTGCGTGTCCTCCAGATATACAACTAAGCAAGTGGTGGGGGAGCACGGGCACTCTTAACATTTTTCGGCCCCACCACAGGATGGTCCCATAGACCTACCAGGGTACTTTGGATATGGGGCCCTACTCGGGCTACCCCTTGGAACCTGTCAGTACACAAGCGTACACTGGGAGGTTCCTGGCCTGGCATTTGCAGCACCCACCAAGTAGTCTGTTCCATACCTTTTTCAGGCCTTATGGCAATAGACACCAATGGAAGCCTCACACAGTACATCCATTTCCAGAAGGCATCCGCATCTTGACGTTAGGAGAAGGAAGAGTTCAAATAACAAAATCCTTTTAACTGTTTACCGTACCAGTTACGTTCTCCAGTCATCCCAGAGGTGATTGCACATTCCTTGAGATTGTCTCACCTTTCATTCTTGTTCTGTAGATTTTGAGGAGTTCTGTATCCTATGCAAAGGATGTAAGTAGTCCCAAAAGTCCTCCACTTTTCCTCCCCTTGTAAGATCCAAGGAATAGAACCTCACAGCCTATATCTTTTCTGTAACTTGGTCCTCCAGACATGTTCCAATAATGTTTGCTTTCTAAGATGCCCCACACTGGCATGGTACGGGCTGGCACTACTTCACTATCTATGGTCATATCCCACTTCTATCTGAAATGCATAGGTGCATCTCTTACAATTAGAATATCATCAAAAAGTTTATTTCAGTAATTCAATTTAAAAAGGGAAACTTATATTTTTATATAGATTCATTACATACAGTGATATATTTCAAGCATTTCTTTCTTTTATTTATTTTTTTTTAAATAAATTTTATTCAGAGAAAAAGAAATAAGGACATACAAAGGCATACAAAAAAGGCACAATCAGTGATAAGGAGAAAATATATAAATATCCTTTTATTTTGATGAATATGGCTTACAGCTAGTGAAAACCCATAATGTAGTATCTCAGAAAATAAATATATTACATGAAACCAATTTAAAAAAAGGATTTTTAATACAGAAATGTTGGCTTACTGAAAAGTATGTCCATATACAGTATAGGTCGCACTCAATACTTGGTCAGGGCTCCTTTTGCATGAATTACTGCATCAATGCGGCGTGACATGGAGGCGATCAGTCTATGGCACTACTGAGGTGTTATGGAAGCCCAGGTTGCTTTGATAGCAGCTCTCAGCTCATCTGTATTCTTTGGTCTGGTGTCTCTCATCTTCCTCTTGACAATACCCCAAACATTCTCTATGGGGTTTTTCATCAGATGAGTTTGCTGGTCATACAAGTACAGTATGACCATGATCATAAAACCAGGTATTGGTACTTTTGGCAGTATGGGCAGGTGCCAACTCCTGTTGGAAAATGAGATCAGCATCTCCATAAAGCTGGTCAGCAGACAGGAGGACAAAGCGCTCTAGAATTTCCTGGCAGTGGACCAACACCAGCAAATTACATGGCTCCCCAAATCATCACAAACTGTGGAAAATGTAGCATTTGGAAAGCCAGAGCTTATTTGGCTAGGCTTCTCCTGTGGATCACAGGAGTGCAATTTGAAGTCCGCTCTCTGCTGATGTCACGGATATCAGTCCAGGCACCGCATCATCCACACAAAGGAAGTTTGGATCTGCCAGGTGCCTGGACTGACACCCGCCTCAGCCTCCCAACGAGCTGAGACGGCCACTCGGCCCTCCCACAGCTCAGTGCTCCAATGAGAGCTTTGACTGACAGTTCTTGGAGCTGGGAAAACTGAGTGATCGGCGATGTTAAATCACTCGGTTTTTAGTGAAGAGATGCCGGGGACAGATGCAGCACCAGACCGATGCTGCATCTACCTAGGTAAGTATAAATAAAATAAAATAAAATAAAATAAACCCTTGCTTCTCTTTTAAGGTCCCAGAGTCTGGAGGAAGAGTTGAGAGGCACAGAATCCAAGTTGCAATAGGTCCAGTGTGAAGTTTCCAAGTTGTTTGATTTTGGGAGCCATGTCATCTGCTGGTGTTGGTCCACTGTGTTTTATCAAGTCCAAAGTCAGCTCAGGCCTCTACCAGGAAATTCTAGAGCACTTCATGCTTCCCTCTGCTGACCAGCTTTATGGAGATGCTGATTTCATTTTCCAGCATGGCTTGGCACCTGCCCACACTACCAAAAGTACCTATACCTGGTTTAATGATCATGTTATCACTGTGCTTGATTGACCAGCAAACTCACCTGACCTAATCCCCACAGAGTATCTGTGGGGTATTGTCAAGAGGAAGATGAGAGACACCAGACCCAACAATGCAGATGAACTGAAGGCCGCTATAAAAGCAACCTGGGCTTCCATAACACCTCAACAGTGCCACAGGCTGATCGCCTTCCATGCCACGCCACATTGATGCAGTAATTCATGCAAAAGGTGCCCAGATCAAGTATTGAGTGCATACTATACTGTACATTTCAGTAAGCCAACCTTTTTTGTTTTACAAATTTTTTTTATTGGTCTTATGTAATGATCACATTTTGAGATACTGAATTTGGGCTTTTCACTAGCTGTAAGTCATAATTCTCAAAATTAAAAGAAAAATGCTTGAAATATATCATTCTGTGTGTAATGAATCCATATAATATGAGTTTCACTTTTTGAATTGAATTACTGAAATCAATTAACTTTTTGACGATATTCACATTTTTTGAGATGCACCTGTGTATATACAGTGTGTGTGTGTGTGTGTGTGTGTGTGTGTGTGTGTGTATATATATATATATATATGTGTGTGTGTATGTGTGTATATATATATATATATATATATATATACTGAGAGGGTGACAACTCTGCAGTGTTTTTACTGCAGGGGGAATGGTCATCTATTTGGAGAAAGGCACTTTTACAGGCAGGATCACTTGGTATTTACTACATAAAGAACATAGATGAAATGGAACATATGCACTTTGATAAGGAATAAATGCATGTGCAAATCTGACTCCATGTTTTATTGCCGAACAGATTTAAAACAAAAAATGCAGCAATGGCTGCTATACTGATGAGGTCGTTTGTATGATGTTGGCTCTATAACAGCAGTAAGCACCTATTTTGGCTGTAAAGATGTAGCTATATATGTTGGATTTAAAGATGTAGGTATATCTACTGGCTTTACAGATATAGTTACAGTTTACGTTCTGATTTTTTTGAGTCAAAGTAGTTCTCAGTATGATATTTTACATATGGTCCCTATAAGCATGTATACAGCATCCATTCTCATCATGTTATAGTACTCAGCCAGTACTCTTTATAGAATGAGTGGTTTCCTAAGATGGGACATGCATCGGTTTACCAGCAATAACATTGTTTTTGCCACTGACTGAGCTATCAGTAGGGCCACCTAGAAGATGTTAGAAATTGAGATGAAAGCAGGGACTGTTTCAACATGCTAATAAAACATGCCAACAGAAGCCTACGGTTTGAGATAGACAGAACTTATGAAGATCAAGGCAAGATCTGTAGATGAATCCCTTTCCATCCGTGCGTGAACAAGCTTTTCTTAGACATGCATAAACATATGTGAAAAAGACTTCTACTTTGAAATATTGTAAGATAATTAAAATCCCTTGTGATTTACAAACTGGGTGACAGTGGTGCGCATGGAAATGTTTCCCTTTGCTCAACACTTTTAATGAGCTGTCAGATTGGTCTCCCGCTGTCTTCTTCAATATACGTTCATATAAAAATTGTCCAGCCTTAAATAGATCGATTGCAGTCACTCGTGTAGCTTTGGCATAATTATTTGTGGCATTGTGCCCCATCATACAAGACTGGCATTATACTGGCTAGGCAATGGCTGCTAATTAGGGCTGAGCAGACTTTGCTTGGATGGGCATCCTTTCGATCCAATGCCAATATTCACTTCAAGCTCTGTTTTGTCACATCAGTAGAGGGAGAAAGTCAGCCTATTGGTCTTTACATATGCAAAGCCTAACAAAAAAGTTTCCCCAGTCCTGGTCCTGTGATGTAACAGGTATGGCAGACATATTGCCTTTGCAAACAGTGATACTGCACAGGCGTCCCAAAGGACAGGCCACTGGAAAAGTCCTGTGAGGTCTAATTCCGTCCTCTTCTTTCATTCTCTCTAGTAAACTTATGCTTATGTCTTATCAGACAGCCCTATTTTTACCAAATGTTTAGTCCGACTTTTGGATCCTTTGGGAGATAAAGGTCTGTTGTCCCCAACGTGAAGGATATTATCTTAACAAAGTCAAAAGCAGTCCAAACACGTGCTGAATATCATCAAATGACTTTCATCACCAGTGGTTGTTGGGTTCAGGAGTGCCTGTAACGGAAAGACAACAAGATTTTACAAATTGTGAACCAGGCACCTGGGGTCAGGGATCTTGGGAACTTCTTGGTTCCATAAGTAAAGGAGGATATCTTGACCATGACTGATACATGCCCAAGCTCTACTTCAAGACACTCTCACGGCTTTCTCTGGGCTTGTGAGAATCAGCAGTGACCTCTTAGCAGTGGTGTGGCGCTTCAGTTTACATTCTCGTTACATTATACTACAAGACAAAGAGACTCTGGAGATCCTCTGGAGTGTAGAGGCTGCCTGCCCAGATCATTTACACCAACATCCATACCTTAAGATGACAATACCTGTAAGATAACTCTTCAGATACAGCTCTGTCTTTTCACTTTCCTCAACTGTGACAGAATAAGAGCTGTGGTGTTTATTTTTTTTAATTATTTTTTTTGGGGGGGGGGGGGGGGTGCAGCAGAATCATCTGTTATGATGATATTCACATTTTGCCTGGTTTAATGTTGATATTTCCAGGATGTATGACTTATTAAATGGCAAAGCCAACAGAATACACTAGGGAAGAGTTAGAATGTCTTCTATCTTTTTTTGCTGTCTGCGTTCTTTTTGCGGAGAGTTCTAACTTCTTGGCAGATGTGAGAGGGAATCTCCCCACCATGTACTTAAACAACGGCATAAAATACGTTAGAACTGCTCTGAGAGTTGTAATGCTTTCTGTGTATTCATTTGGGAGTTTTCGTCTTGGCAAATGGTGCCCCACAGGACAAAGTAAGGTGAAATTACCTCAACGAGTATACATACACCCTTTAACACCTGCCAGAGGCTCTAAACCCTCCACACTCACAATACCAACAATATAAGTTTTGGCTGAAGTAGTGTGTTTTTACAATAGATCTCTCAGGTTTAACTGATATTTAAAAATTTAATTTGGACCAAGCTGGTCCAAACAAGCTATTTAAATTGCACTAAAGCCTGGAGTTCTACTTTTTAAGAAAGCAATTTCCCCCATTGTTTTCCTCATTAAAGACGTGGCACTTGGAACAGGTAGGCTATGCAATATTCAACAATTTCAGATAAAAAAAATACTAGGAAAACCGCGCTAAGGTGTATGATAGGTTGCTGCCACCCTCCAAATCCT
Source organism: Lithobates pipiens (assembly GCF_037356315.1). Taxonomy (NCBI): domain Eukaryota; kingdom Metazoa; phylum Chordata; class Amphibia; order Anura; family Ranidae; genus Lithobates; species Lithobates pipiens. The sequence continues at coordinate 190,047,960 of NW_027507789.1, read as the reverse complement.
CAGCCCCCACCTGAAGGCTGTGGATATACAACTGTTTTATGCAATAATAATAGGGCCCTAGATGCTACCTCGGAAAGGATGTTTTATGAGCTAGACCCGTGAGTTTGTGGGGAACCTCTAAACCCTCTCTACTAGGCGAGATCAATGACCCAGCCACAGAATCCCCTCCAGTAGTGAGAGTACACTAGTATATCTTATCGGGCTACAAAGTCTGATTGAGGCTACCAAGATTGTGTACAGTTTTCCCCCTGTTCCACCCTAGATAGGGGAATACTGTACACAATCTTGGTACCCTCAATCAGACTTTGTAGCCCGATAAGATACACTAGTGTACTCTCACTACTGGAGGGTATTCTGTGGCTGGGTCATTGATCTCGTCTAGTAGAGAGGGTTTGGAGGATCCCCACAAACTCACGGGTCTAGCTCATAAAACATCCTTTCTGAGGTAGCGCCTAGGGCCCTATTATTATTGCATAAAACAATTTCACATTTGGAAGTGGTCTGCAGCTAAAAATCACCAGGACTGTGAGCGATTTAGTTGTCACCACATATTTGAAAGCCAGAATGCAATGCAATTTATAAGATCTGCCTCAGTCTACTCTGCTGCTCATTATCAGGCAGCTCTACTCTGTCTTCTCAGAGGTGACTTTGACTATGTTTGCTGACTTTGCCGATGATGAATCTATGGATAGAACCCTTAGCTGCACGCTCCTCTAGGTTGAAGATAAAGAGAGGAAGTGTCACTGTGGTTACATTTCCAGGTTTATTATTCTTCCCTCACCAAATATCATCTCCTTCTCTGTCAGGGCCTTTCCTAACATTTTATTGTTGGAACTATCTCTCCATTCCTTGCTGCAATAAAGAAAGCCAAGCAGATACGGGCTGCCTTAGCCCATAAATCAGCCCGGTGCTGGAGTAATTTAGGAGCAAAGCCTTATCTCAAAGGTGAGAGAGATGAGGTGAATTGGGCCCAAAGGAGTTCCCATATGTCGCTCTGTGTATTTTGTGTAAAATGTCTTCAGTAATAAAAAAAACATCATATATTCGCTGCTGTCTTTGAACAAAGAATGAAGCAGGAAATTAGTACACCACGGCAGGAAAATTTGATTCTATTCCAGGGCTTAACACTTTTATACATGCAGCGCATGCAGCATCTGTAATGGTAGAATCTCAATGAACCCTTCCATTTATATGATGCTATATGCAATTTTTCTGTATACACTCTATATAATTATATTTCTTACCACCTTGTGCAACTTTGACAACAAAATAAAAATCTGTCTTTGTACAGCAACCACTCCCACTTTAAACTGAATATCGTCTGTAATGTGTTCATAAATGCAAAAAGCTTTCTGAGGCTGTTAGTACATTGCTGGTTGGCAGCCTTTAAATAAGTAAGTCTATAATTAAAATAAAAAATAAAATAAAAAAAGTGTACATGTTCCCCATAGCAACCGATGTGATGAAGGCTTTTGTTTTAAAAAATGCATTGGAAAACTGACAGCTGGATTTGTTTGCTGTGGATAACAGACATTTCCTTCATTGTGTTTTTATGAGCTAGTGTCAAGGCAAGTAGGCAGTACAGTAGTGAAAATAGCCCTGGATCTCATCGAAAAGTCATATTCTTGAATGAAAACCTCAACATCTGATTTCAGTTCCTATTTAGAATTTGAAACTCATCAGAGAAACATCATAATGTATGCTCAGGACCATTTTTAAGGCAGGGCAAAAGGGGCAGCTGCCCTGGGCCCTGTCATTGTTGTGGGGCCCAAAGCAGCTGCTTCATACTTGCCAACTATCCTGGTTTAAATTCCCTCTTCCCTTGAGGGTTTAGTCATTCATATGTAATAGAGGCGGCCGGCAGTATTGATATGCATATCATGCCCCCCAAGGTCATATGTACCGTAATCTCTAACAACCAAACAACAAGCAGAAATCATGTGCTGTAACCTCTAGCAACTAACCAGTGAGCTGTAATGTGTTCTGTAACCTCTAGCAATCAGTCAGTGAGTGGTAATGATACACTGTAACCTCTGGTAACCAATCGCAATAGCTGCCTGATCTGATTCAGTAAACTGATTTTGAGTCTAGCTGCTATTTATTGTATGTATCAGAGCAGGTGGAGAGTGAAACTGCATGGAGGGGGGCCCCAAGAAAAGTTTTGCCCAGGGTCCAATTAATATTAAAGAGAAAATAAACCCTGATGGGTTTACCTCCTCTTTCATTCCCTGCAAAGGTAAAGCATAATGGACTACTATACATCGCATAGTAGCCCATTATGTGTCACTTACCTGACACAGGAGCCAGCAAAGTCACCGCTGTCCCCTGAAGTCCGGCACATCCATCTTCTCAGTGGGTTATGCCGCTCCGCCGCTGTCATACGGCGAAGCCGCGTGACATCACTCCCACGCATGCGCACGTTGACGGGTTTCCTGCGCTCAGTGCGCCTGCGCGCTGCTGTCTACGGCTCATGCGCCGTAGACAGCGGTGCCTGTCTCTCGGCAAATATCTCCTAAACCGTGTAGGTTTAGGAGATATTTCTTGGACCTACAGGTAAGCCTTTATCTAAGCTTACCTGTAGGTCAAAGTGTGTTGTAAGGGTTTACATCCACTTTAAAGACGGCCCTGTGTATGCTTCACAAAGTCATAAACCCAGTAGTAGTCATAAAAAAATAAACAGAAAACATAAGAACACCCTCATGCAGTGCAGTGATTGGGTGTAAATTTTCTGGTGGAAAAACCGTAGGGGGTAACTTTGTCATACGCTTCTCAACATTTCACTAATCAATCTTTTACTGGTGTGTTTGCTTTACTGCTGCCTTAGAATGAATTATTAAGGCCGTTCCTCTCTTCTGTCTCTTCAGGTGTTCACAAGGTACGGGAAATGTTACATGTTCAATTCTGGACATGATGGTCGGCCTCCGCTCACCACTGTGAAAGGAGGGACAGGAAACGGCTTGGAAATCATGTTGGACATCCAGCAAGATGAGTATCTACCCATCTGGGGAGAGACTGGTAAGTACAGGGAACTTTTTATAACACAAGTCTTCTATGCGAAACAAAAAGGTATTCACATATCTATACATTTCTTTGCGCCCAGCTGAGCTTCCATAGCAGCCGTTTTATGGGACAGATACAGTCAATAATAAAGAGATAATAACACAAATCCATGTGGGTTTTCGGGCATATGGCTTCTTGGCTATAATGGTGCCATTAAGACTGGCTGAGAGGTGGGTTTTCAGGTCTGTACAGTTTGGAAGTTTACCGTTATTATTAGCACAATTTAATGTGCTAAAATAAAACTAACCTTTATAATACATTTCAAGGTCAGAAGCAGTAAGGGACTTCCACACATGTGACAGCGCTTAGGCACTCGGCATTCTTCTAGCGTCAATGGTGCCTAATAGGACTTTGCACAGTTGGAGGCATATCCCACCTGGAGGCATATCCCACCTACTCCTGCTTCTAGTTACTGGATTACATTGATGGTCTTCCATCAGGTAATGGGATCTAGGAACAGGAAAGCAGCTCAGTGTGACTTTGTGCCTCTGCTAATATTGTAGGTAAATGGCAACCACACAGTACTGTGCAATGGATGAAAAGTATGACTGGGCAAAAGAACCGATGTAGAATGTGCACTGCAAGTACTATATCAGTCACAGCTGACTTGTCATGAACGGTTTAAAGAGAACGTTTAGGGTCTAAGTCCACTGTACGTTCTGTCCTGCTCAGAAGACATGAAATCATTGTACACGTTGCTTCTAGAAAAATGACACCTGACAGAATACAATATAGTTTTAAGCGACTAACAAAGTCAATACAAACTCTCCATATTGAAGGGAACCGGTCAGGTTTATCAATGTCCAAATCTGGTAAGACCTAGTGGTGCTTCCAAGTACCATGACAAACTTCCAATTAATTTCTGTGAACGTGTACTATTTCAAGATTTTTGGCACATCCTATACTACTTGGTGTCTATACGTTTCAATGATTAGTTTGATCACTATGTATTTGACAGCTCAGCTTTAAAAGGCAAATACTAACAGTTCTGATAAGTATCAGTGTTGCTAAATTGGCAGCCTGGTCCTATATTTGCTGCTTCAGTGGCAAAGCTGCACTGTCTAAATTATTGTGTATTACCGCTGGCATGCATACTGGTTTTGTTCTGTGGTCTACTGGGACCCTGTGATTGTAAAGTTCATTAACCACTTGCTTACTGGGCACTTAAACCCCCCTCCTGCTCAGACCAATTTTCAGCTTTTAGCGCTGATGCACTTTGAATGACAATTGCGTGGGCATACAACACTGTACACAAATGAAATTTTTATCATTTTTTTCCCACCAATAGAGCTTTCTTTTGGTGGTATTTAATTACAGCTGGGAGTTTTATTTTTTGCTAAACAAACAAAAAAAGATGCAAAATAAAAATAAATAAAAAATCATGTTTAATAGTTTGTTATAAAATTTTGCAAACAGGTCATTTTTCTCCTTCATTGAAATGCGCTGATGAGGTGGCGCTGGTGGGCACTGATAGGCTGCACTGGTGGGCACTGATAGGCACAGTTAAGGCGGCACTGATAGGCACAGATAAGGCAGTACTGATGGGCACAGATAAGATGGCACGGATGGGTGGCACTAAGGGGCACTGATAGGTGGCTCTGATAGGTGGCTCTGCTGGGCACTGATGGGCACTGGTAGATGACACTGATGGGCATGGATATGTGGCACTGAGGTGCAGCACTGTTGTTGAGGCAGATTGTGGGAACTGATAGGTGGCACTGTGGGCACTGATAGGTGGCACTATGGGCACTGATGGGTGGCACTTTTTTAATATTTAGGTGGCACTGGCAGGGGGCAGGTGGGCACTGATGAGCTGGCCGTGATCGGGACTGAAGTCCCTCTCACGGCCGCCGGTGATCGGCTTTTTTTTTCTTCTCGTGCTATCAGCGCGAGGAGGAAAAATAGCCGATTACCGGCTCTGTTGTGTCACATGATCAGCTGTCATTGGTTGACAGCTGATCACGTGGTAAGGGGTCGGGATCGACCCCTTGCTCCGATCCGAGATCAGGCCAGTCTCATAGACTCGCTGATCACAGAGCGCGCCGCTACGTCAATAGACATAGTCCCGACAAAGCAGGTCCGCGCTGTAGCCGTCATTTGGCTATAGCGGGGGTCTTCAGTGGTTAATACTGTCAGATTCACTCTTATTCATCATTTTGAGTTTGCCATAGATAACATGTTCAGCAGTGGCGGTTGGTGATTTTTTTTCTGGGGGGTGGGGGAATGATCCACCAGCCGCCATCCCCTCTGACCATGAACTGAACAGAAGAGAGAAGACCCCCCCCTCAGTCAGTCAGAGCCCCGCACTTACCCCATCTCAAGGGTAGCTCCGGGTAGGGGGCGGCTTCTCTCCGGGCTCGTCTTGGTTCCCCAGTAGGGATGAGCCGAACACCCCCCTGTTCGGTTCGCACCAGAACCTGCGAACAGACCTAAACTTCGTGTGAACTTTAGAATCCTATTAAAGTCTATGGGACTCGAACGTTCACAATCTAAAGTGCTCATTATAAAGGGTAATATGCAAGTTACTGTCCTAAAAAGTGTTTGGGGACCTGGGTCCTGCCCCAGGGGACATGGATCAATGCAAAAAAAAGTTTTAAAAACTGCAGTTTTTTCAGGAGCAGTGATTTTAATAATGAATAAAGTGAAACAATAAAAGTGTAATATTCCTTTAAATTTCATAGCTGGGGGGTATAGTATGCCTGTGAAGGGGTGCATGTTTCTGGTGCTTAGAACTGTCCCTGCACAAAGTGTCATTTGTGCAGGAAAAAAAAGTCTTTTAAAATCACTTGCGGCTATATTGTCGGCTCCCCGTAATACAGAGAACACTCAATGAGTGTTCTCTGTATTAGCCGACAATTCATTCATTCATTGATAAAAAAAATAATAAAAAAAAGCGTGGGGGTTCCCCTATATTCAATTACCAGGCCCTTCGAGTCTGACATGGATATTAAGGGGAACTCCGTGTTAAATTTAAAAAAAAATTGACGTGGGGTCCCCCTAAATATCCATAACCAGACCCTTCAGGTCTGGTATGGATATTAAGGGGAACCCCGCATCAAAAATAAATAAATAATTGACGTGGGGGTCCCCCTAAAAATCCACACCAGACCCATTATCCGAGCACGCAACCTGGCAGGCCGCAGGAAAAGAGGGGGGGACAAGAGAGCGCCCCCCCCTCCCTCCTGAACCGTACCAGGCCACATACCCTCAACATTGGGAGGATGCTTTAGGGGTCTGTGTTGATGAGGACAAGGGCCTCATCCTCACAACCTTGGCCGGTGGTTGTGAGGGTCTGTGGGCGGGGGGCTTATCAGAATCTGGAAGCCCCCTTTAACAAGGGGACCCCCAGATCCTGCCCCCCCATGTTTGAAATGGTAAGGGGGTACAAATGTACCCCTACCATTTCACAAAGAAAGTGTAAAAATGGTTAAATAAGACAAACACACTTTTGAAAAATTCCTTTATTAAAAAAAAAAAAAAACAAAAAAAAAAAAACAAAGATTCCAGCGGTGCTAATCCACTCTAGCTTTCCAGCGACGGATCTCCGGGGTCCAGCGATGGATGATCATATCCAGCGACAGGGGATCTCTCAGTCCAGCGCTGTCCATACATCCGTCTTCTGTCTCCACTGCGGAGATCCCAGCGCTGACGTTTCTTATATTAGGAGGGCGGGGCCACCCGTCACATGGCCCCGCCCCTCTGACGCTGGTGAGGGAAGCCAGGGGTTCCCCAGTGACGTATGGGTGACCCCACCCCCTCTGATGTAACGCAGGTTTCCGTTATATCAGAGGGGGCGGGGTCACCCATACGTCACTGGGGAACCCCTGGCTCCCCTTACCAGCGTCAGAGGGGGCAGGGTCAGGTGACGGGTGGCCCCGCCCTCCTAATATAAGAAACGTCAGCACTGGGATCTCCGCAGTGTCTCCGCAGTGGAGACAGAAGACGGATGTATGGACAGCACTGGACTGAGAGATCCCCCGTCGCTGGATATGATCATCCATCGCTGGACCCCGGAGATTCGTCGCTGGATAGCAAGAGTGGATTAGCACTGCTGGAATCTTTTTTTTATTTTTTTTATTATTAATAAAGGAATTTTTCAAAAGTGTGTTTGTCTTATTTAACCATTTTTACACTTTCTTTGTGAAATGGTAGGGGTACTTGTGTACCCCCTTACCATTTCAAACGGGGGGGGCGGGATCTGGGGGTCCCCTTGTTAAAGCGGGCTTCCAGATTCTGATAAGCCCCCCGCCCGCAGACCCTCACAACCACCGGCCAGGGTTGTGAGGATGAGGCCCTTGTCCTCATCAACATGGGGACAAGGTGCTTTGAGGGGTCACAGACCACCAAAGCATCCTCCCAATGTTGAGGGTATGTGGCCTGGTACGGTTCAGGGTTGCGTGCCAGGTTGCGTGCTCGGATAAAGGTTCTTGTATGGATTTTTAGGGGGACCCCCACGTCAATTTTTTTTTTTAATTTGATGCGGGGTTCCCCTTAATATCCATATCAGACCTGAAGCGTCTGGTATGGATATTTAGGGGGACCCCCACGTCAATTTTTTTTTAAATTTGACACGGGGTTCCCCTTAATATCCATGTCAGACCTGAAGGGCCTGGTAATTGAATTTAGGGGAACCCCCATGCTTTTTTTTTTTTTTATTATTATCAATGAATGAATGAATTGTCGGCTAATACAGAGAACACTCATTGAGTGTTCTCTGTATTACGGGGAGCCGACAATATAGCCGCAAGTGATTTTAAAAGACTTTTTTTTCCTGCACAAATGACACTTTGTGCAGGGACAGTTCTAAGCACCAGAAACATGCACCCCTTCACAGGCATACTATACCCCCCAGCTATGAAATTTAAAGGAATATTACACTTTTATTGTTTCACTTTATTCATTATTAAAATCACTGCTCCTGAAAAACTGCCGTTTTTAAAACTTTTTTTGCATTGATCCATGTCCCCTGGGGCAGGACCCGGGTCCCCAAACACTTTTTAGGACAGTAACTTGCATATTAGCCTTTAAAATGAGCACTTTAGATTTCTCCAATAGACTTGTATAGGGTGTTCGGCTTTTCGAATTTGCCGCGAACAGCCCAAATTGTTCACTGTTCGCTGAACAGGTGAACAGGCAATGTTAGAGTCGAACATGAGTTCGACTCGAACTCGAAGCTCATCCCTATTCCCCAGTGTGTCCTCCCTCATGGCCAATCCGGTCAGATCTCCTTTTGGCCAATTGGGGGATGGGTCTAATGACCCACTTCCTGATTATCTGGGAGGAGAATCAGTGTTACATTAGTGAATATTGATTAGCTATAGTAACACAATTGGGTGGGCTCGGAGCTCAGTGTTCTGCACCCCGAGCCCACCCTTTTTTGAAGCCCATTAGAGCCTCTGGCTCTAATCACATGCTTCAATAAACCCACCCATTGGAATACATGCATCCTGCATGTAGATCAGGGGGCTGGATGCAAGGATGGGGGAGGTGAGCACCCGTGCGCCCCTAATGGTTGGGCTGCCACTGATACAGTCATTGCAGGTTAATGTATCTTAAGGTTGAGTTCAGGAGTTTTTACTTTTACTCTTACTCTGACTTAATTTGCTGTCTCTTTGTGTCTCAGGCTGCTGTGTCACTGCTGGAAGGGGGAGCAGAGTTACATAACAGGGACTTGGGCAACTTCAGTGATTCTGATGTGAGATTTAAGGATACATTACTCCAGAGTTCCTGCAGCCACAGAGGACAATGAGGACCTGTATTAGGGCATATTTAGCGTCTGTTAAGAAAATGTAAACATTTAAATGTCCATAGCCTGGCGACATATTCACTTTAAGGTTTTTTTTAATGAAGCATAAAACTGATTTAAAGCAAATGACTGTTGAGATCACACAGATGGTGTTGTAAGACATCTTTGCCGTTTATTTCTCCCTCTACTCTTCTTAGCATGTACTACGGCTCTGAGATGATTACTTTGGCTTTTTTTTTTTTTTACCACGGAGAAGTGTAACACAGTGAAACAGTTTTTATGATATTGCTATTGCTGTTTCTGTTATAGCTCTGTACTTTGATTTGTTACTGGCTCAGTTGTACAAGGTTACAAGAGGTTTCTTAGGGAATATATGTGGTAATGAAAAAGGAGGTGAAGGCCAAGATGCAGGTTGGCACGCATTGTGTGGATTCTGGAACATAGACTATTATGCTTTCATTGTATGTTTCTCTTAGGATACTAGTAGCTATGTGCATGGATGCTGTAGCCATGGAGGGTATTTTGAAATAAAAAGCCGCCTGTGGTGTGGCAGTTCCCAACTAAACAGCTCGGAATTGTTCCAATAAAATTCTCATTTTCTATCTCTGAAATTTTAATTAAAAGGGTTTTTCTTACAGGAGCTGAAAAGTTATTTTGAAGGACCTCCTTTAGCTTGCCTGGCACAGGAAAATGTCAATTCCCACACTCTCAGTAGTTGCCTCTCTAAAATAGCTGCCCCCCCGGTGGCTTATATTACAGGGAACATGACCTGTAGAGGTGGTTGTCAAAATACATGTTGTGTGTGAAGGATGGAGAGCTCTATCCAGACTGGCAAACTATCAAAGCGTTTCCATCTGTCCTTGGGAATAACAGGTGCAGACCATATATCACATTAAGGAGCTTCTGATTCTTACTGGCATTAGACTTGATTAGGATCTAGCTGCTTTAATTTGCAGATTTTGTTTAAATTTATGTCTAATTCCTGATAAACCTAATTCTTATGTGCTGATTGTTTTTCATATGTTGTTCTGTGAGCAATATATTAAAGTGATTGTAAGGGTTCTTTTATATAATATATATATATATATATATATATATATATATATATATATAATCAAACATATACTTACCTCCACTGTGCAGCTCATTTTGCAGAGTGGCCCAGAACCTGCTCTTATAGGGTCCCCCGGCAGCTCTCGCGGCTCCTACCCACATCAGATAACCCCCTTCCCTGGGGGGCGTTGCCTTGCGGGCATGCTCCTGAGTTCAGAATTCGGCATCCATAGCCGCCGAATATATTGGCCCAGCTCCCCGCGTCATTGGATTTGATTGACAGCAGTGGCTGCACTTCTATCAAGCTATCCAATCAAGAGCCGATAACCCCAGGCAGAGAGCCCATCTCCGTCAGGTCAAGTTCCAGGGCTCAGGTAAGTAAAACAGAGGGGGGGGGGCTGGTCACTGCCAGGTGTTTTTTCACCTTAATGCATAGGATGAATTAAGGGGAAAAAAACACTAAGCCCTTGTACACACGGTCGGACATTCTGACAAACAAATCTGTTGGATTTTGTCCGACTGATTTTGTCCGAAACTGTTGCATACACACGGTCGGACAATGTTGTCGGAAAATCCAATTGTACATAACGTGATGACGTTATTTCATTACGACGGGACTACGTTCAGGCTAGTAGCCAATAGCTTTGGTCTAGGAATTTGATCTGTGTATGCGTGGCACTTTGTCCGTCGGAGTAGGCTACACATGATCGGAGTATGTCCGATCGGAGCATTTTTTCTGAAAATTTTATGGACAAGTTGGAAAACTTGGTCCGTCGGATACTCTGACGGCATCAGTCCGATCGAGACCTCGCAGAGTTGGATTATCCGACAAAACGGTCTGATAGGACACATTCCGTCGGAATCTCCGACCGCTTGTACAAGGGCTAAGGTTTAAAACCCCTTTAAGATAAGAAGAGTCACAACTGAGCCTAAGCAAGACTTTGTGTTAAATCTTAAAGAAAACCTGCCATGTGAAAGGTAAACCTTTTTTTTCCTGTTGGGGAAGGGTTGGGTACTACTTGCATAAACTTACCAGTATGTACAGTGCCTTGCGAAAGTATTCGGCCCCCTTGAACTTTTCAACCTTTTGCCACATTTCAGGCTTCAAACATAAAGATATAAAATTTTAATTTTTTGTGAAGAATCACCAACAAGTGGGACACAATTGTGAAGTGGAACGAAATCTATTGGATAATTTAAACTTTTTTAGCAAATAAAAAACTGAAAAGTGGTGCGTGCAAAATTATTCGGCCCCTTTACTTTCAGTGCAGCAAACTCACTCCAGAAGTTCAGCGAGGATCTCTGAATGATCCAATGTTGTCCTCAATGACTGATGGTGATAAATAGAATCCACCTGTGTGTAATCAAGTCTCTGTATAAATGCACCTGCTCTGTGATAGTCTCAGGGTTCTGCTGAAAGCGCAGAGAGCATCATGAAGACCAAGGAACACACCAGGCAGGTCCGTAATACTGTTGTGGAGAAGTTTAAAGCCGGATTTGGATACAAAAAGATTTCCCAAGCTTTAAACATCCCAAGGAGCACTGTGCAAGCGATCATTTTGAAATGGAAGGAGTATCAGACCACTGCAAATCTACCAAGACTTGGCTGTCCCTCTAAACTTTCAGCTCAGACAAGGAGAAGACTGATCAGAGATGCAGCCAAGAGGCCCATGATCACTCTGGATGAACTGCAGAGAACTACAGCTGAGGTGGGAGAGTCTGTCCATAGGACAACAATCAGTCGTACAATGCACAAATCTGGCCTTTATGGCAAGAAGAAAGCCATTTCTCAAAGATATCCATAAAAAGTCTCGTCTAAAGTTTGCCACAAGCCACCTGGGAGACACACCAAACATGTGGAAGAAGATGCTCTGGTCAGATGAGACCAAAATCGAACTTTTTGCCCACAATGCAAAACGATATGTTTGGCGTAAAAGCAACACAGCTCATCACCCTCAACACACCATCCCCGCTGTCAAACATGGTGGGGGCAGCATCATGGTTTGGGCCTGCTTTTCTTCAGCAGGGACAGGGAAGATGGTTAAAATTGAGGGGAAGATGAATGCAGCCAAATGTCAGGACCATTCTGGATGAAAACCTGTTGGAGTCTGCAAAAGACCTGAAACTGGGACGGAGATTTATCTTCCAACAAGACAATGATCCCAAACATACAGCAAAATCTACAAAGGAATGGTTCACAAATAAACGTATCCAGGTGTTAGAATGGCCAAGTCAAAGTCCAGACCTGAATCCAATCGAGAATCTGTGGAAAGAGCTGAAAACTGCTGTTCACAAACGCTCTCCATCCAACCTCACTGAGCTCGAGCTGTTTTGCAAGGAAGAATGGGCAAGAATTTCAGTCTCTCGATGTGCAAAACTGATAGAGACATACCCCAAGCGACTTGCAGCTGTAATCGCAGCAAAAGGTGGCTCTACAAAGTATTAACGCAAGGGGGCCGAATAATTTTGCACACCCCACTTTTCATTTTTTTATTAGTTAAAAAAGTTTCAAAAATCCAATAGATTTCGTTCCACTTCACAATTGTGTCCCACTTGTTGGTGATTCTTCAAAAAAATAAAAATTTTATATCTTTATGTTTGAAGCCTGAAATGTGGCAAAAGGTTGAAAAGTTCAAGGGGGCTGAATACTTTCGCAAGGCACTGTATAATGGATAGCCTAACAGTTTGACCCAAAACCACGGTCTTAGTTATTTAAAATTCTACTACTGTAATTAAAACCTAATCAAATGACCTTTCTCACTTTACTAAAACGTGTTTTCCCAATCAATTATTAAGGTACATGAGGTCAAAATGGAATTTTGAGATGTATGGGATATAGTGCTGCCTACAGGATAATTGGACACACACAAAAAAAGCTATTAGACAGATATAATCCCTCATCCCTCATCCCTAATCCCCTGTCTTAGATGAATGGATGTCTTTTCTCCTCAAAAAACATTGCCAGATGTCCTTACCCTTCCTCATGCCGCGTACACACGATTGGAATTCTCGTCGGAAAAAGCTCTTATGGTTTTCCCGACGGAAATCGGCTTGCCTACACACAGTCACATCAAATTCCAATTGTTTATAACGCGGTGACGTACAACACGTACGACGGGACTACAAAAAGGAAGTTCAATAGCCAGTAGCCAATAGCTTCTGTCTCGTAGTTGAATCTGAGCATGCGTGATTTTTGTCGGAATTGCATACACACAATCGGAATTACCGATAGAAAGTTTTTCCGTCTGGAAAATTGAGAACATGCTATCAATTTTTGGCTGGCGGAAATTCAGACAGCTAAATTCCGATGGAGTATACACACGGTCACATTTTCCGATGAAAAGCTCTTATCGGTCTTTTTCTGGCCAGAATTCCAATCGTGTGTGCACGTGCATTACTCTTCTAAAAATGTGGTGAGAAATATTCCCAATGGGGAAAAAGACTGCAATGAAACCTTGAATATGATTCGAACTCTTCAAAACATTGGACTTTGCATGTGGACCATACCTGTGCAATGTATGTTTACTTGTTCTTACATGCAAAGATTTACCAGATTATTTATTATATCTTTTCATGTGCCAAGTGAAGAAATGACACTTTGCTACAATGTAAAGTAGTGAGTGTACAGCTTGTATAACAGTGTAAATTTGCTGTCCCCTCAAAATAACTCAACACACAGCCATTAATGTCTAAAACACTGGCAACAAAAGTGAGTGCACCCCTAATTGAAAATGTCCAAATTGGACCCAATTAGCCATTCCCCCCCCACACCCCGGTGTCATGTGACTCATTAGTGTTACAAGGTTTCAGGTGGGAATGAGGAACAGGTGTGTTAAATATGGAGTTATCGCTCTCACTCTCTCATACTGGTCACTGGAAGTTCAACATGGCACCCATGGTGAAGAACTCTCTGAGGATCTGAAAAAAAAGATGGTCTAGGCTATAAGAAGATTGCTAAGACATTGAAACTGAGGTGCAGCACGCTGGAGAGGTTCCACTCAGAACAGGCCTCGCCATGGTCGACCAAAGAAGTTAAGTGCATGTGCTCAGCATCATATCTAGGCTTGCCCCAATGTCCTCACTATAAAATTCACATCAGCACACATAAAAATGCGCACCTATTTTCCAAGCATTTTTATGCATTTTATGCACATTTATGTGCACTTAAAGCGGGGGTCCACCCACCGCTGCAAAAATTAAAAGCCAGAAGCTACACATACTGCAGCTGTTGACTTTTAATAATCGGACACCTGTCCTGCAGTCCAGAGATGTCGGCACCGCAACTGATGTTTCCATCAGCCGTCAGGTGCATGCCACCTCCATTGCCAGTAAAGGAACATGCTTCATGCTGGGAACCCTACTGCGCATGGGTGAGGCTCCGCTCCTCTCTCCTATTGGCCCAGGGAAGAAGTAGGGAGGAGGAGGGAGGTGGTGACGTCAATACCCGGAATGGAGGCTCCCAGAAGTGGGAATAGGATACCTGTTGTGCCATAGGAAGTCCTGATAATAGACAAGCACACAGAGTGTGCTGTAAATCATGAGCATGCTCAATGACGTCATTGTAAAGGACAAAAAGGATTACAACAATACTATGCAAGTAGGATGATATTTACAAGCAGTGTTTATTAGGGTTTTTATGCTGATTTACATGGGCCAAAGTTGTGGGGGAGAATTTACAACCACTTTAAAGCTCAATATATACTCAACCATTATTTATTGAATAAAAAAAAATATCACGTGCGGTTTTCTCTCCTGAGACCCTTGTAAGCTGCAAAGCTACCAGTTACAGTAGGGTTAGGCTGATTCCAGCAGGTATTTTTTTTCCTCCCATCTGGGGCTCAATGCAAGTACAAATTGCCCAAAGCAATTCACAAATAGGGCACCGGAAGCATACATCAAAGATAAAAGCCATCTAAAGGTGGTGTACATTCTAAATATATACAAATAGGCAAAAAAAAAAAAAAGATTGGTGTGAGCTTGCAGTCACTAACAAGCCCATTGCCACAGTTTGAGAGTCCATGATACACAATATACGTGGAGAATGGAAAATATATAAGCACCGTTTGGAAAATGACAGGTTGTAAATTGGAAAACTGATGTAGAGACGAGAGTCAGTGGAGATTAAATCTACGCCTTCACAAGTAATAGGCATTGGCTCAAGTCAGTTTTCTCTTGTCTGAACTGAACCTGATCAACCTTTCACCTCGCAGTGTATTGAAATCCTTGGGTCACTCTTGGCGCATCTCCAGAGTGATTTGTAAAGCAATAAACTGCAAACTCTTGTGCACACACTAGTACCCTGCTCCAGCCGCCCTCCCAGATAGTCACATTAGGAAGCCATTATAATGAATTTACCATACAACTTTGGCATAGCAAAACATGACATGAAAAAAAAGATACTTATGATACATGTATAATAGATATTATGCCGCTAGCATGAGCATGTTTTATGCAGCACAACAGGCTTAGTTATTTTTGCTAAAAGGTGGTTGTTCTGCTTGGACATTAGAAGAAGCGGGGGCACTCTGAAAGCTTGTCCTTAAAACTTTAACAGAACAGTGCAAATGAAATGAAAAAAAATATCACAGATGGCACTCAACTGTGTTGCTATTGATAAAATATGTACTTACAGGCTTGTTATGATGAACAGTACAAGTGCAGTAACCCATAACTTCCAATGATTATTCATCTTCTACTGATCACATATTGATCACTAAACTTTACACATTGTCATTCTTTACACTGTTTTATTGATTGCACCTTTTAGTTTGGTATATATTATATATTACTGATGTCATCGTAGTAAAATTAAAGCTACTGTAGCCATAGACATATAGACTTCTCTTGTTTAGGCCACCAACCTGAATGAGAGAAATCTAATAGATTCTTCCATCCATGCTAAACAGGAAATCTTCCCTGACAGCTGTTGCATTGTATCCTGCACCCACAGCTGCCAGAATACCTGAATAGTGACGGCATCTGATTGGTTGGATGCAGTAACTATCTGGCTGACCATTTTCTACCCAACTCAGTCAGTTGAAGACTCGAACTTCTTTGGCCTGAAATCTTCCATATCCTCTCCACGCTGTTTAGCAGCTTCCTAGACCCGAACCCAGTTATGGCCTTGCTCAACAGCAAACCTTTTGGAAGGACTCATCTACCATTTAAACTTCTCCTGCAGGTTACCACAATGGTGAAGGGATTCCGCATGCGGCGGATTCCAGGCCCGCGTATGCGCAGTATGGCCCGGGAATGCCGCTTCCTAGTGCGCATGCGTCGGATTTCGGGCCCGCGCATGCGCAGTACGTTCTCGGAAATTCCCCTCCCTAGTGCGCATGCTTCGGGTTTCGGGCCCGCACATGCGCAGCACGGCCCGGGGAATTCCGCTCCCTAGTGCGCATGCGTCGGATTTCGGGCCCGCGCATGCGCAGTACGTCCTCGGAAATTCCCCTATCCAGTGCGCAAGCGTCGGATTTCGGGCCCGTGCATGTGCAGTACGGCCCGGGAATGCCGCTTCCTAGTGCGCATGCGTCGGATTTCGGGCCCGCGCACGCGCAGTATGTTTTTAGAAATTCCCCTCCCTAGTGCGCATGCTTCGGGTTTCGGGCCCGCACATGCGCAGTACGGCCCGGGGAATTCCGCTCCCTAGTGCACATGCGTCGGATTTCAGGCCCGCGCATGCGCAGTACGTTCTTGGAAATTCCCCTCCCTAGTGCGCATGCGTCGGCTTTCTGGCCCGCGCATGCGCGGTACGTTACGGAACGGCATGTGGGTACGCAGTACGGGGATGAGATAGAGGGCCGTTCTGCCCTCCTGAGAGGCAGCGCTCACAATGTACGGTACGTGGAGATCCGCTCCATAGTAGAGCCATTACCATATACCCCACTATATATATATACACACACACACATGCACTACTAAGCCTCCATATATACCAGTCCCTACTCTCAAGGCCCATTCATACATACATGCATACATACATACATACCAGGGAAAATTTACTCAGGATCCAATTAAGTCTTTGGATACCACATAAGCTGAATATTATATTGTTTCCTTATCTAAAGAACACTGGTAAGGAAGCAGACTTTACTCAGTGGTGTTACACATTTAATTTATCATTTCACAGTACCAGAGGAGGGCTTCATTGGAGGGGTGGTGGTAACACTGGACTCTACTAGGCCTCTGCAGTACACAATGAAATTCTGCTCAGTGCTGTTAGTAAATGCTCAAATTGCCAATTATGAACTTTTTACTGTTGCCAATTATGAACTGTTTACAAAAAATGTATGTATGTATCGCCAAAACATTTTTTTTTTAATTAGGGAAGAGCTAAAAAAAATTTTTTTAAAGCGGAGGGCCACCCCAAAAAAAAAATGCATTAATATTCTTTAAGAAAAAAATTAAAAAAATTAAAAAAAATGTTTTTATATACCTGAAACTACTGTTGCTAGGCAGTCTTCCTAATCTGCCTCTTCCTATTCCGTGGCACTTCCTTCTCTTCTGTGAGCGGCCCCGTTGCCTTTTGGGACAGGTGTGTGTTCCAGAAAGAAACGGGGCCATTCACAAAGCGCCGTGCGACTCGTGCATGTGCAGTAGGAAACAGGCAGGGAAGCCGCAAGGCTCCAATGCCTGTTTCCCTTAGTTAAGATGGAGGCGCCAGCAGCCGATTCGATGGACGGATCGGCCTCGGGGCGGCCGACATCGTGGGATCGCTGGACAGGTAAGTGTCCTTATTAAAAGTCAGCAGCTACAGTGTTTGTAGCTGCTGACTTGAAAAAAAAAAAAAACTCTTCCCCAATCGCCCCAAGCCCCTGGTACAACACAGGGAAAGAGAGGATAGAAGCCTTGGTGGCAGTCTTGCCAATCTGTTAAACCATACTTTGGTAGCAGAAAACAAATGCTCCTGCACACGAGTGGATAACCAGACAGTCTATGTATCATGATGATAAATGTCACAGGCCTTGCTGTCCTCAAGGATAGGGGTATCCTAGCAGTCAAAGAGAAAAAGAAAAAAAAAGTGCACCAGCCTTGCGCATTATCCTTTGGATGTATTTTATTATAAGGAAATAAAAGGAAAACTACTCATAAACATCTATAGAAATCTTGCAATGTAAATAATCTCAGAATGACAACAATAGGTCTAGGACAAATGATGAACTCCAGAGGGTACGGAGGAGATAACAGGGACCACTGCCGGGTAACCTTCTTCCTCAGAGCCCAGTCATTGGTGTCATTCGGAGACTATTTACATTGCAAGATTTCTATAGATGTTTGTAAGTAGTTTTCCTTTTATCTACTTTTAAGAAAATATATCCAAAGGCTGGTGCACCTTTTTTTTTCTTTTTCTGTTAAACCGTAGTCTGTAGCCAAAAGCTAGATTAGAATGCATCTTGTCAGTACAGGGTGGAACCTGAACCCTAGACCATGGGGTTGGTTGATGGTCTGCTAAGTCGACTTCACATGATGGAGCTATAAATCAAAGCATCAGTACAGGGATCCATTTTGAAATACAAAAGAGGAAAGTAAAGGCTGTGGACTTTCCACCCCGACCACATCCACCCAAGAGGCGGAACGTTGCTTTGGGTGAACTGGATGCTTATTAAGGAACTGACTATGAAAGATTGCATGACAGATAAGGTCACCAGCCTTCAACAGTCACCTCCCCAAGTGAAGGCTATGAGTAAACTATGTAGGATCCCACAAAGTCACATGGGCAGCAATATTAAGAGCCAAATGCCAGCCTAGGCCCAGTTGAAAGAGAGGACTTGTCCAGCGAATAAACTTTTGGGAGAAAATCCTGAGGCTTACACCAAGATGAGCAATCACCACATGTCTAGTGATAGATTTGTTATGAAGTAGTAGACCCCCTCCACTTAGCATCAAGGGTTTCCTAGACTCCGTGATGTTTGTTTTTTGTGACATTTTACTACTGCTTTAAGATACATTCCATCATCATATTAGCAGTGATATCAGTAAGCAAAATATAATGATAAATACCGTATTTTTTCACTCCATAAGACAGACTTTTTTCCCCAAAAATATGAGGGAAAATTTCTCTGCATCTTATGGAGTGAATACTGACCAGGCACCGAATGGATTATGGCCACTTGAGCTGCTCTATCTTCTGTCAGGTGGATGTAATGACATCAGGTCAGGCTGCATCTGTGGGACTGATGAGGCTGCATCTATGGGACTGGTGAGGCTGTGTGAGGGCTTACCTAGGTTGGAGTCCATGGTGCAGAGATGTAGGCTCACCCTTGCAAATAGACACAGCCCACGGTAACAAAGAGATAAGCTATCTGGGCTGTGAATCTGTGCATGGGGGCTTGACAGGAATAGCCAAGGGATCGTCGAAGTAAAGCCGTTGTCAGGGATTCCAGAAGTTAGAATAAACGATATACAAGCCAGGGTAGGAAGCCGGGGTCAGTCTTGGAACACTGTACTTGAACACAGGAACTTTTGGCGACAAGAGACAATGAACTGACAAAGCCCTCAGAGTGAGGCAGTGTTTTATACCCAGCTGAAAACAACTGATCCAAGAGTGACAGGTACAAACAGAATAGCCTGGAAAGCAGGCAGAATAGAATTGAGGTGTGGCTCAGAGGTAAAGAAACCGGAGCAAGAACAAACAGTCATTAGTTCAATACCACCCAGAGCCACTTGGGGCGCAACCACGCCTGGCCGTCTTAAAGACACGGTAGGGACCATGACAGGCTGCATCTATGGGACTGGTGAGGCTGCATTTTATTGGCACAGGTCAAGCTGCATTTCATGGGCACTGGTAAATATTTTAGTACACCATTTGGTTCAGAATATATTTTTTTCTTGTTTTCCTCCCCTAAAACCTAAATGCATCTTTTGGTCAGGTGAGTCTTATGGAGCGAAAAATATGGTATATAGAACAGAAAACTATAAAAAACCATGAAAAATTTAAGTAAACAATGCATTATTAAAATAAAATTTGTACTTGCATAGAATATACTATCATTTCCATTTAAAGAGCAATTGTGAAGCTACTGCCAACACTGTCACTGTGTAATAAATGTTCTTTAAAACAAAATAACCTAAGTATAAGATGAAGTACAGAATTGTGTGACTGAATTTATAAGTAGTTTGTAACACATCCACAGGGCAAACCATAACTGTGAAAAGGGTGCTCCATTACAATGACTGAAGCAGGGAAGGCTGTAGCCATCATTCCATTGAACTTGTAATGATCAGCATGTTTAAAGCTGATCTCATTTACTGTAACTTTTTCAATAGTTTATTTGGACCAAATTTGTACTTCAGTAAACATGGAAATCGGCTTTAGACCCCTTTCACACCGAGCCGCCATCTGCGCCAGTGGTAAAACGGCGCTCTTTTTAGTGCCACTTTACCATTGTTTTAGCGGCGCTATTTGCCCGCTAGCGGGGGGTTAAAAAAGGGGTTAAATCTGCCAGCAAAATTCTGCCGGAGCAGCGTTTTGCTGGCGGTATTGCAGCGCTGCCCCATTGATTTCAAGTCTTAGTCCAATCTTAGTCCATAGGGTTCAATATTGAGTTGGCCCACCCTTTCTTATAGACACACTCCTAAACCTTGTGGACAGACTTCCCAGAAGAGTTGAAACTGTTATAGCTCCAAAGGCTAAGACAAAAAGTTCCATACCGGCGCTAAATTCCAAGAAATCTATAAGAACAGATAAAATAACAAAATAGCTTCACTGAAAGAGTAAGGGAAATCCTCTGAATCAAGGTAATTTGATTGTCTCCAGAATCCACCAAGGAAGGGGTAAACTCAGTGTTATATGCACCGTGCCGTGCAGCTCCGTATACCAGCGGGAAACTGACAAGCTACGGAAACATAAATATAGAGAGAGCGCACCACCTCCTAGTGCAACACCGTTTATTCAGTAGAGATAAAAAAAAAACATTGTAATACTATACACTCACATGGCAGTGTTTGTATACAAGCGTCCATATAAGGGACGAGCGTCTGATGGGGGACGCTAAGGGTTGCCAAGACAATGCGTTTCAGAGGGTGAGGCCTCTGAAACACATTGTCTTGGCAACCCTTAGCGTCCCTCATCAGCTACTATTGCCTGAGTGACACGTGACTGTTCAGTCAGGCCGGGTTTTCCCCATCATCAGAGAATCCCTGCTGGGAGCGCACACCAACACATCTGGACTATCCACCGCCAGCCCTCGCTGGATCCAGCCTGGAGCCCTGACTGTGGGAATGTAACAACCACTTGATACGGACACTCGTATACAAACACTGCCATGTGAGTGCATAGTGTTACAATGTTTCTTTATTTCTATTGAATAAATGGTGTTGCACTAGGAGCCGGTGCGCTCTCTCTCACTCTCTTTATGTTTCTATAGCTGCAAAGGGTGGGCCAACTCAATATTGAACCCTGCTAAGACTGGGATACCATTAAAGTTCATGTGTGTGTAAAGACAGGCGTTCCAATACTTTTGGCAATATAATGTATATGGCAATTACAACAGCCCAAATTTAGAGACTATGCGGTACTTGGAAACTACTGCTTAATGATGGCAGATTATAATGGTGGATTCAAGTTTTCCATAGAAAATACATATATCATTTTTCCTACCCCTTGTCCTAAAGTACTCCAGCTTTACTTTATCAGTGTTACAGCCATCATGGAAATCGTCGTTGTTTCAGTCATGCCTATGCAGTCCACTTGTATCCCTTGAACTTTCTATAGAATGCAATGGAATGGAAAGATCTGGGGGAAGAGTTGTGACTCTGGCATTTCTCAGAATAGAGGTTCTTGACCGGGTAGTATTCTCATCTAGTTCCAGTCTTTCTAAGTGAGTGCTTATCCCTTTTACTGCCTCAGATGTAAGGGTTATGTCCGAACGGAACTGCTTGCAGCAGGCTGGCTCGGTAACCCTTATCACATCTGCATTTGGTATGGCTGCAAGCTCATGGTCGCTTCAGCCAACCAAACCCACTGTATTGTGGATTGTCCATTACCTGTACATGTGTGAAGCCAGCCTCAAGGTTTTTGCTTAAGGCCTCATGTACACTGCTGCTGGTAAATGGACGTTTAGGAGCAGTTGGGCATTTTTTTCAACTGCTCCTGAACTCTCCTCTTTTATCTTATTATTATTATTATTATTATACAGGTTTTATATAGCGCCAAAAGTTTGCTCAGCGCTTTTCCACATGAGGGCAGACATTACAGTTACATTACAATTTGGTACAAAAGGAATCAGAGGGCCCTGCTCTTTAGAGCTTACAATCTAAAAAGGAAGGGACAATTGATACAAAAGGTAATAGCTGTGGGGGATGAGCTGTTGGAGGAAATAAAACCGTGTTAGTTAGAAGCAGGATAAGCTTCTTTGAAGAGAAGGGTTTTCAGGGATCGTCTAAAGATGGATAGATTAGGGGACAGTCGGACAGATTGGGGTAGGGAGTTCCAAAGGATGGGAGAAATCCTGGAGGTGAGCATGGGAGGAGGTGACAAGGGAACTAGAGAGCAGGAGGTCTTGGGATGACCGGAGAGAGTGGCTTGGTTGGTATTTTGGGACTAGGTTAGTGATGTAACTAGGGGCAGAGTTATGGATGGCTTTGTAAATTATTGTTAGTACTTTGAATTTTATTCGTTGGGTGAGTGGAAGCCAGTGCAGGGATTGGCAGAGAGCGGTGGAGGACACTGAATGGCTGGCAAGGTGGATGAGTCTGGCAGCGGCATTCATTATGGACTGAAGGGGGGATAGTCTATGTAAAGGTAATCCAATGAGGAGGGAGTTGCAGTAGTCGAGGCGAGAGATAACCAGGGAGTGAATTAGAAGCTTGGTGTTGTCATTAGTTAAAAAGGGGCGTATTCTGGAAATGTTGCGGAGGCTAAGGTGGCATGATTTGGACAGGGCTTGTATGTGGGCCTGAAAGGATAGTTCGGAGTCTAAGGTTACCCCTAGCACCCTGGCATGTGGGGACGGACTGATAGATGTGCCATTGATCTTGACAGAGAAGTCAGGCAAAGGAGTACGTGGGGGAGGAAATATTAAGAGCTCGGTTTTAGATAGTACATGTACACAGGTTTTCTTTATAGTCGTTTCTAGGCAGTTGCGTTTAGAGGCTTTTTTTGGAACCCCAAAAAATGCGTTCAGAAGCTGTGTTTAGAGGTATTTCAAAAGCGGCTAAATGCTTATGTTTAGGCGCGTTTCGTCTAGTAGCGTTTTTAAAGGAAAACATTTTATTTACTACTTTTGAGCCTCGAAAATGCTAAAAACACACCAAAAACTCAATTATCACTGTATGCAAGCTTGATATACCATGTGATATTCACCTCATCAGCCAATTATGCTGTACAATACACAACTTGCATTACTTATTGCTGAAGTTGAATAGGAATTTCACTCAACCATTGAGAATTTAACCTGATGACCCCCACATTGAGTTTGAGACCCAAATGTCTGGCTGTTTGCATTTCTAGACGGGTCTAACTAGAACTAGATGGGGTCTAACCTTTTCCAAGAGAACATCAAAGGTGGCAATTGAAATGCGTGTAAAATTAAAAAAATTCTCTGGGTAATTACGCAGCTGAACATACATATTAGAAAGTATCCTGTTGACATGTGTTGAGCCATCAATTGATGTGTCCAGTAGCGACGAACTCTGGTCCTCTCATGCAATTTTCTACATCTTTGGAGCCTCAGCAAAAGCAACATCAGGAGCATTTCCTCACACATGGTCATCATGGGATCCATATTAACAAACCAACCAAAAAATAACAGCTAGCTACAAGCACACTGTTTTCTCAGCTGCTACTCACACTGTTCTCTCACAGAATGGCTGAAATAGTTGATAAATACTTGTTTTGAGTGCTTTCTAATAATTTGGGAGGGTCTCCTGGGGTTATCTTTAGTAAACACTCCTGAACGCAAACGCGGCTAAACGCAGCTAAACGTGGCTTGTAAATGCTGCTAAACACATGTTTTTAAATGTGGATTACTTGCTCGTGTGTTCAGGAGAGGTTGAGAAACGTCCCGTGTACATGAAGCCTAAATTATTTAGAGTTTTGCATTCTTCCGGTTTTTCCAAAAAGGCACAATTTTAAACCTACAAATATCTGTTTTTTATTAACTCGGTATGGTTTTGTCATTTAGATTTATTAAAAGGCTTGTGAGTTTTGTTGGGTCTGTATGTGCTTAAAATGATTTTAGTGTATTTATATTGAAAACATAGTTTTGATAAATGTTTGCAGAACTATCTTGGGATGTGCAAAATCAATAGCACTATATTCAACTCTACGGATCTTGTGCTTTTAGAAAATAAATAGTATGGACAGTCTTTTAATAGTTTTCAAAGCTGCAAATGTAAAACTGAAAATGGAAAAAGAATTAGAAAAATAGCAAAAATTACGTGAAGAATGGGAGGCAGTGAAAGGGAAATAGTTGTAAAAACTTTTATGTATTTTTACACCGTAAATCACACTTGACGTTCATCTTCACACCTTGAGAAAGGTTTGAAACACTACGTCCCTCTCATTTTGTAAGGTAAATTAAATCAGCTATGCTTACTATAAGTCTGGGTCTCTTCAGATTAATATTTTTTATATACAGTACTTAAAGGAGTTGTAAAGGCAGAAGGTTTTTTATCTTACTGTATTCTATACATTAAGTTAAGAAACCTTCTGTGTGTAACAGCCCCCTCCCCCCATCACCCCCCTAATTACTTACCTGAGCCCCATCTCTCTCCAGCGATGTCCTCCAATATCTAAGCCGTCCAGGACACTCCTCCTGATTGGCTGAGACACAACAGTGGTGCCATTGGCTTCCACGGCTGTCAATCAAAGTCAATCAGCCATTCAGGGGAGAGAGGGGGCTGGGTTCTGGGTTGGCGCTCCATGTCTGAATGGATACATGGAGCTCTGACTCTGCTCGGGTGTCCCCATAGAAAGCTGCTGGCTGAAGGGCCCTCAATAGGAGGGAGGGGCCAGGAGCTGCAAATAGGGACCCGAGAAGAGGAGGATTGGGGCTGTCCTGTGCAAATCCAACTGTACAGAGGAGGCAAGTGTAACATGTTTGTTATTTGAAGAAAAAAAAAAAAAAAAGACTTTGCAATCACTTTAACCTATAGTATATAAATGTGTTTTTTTTTTTTGTATGTATACTGCTATACATATTGAGTGTTTTTAAAAAAAATCTTAAAAACATGTATGTGCGATTGCCGTCAGTTTTATTATTTTTCATCCATATTAACCACTTTCAGACCGGACTATTTTGCTGGCTTAAGACCAGACCACTATTTGAGATTCGGGCACTGCGTCGCTTTAACTGACAATTGCGCAGTCGTGCGCCGTGGCTCCCAAATAAAATTGATGTCCTTTTTCCCCCACAAATAGAGCTTTCTTTTGGTGGTATTTGATCACCTCTGCGTTTTTTATTTTTTGCGCTATAAACAAAAAAAGAGCAACAATTTTGCAAAAAATGCATTATTTTTTACTTTTTGCTATAATAAATATCCCCCAAAAATATATAAAAAAACATTTTTTTTTCCCTCAGTTTAGGCCGATATGTATTCTTCTACATATTTTTGTTAAAAAAAAAATCGCAATAAGTGATTATTGATTTGTTTGCGCAAAATTTATAGCGTTTACAAAATAGGGGATAGTTTTATGGCATTTTTATAAATTTTTTTTTTTTACTAGTAATGGCGGTGATCAGCGATTTTTACTGTGACTGCAACATTATGGCGGACACATCAGAGATTTTTGACACATTTTTGGGACCATTGTCATTTATACAGCAATCAGTGCTATACAAATGCACTGATTTCTGTTTAAATGACACTGGCAGTGAAGGGGTTAACCAGGGGGTGGCAGTGTAGGGGTTAAATGTTCCTAGGGGCGTTTTACTAACTGTGGGGGGCTAGGCTGTGTGTTAGTGAACACTGATCTCTGCTCCAATCACAGGGAGCAGAGATCAGTGTCACT
Source organism: Lithobates pipiens (assembly GCF_037356315.1). NCBI lineage: Eukaryota > Metazoa > Chordata > Amphibia > Anura > Ranidae > Lithobates > Lithobates pipiens. The sequence goes on along the minus strand of NW_027507789.1, from coordinate 190,022,149 downwards.
TGTTGCTAGGCAAAACGGGGAGATGCTGTTTACATCGGCATCTCCCCGTTCAGCCTCCCCTTGAGATGATTGCGGGTATCCCCACAGCGATAGAGTCCGCGGGACCCGCGACCGGACTCACGGGGGTCCCGACCGGCGCACGCGATGGCAGGGCGGCAATTTCAACTGGACGTACATCGTCATGCGCCCGTCGGGAACTGGTTAAAGGATAAGTTCACCTTTCTGGTACAATCATTTTTATTGTTATAAATATAACAATGTGACAAACGTTCACCCACGCAGGGGTATAGTTCAGTGAATATAACAATCAAATCTCTTTTATAGGCATTGGCTGCCCACTGGGTGACTTAATGGAATAACCCAGAGGTCCATATAGGTTTCCGGAGCTTAAGGGCCGACTAACTCATGCCCTAGATGCAGATGTACAAGATTACAGTGGAGGGTGTTGCTTGCACTGGTCCACTGAATGCCCCCGGCACAGGTTGGGGCAATAAGTTCACCTCTTTGAACATGGTACACCCATATTTAGGATGTAATATGTTCAGCAACCTCCCCTCACACCACTGACACCCCCCCCCCCCCCATTATGACTGCGGGTGGGGTTCTTCTCCACGCACTCGCTATCACAACTTAAAAACAGTGCAGCCTTGCGGAACTCCACCCATACAGCCGCATCATTCATTCACAGTTTTATGAATAATTGAACTACAAGTACCAAGTATTGTGATAGATGGCATTTAGTTCTCAATGAACTGCAAGGGGGCTGATGAACACTCTCATAGTTCATTGATTTTCCTGCTCTCCAGTATCTGTTTGCCCTTATGGGAGGTACGAGCAGACCGCTTTACTGAGAGTCTGCAGGAACCTGACGCTGCCCCTGCGATCTGTTGATCATGGGTGCAATGCTGTGAAAGTTATTAAGAAAAAAATAAATAAATGCTAATAAATAATAAAATTTACCTGCAAAGACTGTAAATTTTTTTTTTTTTTTTTTTTAAGTGAACTTATCCTTTAACTGTTAAGGGAGAACTGAACTCTTGAAGGGTAATTCCACTTTTTATAGTGAATACAAATAATAATCTATCCTATACAATTGCTACACAAGCCATGTTGTAATTAAACCACTTCAAAACAGGGCACTTCCTGCCCAAACCAATTTTCAGCGCTCTCACACTTTGGAAGACAATTACTCATGCAACATTGTACCCAAACAAATTTTTGTATCATTCTTTTCACACAGATAGAGCTTTCTTTTGCTGGTAATTAATCACCACTGGGTTTTTTATTTTTTGCGATATACCATATACTCGAGTATAAGCCGAGATTTTCAGCCCTTTTTTTTAGGCTGAAAGTGCCCCCCTCGGCTTATACTCGAGTCACCGCCGTCTGCCTACCTGATCAGGCATGTCATGTAGACAGACGGTGGCCAGCGTGTCATAAAAACATACAGCGGCCATTCCAGTATTTAAAAGCCGCGCCTCCTCCTCGCCTGTGATAGGCAGAACACTCAATTTCCCAGCAGTCAGTTTTCAGCCTATCACGGACAGCCTATCATGGACATCTCCTCATACCTCAGACGAGGATGAGCGGGTGTCCGTGATAGGCTGAAAACTGACTGCTGGGAAATTGAGTGTTCTGCCTATCACAGACGAAGAGGAGGCGCGGCTTTTGAATACTGAAATGGCCGCCGTATGTTTTTATGACACGCTGATCGGTGGCTGCAGATGGGCACACGGAGGCATGCACAGGACACAAAGGATGAAGATTAGCACAGGTAGGCTGCAATGGACACAGGGGGGTATACACAGGACACAGTGAGGTAGGCAGATCTGCACAGGACACAGGGAGGTATACACAGGACACAGGGAGGTATACACAGGACACAGGGAGGTATACACAGGACACAGGGGGGTATACACAGGACACAGGGAGGTATACACAGGACACGGTGAGGTAGGCAGATCTGCACAGGACACAGGGAGGTATACACAGGACACAGGCAGATCTGCACAGGACACAGGGAGGTATACACAGGACACAGTGAGGTAGGCAGATCTGCACAGGACACAGGGAGGTATACACAGGACAAAGGCAGATCTGCACAGGACACAGGGAGGTATACACAGGACACAGTGAGGTAGGCAGATCTGCACAGGACACAGGGAGGTAGGCAGATCTGCACAGGACACAGGGAGGCATGCAATAGACACAGTGAGACATGCAGCTGCAGATGGGTATTGTTGACCCTCTTTGCCACTTACAGTAGCTGCTGCATTTCCCACCCCCGGCTTATACTCGAGTCAATACGTTTTCCCAGTTTTTTGTGGTAAATTAGGGGCCTCGGCTTATATTCGGATTGACCTATACTCGAGTATATACGGTAAGTAAAAAAAATACGAAAATTTTAAAATAACACTTTTCTTTTTTAAGTTTCTATATAAAATTTCGCAAATTATTAATTTGTGTTCATACATATGTTCTAAATTGTATACTGCTACATATCTTTGGTAAAGTGAGGGTATACTAATGCACAAACCAAATGAGTATGAATCAATGAGTGGCTGCCAACTAGGGATGAGCCGAACACCCCCCGGTTCGGTTCGCACCAGAACTTGCGAACGACCCCCGCGTTCGGCACGAACGTTAGAACCCCATTGAAGTCTATGGGACTCGAACGTTCGAATTGGAAAGTGCTAATTTTAACGGCTAATATGCAAGATAGTGTGCTAAAAAGGGTTTGGCGATCTGCCTCCTGCCTCAGGGGACATGGGTCACTGCAAAAAAAAGTTTTAAAAACTACCGTTTTGGCGGGAGCACTGATTTTAATGACGATTAAAGTGAAAAAAAAAAGTGAAATATTCCTTTAAATATGGTGCCTGGGGGGTGTCTATAGTATGCCTGTGAAGTGCCATGTGTTTCCCGTGTTTAGAACAGTCCCTGCACAAAATGACATTAAACGGAAATAACACCATTTAAAACTGCTTGCGGTTTTAATGTTATATCTGGTTCCTGTAATATGGTTGAAAATCATTCAGAAAAATGGCATGGGTAGCCCTCCCTGCCCATTACCAGCCTATTTGGGTCTTGTACGCATATTAAGGGGAACCCCGTACCCATATTAAAAAAAGGAAATGCGTGTGGCCCCCAGGCCCTATATACTCAGAACAGCAGTATACAGGCGGTGCAAACAAGACAGGGACTGTGTAGGTTTGTTGTGTTAAGTTGAATCTGTTTGTCATTTTCAAGCGGTACATTTTTAAAGTGTAGCTCCAGTCAAAAAAAATATCTTTAAGCTTTTTGGAAAACATAGGGAAGGGTTATCACCCCTGTATAATTTGTTTTGTCGTCCATCTTTTTTCATCTCACTTGCTGTTGTCTCCTTCCGTTTGCAAGTAGGAGATGTTTGTAAATTGGATGTTTGAAAGTAGGGGCCTGCCCTATATGCTCTGCAGAAATGGCGGAACAAGGTGTTGGTTTTGCAACAACATTGTAAGCCCTCAAAGTGACTCTTGGTGGCCGCTGGAGCGCCCTGCTGTGAACGATTATATCAAGAATTGTAATTACATGCCATTGTTGAACAGTGGTAGAAAAATTGACCTTTGGTGGTTGTGGTGCTGGTGCCACAACACTATAAGTCCTCACAGTTACTCTGGGTGGGCACAGGAAGGGGCCCTCCTGTGAAATATTATATCAAGAATTGTAATTACATGTCCCTGTTAAACAGGGGCAGAAAAATTGGGCCTTAGGCACTGGTGCCATCACACTGCAACCTCTGCCATACACTCTAGTTTTATTGCAGGAATTAGCCCTGCTGCAAAGCATTGCATCAAAAATTGTACTTAAACGCCCCTGTTAAACAGGGGCAGAAAAATTGGGCCTTAGGCACTGGTGCCATCACACTGCAACCTCTGCCATACACTCTAGTTTTATTGCAGGAATTAGCCCTGCTGCAAAGCATTGCATCAAAAATTGTACTTAAACACCCCTGTTAAACAGGGGCAGAAAAATTGGGCTGCTGGCATCACCCAGAACCAAAAATGTTCTTCCAACATATCAGCGGAGGAGGAAGAGGATAGACAATCAACATAACAGGACAGTCACTCAGCATCAGCATAGGCAGTCTTGAAGGGATGTGGTATTTCAAAAAAAATTATTCGGTTACATCAGCTTCAGATGCTTGGTAGCTGTGGGTGATCCAAGACTGATTCATCTTGATGAAGGTCAGTCGATCAACTGATTCGGTGGACAGGCGCACCCTGTGATCGGTAACGAAGCCACCAGCAGCACTGAAGGTGCGTTCCGAAAGAACGCTGGATGCAGGACAGGCCAGGAGCTCAATTGCATACTGTGCAAGCTCTGGCCAGTGATCCATCCTCAAGACCCAGTAAGCCAGAGGATTTTCAGTGGGAAAGGTGTCCAAGTCTGACCTTGCCCCTAGGTATTCCTGCACCATGTAAATTAGACGCTGGCGATGGGTGCTGGAACCAATCATACCTTGGGGCTGCGGACTAAAAAATTGTCTGAACGCATCAGTCAGACGGCCACCTTCTCCACCGCTCCTTCTGACTGATGCCTCAGCAACACGTTGTCCAGGACCAGGAGTTTGTGACCTCCCAGTCTCTGGGAACGCGTTGCACAGAGCTTTCTGCAAGGCCTCCCGGAGATGTCTCATCCTCTGCTCCCTCTGCGATGGCAAGATAAGGTCGGCAACCTTACCCTTGTACCGTGGATCAAGGAGAGTGGCCAGCCAGTAATGGTCCCTCTCCTTGATCCGAAGAATACGAGGATCCTTCCGCAGGCTTTGCAGGATCAGGGAGGCCATGCAGCGTAGGTTAGCTGAGGCATTCGGTCCGGAGTCCTCTGGGTCACTAAGGACAACATGATCCGCAGCTACCTCCTCCCAGCCACGTACAAGTCCACGTGTTTCTTGGGACTGTAAATCATCCCTATAAGACTGCTGCTGCTGATGCTGAGTGCCAGCCTCCACCTCCATGCTGACACAATCATCCTCCTCCTCCTCTTCCTCCTCCTCACCCTCTTCCTGTGTGATGGGTGGCACAGCAGGAACACTGTCTGGATAAAGGGGGCCTTGAGAGGCAAGGAAGTCCTCCTCTTCCTGCCTCTGTTCTGCCTCAAGTGCCCTGTCCATTATTCCACGCAGCGTATGCTCCAAGAGGTGGACAAGAGGTATAGTGTCACTGATGCATGCACTGTCACTGCTCACCATCCTTGTGGCCTCCTCAAACGGTGACAGGACAGTGCATGCATCCCTGATCATGCCCCACTGGCGTGGTGAGAAAAAACCAAGCTCTCCTGACCCTGTCCTGGTGCCGTAGTCGTACAGGTACTCATTGATGGCCTTCTGCTGCGTGTGCAGCCGCTGCAGCATGGCCAATGTTGAGTTCCATCTGGTGGGCATGTCACATATAAGGCGGTTCTTGGGCAGGTTCAACTCCTTTTGGAGCTCAGCCAGCCGAGAACAGGCATTAAATGATCGGCGGAAATGCACACAGACTCTCCTGGCCTGTTTCAGGACATCCTGTAAGCCGGGGTACCTGCCCAAGAACCGCTGCACCACCAGGTTAAGGACGTGAGCTACACAGGGCACATGGGTCAGTTGTCCCTGTCGGAGGGCGGAGAGGAGGTTGGTGCCATTGTCGCAAACCACCATTCCTGGCTTAAGCTGGCGTGGCGTCAACCACCTCTCGGCCTGCCCCTGCAGAGCTGACAAAACATCCGCCCCAGTGTGGCTCCTGTCCCCCAAACAAACCAGCGCAAGCACGGCATGGCATCGTTTTGCCTGCGTACTTGCGTAGCCCCTGCAACGCCTACGGAGCACCGCTGGTTCTGAGGACAGAGCACTGGAAGAGGCCGTGGAGGAAGAAGAAGAGGAGGGGGTGGAGGAGAGAGGTGTGTCACAACCAATAGTAGCATTTTGGAGGCGTGGTGGCGGAACAACCTCCAATACTACTGCACCTTGTCCTGCATCCTTCCCAGCAGCCAGAAGAGTGACCCAATGGGCCGTGAAAGACAGGTAACGTCCCTGTCCATGCCTGCTGGACCATGAGTCAGCGGTAATATGCACCTTACCGCTGACCGCCCTGTCCAGCGAGGCAAGGACATTGCCTTCCACATGCCGGTAGAGAGCCGGAATTGCCTTCCGTGAGAAAAAGTGGCGTTTGGGGACCTGCCACTGAGGAACCGCACATTGTACAAACTCACGGAAGGGGGCCGAATCTACCAACTGAAAAGGCAGCAGTTGAAGTGCTAGCAATTTAGCCAAGCTAGCATTCAACCGCTGGGCATGTGGATGGCTGGGAGTAAATTTCTTCCGCCGGTCCAGCAGCTGGGGCAGGGACATTTGTCTGCTATAATCGGACGTGGATGTACCACTAGCAGAGTTCCCGGAAGCACTTGGCTGTGACACACCTAATTCTACACCTTCATTCCTCTCAGAGCAGGTTTCAGAGAGGACTGAAGGTCTAGTGGGGTTGGAGATGCCAGCTGATGAGGAGCAAGGAGAGGTCCGCTTTGTTCTTTGGTGTGGGTCTTTGAGGTATGCTTGCCAACGAGCTGCATGGCAGGTCAACATATGTCTGGTCAAGCATGTGGTGCCCAAGCGGCTGATGTTTTGGCCACGTGAGATACGCTTGAGACATATGTTGCAAATAGCAGCGGTGCGATCTGATGCACTCGTCTCAAAAAAGGCCCACACCAAAGAACTTTTAGAATAACGCGCAGAGGAAGCGCTCTGCGCAGAGGAAGCGCTCTGCGCAGGCGGAGCTCTGCGGTGTGATTCAGTCGGTGTGCTGCCCCTAAGCTGGCCCCCGGAGGGCATCCTGCCTCGTTGGACATGTGCCTCCTCCTCCTCCTCCTCCTCCTCCTCCTCCTCCTCCCTCCTTCCAGGCACCCATGTGGAGTCAGTGCCCTCATCATCCCCTCCCTCTTCATCGCTGTAGCAAACCTGGCAGTATGCTGCAGCTTGTGGAACATTACTGCCAGATTGCTGTCCTTCTTGAGCATCCCCTCTCTCTGTGCTCACGCTACTGCCTTCCTCTAGCTGAGTGTCATCATCAGAGCCCACCAAACACTGGGCATCCTCCTGGAGCATGTACCCAACACTGTGCTCAAAGAGTTCAGGAGACTCCTCAGGAGGACGTGGTGGGTCTAGGGAAGGAGTCACTGATGATGACATTGAGAGGAGGGACGACGATGTGTTGGCAGCTGCTTTTCTACTACCCTGAGACTGGGTGAGAGAGGATGAGGAGGATGAAGAGGGCTTGGTCATCCACTCTACCAAGTCGTTGGCATGTTGCGGTTCAACATGTCCAGCTGCAGAAAAGAAGGACAAGCATGTCCCATGGCCACGTGCTGATGACAATGCACCGCGTCCCCGACCAGCACTGTTGTCTCTAGACACAGAGCCTGCTTGCCCTCTTTTATCGGCTCGCGCCTGTCTGCCTCTCCTTGCTGGCCTTCCAGACATGGTAATGGCCTGAAGGGAGTTGGGTAAAACAGTAGTTGGGTAGTTTATATTGTGCTGGAGGCACACAACACCCACTAACTCCTGCAGATGCCTTTTTTATAGAACAGCAGAGTTAAAGGGGTATATACAGATGTATACTGTGCTGTGCTGGAAGCACACACAACTTCCAATAACTCCAGCAGATGCCAATCGGGCCCAAATACAGAACAGCTATGTAGGTGGATAATAGCGGTATGTACTGGGTACAGAGCAGGCACACAGCACGCACTATCTCCTGAGTGACACTGCTGACTGCAAGCTCTATTGTTAAAGATGGACCACTAGCTATATAGGTGAGGTGAATATCACGGTGTATACTGCGGTCAGGGCACGCAGACAATAACAAGAAAACAGCAGAGTTAAAGGGGTATATACAGCTGTATACTGTGCTGTGCTGGAGGCACACACAACTTCCAATAACTCCAGCAGATGTCAATCGGGCCCAAATAGAGAACAGCTATGTAGGTGGATAATAGCGGTATGTACTGGGTACAGAGCAGGCACACAGCACGCACTATCTCCTGAGTGACACTGCTGACTGCAAGCTCTATTGTTAAAGATGGACCACTAGCTATATAGGTGAGGTGAATATCACGGTGTATACTGCGGTCAGGGCACGCAGACAATAACAAGAAAACAGCAGAGTTAAAGGGGTATATACAGCTGTATACTGTGCTGTGCTGGAGGCACACACAACTTCCAATAACTCCAGCAGATGTCAATCGGGCCCAAATAGAGAACAGCTATGTAGGTGGATAATAGCGGTATGTACTGGGTACAGAGCAGGCACACAGCACGCACTATCTCCTGAGTGACACTGCTGACTGCAAGCTCTATTGTTAAAGATGGACCACTAGCTATATAGGTGAGGTGAATATCACGGTGTATACTGCGGTCAGGGCACGCAGACAATAACAAGAAAACAGCAGAGTTAAAGGGGCATATACAGCTGTATACTGTGCTGTGCTGGAGGCACACACAACTTCCAATAACTCCAGCAAATGACAATCGGGCTCAAATAGAGAACAGCTATGTAGGTGTATATAGTGGTATGTACTGGGTACAGAGCACGCAGACAGCACGCACTAACACTACTGATTGCAAGCTCTATTATTAAAGCTAGATCACTAGCTATATAGGTGAGGTGAATATAGTGGTGTATACTGCGGTCAGGGCACAGACAGTAACCACTACACAAGAGCAAAATAGTAAATCAGCCAAAAACGATTGGTGTGTAACTGTGTTGAAGGTACACAGAACACCCACTGCTTCAGATGCTAACAAACACTACACGAGGCCGCCTGAAAGGCAGCTTTATATAGTGTGGGGCGTGCACTACACTGTCTGAGCTATGATTGGCCACAGGCAGGATGCCTGTGACCAACCATTGCTCTTCCCGCTACTGGCGCTGCGATTGGCCAAGCATGCGGGGTCACAGTGCATGCTTGGCCAATCGTGAGACAGCAATGCATTGCGCCATCGCAGTGCATTGTGGGCCACACGAATTTTGCCGCGAACGGCCCAAACGTTCGGAATTCGGCGAACGCACGAACGACCGATGTTCGAGTCGAACATGCGTTCGACTCGAACACGAAGCTCATCCCTACTGCCAACATGAATAAGTGTTCCCACACAGTGACAACATTTTTTTCACTACAGATGGTGAAATGACATCACTTTATGATCTATTTTTCTGCACAAGCACTTTATGAATTTTTTTGTGATTTTTTTATTTTTTTGTTTCTTTTTGGATTTACATCATCTATTGAATGATATTTGCACTTCTTTAGCTTTGGATCGCATATTATTGCATTAGCACTTAGGAAGTTGATTCAATACATATTTATCTTTATTGAGTAAGCGCCTCATAATTTACTTACCTATATATCTTTGGCAGAAATAACCCAAATTAGTAGATATTATTTAGTCTGCGTAAAAGTTACAGGGTCTACAAGCTATGGTGCAAACCCTTAAAAATTGATCACACCTAATATACTGACGGCCTATCTCATTTCTTGAGGCCCTGAAATGTCAGGAAAGTACAAATACCCCCAAATGAGCCCTTCTTGCAAAGTAGATAGTCCAAGGTATTTAGTAAGACGCATGGTGAGTTTTTTGAAATTGTATATTTTTTCCCCACAATTTTGGGAAAAATTAAGAAAAAAATAAAATAAATAAATTATATATATATATATATATATATATATATATATATATATATATATATATATATATATATATATATATATATTTTTTTTTTTTTTACACAAAATTGTCATAATCACAAGTTATTTCTCATGCACAGTATGTGCATACTTCTATTTACACCCCAAAACATATTCTGCTACTCTACATGTGTGAGACTTTTTCACAGCCTGGTCACATAGCCCAACATGCAAGGAGCGCCATCAGGTGCTCTAGAAGCATAAATTACACCTCTAATTTCCTGATGACCTATCACACTTTTGAAGGCAATTGCCCACAAAATGACCCCATTTTGTAGAACGAACACCCCAACATACATTCTATGAGGCATAATGAGTCTTTTGAAAATGCCATTTGGAAAATGTGGAAAGAAAATGAAAACTTTTTTTTTTTTACACAAAGTTGTCAATTCATAAGATATTTCTAACACATAGCCTGTACATAGCAGATACTACATGTGTGAGACTTTTACACCGCAATCGGGCACTGTACTGTATTTCTTCAGCCAGGTCTCCTCCTCACACACAGAGGAAGAGATCCTGGAAACGGCACTACAGCCGTTTGTTGTCATATGTGACTGGCTGTGATTAGACACAGCTGGTCACGTGGTAAAGAGACAATTTCATTGGCTCTTTACCCTGATCGGGGACGGGCTGTGTCTGAATGGATACATGGAGCTCCGACTTGGCTTGGATGCCCCCATAGAAAGCCTCATTCCCCATCACCCAGGGGAGCACGCGCGTGATTGAGCACAGCTCATGTGACAGGCTGTGATTGGATACAGCTGGTCATGTGGTAAAGAGACATTTTTATTGGCTCTTTACCCCGATCAAGGATGGGCTGTGTCCTGAGGGACACACCTCAGAACCAATACCGAGACTGGGAGGACGTCATATGATGACCATCCGGTGGGGCGGAGCGTTCCTGTCAGCGTCATTTCACTATGGCCCGGTATGGAACTGGTTACTGTTAAAGAAAAAAAAAAGATCTTTTCAAACTGTAGCGGTGTTGGTGTACAGAACACCCCCAGAAATGTAATTTCCCGCTTGTGTTATTGGCTCACTGATTTTCCTAGAAGTCTGCACTGAGATGCAAATTTTAGGCATCCCCTGCAATAGTAATTTATGTTTTGGTGAGATACTCCAAGGGTTAAACACTTCTAAGGGGGTGCAGACACTGCAGCTGTTCTCATTAGAACCCTGAGTGTGCACCAGCTGATTATAATGAACCCGGCCTTAACATTCAGATTTATTCTGCACAGACATGGTCAAACAAACAGCTATTTCTTCACAACAATTAAAGGTAGGCCTCTGCTACAAAGTTTGTTAAAATCCCTGCAATGATCAAGCAGATTGTTTTTGTTTTTTTCTCAACAAAAGTAGAGTTACCTTTTAAAGCTGTGCTTAAAAGTAGGCACACAGAGGACAAGGGACTAGTCACCAGTATTGCCAGTGGTCTCCCTGCAGCTTATTGTCTCACATTACCTACTTACTGCGCCAGTAGTAACATCACCAACAGGGGCGTAACTATAGGGGGTGCAGTAGTCGCGACCGCAACCGGGCCCTGTGATGCAGGGGGCCCATGCAGCCCCCTCTACATATGGCCGGCAGCAGCATAGGCAGCTAGGGGTACCAGTGTACCATGCACACGGGTGGCTGAAGGTGGAGGGTGACTAGCAGAGCTCCATGCTCGACTATGGCACTGGCTGCTCTTTAGTTGTGCATTTCCCGCGTGACCTGTGTCCTCGGCCGGCTCCTCAAAGTACCCCTCTCCTGCTCCATGCATTGCCGCTCAGTCCGATGTCTGTTCTCCCCAGCCAGAGTCCCGCCCCCCCTGAGTCCGGCCCACACTGCAGTGCATACTTCTCCCGGGTAAACAAACATTAAGCACACAGATGCAGTGCAGCCCTATGAGAGCCCCCCAGAGGGCACTGCAGGCTTGTCTGCCAGCCCCCCTCCTCCCCCGGCATACACAGATGATGAAAGGTCTTTCTGGGAGATATGATGATCGCCGTCCAGCACACTGGATGGAGCCCAGGCCAACATGGATGAGTGCGCGGCCTACAGCTTGGTCATGGTGAGTGAGAGGTCCCCATCCCCCACACACCATTACATACCCCCTCCATCTCCCCCTGGGGACAGGGACCCCCACCTCCTCTGGGGACAGGGACCCTTTCTCACCTGGGGGCAGTAACTTCATGTGCCCTGGAGAAAAGGACCTCATCTCTTCTGGGGACAGGGACCCCATCCTGCCTAGGGACAGTCCCCCAATGGGGCACCTAAAAATTAAAAAAAACGACTGATGCCAGTGGTGGAACTACAGGGCTCACAAAGGTCATACCTGTGACCACGCCCTGGAGTTCCACCGCCGGACTCGGAAGGGAAGGGCCCTGGCTGGGGTTCAGGGGGGCCCTTCATGGTTTCTTGCATCGGGGCCCTGAAGGTTCTAGTTACGCCACTGATCACCAAATCTCTCCCTAAATCCCCTGAGACTTGCAATGCTTTAGGTCTCACACTGCAAATATACATCTACAGGTCTGTAGGCACACGCACATACCACGAAATGCACTGCTATGTTTCAGGCTGGAATACAGACAATTCATTTTTTTTCTATATACTGCTTCGGCATAATTCACATTTTCTTTTTCCATTGTTTATACACAGCAGATCTTCACTTTCAGTTCAAGTCCACTTTAATGTGTTATATTTTGTTATTTAGAGCACACTAGAGTACTGAGCTATGCATTGCTTATTCTACTTTAATATTACAAATCTAAAAATAAACAGACTCTGCTGTTTTGATGTGAAATGGCCCTATTGGGCCATGCAAGATCTTAATAATTAATAAGAAACAATAGTTCATACAACATTTAGTCCATAGTAATCGTACTGGCAGGTCACATTCACATCCAGGGCTGGACTGGGACAAAAATGTGCAGGGGAGGCATTTTTCAGGCACTATCAGTGCTTTCACACTGGGGTGCTGCGCTGGCAGGACGTTCACAAATGTCCTGCGAACAGCATCTTTGGAGCAGTGGAGGAGCGGTGTATAAGCCACTCCTCCCTATTAAAATGAATGCAGGAGTTTCGGCAGCGGCGCTACACAGGCACATTTAACCCTTTATTCAGTCGCTTAACCACTTAAGGACCGTCTCACGCCGATGTACGTCGGCAGAATGGCACGGCTGGGCACAAGCACGTACCTGTACATTGCTTTTTAAGTGCCCAGCCGAACAGACGATCGGTGACAGCCACACAGGGAAGCACGGGGAGCGGCGCACTTCCGACCCGGTCCTGTGCTCCGTGGCCGCAGGACCAGTGGACCCGATCGTCGCTGGTGTCCCGCAATTGGGTCACAGAACTGAAGAACATGGAGAGGCCTGTGTAAACAAAACCTCTCCCCGTGCTTCCCTCTGTGGCTGTCATTGATCGTCTGTTCCCTTTTATAGGGAAGGACGATCAGTGACGTCACATGCCAGGCCATGCCCCCCTATAATAAAAAAAAAACAATGTCATACATACACCTACACTGCCCCCTAGTGGTTAACTCCTTCACTGCCAGTGTCGTTTACACAGGAATCAGTGCATTTAAATAGCACTGATTGCTGTATAAATGACAATGGTTCCAAAAATGTGTCAAAAATGTCCAATGTGTCCGCCGTAATGTCGCAGTCACAATAAAAATTGCTGATCGCCGCCATTACTAGTAAAAAAAAAAATTAATAAAAATGCTATAAAACTATTTTGTAAACGCTATAACTTTTGCGCAAACCAATCAATAATCGCTTATTGCGATTTTTTGTTACCAAAAATATGTATAAGAATACGTATCGGCCTAAACTGAGGAAAAATAATTTTTTTATATGTTTTTTGGGGATATTTATTATAGCAAAAAGTAAAAAATATTGATTTTTTTTCAAAATTGTCGCTGTATTTTTGTTTATAGCGCAAAAAATTAAAACCGCAGCGGTGATCAAATACCACCAAAAGAAAGCTCTACAGTATTTGTAGGAAAAAAAGGATGCAAATTTTGTTTGGGAGCTATGTCTCACGAGCGCGCAATTGTCAGTTAAAGCAATGCCGAATTGCAAAAAGGGGCCTGGTCCTTTGGCTGCAAAGTGGTTAAGCCTCACATTGGCAAAATGCATTATAGGGGTTGTTGCATAGGAGGAGAGCCAAGTTGAAGCCAATTCTCATGATCACGCAAATTGGTCCGGGGCTTAAGTGGTTAAGAATGCATTAGAATAAAAAAAAACCTTCTGCCTTTACAACCAGTTTAAAGAAATCTAGTACCTAGGTTAGATGTAGGCAGACTTTTTGTTGCATCTATGATATTAGAGCTAGGTTTACAAAGAAGTGTATCTAAACCCAAGAACAATAATGTAATATATTGCAACTGACCAATGCTTATGTAAGATGTCTGAATTGGTTTACGAATGGTGCCTGAATTAGTTTTTTTCAGGCTTTTTTTTTCCTTTTATATCCAACTTCTTGTCCTGGGGTGAACATGTTCATTCATTTTATCTACTGAGGAAGAACTTTGTCAGTCTAGGTTGCTCTTCTAATTTGGACTACAACCCCCCCCCCCCCCTGCCGGACTTTCCAAACGAGCTACCTGCCCACGCACGGTACTTTTGTGGCGGACTAGGTACGGCGGACTTAGTCCGCCGTACTTTTGAAATGAACGGACTCGCCCACACACGCGGAGGAAAGTCCGCTCATTTTGAGCGCGTCTCCAGGTAGCCGGGGCCAGCGAAGGAGGCGTCGCTGGCCCCGTCAGCTGGTATGGACTTAAAGGGGAATCCCTACACCGAAAAAACGGCGTGGGGGGCCCCCCCTAGGTCCATATCAGACCCTTATCCAAGCACACTACCTGGCCAGCCAGGAAAGGGGGTGGGGACGAGCGAGCGCCCCCCCCTCCTGAGCTGTACCAGGCCGTGTGCCCTCAAAATGGGGGGTGCCTTGGGGAAGGGGGAGGCGTGCGGCCCCCCCCCACCCCAAAGCACCTTGTCCCCATGTTGATGAGGACAAGGGCCTCTTCCCGACAACCCTCACCGTTGGTTTTCGGGGTCTGCAGGCGGGGAGCTTATCGGAATCCGTGAGCCCCCTTTAATAAGGGGGCCCCCGGATCCCGGCCCCCCACCCTATGTGAATGAGTATGGGGTACAATGTAACCCTACTCATTCACCTGTGAAAAAAAGTAAATAAAAACACAACACACAAGGGTTGAAATAGTTTATTGTACAGCTCTGGGGGTCTTCTTCCATCTACTGTCTTCTGTCGCCGTCTTCTGTTCTTCTCTTCTGGAGATGTTGCCTCGTCGCTGTGTCCGGTCACTATGACAGGACGTGCGGCAACTTATATAGGGATATCACCAGATGATGTCCCCGCCCATTATAATGTCACAGTCCCAGCATTCTCTGGGACATCTCCAGAAGAGAAGAACAGAAGACGGCGACAGAAGACCGGGCCACCGCTTGTAAAAGAGCTAGAAGAAGGCGCGGTGGCCCGGCAAGAAGAACCAAAGAGGGGGAAAAGACCCCCGAAGAGGGGGACAAGACCCCCGAAGTCGGAAGAAGAGGGCGGCGGCGAAGAAGAAAGCTGGGCTCCTCCGCTAGTGAAAGAGCTAGCAAAAGAGCAGAAGATAGCTGAGGAGTCCGGCGAGAAGACATCCGAAGACGGAAGAAGACCCCCGGAGCTGTGCAATAAACTATTTTAACCCTTGTGTGTTGTTTTTTTTAAACTTTTTTTCACAGGTGAATGGGTAGGGGTACATTGTACCCCATACTCATTCACATAGGGTGGGGGGCCGGGATACGGGGGCCCCTTTATTAAAGGGGGCTCACAGATTCCGATAAGCCCCCTGCCCGCAGACCCCGACAACCAATGGCCAGGGTTGTCGGGAACAAGGACAAAGTGCTTTGGGGTGGGGGGGGCCACGCGGCCCCCCCTTCCCCATGGCACACGCCATGTTGAGGGCATGTAGCCTGGTACGGTTCAGGAGGGGGGGAGCTCGCTCATCCCACCCCCTGTGCTTGCCGGCCCGGTAGCGTGCTCGGATAAGGGTCTGATATGGACCTAGGGGGGACCCCCATGCCATTTTTTCGGCGTAGGGATTCCCCTTTAAGTCCATACCAGGTGACGGGGCCAGCGACGCCTCCTTCGCTGGCCCCAGCTACCTGGAGCCGCGCTCAAAATGAGCAGACTTTTCTCCGGGCGGGAAAAGTCTGTTCATTTCAAAAGTACAGTGGACTGGCACACACACGGCCGAAATGCGAGTCCAGTGGACAGATTGGTGTGCAAAACTACTTTCTTAGTCCACCGGGCTATTGGGTAAAAAAAAGTCCGCCAGAGCCTACACACGGGCGGATTGACTTTTCCACCGGATTGTTTGATCGTGTGTACGAGGCATTAGGTTTACTTATGTATCGAAGCTAGGAGGTTGGTCAAGGTTAAAGTTAGGCTTAGGGGTTAGGCTGAAGGACTGCACTTATGCTGAGGCTTAGCTTCAGCTAAGGATTATATTCATGGGTTAATTTTGTTAAAGAAAATGGGAGCTAGGTTGTAGGTATTCCATGAGTTTGTTAAAATTTTTAGTTGTACTTTTTCACTTTTTGTAATGTTGTACAAAGAGTGCTGTGCTAATCTTTTTGCAAACAAAATAATATAGTATTACAGTAGTATCAACAGAGCTAAAGTCCTCCTTGCATCAGATAAATACTAAAACAGTGCTAAAAATAAAATAAAAATAGAAATGAAAAAATTGATGGTAATGAAACCATAGGGTTTGGAGAGTGGGTGACCCATAGGCCATAGTTATACCTCATTTATCTAAACAAAATAATATACTGCATTTATCGGCGTATAACACGCACTTTTTTCCACTTAAAATCAGGGGAAAATCGTGGGTGCGTGTTATACGCCGATCCTCCACCATTTTGGAGCCCCTGGGCGGCTTTTAGCCACCTTCGGCCCTTCACGGCGGCTTTCGCCCCACCTTCGGCCCTTCTCAGCGGCTTTCGCCCGCCTTCGGCCCTTCTCGGCAGCTTTCGCCCGCCTTCAGCCCTTCTCGGAGGCTTTCGACTGCCTTCGACCCTTCTCGTCGGCTTTCAGCCCTTCTTGGCGGCCGAAAGCTGACGAGAAGGGCCGAAGGCGGCCGAGAACTACCGAGCACCGCCGAGATACACAGGACATCTCAGCAGCGCCATTTTTAAAAATAAAAGCTAAAAATAAAATTGATAAGGCTGAAAATGACACTGACAAGGGGACGAGGCTGCAATGGTGGACGAGGCTGCAATGGTGGACGAGGCTGCAATGGTGGACGAGGCTGCAATGGTGGACGAGGCTGCAATGGTGGACGAGGCTGCAATGGTGGACGAGGCTGCAATGGTGGACGAGGCTGCATATGACACGGACAAGGGTGCAATGATGGACAAGGCTGCAAATGACACTGACAAGGCTTCAGATAGACACTGATAAGGCTGCATTGATGGGCATTTAAATGTAAGTTTTTTTTCCTTAAACTTCCCTCCTACAAGTTTTTTTCCTTAAAATTCCCTCCTAAACTTGGGGTGCGTGTTATACGTCAATAAATGCGGTACCAAAAAATAAATAAAAAATCCATGTTCAGGCAGTGTAACAACATACTTGGGTCATAATTACTCTGTTATGAAATGCCACTACTCATAACACCACTGGGCCTGGTATGAAATACCTTAACATTGCAGGGCTTGCCAAGAAAGATAGTTCAAAGAGAGGTTGCGGAGGTACAATATGGAACAATTAATAGCAGCCAATCATAAGTCATCTCCGCACTGTTCTAATTACAGTAAATTAAATCAAATTAGTTTCCATTATTAGTAAAGTTGCTGTACTCAACAGCTCATCAGTGATCTTTGCACTTTCTTACCAAAGCACATATCTCTTAAACTGTCTTCTCTGAGCTCAGGGAACTAGCAGGAACTCCAAGGCAAATACAGACACATTGCCAGCCACTTCTTCCACTCTAATAAGAACCAGTTGTCCCCTTAGGAGTCTGATTTTATCTGTCTTTTTTATCCAAAATGTGTTCTAGTAAACTCAGGTGGTGTCTGTCTGCCTCATTTTATTTTATTCTCTATACAAAGGCTCGAAGCAGAACTTATAGCCAGCAACACATTAGCCTTTGAAATTCATCAGCACATCCTTAGTACTTGGACTTGCTCCAAATGTTCCAGCAGGAGCTCTATCAATCCTTCAAAAATGAAGTCCATTGTTTTGTTTTCCTCACCTCAACAGTGAGATTTAAAAGCCCTGACAAAATGTGTTTGTGACATTTGAGTATTGTTGATAAAATACAGATATCTGCTTGGGGTCTCGAAAATGCACAGAAAACTGGGAACAAAAATGGCATATTTTATGTATTTATCTTTTATGCCAAAAACATCTCCTATTCTAAGATATGGAGAATAGCCTTGTCTTCTAGTGACAACTGTTTCTTTGATTATATTGGTACTATATGATTTTTTCCACTCTACCTGACGGAAAGTTGTATGTACCAGTGCATCTCTTCTACCTACTGTAATGCCCTCCGTCAGGAAATAAACTCTGAAGGAGTTCCGCTGAAACTGTTTTGCGTACACACGATCACAACAAAGCCCGATCATCAAGAATGCGGTGACGTACAGCACGTATGACGGGACTAGATAAAGGAAGTTCAATAGCCAGTAGCCAATAGCTTCTGTTTCGTACTTGCTTCAGAGCATGTGTCGTTTTTGGTCCGTCGAAACAGCATACAGACAAGCGGTTTTCCCGATAGGAATTAGTTCCATCGGAAATATTTAAAACATGTTCTATTTCTAGGTCCGTCAGAATAAAAAAAAAAAAAAAAGTCAGATGAGGCATACACATGATCGTAATATACGATGAAAAGCTCTTGTGTACACGACATAATACACATGACTCCATGGAACTAACATTGCTTACATTCATATTTATATAGTGCCGGCAAATTATGCTGAGCTTTACAGAATATGTAGAGTTTTAGATGAACTTTCTATGTATTGGCACTGCCACATACAGCACCTCGCAAAAAAAAGTACACCCCCCCATTTTTGTAAATATTTTATTATATCTTTTCATGTGACAACACTGAAGAAATGACACTTTGCTACAATGTAAAGTAGTGAGTGTACAACTTGTATAAAAGTGTAAATTTGCTGTCCCCTCAAAATAACTCAACACACAGACAGCCATTAATGTCTAAACCACTGGCAACAAAAGTGAGTACATCCCGCCCTAAGTGAAAATGTCCAAATTGGGCCCAAAGTGTCAGTATTTTGTTTGCCACCATTATTTTCCAGCACTGCCTTAACCCTCTTGGGCATGGAGTTCACCAGAGCTTCACAGGTTGCCACTGGAGTTCTCTTCCACTCCTCCATGATGACATCACGGAGCTGGTGGATGTTAGAGACCTTGTGCTCCTCCACCTTCAGTTTGAGGATGCCCCACAGATGCTCAATAGGGTTTAGGTCTCGAGAAATACTTGGTCAGTCCGTCACCTTTACCCTCACCTTCTTTAGCAAGGCAGTGATCATCTTGGAGGTGTGTTTGGGATCGTTATGTTGGAATACTGCCCTGTGACCCAGTCTCTGAAGGGAGGGGATCATGCTCTGCTTCAGTATGTCACAGTACATGTTGGCATTCATGATTTACTCAATGAACTGTAAATCCCCATTGCCAGCAGCACTCATGCAGCCCCAGACCATGAGACTCCCACCACCATGCTTGACTGTAGGCAAGACACACTTGTCTTTGTACTTTTCACCTGGTTGCCGCCACACAAGCTTGACACCATCTGAACCAAATAAGTTTATCTTGGTCTCATCAGACCACAGGACATATGTTTATGATTATGCCCCTTCCTAACCAATGACATCGTAAAGCTTCTAATTCACTCCTTGGTTATCTCTCGCCTCGACTACTGCAAGTCTCTCTTCATTGGCTTACCTTTACATAGGCTTTCCCCCCTTCAGTCAATCATGAATGCTGTTGCCAGTCTCATCCACCTTACCAACCGTGTCTGCTACTCCTCTCTGCTGCTACCTCCATTGGCTTCCATTCACCCAACAAATTAAATCCAAAATACTATACAACTAATACTAATAAATTACAAAGCCATCCACAACTCGGCCCCCAGCTATATCACTAACCTAGTCTCAAAATACCAACCAAATAGTTTCTCCCAAGATCACCTGCTCTCTTGCTCCCTTGTCATCTTCTCCTATGCCCACCTCCAGGGCTTCTCATGAGCTTTTCCCATGCTTTTGAACTCCCTACCCCAATCTCTCCAACTGTCTCCTTTTTTTTTTTTTTCATAAAGAATTTATTGAAGTTTCCAATAGTATAATATCAGTCGATACACAATGTATCAATACAAAAGGAAAGAAAAAATAGTGCAAAATAAGAACACAGATAACATCATGAACTGCGAAGTGGTTACAAACCCCACTTATTGTATAATGCGATTTACACCGTAAACATTATCTACTATAAGCGAAAGGATCGAGCAAATTTACCCGGTAGGACCCCTTGCGGGTGGTCGGGGATTGTAGCGTAAACACTCCAAAGTGGACACTGTCAGGGTTTGTCATTGTTTGCGGGTGTTGTCACGTCCCTGAGGGAGCGTGGCGATGGATGAGGGCAAGGGGGGAATGATAAAACTGTCGGGCGATAATACGGTACGTGGGGCAGAAACAAATGGGTAAGCGGTTGACTGGAACCAGTCAGTCGGGCCAAGAACAAGGTCATCTGCGTCTGGGCGAACTTCCCACCGGGGGGGAGTCAGTGGGATTTCAGGAGAAGTAGGAAAAGTGAAAGGGACAGGCATGGGGGGGGGGGGGCAGGGGAATGGGAAGGGGCGGGGGGGAAGGGGTGTCTTCTCTCCGGGCTCCTCCACCAAAAAAGCATTGTTGTAAAGGTGTGTACGATCGTCCGCTTGGGTTCCTTTCTAATGGGGGAGACTCGCAAAAATGCAAGGGAAAAATAAAAACATGACTAGCCCTACTTGGGCCAGCGCCAGGCCATGTGGCAAAACACACGAGGGTTGATTGAAAATGAACTCATTTATGAGAGTTATCCAGAAAAAAGGCAGCCATAATCCCGAAACTGTGTCCACTTATCCCAGGTCCGTGCAAACTTCTGTGGGGAGTCACGGGCAATGTGGATGAGCTCCTCCATTTCTGCTATTTTCGCTACTTTGTTTAGCCAATCATTAATGGAGGGGATCCAACTGTCTCCTATGCTGTCCACTTTTAGGCGATCCCTGAAAACCCAGAGAAGTCTATCCAGCCCCACACCTAACAACTACTTTTATTTTCTCCATCA
Organism: Lithobates pipiens; assembly: GCF_037356315.1. Lineage (NCBI taxonomy): Eukaryota > Metazoa > Chordata > Amphibia > Anura > Ranidae > Lithobates > Lithobates pipiens. The sequence goes on along the minus strand of NW_027507789.1, from coordinate 190,001,056 downwards.
GCTCATCCCACACAGTTATTACTGTGTAAGTTACTTTTTGTATCACTTGACCCTCCCTCTAAGATTGTAAAGTCTAACAAGAAGGGCGAGTCAATTCTGCCTGTATTGAATTGTATTGTAAATGTATTGTCTGCCCTCATGTTGTAATGCACTGCTCAAACTGGTGTTACTATATAAATCCGAATACAAATAATAATTTATTATTATTTTTATTATTGAGTCAGTTTGTTCAAAAGCTCAAAAATCTATGGTTATATTTTTGGATTGTGGAACAAAACCGCATTTTTGGAATATGCACCTTAGTTGTAAATATTTAAAAGGGCTTTTGAGTGTACTAATCCATAAAGATTTAGCTGTTGGAGCCCAACAAAATGGCAGCATGGGTACTGAAAACCACCATTCTCTCTCTAGCGAGAGCTCAGGTATTTACACTGATGACCAGAAGCTGAACCCTCACATGTTCCACCCACAGTAAGGAAATGTACCACACAAAGGTAGGTACCTCACAATATTTTATAGGCAATTCTAGTTATACCTTAGGATGTGTCAAGATTTTAATTCTCGGGATAAAAACATTTGCAGAACTGTAAAATAAATATACTTTTCCTTTTAAGTCACTTCCTGCAATCACCATTTCTGGATCTATATTCTTTCCCCGTGTCTTTGCAAACCTGCCACCAAACATATTTAATAGGTTTGAATACTAATTTAGACTTCTCTCTGAGTTATAATTATAGTACTCCCATCTATTGATATAACTCAATATTAATGTGTATTTACCCAGAAATGCATAGCGTGACCACAGGCGCTCCAGATTCACTTACTGAAAATTACTTTCCTCCCGTGCTGCTGCAAACCTCAGCGATATACAAATGATTTGCAGGAAAATAAGTGATTTTTATTAGCGTTTCAAACCTGCAGAAGCCTGTCCTACTCATGCCTTCTTTGTGATGGGTAAATTGCTGTCATGGGTCCTCATTAGCTTTTTATTTACACGGTGTCACAAGGTAAGTAAATAGACTGGCTGTACCATAATCATTTTTATTTTTCACTTGGACATTAAACAATTTCATGTGTCTTTTCCTAAATCTTTCCCAAGTGAACGATGATGGAAGATCTGAGTGATTCATTATCACAGGATGGGGACTTTGATTCCCAAGAGACCAAGCTCATACAGTGCGTATGATAAAAGCGAGCCTGTACTCTCAGCAGGTAATGGCTCTGCTTACTAATGACTGCACTTCATAGATAGATTGTGGGTGCTGCACAGAGGAATTGTTAGAATGATTCCATCGTTTGATTTCATGCTCCCTGGATAGGTTATGGAAAGCCTCCGTTATCTCTGCTTTGGAATGGGAGATAACATTAATTGAGTTCCCATTTCCTAGCGATGCAGAGTACAGACGTGTCTGGAGTCATTCTGCTCAACAAGACAACATAATGCAGGACAGCAGGCCCTATCTCCTGTGATCATCTCTGGCTACAAGTCAGGCGGAGATGTTTCCGTGAACAGATATCTAACAGATATCACATCTATGATCACACGGTATACAGAATTTAGCAAAAATTGTCCATGCAAAAGATCATAAGAGAATAAGCTAAATCATTGATGGGCAGTCACCTGCCCAAGATCAATGTTGGGGTAGATACTTTCCCATCTTTTGTAATGTCAGGGACTGCTAGTGTTTCTTGTGTGTCTTGCGTAATGAACAAAAGTGCAGTTATCGTCTTCCCCCCCTTTACCCTTTGAGATCAGCCCCATTGTACAGAGGTCTCTCAACAAGTGGAAAAAACATCTGCACATCCCTAAATATCTCATCTTGGCCTTTAAACTAATGATATTGGGCAATTTTTTGGGAGAAAAAACAGCAGAACTAATTGAATGCTTCTCACAGTAATATAGAAAAAATATCAAACTAATGATGTGAGGTAAAGCATTATGTTGTAGATCTAGAGCAGGGGTCTCAAACCGGTGGCCCTCCAGCTGTTGCAAAACTACAAGTCCCATGAGGCATTGCAAGGCTGACAGTTATAAGCATGACTCCCACAGGCAGAGGCATGATGGGACGTGTAGTTTTGCAACAGCTGGAGGGCCACCAGTTTGAGACCCCTGATCTAGAGACTAAAGCTTCCTACACACGATCAGATTGTTGGCCAACAAAACCGTGGACTTTTGTCCGAAGGGCGTTGGCCCAAACTTGTCTTGCATACACACGGCCACACAATTGTTGGCCAACAATCACGAACGTAGTGACGTACTTTTCATTTCATGCTTTTCAGTTCGTTTCTGAACGGCCGTTCATCAACCAGTCATGTTGCGGAATTGGTGGAGATAATTATTATTGGCCTTGGAGTTATTGCTTTGACATAATTTTTTTGGTTGAATAATGATTTGATTTGGTATATTTTCTATATTTTTGAATGCATAAAATGCACTTTTTGATTAAGTTCTATTGGCAGATAGCATGTCTAATTTTTTTGTTTTCTTTTTTTAATGCACAAAAAACTATTCTGGAGAATAATACTTGGCTATGTGTTTTACTTCAAATGACAGTTTGGGAGTAGGCAGTTACATTTCAAAAATACAATGTAATATTGACAAGGAACACCAACATACCGTATATACTCGAGTATAGGCCGACCCGAATATAAGCCGAGGCCCCCAATTTACCCCCAAAAAAACTGGCAAACTTATTGACTCGTGTATAAGCCGAGGGTGAGACATGCCTGTCCATCCCTGTGTGTGTGTCCGTCCATCCCTGTGTGTCCGTCCATCCCTGTGTGTCCGTCCATCCCTGTGTGTCCGTCCATCCATCCCTGTGTGTGTGTGTGTCCATCCATCCATCCATCCCTGTGTGTGTGTGTCTCCATCCATCCATCCATCCATCCCTGTGTGTGTGTGTCTCCATCCATCCATCCCTGTGTGTGTGTGTCTCCATCCATCCATCCATCCCTGTGTGTATCCATCCATCCCTGTGTGTGTGTGTCTCCATCCATCCATCCATCCCTGTGTGTATCCATCCGTGTGTGTGTGTGTGTGTGTCCATGTGTGTGTGTGTGTGTGTGTGTGTGTGTGTGTGTGTGTGTGTGTGTGTGTGTCCAGCCTACCTGTGTCCCGAGCCTTTGTCCCGAGCCTCCGTCCCGTGCCTTGCCTCCTTGCCTCCGTCCCGTGCCGTGCCTTGCCGCCGTGCCTTGCCTCCGTCCCGTCCCGTCCCGTCCCGTGCCGTGCCTTGCCTTGCCTTGCCTCCGTCCCGTGCCCTCTTCGTCGGCGCCTCGGCGGCCATTGTAAAATTCAAAAGCTGCGCCGCCGCCTTCGCCTGTGATAGGCGGAACACTGAATTTCCCAGCAGCCTGTGTTCCGCCTATCACGGACATCGTATCATCCTCGTCCGTAGTACGAGGATGATACGATGTCCGTGATAGGCGGAACACAGGCTGCTGGGAAATTCAGTGTTCCGCCTATCACAGGCGAAGGCGGAGCCGGAGGCGCGGCTTTTGAATTATAGAATGGCCGCTGTCTGTCTGCTCGACACGCTGATCGAGCGGGCAGACAGCGATGACTCGAGTATAAGCCGAGGGGGGCACTTTCAGCCTCAAAAAAGAGGCTGAAAATCTCGGCTTATACTCGAGTATATACGGTAGTTGTATCTTTGATCATAAAAACTAGGGTATAATGGTGCTGTGGTAACTTGCCCAAAAAAAAAAAAAAAAAGCATAATAATATTATCACTAGAAAAAAAAAGCCTTTGAAAATTTGCTTCCAATAACTCCATCAGTATCACCAGCAAAGCAGCTCCATTATTATCCAATTAAAGAAGAAGAGAATGTGCGCTGCATTTTGAGATTTTATAATTTGCCATGTCACAAATGTTAATTCTCCATTACAAACACTGGTTTACAAGACCGACCGCTTCCGAGCATGCGTGTTTGTACTTTGGACTTTTGTCCGACGGACTTGTGTACATGCGCTCGGAAAATCCGACAACACACATTTGTTCGTGGAAAATTTGAAAACCTGCCATCCAACATTTGTCTGCGGAAAATTGTCCGATGGAGCATACACACATTTTCCGGCAATAGCCTGTAATCGAATATTTCCCGTCGGAACGTCAGATTGCGTGTCCGAGGCTTTACACTATATAATTTGCTTAATGGACTAAAGTGCCTGACAGTACTACAGATCTAGACGTAACTGTCAATTATTAATGCAGATGCTATATGTGTTTGGGGATATACTTATTTAATCATTTATGGCAATTATTTGACATGTCTGGTAACCCTGGCCAAATTTTTCTGATCAATTGCTTAGCAAGCTGCTGATCCAAATGAGCAGTAGGACCAGATTATATATATAGCTTTTATAAGAGCAGCATGAACAGCTAACTTTTGCTCGCGCCCGGCTGTAAAGCCACAGCCAGGCACCCACAGTTACCATGCAGAAAGGAAGGGGAGAGGAGCAAGGCTTTGTGTGCCCACATTGTTGGACCATGGAACAGGTGAGTGTCTGTTTATTAAAAGTCAGTAGCTACACTTTTTGTAGCTGCTGACTTTTAAATGGGTGGATCTCCGCTTTAATATGAGTGCTGATTGTCACTCTAAACAAGCTGCTAACAGGCTTCAGCACTACTTGAAGCTTGTTGAAATCCTGCTGAAGCCTGCTAGCAGCTTATTTACAGTGACAAACAGCACTCCTATTAAGGCCTGTGTATAATCTTTTTAAACAAGAGTTTGCTGCAAACTGTTCCTACTGTTTTTTTACAAGCCAAAGCCAGTATGAAACGGGCTTAATGCTCTTGAACTTATGGGATCCCCTCAAATTCTTATCAAGGATATAAAATCTATGGAATCCCCTCAAATTCCTATCAAGGATATAAAATCTATTTTTTCCATACCTTTTCCATGCAACCATGTGAATTTGAGCCATGTGCTCCACTTTAAAAATAAAGTATACTTGTAGGTTAACTAGCTTCCCCTCAGATATTTCTAAATTTCTACGGATAGACTTCAGTAGGTTTCGCACTAATCTACTGATGTTAAAGTGTAGTGGGATAGAGGTACACTTAGCATGATCAGCCTCCATAAGGAACACAAGCTTTATATGTGCTAGACCACATAGAGTATATACGTTTAAATGAACCATGACAGTGTAAACGGGACAATAAAGTGAAACTGTCAGAGATGTCTTCTTCCTCTGGCACTTCTATTGTGATGAGCAGTCTCTCTCCTGTTGTAATCCCCACAATGCAATATAAATGAAGGATCTACGTGGAAGATCTATAAATCCCATTTTAAGGCTGCTGCAGCTTGGTGGGGCTGGGAAGTCAGGTATAGTAATGTCTCACAGGAGTCCCCAAGACATAGAAGAAGCTGGTAGCTGATTAATTACCCAGGTTTCTGTGGATTGACCGTATAAGGGCCATGAGAGTGGTTGCGTTATGACACTTTGTGATTGGATCTTCAGATGTTCAGACAATGCTCCAAAATCCTGCTAGATGTTTGGTTTTGTAAGCTCTGTACCTTTGACTATCCCAATAATAGCAGGTGTATTGCATAGGATGTATCCACGGTGGGTGAAACTGGGGATATTAGTCAGATTGCTAGGACTGACCGCAAGCAATTTATTCAACAAGCTATGGATAATGCAGGCAGCTCAAGGCAGTTGTCAGAGGATAAGTGAATGTCAGGCCAGATGGTCAGGTCATAACTGGGTAACAAGCCAAGGTCAGGACTGGCAGATGGCAATCAGATTGGTACCACAATCTTAGATCAGGAAAGTTAGAGCAGAAGTGTAAAACCTCATACACACAATTGGACTTCCATCTGACTTTTCCGTGGATTTTGGCCCAAAGGGCGCTGGCCGTGAACTTGTTCTGCATACACACGGCAGAACATTTTCAGCCAACTTTCACCAAATCACATGGTTTTTCATCTCTTTACCACCACTCTTTGGGCAACTTCTGCTATTGTTGTCTGATCTTTAGTATTGGTTCTGAGCATGCGTGGTTGTACTTTGGACGTTAGTCCTATGGACTTGTGTACACACAATCGGATTATCCTCCATCGGACATTTGTTGCCAGAAAGTTTGAGAGCATGCACAGCAAACATTTGTCTGCTGAAAAGACGAAAATAATTGGACGATGGAGCATAAACACGGTCGGATTGTCTGATAAAAAAAGGTCTGTCGGACCGTTTGTTGTCAAAAAGTCAGATCGTGTGCAGGGGCGGACTGACAACTCATAGGGCCCCCGGGCAATAGGAGATTATGGGGCCCCTAGGCAATCAGAGATTATGGGGCCAAACAGTATACACACACACAGTATATAATCACACAGTATACACATACATGTACACACAGTATACACAGACATGTTTCTATTGGCTGAGAAGGTACTAGAGAGGTGGGGCAGCTATAATCTCAGGATTTTAAGACCAAAAGGATGTCGGTAAGGAACATTTCAGAGACAGATGTAAAAAAAAACCCCACAGATTTTTACATACTGTTCCTGGTTTCACTGAGGCTGGCAACCCTGATGGGGCCCACGGGCAGTGCCCGAGTGGCCAAATGGTCAGTCCGCCCCTGATCGTTGTGTTTGGGCCTTTAGAGAAAGCTAAGCACACTTTGGGTCAAGGATACAGGATCACTGGACAGCACAAGCCATCCAGTATTCTCTGGGCACAAGTGTGTCTGCACAGGCTTTGGCTCATGCATGCATTAAGTAGTCTTTTACCTACATAAACTTCTGTGCGCGTACTTAGACGCTAGACTGCCACTTGAGGTTTTTCTGCATGACATTAATACAGATAGAAAAAAAAATAGCCAATCAGATGTTACCACTTAAAACTTTATAAAGAGGGAGATAGGGTAATAGAAGATGTGACCTTGTTTAAATTAACCTCACACTGAATTAATTAACTAGATACAGAATTAAATGCAGCCGGTTATCTGTTTCCAGAATGATTTTTCATGTGCGCACATATCCCAGGGTCAGTCAATTAGGTAATATTTTTTTTACTGTCTGAGGCCGCGTACACACGCGCGGACTGTTTGCCCAACCTTGTTCGTCAAACAGTTTCGGCAAACAGTCCGCTCAAAATTTGCATGAGCGGACTTGCCCACACACGAGCGGACTGTTTCAACGAACTGTTTGCCAAACAGTCCGCTCAACTTTTGAAATGAACGGACTCGCCCACGTAAGGCGGAGGCAAATCCGCCCATTTCGAGCGCGTGTACAGGTAGGCGGGGCCCGCGAAGGAGACGTCGCGGGCTCCGCCGCCTGGAATGGGCTTAAAGGGGAACCCCAACGCCGAAAAAAATCGGCGTGGGGGTTCCCCCAAAGTCCACACCAGACCCTTGTCCGAGCACGCTACCCGGCCGGTCAGGAAAGGGGGGCGAGCGAGCGCGCCCCCCTCCTGAGCCGTACCAGGCCGCGTGCCCTTAACATGGGGGGGTGCCTTGGGGAAGGGGGGGCCGCGCGGCCCCCCCACCCCAAAGCACCTTGTCCCCATGTTGATGAGGACAAGGGCCTCTTCCCGACAACCCTGGCCGTTGGTTGTCGGGGTCTGCGGGCGGGGGGCTTATCGGAATCCGGGAGCCCCCTTTAAGAAGGGGGCCCCCGGATACCGGCCCCCCACCCTATGTGAATGAGTATGGGGTACAATGTACCCCTACCCATTCACCTGTGAAATAAAGTACAAAAAAAAACACAACACAGGGGAAAAAATATTTTATTGCACAGCTCCGGGGGTCTTCCGTCTTCGGGGGTCTTCTCGCCGGACTCCTCCGCTATGTGTGTGTAGCTCTTTTACTAGCGGAGGAGTCCGGCTTTCTTCCTCCCCGCCGCCGGCCTCTTCTCCCGACTTCGGGGGTCTTGTCCCCCTCTTCGGTTCTTCTGCCGGGCCACCGCGCCTTCTTGTAGCTCTTTTACAGGCGGTGGCCCGGTCTTCTGTCGCCGCTGTCGCTGTCGCCGCCTTCCGTTCTTGTTCTTCTTCTTGTTCTTCTTCTTCTTCTCCAGGAGATGTTGACACGTCGCTCCCTCCGGCCGGAATGCCAGAGCCGCGCTGTGCGGTCACTTATATAGTGACAATGGGGCGGGGTCACATGGTATATGTCACATGGGTTGGTCACATGGGTTGATGTCACATGGGGACTATGACATCGTAAGGGGGCGGGGTCACCATGTGACCAACCCATGTGACATATACCATGTGACACCGCCCCATTGTCACTATATAAGTGACCGCACAGCGCGGCTCTGGCATTCCGGCCGGAGGCAGCGACGTGTCAACATCGCCTGGAGAAGAAGAAGAAGAACAAGAGGAAGAACAAGAACGGAAGGCGGCGACAGCGACAGCGGCGACAGAAGACCGGGCCACCGCCTGTAAAAGAGCTACAAGAAGGCGCGGTGGCCCGGCAGAAGAACCGAAGGCGGCGACAGAAGAACGGAAGGCAGCGGCGACAGAAGACCGGGCCACCGCCTGTAAAAGAGCTACAAGAAGGCGCGGTGGCCCGGCAGAAGAACCGAAGAGGGGGACAAGACCCCCGAAGTCGGGAGAAGAGGCCGGCGGCGGGGAGGAAGAAAGCCGGACTCCTCCGCTAGTAAAAGAGCTACACACACATAGCGGAGGAGTCCGGCGAGAAGACCCCCGAAGACGGAAGACCCCCGGAGCTGTGCAATAAAATATTTTTTCCCCTGTGTTGTGTTTTTTTTTGTACTTTATTTCACAGGTGAATGGGTAGGGGTACATTGTACCCCATACTCATTCACATAGGGTGGGGGGCCGGTATCCGGGGGCCCCCTTCTTAAAGGGGCTCCCGGATTCCGATAAGCCCCCCGCCCGCAGACCCCGACAACCAACGGCCAGGGTTGTCGGGAAGAGGCCCTTGTCCTCATCAACATGGGGACAAGGTGCTTTGGGGTGGGGGGGCCGCGCGGCCCCCCCTTCCCCAAGGCACCCCCCCATGTTGAGGGCACGCGGCCTGGTACGGCTCAGGAGGGGGGCGCGCTCGCTCGCCCCCCTTTCCTGGCCGGCCGGGTAGCGTGCTCGGACAAGGGTCTGGTGTGGACTTTGGGGGAACCCCCACGCCGATTTTTTTCGGCGTTGGGGTTCCCCTTTAAGCCCATTCCAGGCGGCGGAGCCCGCGACGTCTCCTTCGCGGGCCCCGCCTACCTGTACACGCGCTCGAAATGGGCAGACTTTCCGAGCGGGAACAGTCCGCTCATTTCGAAAGTACAGCGGACAGGCCCACACACGGGCGGACTGTTCGCTCAAACACAGTTTCAGCGGACAGTTTTTCGGAATTTCCGAAAGACTTTGTCCGTCCAACTGTCCGCTGAAACTGTCCGCTGAAAGCCCACACACGAGCGGACTGTCCGCCCAAACACTGTTCAGCGGACAAGGTTGGGCGAACAGTCCGCCCGTGTGTACGCGGCCTGAGCGTGTTCTTGTTTGTCTAACATTATAATAGACATTTTCCTCATTAATATCAAATGCAGTTCTCTAAAAATACAAGCTACTGCCCAAAATGACCCGTAAGTTCTCCAGTCTTCCATTGGTTTAGAGCAGTCAGAAAGATACTGATTATTGGCTGAGTTACTGCATTTTGCCATATTAAATAAACCAGAAGGTCATTTACTATATAACGCCTTAAGGTGTTTAATTAAGTGAACATGGATAATATTATTATAGTTCTGAGTAAGAGTAATAATGTTGACACTTAGGGTGATTATTTCTTTATATTTGGGCCATTAAAGTGAACCCATGAGTGTGTGTAAGAACACAGATAAGGACTGGAAGATTGAGCGTTCTACCCAAGAGACAGACTGCCGCGTGTACCCATATCTATTCCACTGTCACTATACTACTGAGTCACCGCCATTAAATCACTGTGATATTCCAATCATTCCTGTGAGTTCCTGGAAGAATACTAATGAATTATACTGGCCTTTTATTAGAAAATATGAATTATCTTCATGTTTTTCTCCTTTTAATTGTGGTTTTTAAATTTACTGGCCACACGGTCTCCTTGAACTGCCCTCAATTTACGTTTTCTGGTTTCAGACAAAATGTCTTTGGTAAGAGCGTATGTTAAGACGACTAGACCATTACTCCTACATTGCTTAAAGCCACAATAAAAGGTTTATGTGCAAGGCATAGTGAATGTGTTTGAACGTTCTTTTTGTGCTTGTGAGTAGGTCATTATTAGTTCAGGACAAAGCCCGCCTAAAGGGAAAAGTATTCAAACGAAGACCACTGTATTATTGAATTAACTGTAGCGCGGACCCATTGAGTTTTTGATGTGACAGTGAAAAGGCTTGCACAGTAAAACCTTGGTTTGAGAGTAACTTGGTTTGAGAGCGTTTTGCAATATTGTTTTCATAAATTTTGACTTGATATACAAGTGATGTCTTGATATACAAGTAGCATCAAGTCACATCAGATGATTTGTTCCACAACCATTTATTCATAGGTCTTTTAGTTTATAACCAATATAAAAAGATTATAGCAATACGATGGGTTGTGTAACCATAAAATGTCTATCCACAAATGTCAGCCTTCACAAGGGGATTAGAAGCATAATCCATCAGGAGCTACAGAGTATAAAAGAGAAGAGATGCGCCTCTAAGTGTAGCAATATGGTTACATTTACTGAAGGTACAACATTTATCAACTCACATCCTCCCAACTCATCATCCTCCGCACCGCCGTCAATGTCATCCCTTCCATGCTGCGCTCCACAAGCTCTTCAAGCCTAACTTACAGATCGCTCTACTGCAGGGTAGTCTTCCCGGTCATGATTGCAGACTGACATCGGTGAGAGTCGGCGGTGCAGGGGATGGTCTATGAGGACTGGTTTATCCCGGATGCCTGCAAACTTAGATGTGCCTGTTTTAATCATCAGCCATGTGATTTGCTAAATGTTGTACCTTCATTCAATGTAACCATATTGCTACACTTAGAAGCGCCTCTCTTCTCTTTTATAGTCTGTAGCTCCTGATGGATTATGCTTCTATTCCCCTTGTGGAGGCTGACATCTGTGGATAGACATTTTATGGTTACACAAAATATCACAGGGAAGCCTATCCGACACACACCTGACAACTGTCCCCAAGCCACCCCCCCATCAAATCATACCCCGCATCTATTACGTTTTGTACCACCACCCCTTCCCTTTTAGGATGTAAGCTCTATAAGCAGGGCCCTTCTGTCCCTTCTGTATTGAGCTGTTCTATAATTGTGCTGTCCCCCCCCCCCTCTACATTGTAAAGCACTGCATAAACTGTTGGCACTATATAAATCGTGAAAAATAATCTTTTTATATGGACTATAAACTGAAGAACCTATGAATAAATGGTTGTGGAACGACTCATTTGAGTCTCCATTATTTCTTATAGAGAATTTTGCTTTGATATACAAGTGCTTTGGATTACAAGCATGTTTCTGGCACAAATTATGCTTGCAATCCAAGGTTTTACTCTGGTTAGAGATACCCATAACCACAACAGGATAGTTATCTTGGCTTGCTGTTTCCAGACAGTATGGGTCTTGATCTCATTGATGGTGGGTGCCTACAAAGTTAGATAGCTGGGCAACAGGTGTCTGGTCAGGTTAGAGAATCCATTCCAACCACAAATGTTCCCACCTGGTGCCAGTTGCTTTCTTTATACTACCTTCAGTTCCTCTATATTCCATTCACAACGTAACCACATGCCGATCATCTCCTGTATTTATACGTGGGCAGAATGGCACGGCTGGGCAAAGTAACGTAGAAAAAAGTCAGATGAAGCCCACACACAATTGTAATATCTGACGGAATGATTCCATCTGACCTTTTCTGATGGAAAGTCCGGTCGTGTGTATGCTGCATAATGCTCCCCCCGCCCCCTGTGTTCCTCCATCCAGAGTGGAGGCACTCTATATCCCCATACACACTATCAGATTTTCTGCTGATTATTTTCCTTCAGATTTACCAAAACCATGTACTGGTAATATGAGGTCAAACCTTAGGAGTTATAATTTGTATGAAATCAGACAGGCCCTCGCACTACATGGTCTTGGTAAATCTGATGACAAAAATCAGCAAAAAATCTGATAGTGTTGATGGGGCTTAATACAGGAGGTGTGTTACTAGCCAGATCACTGGGTGAAAACAGAGGGGGGAAAACTTGTACACGCGGTCGGACATTCTGACAACAAAATCCGTTGGATTTTGTCCGACGGATTTTGTCCGAAACTGTTGCATACACACGGTCGGACAAAGTTGTCAGAAAATCCGATTGTACATAACGTGATGACGTTATTTCGTTATGACGGGACTACGTTCAGGCTAGTAGCCAATAGCTTTGGTCTAGGAATTTGATCTGAGCATGCGTGGCACTTTGTCTGTCGGAGTAAGCTACACATGATCGGAGTATGTCCGATCGGAGCATTTTGTCTGAAAATTTTACCGTCAAGTATGAAAAGTTGGTCTGTCGGATATTCCGACGGAAACAGTCCGATGGAGACCACACACAGTCGGAATATCCTACAAAACGGTCCGATAGGGCACATTCTGTCGGAATCTCTGACCGTGTGTATAAGGGCTAATTAAACAAAACAAATGCAACCACCATATCTAATCGATTGGTAAACTGCAATATATTACATTTTTGGTTTTGAGCTTAATACCACTTTAATGCTCTAAACTAGAAGTCAAGTCCTTGGATACTTCCACTAACAAAGGCAATCCCAGAACTCTGGTGTAGCAGAACTGGCTTGCCTATTTCTACAATAAAGAGCAGTTTCTCTTTAAAATGTACCCGTGATTTCATTGTTTGAGTATATAATACTCAAACACTCTGCTATTGAGATTGGCCACTGAGCAAATAAAGGTCCTCCTCAGTTCCTGTGACCCAGGCCAAATAAGTACATCTATAGAACAGAGCTCCTAACAAATGCAAACCTTAAACACAGCCGGAGTCTTCAGGAAAATAGAATCCAGCTACCCAGCTAAAGGATCAAAGCAAAACACTGTTCATATGTCCTTTGTAGAAGAGATCCTATAGCTAGGCTGGCCTCCAGTAACATTAGGGTCTTGCCCTGTACCAGTTCTCTCTTGGCAGGTACATATTTGTAATGCAAACTACTCAGATAATAGAAATCAAAAACCGTATTTGTTATATCTGATGCTACAAATGGCTTATTGCATATAATGTACACTTTAAGGCCCTACATTAGGTATGTTGGATGTACACTTATGCCCCGTACACACGGTCGGATTTGCAGACGGGAAATGTTTAATGGGAGATTTTTGTTGGAAATTCCGACTGTGTGTAGGCTCCATCGGACATTTTCCATCAGAATTTCCATCACACACAATTTGAGATCCGGATTTCAGATTTTCCGACAACAAAATCCATTGTCGGAAATTCCGATCGTGTGCACACAATTCCGACGCACAAAAGTTCCACGCATGCTCGGAATCAAGCAGAAGAGCCGCACTGGCTATTGAACTCCATTTTTCTCAGCTCATCATACGTGTTGTACGTCACCGCGTTCTTGACGTTCGCAATTTACGACCAACTTTGTGTGAGTTTGAGCCAACATCCGTCAGAAAAAAAACATGGATTTTGTTGTCTGAATGTCCGATCTTGTGTACGTGCCATTAAGGCAGTGTTTCTCAAATCCAGTCCTCAGGCCCCCCCCCAACAGGTCATGTTTTCAGGATTTCCCTCAGATGAAACGGCTGTGGTAATTGCTAAGGCAGTGAAACTGATCAAATCACCTGTGAAAAATAATGGAAAACCTGAAAACATGACCTGTTGGGGGGGCCTGAGGACTGGATTTGAGAAACACTGCATTAAGGTAACACACAGCAATGCACCATGGTACTCTGCAGCAAAAATGTTGTTATATGTTTAATTAGGATGCTTTTATGCACGGGAAACCCATTGATTCCAATAAGCTGTCTTAACCACTTCAGCCCTGGAAGGATTTAACCCCTTCTTGACCAGAGCACTTTTTGCAATTCGGCACTGCGTCGCATTAACGGACAATTGCGCGGTCGAGCGATGTTGCACCCGAATGAAATTTATGTTTTTTTTCCCACAAATAGAGCTTTCTTTTGGTGGTATTTTATCACCTCTGCAGTTTTTATTTTTTTTGCACTATAAAAAAAAAAGAGAGCAACGATTTTGAAAAAAAACCCAATATTTTTTACTTTTTGCTATAATAAATATCCCCCAAAAATATATAAAAAAAAGTTTTTTTTTCTCAGTTAGGCCGATATGTATTCCTCGACATATTTTTGGTAAAAAAAAATAAAATAAAAAAACGCAATAAGCGTACAGTATATTGATTGATTTGCGCAAAAGTTTTATAGCATTTACAAAATAGGGAATAGATTTATAGCATTTTTATTATTTTTTTTTTTTATTAGTAATGGCGGCGATCTGCGATTTTACATCGGACACTTTTGACACCATTTTGGGACCATTGTCATTTATACAGAGTACTATGTAAATGATACTGGCAGGGAAGGGATTAAACACTAGGGGGTGATTAAGGGGTTTAGTGTGTCCTAGGGAGTGATTCTATCTGTGGGGGGGGGTGAGCTTCCATTGACATGACAGAGATCACTGCTCCCGACGACAGGGAGCAGTAGATCTCTGTTATGTCACTAGGCAGAAAGGGGAACATAGAGTTCCCGGGACCCACGGCGGCAAATTTAAAGGGACTTACCTGTACGCCCATTTGCCTGCCTGTGCCATTGTGCCGACGTACATCTGTGTGCGGCGGTCGGCAAGCGGTTAACATAATTCACACATGTACTCTGATCAGCTATAACATTATGACCACTGACAGATAAAGGGAATAACATTGATTATCTCTTAACAATGGCATCTGAAAGTGAGTGGCATATATTAGGTGGCAAGTGGAACATATATTGTCCATGAAGTTGATGTGTTGAAAGCAGAAAAATGGCCAAGCTTAAGGATTTAAGCAACTTTGACAAGGGCCAGATTTATGGCTAGACGACTTGACCAGAGCAACTCCAAAACTACCACTTTAGTGGGATGTTCCCAGTCTGCAGTGGTCAGGACCTACACAAACAACAAACAGAAAGGTCACAAATGCCTAGTATATTAATTCCACCACTTTATTTAGGGATAAACACTAGTTCTATCATGTTCTAGCATGTTCTACTTACAAACCAAAATGGAATGGTGGCTTATCAAGATACAGAGTCCAGATGCCTGCTCTCCAACCATATGGAAGTTTGTAGGTAGCAATACCATGTGATGTGTTTCGGGGGCATGGCCCCCTTTCTCAGAGCGAAGACCCAGTCTTCAGTTGACTGCCTGTGAGGAGAAAGTGGAGGCAGGTCAGGGCTGAGCCAGGCTGTGTGTCAATGAACACACTAAGCTCAGCCTGGGATCGTGTCCACACAAGTGCCCCTATATCAAGCGTCTTGCTGTGGGGGCCCTTATCAGGAGAGAGGAGCAAGGGGTGCCACTGGGGGACCTCAGAAGAGGATTGGGGCTCCTCTGCGCAAAACCATTGCACAGAGCAGGAAAGTATAACTTACTTGTTTGTTTATTTTTTTCAAGAGACATGAAAACACTATAAATCTTCTTGGGTATCTGTCTCCAATAAGACAAAGATCAGGCAACCTGATCTCTAGAACATTTAGCTGTTTATGGTGATGCAGACAGGTGCCATCAACCCATATTATATGGGGTCAATAGAAACGGATAACATCTGTATACACATGCAGATGTATCATTTGCATGATTTCATCTTCTATCATTCAAGAATGAAATATGAGCAGAGGATTATTTGGCAGTGGTTGGCTGGTTGGTTGGTTGGCAGTGGCACCAATATGCAAGTACTATCCAAGCCTTTTCTGCATTTGTCTTCTGAAGCAAACCTTTCATTTTAATCCATCTCTGTATGTTTGACCAACTTTTAAAGTGGAAGTCCACCCTAATGCCGCGTACACACGATCGGAATGCCAGAAAAAGACCGATGAGAGCTTTTCATCGGAAAATGCGACCGTGTGAGCTTAGCTGTCTGAATTTCCGCCAGCCAAAAATTGATAGCATGTTCTCAATTTTCCAGACGGAAAAACTTTCTATCGGTAATTCCGATCGTTTGTATGCAATTCCGACACGCCAAAAATCACGCATGCTCAGATTCAACTACGAGACAGAAGCTATTGGCTACTGGCTTTTGAACTTCCTTTTTCTAGTCCCGTCGTACTTGTTGTACGTCACCGCGTTATAAACGATCGGAATTTGATGTGACCGTGTGTAGGCAAGACAGCTTGAGCAGTATTCCGTTGGAATTCCATCGGGAAAACCATCAGAGCTTTTTCCGACGAGAATTCCGATCGTGTGTACGCGGAATTATACTTAAATTCTCACCCTGCAATCAATAATGTGAGCCAAGTTCAGCCTTGTGTCTGAAAATGAAAAAAACCAAACAGTTTTTCTACCTTTATTTTGCAGTATCCAGTGCCGTCACATGACTTTGAATCTAAGCAGGGCAATAACTTCTCTGCAGGATGTGGAAACCTTTCAAAAAGATCTGAACAAATGAATGGGGTGGGCAACTACATGGCAAATGAGGTTTAGTGTAGAAAAATGTAAAATAATGCATTTGGGTGGCAAAAATATTAATGCAATCTATACACTGGGGGGAGAACCTCTGGGGGAATTTAGGATGGAAAAGGACCTGGGGGTCCTAGTAGATGATGGGCTCAGCAATGGCATGCAATGCCAAGCTGCTGCTAACAGAGCAAACAGAATATTGGCATTAAAAAGGGGATCAACTCCAGAGATAAAACGATAATTCTCCCGCTCTACAAGACTCTGGTCCGGCCGCACCTGGAGTATGCTGTCCAGTTCTGGACACCAGTCCTCAGGAAGGATGTACTGGAAATGGAGAGAGTACAAAGAACGGCAACAAAGCTAAAAAAGGGTCTGGAGGATATTAGTTACGTGGAAAGGTTGCGAGCACTGAACTTAAGTCACAGCCCATTGATTTCAATGGCACCTGTTTCCATCTATGTAACTTTGAAAATCAGCGACTTTGAAAAGGTACCTGCAATGCTTTGATGCGACTTTGATCCAGAGAGTGTAAAGTTGCATCAAAGTCACACTCCAAAGTCAAACTCCAGCCTTAGGCTACATTTCCACTCTCCAAAGCTGTGAGATTTAGAGTGCGACTTTGAGTGCAGCTTTGATCCAACTTTACACTCTAGATCAAAGTCGCATCAAAAGTCGCATCAAAGTAGTGCAGGCACCTTTTCAAAGTTGCATAGATGGGAACGTTTGTGATTGAAATCAATCGACTGTGTCCAAAGTCACATGACACGTCACACTAGTGGAAATGGAGCCTTAAACTCATTACTCATATGTAGCTACCTCAGCTGAGTGCCCATCACAGTGCCACACCATGCACACAGTGCCCATCACAGTGCCACACCATGCACACAGTACCCATCACAGTGCCACACCATGCACACAGTGCCATACCATGCACACAGTGCCACACCATGCACATAGTGCCCATCACAGTGCCACACCATGCACACAGTACCCATCACAGTGCCATACCATGCACACAGTGCCACACCATGCACACAGCGCCCATCACATTGCCACACCATGCACACAGTGCCACACCACACACACAGTGCCCATCACAGTGCCACACCATGCACACAGTGCCCACCACAGTGCCACACCATGCACACAGTGCCCATCTCAGTGCCACACCATGCAAACAGTGCCGATCACAGTGCCATACCATGCACACAGTGCCACAACATGCACACAGTGCCCATCACATTGCCACACCATGCACGCAGTGCCCATCACAGTGCCACACCACACACACAGTGCCCATCACAGTGCCACACCACGCGCACAGTGCCACCACAGTGCCACACCATGCACACAGTGCCCATCTCAGTGCCACACCATGCACCCAGTGCCATCACAGTGCCACACCATGCACACAGTGCCATCACAGTGCCACACCATGCACACAGTGCCATCACAGTGCCACACCATGCAAACAGTGCCGATCACAGTGTCACACCATGCACACAGTGCCATACCATGCACACAGTGCCACAACATGCACACAGTGCCCATCACAGTGACACACCACACACACAGTGCCCATCACAGTGCCACACCATGCAAACAGTGCCGATCACAGTGTCACACCATGCACACAGTGCCATACCATGCACACAGTGCCACAACATGCACACAGTGCCCATCACAGTGACACACCACACACACAGTGCCCATCACAGTGCCACACCACGCGCACAGTGCCCATCACAGTGCCACACCATGCACACAGTGCCCATCTCAGTGCCACACCATGCACACAGTGCCCATATCAGTGCCACACCATGCACACAGTGCCACACCATGCACACGGTGCCCATCACATTGCCACACCATGCACGCAGTGCCCATCACAGTGCCACACCATGCACGCAGTGCCCATCACAGTGCCACACCATGCACACAGTGCCCATCACAGTGCCACACCATGCACACAGTACCCATACCATGCACCCAGTGCCCATCTCAGTGCCACACCATGCACACAGTGCCCATCTCAGTGCCACACCATGCAAACAGTGCCAATCACAGTGCCACACCATGCACGCAGTGCCCATCACAGTGCCACAACAAGCACACAGTGCCCATCTCAGTGCCACACCATGCAAACAGTGCCAATCACAGTGCCACACCACGCACGCAGTGCCCATCACAGTGCCACAACAAGCACACAGTGACCATCACATTGCCTCGCTATGCACACAGTGCCCATAACAGTTTCGGGAAGTGAGACCTCCATGCAGAATTCATAAATAAGTAAATAAGGTTGTCCCTGAATAACCGGAAGAAGCCGATTGTCTAGCTTTGATTAGACTTTCTAAGCTTGTTCATCAGCTATACAGAAAATTAATAATGTCAAAGATAAAGATATTTTATTTTACATATAATTAAAATAAATCTTTTAATTTTTTTGACTGGACTTCCACTTTAATGCATTACTCGTAGTGTCCACACCGGTTTCCTGTCTATCATTTATCTTCTCATAGAACCAGTGCCTACTACATTTCTTCTCATATTGCTGAATTTCTATGTCACTTCTAATATCCTTACTGTTTACACCAGGGAGCTCCCTGTCCCAGGCATATACAGTTTTCTCTTATTGCATTTTTAACAAGAACAAATATAGAAGGGGCACTAGAAACCGAGGAAAGGAGAACAAAGGAAAGGAAGGTCACACAAAAAGAAAAAGGATATTAAAAGATAAATATTTATTTGAACTCTGTGAGCCTTCTACAACAAGTCCAGATATTTATTCAGTAGGAACTGCTATTTCCATCTTCTACACGGGATAAGAATCTAGACCCGCTTCTGACAGGTTCTTTTTTTTTGTCACCACCATGTAAACACTGTTGCATATATACTGTATATCAGGGGTCTCAAACTGGCAGCCCTCCAGCTGTTGCAGAACTACAAGTCCCATCATGCCTCTGTCTGAGAGAGTCACGCTTGTAATGCCACATGGGACTTGTAGTATCACAACAACTGGAAGGCCACCAGTTTGAGACCCCTGCTGTATATGGTTATAATACATCCCATGCTATGCTATGTAATGTTCTTCACTAAATAATAGGATTGTGCAATTCGTTTCGTAACGAATCGAAATTCGGCCGA
Organism: Lithobates pipiens; assembly: GCF_037356315.1. Classification (NCBI taxonomy): domain Eukaryota; kingdom Metazoa; phylum Chordata; class Amphibia; order Anura; family Ranidae; genus Lithobates; species Lithobates pipiens. The sequence continues at coordinate 189,981,319 of NW_027507789.1, read as the reverse complement.
ATTTTGCATCTTTTGGACATTCGGATGCATCCGAAAGTCCGAATAAAAAAATAACGAATACAAAAGAAATATAACGAATGAATTCGAATGAATTCGACATGATTCGGTAATTCTTTAAAGATCTAATGAAACAAAAGGTCAGCTAAAAGTAAATCTTATAGTAAAATCAGCTAATTAATTTTGTGCCGGAGGATGGATTACTGGCAAAGTGCATTCCTGAGAACTGAGTTAGAAGGGTGTTGTATTGTATTTGAGCCGAGGAGAAGAGACGTTGTCATTGTATGTGTTAAAAGATTCAATAAACAAACGACTTTCCAAACTACGAATCATTATCACAAATGTCTATACATACATAAATAGCGAATTTCAACGAATACGAACGAATGAATTCGACACTCTACGAATAATAACGAATTATCCGAAAACTTATTAACATAACATAACGAATATAACAGAACGAAATGATGTATTTTACGAATGACAACTAACCGAAACTAAACAAAATTTTCCGTTGTGCACAAGTCTAGTTCTTGCGTTTGGTTCCTGTTTTAGCTAGTACAGATGTATTTTACGAATGACAACGAATCGAAACTAAATAAAATTTTCTGTTGTGCATCCGATCACTATTTCCTTTATACAGTAGGACTAACGGCCTAATTTACAAAGGAATGGTATGGCCTTGGTAAAGCACATTATAAAACATAGCAATGTTTCTCGTGTCAGAGTTCTTTTCTGCAAGGTTATGCAGATGGAAATCTTTGGGGCACCACAGCCTGAAATTTATAAACGACTTGAAATACAGGCAGTAGAGTCAATACTGTTGTATCCAGCAGATAGTGTTATTTCTTTATTTTATTTTAGGTACTTAATAGCGCCATCAATTTACACAGCACTTTAGATATACATATTATAGATTTACATTAGCCCATGCCCTCAAGGAGCTTACAATCTAAAGTCCCTAACTCACATTAATACCTACACATACCAGGGCCAATTTAGATAGGAGCCAATTAACCTACCAGCGTGTCTTTAGAGTGTAGGAGGAAACCAGAGTACACGGAGGAAACCCACACAGGTGCAGGGAGAACATGCAAACTCCAGGAGGGTAGTGTCGTGGTTGGGATTTGAACCAACAGCCCTAGTGCTGCTAAGCCAAAGTGCTAACCTGCCCTTTGCTCAAAATAGAACCCTTAGTGTTGCCTAAAGGCCAAAAACACTTAAGATTTTTTGATGCAGTAAACAAGGGTTAGAACCGCTTTCAGATGTTTAACCACTTCAGTCCCGGAAGATTTGGCTGCTCAATGACCAGGCCATTTTTTTGCGATGCGGCACTGCGTCGCTTTAACTGGAAATTGCACGGTTGTGCGACGCTGTACCCAAACAAAAGTGTTTTTTTCCCCCACAAATAGAGCTTTCTTTTGGTGGTATTTGATCGCCTCTGTGGTTTTTATTTTTTGCGCTATAATCAAAAGAAAAGTGACAAGTTTGAAAAAAACACAATGGGGGTTATTTGCGAAAGGCAAATCCAATTTGCACTGCAAGTGCACTTGGAAGTGCAGTCGCTCTAAATCTAAGGGGTAGATCTGAAATCAGGGGAAGCTCTGCTGATTTTATCATCCAATCATGTGCAAGCTAAATTGCTGTTTTTTATTCTCCTTACATGTCCCCCTCGGATCTACAGCAACTTTACTTCCAAGTACACTTAAAGTGCAAAGTGGATTTTCATTTAGTAAATAACCCCCAATATCTTTTACTTTTTGCTATAAATATCTCATATTTTTTTTTATCAAAACAAATGTTTTTTCCTCAGTTTAGGCCAATATGTATTCTTCTTTATATTTTTGTTCAGAAAAATCCCAATAAGCGTATATTGATTGGTTTGCACAAAAGTTTACAAAACAGGGGCTTTTTATTATTATTATTTATTTTTTTTACCAGTAATGGCGATCTTTGATTTTTATTGGGACTGCGACATTAAGACAGACAAATCGGACACTTTTGAAATGTTTCTGAAACCACTGACATACTGGGATCAGTGCTATAAAAATGCACTGATTACTGTGTAAATGTCACTGGCAGGCAAGGGGTTAACACTAGGGGGCGATCAAGGAGTTAATTGTGTTCCCTAGGTGTGTTTCTAACTGTAGGAGGGATGGGACTGTCTAGGAAGAGAGAGAGATCGGTGTTCATACTTAGTATGAGCACACTATCTGTCTCCTCTCCCCTGAAAGAACCGGGATCTGTGCGTTTACATACATGGATCCTGGTTCTCGGTCTGTCACGATGGATCGCGGGAACCCAGCAGTCATTACGCCCGCCGGACGCTTGCCTCGGCTCCGGGCACAAACTGCGGGCGTATGTGCCCCTAGTGGCCAAAAGGCGAAGCGACGTAAGGTAACGCCATTCTGCCGCAGTAAAACTGTGGCGGCTAGTCGACAACCGGTTAATGCTGTATGTGTTCCCATTGGAGATATTCACCTAACTTCAGCATATCATGGTAACTACTGGAAATAGGGATAAGGAAAAACAAACTGCTTTATAGTAACTTTACTGCTGTTGAAGTGACAAGTTCTGTCCCCCACAATCTCTAAAAAAAAGAAAAAGGGATTTTGACTTACCCGTAAATTCCTTAGCCTGGACTACAGTAACCTAAAGGTAGCCTGTATGTAACCCGTGATTTATGAATATAAGCCATGTATCTTGAACTGTAAGATGAATATAGACTTTTGGCTGGACGAAGGGCATTTATACACAACACCAGGCACCTACGGTATAGAAAGGTATAAAATAATATTTTGTAGACATTTAAATTAGGTACCCTTGAGTTTAAATATATGCTGCTATGCAGAACATAAATTGTTATCACTCCATAGTGTAGCAAATCTGTTGTTATGGAGGCAAACGTCATTAGATCAAAACCGGTTAATAGACTTTGCAAATTACACCTGGATCACACCAAACTAAGATCAGCAAACACACAGCCCTATTACATAAGCCAAATATGTCAGCTGCTACTTAAAGTGTTACTATACTGCCAACAGTAAAATCAGTCTGTATATGCAGTAAAGCATGCTTATTATACTCGCTGTGGAACCTAAGGGGTTAATCCTGTGCATTGTGTAAAAAGGCTGTTTGATTCGGTCTTCTCTGATCCTCCCCTTCTGTCCCCAATCCATCTGCTGATAGAGCCCTAGCATAGCTCCCAACTCTCCCTGATTTGGAGGGACTGTCCCTGATTTGGAGCAAAGTCCCTCTGTCCCTCATTTTGCTCTGATCTATATAGATGTATATAAAATGCACTTTTTATCTATCAAAAAGTGTTTCCCAGTGCTAAACCTTTCATCTGATTTCTAAATTGCTGCATTTGTACATTTTAAAAGCCAATATAAAGAAATAGTGGTTTAAAAAAAAAAAAAAAAAAGCCCTTGTGGGTTTAACCTTTTTTTCTTGTTAATTCTCCTTTAAGGGGGTGTAGAAGGGGGCGTGTCCTATGCCTACATACGTTTGTTAGTAGGTGTCCCTCATTCCCATCTCAAAATGTTGGGAGGTATGCCCTAGGAGAAACTCTGCACATGATCAGTTTGGTGCGTATTACTAGAGAGTTTTTTTTTTGGGTGGGGGGGGGGGGTGCATGTGTTCGGGCACAAGGCCAATCAGCACTGTCCAGACAGAGGGTCTGGGGTCAAGCAGCCTCACAGGACAGTCAGAGAAGAATGCATTCTCCTCCTACGAGCTTTAACCAGTGCTTGGCCGGACACTGATAGAAGTCACGAGACTGCTATTTACTGCTGTTGAGAAAAGGTATTTAGCAGTTTATATTTATGAAAATAATTGCATTTTCTGTGTACCGTAGGAGACCAGATATAGCGAATGCAGGGTCCTGGGTTTAGTAACGCTCTAAATAAGAGCAGTGTTGTATTCCTTGAATAGATGCCAACATTTGGAGATGGGTATGATCACAAAAGATATAAATCTGCTCCCAATGTGGCATGACATGTTTATGATGTTATAGAGATTTTCCATGTTTCATAAGAAAGCTGCTGTAAAAATACCAGGGTTCACCGATAGCACAGATCATACCATGTGTATGCTTCCTGAGGAGGTCATCAATAAAAGGTGTTGCACTTATGAAGATGTGCTGTTAATTATGGTGCTAAAAAGTGCTTCTGTGTTACAAGTGAAAGGGGAATCTCTCCAACTTGTCAGTTGTAGTTGTTAAAGTTCCTCCCATCTCCAGATACTGTATACCTGTCAGCATGCTGCAGAATTGTACTGTTTATCACTGGAAACTCTCAGTACACATGACAGGAATTCTCGCCGTCTGCATATTTTTGATTGATGACAGTTATAAACAGTCTTAAAGCCTGTACGCCATACAGAATACATCTTATGGTGAAAAAGTATGTGCCATGACAGGTGCAAATTAAAGCAGAACCACATAGATCAGAGGCAGGTATGTGATGATACCACCTCAGAAACATGGTTGATACACTAAGCCAGCCATTCTCAACCAGGGTTCCGTGTAACCCTAGGGTTCCTCCAGAGGTGGCTAGGGGTTCCTTGAGCTGTGGCTGATTTACCTCCTGTTTGATGGTGCCTACATAGTTCTGAGCCAATGCCATTTGGAGAAGCCAGTGGTATGATACCAATGATCTTTATAGCAGTCTGTAAGGGGTTCTATTCTTACACTGACCACTAAAATAAGGGTAGGGTTGCCACCTTTTCTTCAAGCCAAACCCGAACATTTTTACGGCGCATGGCAATTTTTTTGTAGTACACGCTATAGGATTGTAAAATACCTTGGGTTACCCAAAAAGAGTAGTAATGAAGTGTGCTACAGTGAACAGTTGCTATAGCCAAATTGCATTAAAAGTGGGGGGACTTAAAGGGGCATGAGTAAATAAAACAAAAGCATTTAGTGTACCCATAAAATATGATTTGATTAATAAAAGAAATGTCAGTGAAAATAGCCTACCTTAAAAGTGGACACTGTCAGCCAGTAGAGCAGTGGACGGTGTCAGTAGGGCAGTGGACAGTGTCAGTAGGGCAGTGGACGGTGTCAGTAGAGCAGAAAATGGTGTCAGTAGGGCAGTGGACAGTGTCAGTAAGGCAGTAAATGGTGTCAGTAGGGCAGTAAATGGTGTCAGTAGAGCAGTGGACAGTGTCAGTAGGGCAGTGGACGGTGTCAGTAGGGCAGTGGACGGTGTCAGTAGGGCAGTGGATGGTGTCAGTAGGGCAGTGGATGGTGTCAGTAGGGCAGTAAATGGTGTCAGTAGGGCAGTAAATGGTGTCAGTAGGGCAGTGGACAGTGTCAGTAGGGCAGGCAGTAGACAGTGTCAGTAGAGCAGTGGATGGTGTCAGTAGAGCAGTGGACGGTGTCAGTAGAGCAGTGGACGGTGTCAGTAGAGCAGTGGACGGTGTCAATAGAGCAGTGGACGGTGTCAATAGAGCAGTGGACGGTGTCAATAGAGCAGTAAATGGTGTCAGTAGAGCAGTGGACAGTGTCAGTAGGGCAGGCAGTAGACAGTGTCAGTAGGGCAGTAAATGGTGTCAGTAGGGCCAGGTGAATCCCGGACAGGTGCAAACCCCAAGTAAGGGGCATTGTTCCCACTGACTCCCAATGAATGTGTTTTATCAGGGTGTTCCCCGAGACCAGAAAATTATTTTAAGAGTACCTCTGGGCTAAAAAGGTTGAGAAAGGCTGCACTAAGCCTTGAACGGAACCTCTGGGTGTCACTATGTAGACTATTCTTTCTCAGCCAGTGCTTCTACAAAGGCTCTAGAGGCACATTTAGTAGTGAGTACTGAATTGATCTCTTGCCTTATGGTGCCTGCATAGTTCCAACACTGTTGCCACTTGGCAGAGCCAGCACATGAGATCAGTAGAGCTTCTCCTCCCCTTTAACAAGTAAGAAAATACTGACAAGAATTATCATGTTAGCTGCCTATTCTTTTCACTGGCCTTTAGTGTAAAGGGGCCCCTTTGCCATTGATCAACATTGCGGTATGGACAATGTGCAGTGAGCTGTAGGTTTGTTCAGTTTTAACACGAGATCCTCTGTGGTACAAAGGTTGAGAAGGACTGGTGTAGACGTTCAGATTCTGATTCAAACTTAATGATGTACTATGAAAATGTTTTCTAGTCTTTGGCAGTCATGCTAGTTTCTCATATTTCCCAAAGTCTGAGTGAGTGCTCGGGATTCTTGGGAGCAATGTTAAGAGAAATCAATTTTTTTTTTTTTTTTACTCTAGCACCAAGGGGCTGAGAGAGCAGCTTGTATGGGTCTTAAACTGACTCAGCTCAACTGATTTACTTAAACAGACCATACACTTCTATAAAGGCGGGAGGAAAACTCCCCTAAAAACAGGTGGGACTTTTTAGGCTCAGAAAGTGTACAGACACAGGCTGGACAAAATGTAAATTCAAAGTGTTCATTAGTATCAAAAGTTAAAAATATTGATAAAAAAATAAATATAGTACATACGACAATATTACATAGAATTGAATGGTCAGTGGCTGCAAGGCACAAAATAGCACTAATCAATGTACAATGATAGAATATGTGTATAAACCAAACGTCAACATGTTTCGGAGTCCTAGACTGTGTGGTTCTTTCTATGTTGGGAAAACCAAAAATGAACCGTGTAAAAGAATTTATAGGCATGTACTCAGCATGCAAACTGCCAATCCTGAGTTGCCCCTAGGTAGACACGTCCATTTTATACATGAGGTTTTTTTTCCCAGGGTTAAGTTTAGGGCCTTGGATCGGGTCCACCTCACCTCCCCGGTGGAGATTGGAATACACTTCTCCACCAGAAAGAGCTGATGTGGATCCATTCTCAAAGGGCCACCACATACCCAGGCCTCAACAAGGCTGTACATTACAAGCCCTTTTTGGAGGGCTTTGTCTCAGGAGGGATGGTGCTATGATTCCTTTTTTGGTCCTTTCTGTGATTCCTTTTCGCTCCTTTCACCCCCGCCTTTGAGTGGTAACAGCGCACTTAGTCCCCCACTTTCCCTTTTTTTTTATCATCATCCTTGCCCTGCTTGTGTTCCCGCTGTTACACCTGGCACGCTCAGGCTGGTGGATTCAAATATACGCTGACGCTTAGGAGATGTGTTCCCTTGTATCATCACTGTCTACATCTCATCGGCTTCCTTTTGCCGTCCACTTCCGGGTTGCTATTTTCCTTTGCACCCGTGAATTTTGGTCATCCTTTCCACCTGTCTGGGTGCCGCTTGTTTTTAGCAATGCCAGTCACCCCACAGGCTGGGACAGCCCTGTTGTGTCAGCGGGTTCTGAGCATGTGACGTCACCCTGCACACCACGCCCCATCCTTGTGGGGCTGTGCGGGGTGGTGCCACGTACTCCATTCCCAGGAGATTACCGTTTTGGCATTGAGCGCACCTGGGGCATAATATGGGATTATGTCCCCCCCCCACTCCCGCTTCATCAGCTCTGAACCCTCTCCCTGGGAACAGAATTCCAAGCTGTATCTGACTAGGGATTACCAAATACTCATGGTTGCCTACAAGGCTGGGGACTATCATTGCTCATGAAGTAACTTCTTACATGATATGTGCATTTATGTACATTTCACTTATTACTTTTTCTAATACATCCCTGTGCATGTGTATATACATATATTCCATATTTCCCCCCCCTTGTGTTTCACATTAGGTTATCTCTGTGTATATCCCATGGGCCAAGCCTGAGCTGGGGGGGGGGATTTTTTGCCACCCCTCCCTCTGGGCTTTCAGCTGCTGCAGAGAAAGAGACACACACAGAGGATCAGTCCTGTATTTGCCCTCCCTGTGCGCCGTTCTCTTTCCCCTGAAGCCCCCCTACACACACTGTCCATGTTTGGGGCCATACACCTACACCCACACACTTTACGACCGGCGGATGTGTTTGTAGAGTGTTTTTAGAGCCATTGCATCCCCATAGTGTAACATAGCCTGCCTACACAAAGCTCCAGCCAGTTAAGAAAACAAAAACAAATGATTCTCCCTGTACAGGCCACAGCATCTACGTGAATGAACCCCAAGATCTCATTCACACACACAAAACTTTATTACCTCAAAACAGATTTATGTTTTAGATTTAGCAGAAACTTTGTAATTTATGTTCTGTTTGTGTCCGCTAATAATGATTTTAGTGTATTTTTAGAAAAAATATAATTTTGATATTGAAGGATTCACAAGGGCCCTGTCAGGTAGCTGATCCCCGTCCTCCACCCTACTGACCCCTATTCCCGGCTTTGCTGACCCCTGTACAGTGTACAATAGACTGCTGACCCCTGCACATTGCCCTACAAACTAATAGCCTCTGCACACTGTGGTACAACTGCCCTGCTGATCCCTGTCCTCTGCCCTACTGCACTCCCCTACTGACCTTCCATCTTTTGCCCTGCTGACCACCTGTACACTGCCCTACTGCCCCCTGTCCTCTGCCATGCTGTCACCCTGTACACTGCCCTACTGCCCCCTATCCTCTGCCCTGCTGACACCCTGTACACTGCCCTACTGCCCCCTGTCCTCTGCCCTGCTGACACCCTGTACACTGCCCTACTGCCCCCTGTCCTCTGCCCTGCTGACACCCTGTACACTGCCCTACTGCCCCCTGTCCTCTGTCCTGCTGGCCCCTGTACACTGTGGTGTAGACAACTAACCTTATACTCTGCCCTGTTTGACTCCCTGTACACCGTCCTGCTGACCTCCCATCCTCTACCCCCCCTGACATTTTTTACTGCACCCCCACATCAGACAGGCTAGATCCAGTCCTGTACCCAACAGCTCTTTCTGTTGGCTGTAAACAGTCTAGAGAAAAATAGAACATGGTCAAATCTGTCCAGAAGCATCCATGTTGTGGGGAAGGTTTTTAGAAGCGATGGGAAACGCATACTGTGTACAGTAACTGTGCAGACCTAGCCCTCATATTGGCACATATTCCATTTCCTAAGTATGCAAGTTGATATATTGATATTTTTAGACCTTGAATGATGAAGGCTGACCATGGGGTCTTTTATTGGGCAAAATTTTGGCACACTCTTGGCCACCATTCCACCCTACCCTATATCCAGGACAAATGCCATTTTTATTCACATCATGGATTTTTCATCAAATTTAATTAAAACCAAAGAATAGAGACGCTTACACAAGCTGTCACCGTAGCAATATGTTTTCATGTTTTTTTTATTTTATCGCTTCATTTGCCAGCAATGTTTGTAGTATAGGGATTGGCTGGCAAAAGTCTGACTATTCTTAAAAAACGCATCTGGGATGGCGATGTACCGCTCCTTTTTGTAAAGTTTAATTTTGCCTGACAGCATAACCCTACTCTTATATAAATGTAAATATATGGAGAAATATGAACATGACAGCAGGTCATGTGTTGGTTAATTAAAGGGAAATAAACTACAAAGACAGGTTAGACTCTCCTTTTAGGTAAACGATTGCACACAGCAAGACGAATGGTGAGATTCTTCCTGATGTATGGGCACTGATGAAGGAGAACGATTTCCTAAGGATTTCTCTCTCTGTGATCTGCCAGTAGGGATTTGAACCAGCTGAGTGCTGCACCATCCAGGCCACAAAATTCCTGTAGGCGATCTATTTAATATTCATTATCTGTAGTATCAAATGTTGCAGAGAGATCAAGAAGAATTAGGATTGAATGTTCACTCATCATCGGAACAACATTTAGAATGTAAAGTTTGTACATGCGAGTCTTGTGTAATGCGATTTCTTGACTGAAGTGGGTCAGAGGTGGATAGTTGACCAGCTGTCCCGCAGTGACCTTTTAATGGCTGTTTGCATACTTTATGTGTTTTCATAGCAGAAGACTTATTTCTCAGTGCAGTACACATAGCAACCAGTCAGAATCCATCCTGTACTGATTTGACTTGGGCACAGTGAATTCTGATCGATGGATTTAAAAATTGTTTCTGAACAAATCATTAGCCTGACATGGACAGGATGACACAGCTTCAAAACATATCTCAATCCTCTCTTAAAAAAAAGAAAAATATAATTTGTAAGGCAGAGCAAAATAATCAAGTTTACAGATGGGACCTTTATGTTATGCATCTATGTGCTCCTTAATTATCCTTTACATCTAAATGTTAGAAACATTCAGGTTTGATCTTGGTGACACGGAGTCTGTATGAAAGCATTCCATACACAGCTTTACACAAGACAAGAAAAATGTGTTCGTTTTCTTTTTAGTTTCATTCCTTTTTCTTTTTTGTTTGTTTTTCAGGTCATTCGTTATGATTGCAATTCGAAAATTCGTAAATTCAAAAATCAAAAAAAAAGAAACTCTGAAAATTTGAAAGAACAACTAACTTTTAATAACTATTAAATTATAGGTATTGGAATTTTCTTTCAAATTTGGCTGTTAGTGAACGTAACTAATACTAATTTATCCAAAGTTACAATTCACACAATTCACACTTACAGTTCTTCGAAATAACGAATGCTGCATCTAAACAAATTGAATGGAACAAATTAATAATAATACAATGTTTTTATTATTGTTGTTGTTTATTATTATTTTGTTACATTCCATTCGTTTAGATACAGCATTTGTTATTTCAGATAATTCGTAACTTCGGATAAATTCATATTCGTTACGTTCACTAACAGCCAAATTTGAAAGGAAAGACTGGAGATTAAGACTGACCAAAGCCAGAAAAAAAAAACTCGGTCAAACGCCTTCCTCCCCGGGCTCCCCCAGCACCTTCCCTCTTTCTCCCTCTTTTTTCTATTTTTCTCTTTACTTACTATAACTTGTCTTTAATTGTTCAGAAATTAGAATATGGGCTGCCCGTGAATTTCTCGATACACATGTGTATATACATAACAATACAGTATTAGAGCCAAGTAGTCTCAAGACAGTATACGATATTTACACAACCTCCAATATGAACACCGACTGTACTGATATACGTTGTTATTTACCGTACCATGATATTAAGGAGGCTGCAACCTCCACTGTTGATGGCTCCTACTGTAACCTGTGGGCGTTGCCCTATTTTTTGAAAATTTTATAAACTTATATTTGAAAAAAAAAATTTGAAAGGAAATTCGAATACCTATAATTTAGTAGTTAGTAATATTTGAGTTATTATTAGTTATTTCAGATTTTTCGAATTTTGGGGTTTTTGAATTTCAAATATCCGGATTTACAAATTTACTAATCTTCGAATATTCGAATTTAGAAATATTCAGAAAAATTTGTTAAACAGGTTTTAGTTAATTCAGAGCTTTCTGAATTAACGAATTTGTAGAAATTCCTTAAACTAACTTGGGGAACGAAACGATTTGCACATGTCTACTTTACACTGTCTCTCTGGTACATACCCTGACTGGACATTAAAAGAGCACAATTAATGCTGTGTAGTAACTACAGTACAAGTTTTTGCTAGTAAAGGTACTAAACGTGTTTTGCTAGTAAAGGTATTAAACGTGTCGAAGATTTTTTTTCAGTTTTAAAAAATTTCAACCTTATGAAGCATACAAGGTGCTTATTTATCTCATAATGTGCATTAAAATAAATTAAAAAAAAGCCAACAATCGGTGGATAGAGTGGAATGCATTGATGGGACTAATAATCTATATATATATATATATGAGCAGAGTAGAATATTGGAAGGAAGACCTATTTTAGAACTTCCAAAGCGGAAATGTAACGGGCAACTCGATAACACCTTAGTAGTATAGTAGTTTCCTTTATTTGGCTACATCATATATACAGGATAAATGCTGACATGTTTCGGCTATTACAGCCTCATTTATGTAATGAGTAGGGCTGTAACAGCTAAAACATGTCAGCATTGATCCTGTGTATATGATGTAGCCAAATAAAGGATAATACTAAGGGGTTATTGAGTTGCCAGTTACATTTCTGCTTTGGATGTTTGAACAGCGGAGTGGAGGTTCCCAGCAAGCATTTCTCAATTGTGCGGTTGAGCTTGGGTATCTTCTGTTTCTATTTTAGAACTTTACTGTGGATGGCAAAGCTGCAGATCAGCCTTGTGGTTGAGGAGAAATCTCAGAAGTCATATTTAGAGGCAGCTTTGCTTTAAATGATCCAATCATAACACAAAGCATGCCGGGATCGTCACAAGTTTTGGTGGCTTAGAGGCAAAATAGTCTTTGTGTATTACAGTCTTGTACATTTCAACAGTGATTTATAGTAGGTTGTAAGATTACAAGTTTGACATTTTGCAACGTATAAGCAGTTACACCAGCAATAACGTCTGCAATATCAGATGAATTATTGCCAATGTCCAGAAGCTAAAAAAATGGGTGGTAATCAAAATTGGGTCCATTGTTTATAGTCACACTTAAAACATATTTAAACCCAAGAACAAACAATTATAGTCCTGCAACTTTTTCCCTTTCTTTTAACCTGATGATCACGCCTATAACACACTTCTTGTCCTACGGTGACAACTGTCCTGAGAAGGGATGAGCTTGGTGTTCGACTCAAATGCATGTTTGACTTGAACATCGGCCGTTCGTCTGTTCGGCGAATTCAGAACTTTGTGGACCGTTCGCACCAAATTCGTACGGCCCACAATGCACTACGCCATCGCAGTGCATTGCTGGCTCATGATTGGCCAAGCATGCACTGTGACCCCGCAATCTTGGCCAATCACAGCGCCGGCAGCAAGGAGAGCAATAACTGGCCACAGGCAGAATGCCTGTGGCCAATTATAGCTCAGGGGGTTTAGTACATGCCCCACACTATATAAGGCTGCCAGCGCGGCAGTCTTGTGTAGTCTGTTCCGGCGTGCAGGGAAAGAGTTAGATAGGCAGGGACAGTGTGTTCTTTTCTCAAGCATCTTAAAGTTAAAGTGGTGTTGTGTGCCTCCAGCACAATATACACCCGTATCTACCCTTTATTGCTGTTTTTCTCTAATTAAGGCATCTGCAGGAGTTAGTGGCTGTTGTGTGCCTCCAGCACAGTATACACCTGTATTTACCATTTATTGCTGGTGTTCTCTAATACAGGCATCTGCAGGAGTTAAAGTGGGTGTTGTGTGCCTCCAGCACAGTATACACCTGAAGATACCCCCTTATTGCTGGTGTTGTCTGTTGCATATCTTGCATATTAGCCTTTAAAATTAGCACTTTTGATTTCGAAACGCTCGAGTCCCATAGACTTTAATAGGGTTCTAAAGTTAGTACGAATTTTAGGTCGGTTCGAAGGTTCTGGTGTTCGGCTCATCCCTAGTCCTGAGAAGCATTGTCACCCTAGGACCAGAAGTGGTAGAATTGCATAACAAATCTTTTGTGATTGTTGAAGATTATGTGGCCTAATATTCGTATCTCTTCATTTTGTCATTGATATTTCCATATGCTCCACCTGCATTGTGAGCCTTTCTTACTCTTTGATATCAAGATTTGTCTACAATTTTGTATTTTCTGGAAAAACTGTTATGAAACATATTGAAACAGAAGGACATAACACCTCTCTCTATTCTTTATAACAGGGGGAACAATCCTAACTGATAGCAGTCTAGAGCAGGGTTTCTCAAGCAGAGGTTGCTAGGGGTTCCTTGAGCAATGAGCAATTTCTGCCTCTTTGATAAGTTCCCACTGACACCATTGATATTTTTAGCCATATCTAAGGGGGTAACTCTTCCCAGTGACCACAAGTGTAAGCAGCATTCTTCCCACTGACCATCACACTAATTTATCACAAGTTGTTGATATAATCATTTTTTTCAGGGATTCCCTGAGACCGAAAAGTTAATTTAAGGGTTCCTCTGTGTTGAAAATGTTGAGAAAGTCTGGTCTAGAGGCAAAAAGTACACAAAGTTAACAGTTCTTTACATTTTATGGCTGTGTTGTATGTGTTGAACAGATCTAATAGAACACTTTCAAAAGGTACAGCTAACAGACCAAAATGGAAAAGAGAAATTTATCGCAGGAGTTTTCATACAGTTCAAATTTTTTTTTCAACGTTCACTTAAAAAAAAAAAGTAAAAGTAAAAAAAAGTAACTGACACTTTTTAGTGACCTCACTTCAGTTCTTAAATCAATTCGACAGACACCATAAGCCTTCCAAGACAGATTCGACCGTAATTCATGTGGATTTTCGGACGAATGCAATTTTTGAACGAAAAACGAAATAAATAAAAACGAATTTCGGGAGTAACTAAATAAATTAAGTTTTCAGACGAAAACGAAATTCCGAAACGAAATATTTTACTCTGCACATGTCTAATAAAGAAGATTTGACGGAGCTAACTATATAGCATACTTTAGAACCCTATTAAAGTCTATGGGACTCCAATGTTCAAAATCTAAAGTGCTAATTTTAAAGGCTAATTTGCAAGTTACTGTCCTAAAAAGTGTTTGGGGACCCGGGTCCTGCCCCAGGGGACATGTATCAATGCAAAAAAAAGTTTTAAAAACTTCCGTTTTTTCGGGAGCAGTGATTTTAATAATGATTAAAGTGAAACAATAAAAGTGTAATATTCCTTTAAATTTCGTAGGGGGGGGTTGTCTATAGTATGCCTATGAAGGGGCGCATGTTTCCCGTGCTTAGAATTGTCCCTGCACAAAGTGTCATTTATGCAAGAAAAAAAGTCCTTTAAAATCACTCGCAGCTATAATGAATTGTCGGCTCCGTAATACAGAGAACACTCATTGAAAGTCATTGATAAAAAAATAAATAAATAAATAAATAAAAAAGCGTGGGGGGTCCCCCAAATTCAATTACCAGGCCCTTCAGGTCTGGTATGGATATTAAGGGGAACCCTGCCTCAAATTTAAGAAAAAATTTGACGTGGGGTTCCCCCTAAATATCCATAACCAGACCCTTCAGGTCTGGTATGGATATTAAGGGGAACCCCGCGTCAAATTTAAAAAAAATTGACGTGGGGTTCCCCCTAAAAATCCATACCAGACCCTTTATCTGAGCACGCAACCTGGCAGGCCGCAGGAAAAGAGGGGGGGACGAGAGAGCGGCCCCCCCTCCCTCCTGAACCGTACCAGGCCACATGCCCTCAACATTGGGAGGATGCTTTGGGGGTCTGTGACCCCTCAAAGCACCTTGTCCCCATGTTGATGAGGACAAGGGCCTCATCCCCACAACCCTGGCCGGTGGTTGTGGAGGTCTGCGGGCGGGGGGCTTATCAGAATCTGGAAGCCCCCTTTAACAAGGGGACCCCCAGATCCCGCCCCCCCCCTGTTTGAAATGGTAAGGGGGTACAAAAGTACCCCTACCATTTCACAAAGAAAATGTAAAAAATGGTTAAATAAAACAAACACACTTTTGAAAAATTCCTTTATTAAAAATAAAAAAATAAAAAAAAGATTCCAGCGGCGGTAATCCACTCTTGCTATCCAGCGACGGACGGTCATCTCTCCAGCGATGTCTCATCTCATCCAGCGCAGCGATCCATCCTTCTTCTGTCTCCTCCACGGAGACACTACAGGCATTCCGGCGGCTGACGTTTCTTATATACGGAGGGCGGGGCCACCCGTCACCTGACCCCGCCCCCCTCTGACGCAAGGGGAAACCCGGGGTTCCCCGTGACGTATGGGTGACCCCGCCCCCCCTCTGATGTAACGGAAACCTGCCTGTGTTACATCAGAGGGGTGCGGGTCACCCATACGTCACAGGGAACCCCGGGTTTCCCCTTGCGTCAGAGGGGGGCGGGGTCAGGTGACGGGTGGCCCTTTCAATGAGTGTTCTCTGTATTACGGAGCCGACAATTCATTATAGCTGCGAGTGATTTTAAAGGACTTTTTTTCCTGCATAAATGACACTTTGTGCAGGGACAATTCTAAGCACGGGAAACATGCGCCCCTTCACAGGCATACTATAGACAACCCCCCCCCCCCTACGAAATTTAAAGGAATATTACACTTTTATTGTTTCACTTTAATCATTATTAAAATCACTGCTCCCGAAAAAACGGCCGTTTTTTAAAACTTTTTTTTGCATTGATACATGTCCCCTGGGGCAGGACCCAATCTCCTATTCTATATCGAACTGTTGTAACAATGAAAACGAAAATAAAGCATTTATTTATGTCGGATCTTTCGTTTTTCGGATTTTGTGCTTTCGTTATCGTTTGTCAAACGAAAATGCATTCGGACGAAAACGAATGCACATGTCTAATGCTTGGCCAGTCCATCACCTTTACCCTCAGCTTCCTTAGCAAGGCAGTGGTCATCTTGGAGGTGTGTTTGGGGTCGTTATGTTGGAATACTGCCGTGCGGCCCAGTCTCCAAATAGAGGGGATCATACTCTGCTTCAGTATGTCACAGTACATGTTGGTATTCATGGTTCCCTCAATGAACTGTAGCTCCCCAGTGCCAGCAGCACTCATTCAGTCTCAGACCCTAACACTCCCACCACCATGCTTGTACTCCTCACCTGGGTGCTGCCATACACTCTTGACACCATCTGAACCAAATAAGTTTATCTTGGTCTCAACAGACCACAGGACATGGCTCCAGTAATCCATGTCTTTGGTCTGCTTGTCTTCAGCAAACTGTTTGCGGGCTTTCTTGTGCATCATCTTTAGAAGAGGCTTCCTTCTGGGACAACAGGCATGCAGACCAATTTAATGCAGTGTGCAGCATATGGTCTGAGCACCGACAGGCTGACCCTTCCACCCTTTCAACCTCTGCAGAAATGCTGGCAGCACTCATACGTCTATTTCCCAAAGACAACCCTGGATATAACCCTGAGCACGTGCACTCATCTTCTTTGGTCAACCATGGCGATGCCTGTTCTGAGTGAAACCGGTCCTGTTAAACCGCTGTATGGTCTTGGCCACCGTGCTGCAGCTCAGTTTCAGGGTCTTGGCAATCTTCTTATAGCCTACTCCGTCTTTATGTAGAGCAACAATTCTTTTTTTCAGATCCTCAGAGAGTTCTTTGCCATGAGGTGCCATGTTGAACTTCCAGTGACCAGTATGAGAGAGTGAGAGCGATAATACAAAATTTAACAGACCTGCTCTAGATTCACACCTGAGACTTTGTAACACTAATGAGTCGCATGACACCGGGGAGGGAAAATGGCGCATTGGCCCAATTTGGGTGTACTCACTTTTGTTGCCAGCAGTTTAGACATTAACGGTTGTGTGTTGAGTTATTCTGAGGGGACAGAAACTTTACACTGTTATACAAGCTGTACACTCACTACTTTACATTGTAGCAAAGTGTAATTTATTCAGTGTTGTCATATGAAAAGATATAATAAAATATTTACAAAAATGTGAGGGTGTACTTACTTTTGTGAGATACTGTGTTGTACATACCCAGTATATCTGTTGTGTAATTTTCAAGAGGGGATAATGCATCTCCTACACAACTGGAAGGTTCTTTAGACTCAATGGAGTCATGGAATCCATTTTATTTTAACTGGTCTGGACTGGGTTCGTTTTGAGCTGAGCTCTTATGTGATTACTTTTTCCTTGCAAGTCTGTTTGAAGTGTGAAGATGCATTTAGTGTTGAAATTGAATATCTAAATGATACTTGAACGGGGCAGATGTCTGCCTGGAGGGCACTAATTATGGCAAGGTGAAAGATTTACAGGGCCTAGAGAGGCAATGGAGCTGTTCTGAATTGTAAAAATAAAAAATAAATGCTTATTAAACACTAGACAAACCTTCATACAGTAATGTTAGGGATTTGTTTGACATACTTAAAGGACAGATCCAGCCAAGCAGTGAAAAATGCCACAGAAACATCCATATAGGAACTGTTACCTACCAGAAAAAATGTAAGTGACGCACAAGTTTGAATAACCTTTCTTCTAATGTTGTGTTTTTTGGCTGCCCAGCATAAGGTGTGTGACAACAGTTTTAGCCTTCGACGTCAGAATACCATTCTATCACTTCCTATATGCATGCTGACAGTAGAACTAAATGCAAAACTTGTTTTTTTCATTTTGTATAGTTATGCCCTGTACACATGATTGGATTTTCCGACAACAAATGTTGGATGTGAGCTTGTTGTCGGAAAGTCCGACCGTGTGTATGCTCCATAGAACAATTGTTGTCGGACATTTCTGCCAACAAATGTTTTGAGAGCAGGTTCTCAAATTTTCCAACAACAAAACTTGTTGTTGGAAATTCCAATTGGGTGTACACAATTCGGACGCACAAAAATCCACGCATGCTCAGACTCAAGCAGAAGAGCCACACTGGCTATTGAAATTAATTTTTCTCGGCTCGTCGTACGTGTTGTATGCAGGGCCGTCTTTAAGGCAGGGCAAAAGGGGCAGCTGCCCTGGGCCCTGTCATTTTTGTGGGGCCCAAAGCAGCTGCCTCATACTTGCCAACTATCCCAGTGTAAATTTCCTTGTCCCTTGAAGTTTTAGTCCTGTACTGTGTCCTGATATCTCAGTGTGAAGTGATGGTACTAATGTCTTATTGTTGTGTACAGATGACTCACCTGCAGACCCTGTGTTTGCATGTAAATAACTGGCATTCATATGTAAATATTGGCAGCATTACTAAGTAAATAGATGAGGCTGGCAGCATTGATATGTAAATAAAGGTGGCATTCATATGTGTATCATGCTCCCCTGCAGTGAGGAGATGATGTACTGTAACCTCTAGAAACCAATCAGTGAGCAGTATTACTTAAAGCGGGAGTCCACCGTTTTTTTTTTTAAAAGCCAGCAGCTACAAATACTGCAGCTGCTGACTTTTAAAATAGTGACACTTACCCGCCCAGCGCGCCCGCGATGTCGGCACCCAAAGCCGATCTCTCGATCGTCTCTCGGGTGCTGCCGCCGCCATCTTGGGTGTGGGAATCAGGAAGTGGAGCCTTTCGGCTTCATTTCCCGGTTCCCTACTGCGCATGCTCGAGTCGCGCTGCGCAATAAGGATGGTCCCCGCTGTCTCTGGGATCCGTGTGTTTCCCAGGAGGCAGCGGGGGACTTTCGGAAAGGGGCGTAGATTCTGCAGAAAGGGGCGTACCTTCTGCAGAATCTACGCCCGAAGTGGGTGCATATACCTGTACTGTACAGGTACCTGCACCTCCCTCCCCCCTGAAAGGTGCCAATTGTGGCGCCGGAGGGGGGGGAGGATTCCAATGAGCGGAAGGTCCACTTTAGGGTGGACCTCCGCTTTAACAGTAATCTCTAGCAACCAATTAACAAGCAGAAATCATTTGCTGTAACCTCTAGCAACTAATCAGTGAGCCGTAATGTGTGCTGTAACCTTTAGCAACCAGTCATTAAGCAGTAATGATATGTTGTAACCACTGGCAACCAATCGCAATTGCTGCCTGATCTGATACAGTAAACTGATTTTAAGTCTAGCTGCTATGTATTGTATGTCTCAGAGCAGGTGGAGAGCAAAATTGCATGGGGGGGCCAAGAAAATTTTTGCCCGGGGTCCAATCTATATTAAAGACGGCCCTGGTTTTATGTCAACGTGTGCTTGACGTTCCGAATTTCTGACAACATTTGTGTGACCGTGTATATGCAAGACAAGTTTAAGCCAACATCCGTCGTAAAAAAAACCATGGTTTTGTTGTCGGAATGTCCGATCGTCTGTACGAGGCATAAGAGATGGTGACAACCCTCATAGCCAAAACAAGAAGTGAGAGGAAATACCTCCAAAGTGATGGAATCCCTGGCTGTGTCACCAGAACTAGTGTCTGTATTTGAGGATTTGAGAAGGCCTGGCTCTCAGTCTCTACTCTAATTCGTCCCAAAGGTGTTCTATTGGGTTAAGGTCAGGACTCAATGCAGGCCAGTCAAGTTGTCCACCCCAAACTCGCTCATCTGTGTCTTTATGGACCTTGCTTTATGCACTGGTGAGCAGTCATGTTGGAACAGAAAGGGGCCATCCCTAAACTGTTCCCACAAAGTTGAGAGCATGAAATTATCCCAAAAATATATTGGTATGCCAACGCCTTGACTGGGAAGCTCAAACCCTGAAAAACTCCACACCACAGCCCCCTCCACCAAATGATTTGGACCTGCATAGAGTCCTGACCTCAACCTAATAGAACACCTTTGGGATAAATTAGAATGGAAACTGTGAGCCAGGCCTTCTTGTCCAACATCAATGGCTGACCTCCCAAATGCGTTTTTGGAAGAATGGTCGAACGTCCCCAGAGACACACTCCTAAACCTTGTGGACAGCCTTCCCAGAAGAGTTGAAGCTGTTATAGCTGTGAAGAGCTGCAACTAGGATGCCATTATAGTTCATGTGCATGTAAAGGTAGGTCCCCCAATACTTTTGACAATATAGTGTATGTGCGTAAGAAGAAATTAGATAAACGTTTTCATTCAGAGCAAAAACTGCCTCTGCAACGCAAACTTCACATTTCAGAGGTGGGCAACAATGCCATTATGAATAAATATTTGAAATTAGTATGTCCTTTTGGATTAAGGGTTAGATTACCTGTAGTCAAGTTCTTGCTTGTATGTCCCTACCCCTGATATTAGGGCCATTGATTTTTCTGGGTGTTAGGCACAAAGGTTAGAGGAAGATGGTAGGCAGGTGGTTAAAGGACATCAGTTGATTACAGGGGACACTCATGTCATTTATCTTAAACCCTCGCCGACCAGCGCACGATGATGTATACGATTTACGTTAGCACAATGGCATGGCTAGGCAAATGGGCATACAGGTACGTCCCCTTTAAGAAGCGGCATTGTGGGCCGCTATGTGCTCTGTGACTCGATGTCCGCCGGGGGCCCACGATCATGTCACAGAGCGGAAGAACGGGGAGATGTAAACAAGATATTTCCCTATTCTGCCTACTGGCATGACAGAGATCACTGCTCCCTGTCATCGGGGGCAGTGATCACTGTCATATGAGTAGTAGCCCATCCCCCTCAGAGTTAGAATCACTCCCTAGGACACACCTAACCCCTTGATCACCCACTAGTGTTTAAGTCCTTCCCTGCCAGTATCATTTACACAGTAATCAGTGCATTTTTATAGCACTGATCGCTGTATAAATGACAATGATCCCAAAATAGTGTCAAAAGTGTCCACCATAATGTCGCAGTCACAATAAAAATCACAGATCACCACCATTACTAATAACAAAAAAAAGAATAATAAAAATGCCATAAAACTATCCCCTAATTTGTAGATGCTATAACTTTTGCGCAAACCAATCAATATGCGCTTACTCGATTTTCTTTTTTTACCAAAAATATGTAGAAGAATACATATCGGCCTAAACCGAGGAAAAAAAAACGTTTTTTTATATATTTTTGGGGGATATTTATTATAGCATAAAGTAAATAATATTGCTTTTTTTCAAAATGGTCTCTATGTTTTTGCTTATAGCGCAAAAAATAAAAACTGCAGGGGTGATCAAATACCACCAAAAGAAAGCTCTATTTGTGAGGAAAAAGGACGTTAATTTTGTTTGGGTGCAACATCACACGACCTCGCAATTTTCAGTTAAAGCGACGCAGTACCGAATCGCAAAAAGTGCTCTGGTCAGGAAGGGGATAAATCCTTCCGGATCTGAAGTGGTTAAAGTAGTGATGCATCACTGTTTAACCAGTGAAAACTTACTTTTAGACCCCTTTCACACCAGGGCATTTTGCAGGCGCTATAGCGTTAGAAATAGCGCCTGCAATCTGCCCAAAAGAAGCTGCACCATTATGTGTAGTGTGAAAGCACGAGGGCTTTCACACTACAGCGGTGCGCTGGCAGGACGTCGGAAAACAGTCCTGCCAGCAGCTTCTTTAGAGCGGTGAAGCGGTGTGTTTACTGCTCTTCCACCGCTGCTCCCCATTGAAATCAATGGGGCAGCGCTGTAATACAGCCGACAAAAAGCCGCTATTGCGGCGTATTGCTGGCGGTTTTAACCCTTTCTCGGCCGCTAGCGGGGGTAAAAGCGCCCCGCTAGCAGCCGAAATGCGCCGCAAATCCGCTGCAATTCCGGCGGTAAAACGCCGCTAAAAATAGCGGCGTTTTACAGCCCATGCTAGGGGTGGTGTGGTGTGAAAGGGGTCTTAGTGATACCCAGAAAATTACTGGGCTTCCTATAAAAGACTCTAAGACAAGGATCATTATTGCTGCCTCTATAAAACATTTAGACCCCCCTCCTTTATTATCCATAGCACACCACAAAAAAAAAAAACTGAATCTGATTACTATTGCACTATTATTGTTTACTTTTGAGGTTCGTTTTAGTCACATACGGTGGGTAAGTGATAAAGCAAAACTCTACTCACTTCAGCTCCAGTGATGTGGCATCCTGGCACTGCCCACTGGCTACTGCTATCTTCTAGCTGCTGGCTTCTAGGTATCACGTGCCAGCCGCTTTCACTGGCCATGCCGATTTGACGTCACTCAGATTTGGCACTGCTGAATTGAGTTAAACGTGCGCAGCTCACTGTACACGGGGCGGACAGACAGGTGGGTCATTTTAATGCAGAAAAGACCAACCACGTCTCTTCTACATAAAAAATCCTGACTGACAATTTTTGTTTTGTACATAAAGTTCCACTTTAGGCTGCTCATAACCATGAGATGAAAGTCCCATTTATGTGGGATCAGTAGATGCTCTCCAGCTAACAGTTCTCAGGAGGAATCTGTCCCAGCCCTGATGTGGGCCGACTTCTCAGATTAGTGGTATTGGCCTTATCTGCCTTATCTACCTTCAGTGCCAGGACAGTTCAACCAGTGCTCGGGGGTGGGAAACTGTGCTGCGTTAGTTTCAGTGGGAAAACAGTGCCCTGCCGTGATGCGAGTCTGAGGAGCACTGCTTTGACATCTATGTGAGTGGGATAAAGCACACCTCCCAACTTTTTGAGATGGGAATGAGGGACACCTATCAGCAAAAGTATGTAGGCATAGGACACACCCCTTGCCACACCCCCTTCATGGAGAATTGTACAAAAAAAACAAGATTGGTTAAACCCACAAGTGCTTTTTTTTTACCACCACTATTCCTTTATATTGGCTTTTGGAATGCCGCAATTTAGAAATCAGATGAAAGGTTTAGCACGAGAAAACAATTTTTGAAAGATAAAAAGTGCATTTTATATACAACTATATAGATCAGACCAAAATGAGGGACAAATGAGGAGGAAAGAGGGACAGAGGGACATTGCTGCAAATCGGGGACAGTCCCTTGAAATTGGGGAACTATGATAAAGGGTTTTGGGAGCCTGGTCCCCAGCCAGGACTTACCAAGGAGAAGAGGAGCAAATGGACTATCTCGGTACAATGTAAAGAGGGATACAATTGATATATATAAACAATCATATCAAATTTTGAAAAAGTTTATCGATACATAGTACATGACAAAAAGAGTCAAGTTAAAAACATAGGTGATTTGGTCATGGACAGTGTTTCGACTAGTTTCACAGACTGAGCCGCTTCATCAGGAAAAACATCTGTAATTTAATCGACACAAGATCAATGACAATATAATCAGTCATATACAAAATATATATACATATATATATATACAGTTCAGAAAAATGTGAGTGGGATGAAGGAAGGGAAGGGAGCTGGGAGATTGACTCTGGTGGGTATATGAATTTAAAGGAATGCATAAGAGCGAGAGGAGATTAGAGGGCTTATGGGGAATTCTGAGGAGAATAGGAGAGATTTAGGGCTAAATTGTCTCTCCCCCCCACCCACTCTCTCTGTACTCGCTCAATACAGACTTCAAATAGTGCCCAAAACACCTTCTCCTTTTTTACCATCTTGGGTCATGTAATATGTCACATGACAATCCCTATTATGTTGGGGTGACACCAGACCTTATATTATGTTTCTATGTCACATGACAAGGGGAGACGGGTAGGATAGCAGTCTGCCCTCATTATCCATTGGCGCAGTGCTGAGATGAAGGCGTGTTCTCAAGGGCTTTCTGTTCTCTTTTGCCCACTGTGGACTGCTTTTGGAGAGAGAAGAAAGCAGAATCTTCCCTCTAGCAGCTATTGAGGGCCCTACTTTTTCTGACAAGATGGATGCTGCAGTCACTGATGTCAGTGAGGCACCAGAGAATGCCGAGGTTGAAGCTCCCAGCATGCCCCCTTTCCTCATCCAAAAATCAAAACTGCTCCCGATGCATGTGCATCATGTGCTGCCTCTTTCCTCTTTATCCTGGCCATGCCCAGACATTGTACTCTCATTCCTGCCTTGACCTACATAATGATTGTGTTCTGCATGGTCTGGGGGGGCTGAATATTTTTTTTAAATCTGGCCTCTGTTTTTTAAGATCTTCTGCAGTATGATTTCACCTACCATAGTTCCTGTACCTTTGGCCACCCACATAGGAGTCTCACTCCTTATCCTACTTCCTTCTGTACATCTGATTAGGACTACAGCATCTTACCACACAAATGTGCCTTGTCTAAGCCCTTGTACACACGGTCGGACATTCCGGTGGAAAATGTCCGATCGGACCATGTTGTCGGATAATCCGACAGTGTGTGGGCTCCATCGGACTGTTTCCGTCGGAATATCCGACGGACAAAGTTTTAGAGCTGGGCTATAAAACTTTCCGACAACATGATCCGATCGGACTTTGTCCTATTGTGTGTAGAGAATTCCGATCGGACAAAGTGCCACGCATGCTCAGATCAAATTCCTAGACCAAAGCTATTGGCTACTAGCCTGATCGTAGTCCCGTCATAACGAAATAACGTCATCACGTTACGTACGATTGGATTTTCCGACAACTTTGTCTGACCGTGTGTATGCAAGACAAGTTTCAGACAAAATCCGACGGATTTTGTTTTCGGAATGTCCGACCGTGTGTACAAGGGCTAAGAGCTATATTTGCCATGCTTGGCACTGGGGAACACATAGGTCTGCATTATCGCTGGTTATTATTAAGTTTCACTTACAAATAAGGGATAAAGACAACTTGAAAGCTTTATCTAGCAAGACAGTCAGGTGAACTAATCCAATGCCTAGACGAACATTAGTGCCATTCTGTGTGGGTAAGTCCCATTCCTCAAGTGAAGTACAATCGTGACTCATCTTTTAGTTGAAGTGGTAGGAGCATGTCTTATGTTTTCTGTTTGCATAACTGTACTACGGTATATTATAATTTATGCCTAGTATGTAATACTCTTCACAGAGCTTATCAGAAGGAGCACGTCAGCCAATGCAAAGCTAACCATGGGAAAAGGATTTTGTGAAGGGAAATAAAAGAGATTAATACAATAGTGGAGTCCCTACTGTAATTGGCTGTATCTCTGCTGCCTCTGATAACCGAAACTGCACTCTGTTTTATTTAACCGGCATCTGCCTGGGGAGGTGTGCTCAGATAAGATGAACGAAAACCTTTATCCCATTCCCTCTTCAATGTAATCGTCCTTCACTGCAAGCATAAGAAGCGCCGATGATTTTCTCTTTTTTAATACAATTCTAAATAAGAACAGGGAATGTGACAACAGATAATTCTCATCTGTTTTATTCCAACTTGCTGCAATACAAGAGAAATCTTGGCAATGCTGGATATACTAGGGTTTAGCTCAGATCAATGTGTGTGGCTTTCCGAACCTTATTTCAATGCATGTCTTCCTCAAACAGACCTGCCACGGCTTTAAAATGTTTTTCTACCTAGCTTTTCTTTAGCCTTTATTTTAGCTATTATTCCCTCTATAAATAAAATATGTCATTCTCTTTTCTTGTAGAATGCAGCTTTTCATACTGTAGTGTCACTGTGAGTGGCGCTGGACCATGAATTTCAATGCGGGTGGGTGTTTTTTTGAAGCACCTGATTAGAGCCTAATAGGCTTCAAAAAGGGGATGACCTCGGAGCACAGAGCAATGCACTTCAAGGTCAACCAGTTGTGTGACCATAGCAAATAAATGTTATTTTTTTCACACTAAAGTTCCTCCCCTCCAATCAGGAGGCAGGTCTGTGAGACATCTTTCCCGATTGGCCAAAGCGTCAGGTGATCCTATTGGATGGCTAGTGCTTTGGCGGAAGAGGAGGCACACATCGGAGGAAGCTGGAGGAGCAGACACCGGAGAAGCCGTGGCCACTACCCGCACTCCAGGAGAGGAGGAGAGGACTCCACAGCCTCGTGGGTAACTGGCAGACCACCCTGGAGGGGGGGGTGCTTCAGTGCTGTGCCACGCTGCCAGGGGGGCTGTTCTTTGCCATCACCCCCCCAAAAGAAGAACCCACCAGCTGCCACTGGTCACAGAAGTAATTTTGGCTGCCATAGTGAGTGACTTTAAGGCCTTGTTCACACCTATGCATTTTTAGTGCATTTTCAGTTGTGCAGAAACACACTTCAGCCCATTTAACATGGTTTCCTATGGCTTCATGTACCAGCGAGAGACTATTTTGTACCCAGATTCCTGGAAGTGATTTGCAATGGAGCACCAGAATTTTTCCTATCTGCTGTGGAGTGAAGTGGGTTCCTAAGTCTTTTTCCCATTGATGAATGAACGTCGGGGGCATCTCCTCGTCTTGATTAGTCAGGAGGTTGTACAGTAGCGAAAGGGTATGTCGTACAGGTTCGGTTTTGTGACACACAGTCTCAAAGCAAGTCAAGTCTTGTGGCGTGTAGGGGATATTTTGTATTGTTTGCAAGAAGTGTCGGAGCTGGTATGCGCTGAACATGTCAAGTGGTGGGTCAGTGAGCACTGTGATTGCCTGCAAGTTTGGGAGCTCTCTAGATGGCCACACCTCCCCAGACGGTGTCTCCCAACTACTGTCAATTGTCTCAGTTTTTTGTTAGTGAGACCGGGGGAGAAGTCCGGGTTTCTGATTCTTGGAGTCATGGGGTCATCCTCACAACTGTCAGCGTAGCCCCAATCAGGGGGTGATCCCTGATGTCTTTAGGGTGAGATGTCGTGAGCCATGGGGAAGTCAGTAGAGGGGTGGTTGTATCTTCTATCTCCATCCCTACCCATTGTTTATGTTCTTTGTTACAGTGCCAGTCCACACTCTAGCCAGCAAAGTCACCCTATAAAATCTGCGCATAACAGGGAGACCTAAGCCCCCTTTTTCCTTTGGCCTAGAGACGGTTTGTAGTTTTGTTATAGGTGCTTTGTGTGCCCATATGAAATTTCTAAGGACAACCTTCAGTTGTGTGAAAAATTTCAGGGGAATTCGAATCGGCAAAGTTTGAAATACATATAGGATCCTCTGAAGTGCCGTCATTTTGAAGGCATTACATCGCCCAAACCAAGTCAAAGTTAAGGTGTGCCAGCTCTCTAGGTCTATCTTCAGTTTAGGTAACAAGGGGACATAGTTGTGTAGGTATAACTGCGCCAGGTCTGGGGTGATGTCAATGCCCAGATATCGTATTGACTTATTTGCCCATTGAAATGCGAAAGCTGAACGTAGGCAGCGAGCCTCAGAGACAGAGATATTCAGGATAGTGGAATTGGCGCAGTTGACATTGTAGTCTGACAGGGCACTGTATACTCGTAGAGCTTCCGAAATATTCGGGAGAGAGATGCGTGGATTGGAAGCCATTGGACAGTTTGAAGCAATAACGATTAAGGTCCAGCTGGAGTACTCATACATCATATATTTATTTGCTGTAATCAGGGTAAAATTAATAAAAAGACAATTTTATGCAATCGGAGACAACCTCAGGGTCCTGATTGTCGGTTCAGTTTTCTTGTTGAGGTCAATTGGAGCCCTGAAATCTAGGGTGCTCTATTATGTAAATCATGACCAATTCCCGTGGTCAAGAGCTCAGACCAGCCTTCTCTTTCATTAAAAGCTCATCATGAGTTCAGAGTGGGATATGCAAATAATAAAAGAATGTATTTTAGTTACATTTATTTCTTGAAGTAACTTATCAGCTGCTGCAAACATGCACAACTACAAACTACTCCTGCAATTCTTGATAAGAAATATGGATTTTAAGATGTGATATAGCGAGCAGTAAATGTAAAAAAAACAAATAGATCAAAAATATAGTAAATTTTACAGTAGCAACTGGGTAACTAAGATATCCAACTATGATGTTAACATAGTGCTAGCTAAAAGATAGCAAGTACTATAATATGCAACAAAAGAGAAGAAACATTTTCCAGTTAGCAGGTCTTTAGGTGGTTAATGCCATTATGCTGACAATGCCATGTGCATAAAAAGAGAAACTATTGTTTGCCTATACGTAAACCTGTGCTTTTCTTCCATTTGGGTCATTTGGGCCATTTCAGCTGTCATTCAGTTGTCAAATGGCAGAGGATTTTGAGGCTCAGCAAACATCCTCAACTTTCAGATTCTAAGTGTACAAAGGAAAAACGTTCACTACACATAGGCATTTGTCACGTTCCTTCATATGTCACATTTGGGCCAAGCATGCCACTTATCTAATCTGCTTCCCTTGGTTGCCTCTTGCTATTGGCAGAGCATTCATGTACATAGTTATAGTAACTGGTGGACAAGCTCCCTAGTCAGCTTCAGAGCACCCCTGCACTCTGCGATATTACGAAATAGTATCTCGCTGCACGGTGTTACTCAGCTTTTGGTTATTTTCTTCTTTTAAAGATAAGATGGGCAAGTATGCTGGTAAGTTTGTGGTGGTAATGACAAGGTTAACCTCTCCCAGAGAAAATTATTTATTTTTTCTTAATCTCCAGTCTGTATATTTGACTTCCACACATTTATTTAATTAAACTATCCCCAAAATAGCACAAGGCAATTCATTAGGAATATGCAATCAGTCAATGAAGCAGGCACTGAATCACTGTCCTGAACGATATGCAGGTATGTGACAAAGCTCCAGCTCTGCTCCCCAGCAATATTTAATCTGCTCATTTCGGTCCAGTTCATTTCCTTTGCAATCAAATGTCAGTGATAAACGTAAGCGTGTGTGTCAGAGCTGCATTCAGAATTGTACATTTATATGTATCTAGCTTGTCTACAATGTTATTTATGGGGTGGCAGACCCAATGGTTAAATAAACCTTCAACTGTAATCTACTATTACGTCACAGTCACTGGAATATTCATTCATGGAAACCTATACTGAAAAAATACGTAGGCTGTCATGGCTGAACTTTTCTGTTGAAAATGTTAATTGATAACCTCCCATGGTTTCCAATACCACCTCTATTGCCGATGACACCCAGATCTATCTCTCCACTCCTCAACTCACCCGCTTGATCCCCTCACAGATCTCAAACTTATTGAATGACATATCAGTATGGATGTCACACCACTTCCTCAAACTCAATTTTTCTAAAACTGAGCTTGTTATATTCCCTCCTTCACGATCTCCCCCCTGTGACTTCACCATTGGTCCCTCCACACATGCCAGGGTCCTGGGTGTAATCCTTGACTCTGACCTCTCCTTCAGCCCCCATATCCAATCACTGGCTAAATCCTGCCATCTTCACCTCTGCAATAGCTACAGAATTCAATCCTTCCTGACTAACGACACCACAAAGCAACTTGTTCACTCCTTGATTTTTTCCTGCCTTGACTACTGCAACTCTCACCTTAATGGCCTAACCTTAAGCAGGCTACCCCCCTAACCATAACATACAAAGCCATCCACAACATTGCCCCCATCTACATCACCAACCTCATCTGCAGATATCACCCAAATCGTCCCCTCCACTCCTCCCAGGAGCTCCTGCTTTCTAGCTCCCTTGTTACTTCCTCCTACACCTTCAGGACTTCTCCAGAGCCTCTCCCATCCTCTGGAACTCCCTACCACAGTCTGTCTGATCAGCCCCTACCCTCGTCCATGTAAAATGATATGTTAGTGCAAATAAAAAAAGTATCATGGACAGTACTCAATTTTCTCAGTCACAATTGCACTAATATGGCTACAATCACCTCAAGTAGAAAGCACATTTTAAATTTTCATGAGCAATAGTTTGTTTGACCAAAACACCCCTTACAGTATTTCAGAATGAGAGACTGGGGCCAAGATGACAATGTGAGCATATCGAGGCCACATCAAGGCATGTGTATTACCTGGCATCACAGACAGCCTCATATACTGTATCTTTGAAATATGGCATTCATCATGGCCAAACTTTATGTAGATCAGACCACCTACAGAGGAGGTGAGGAAGTGTCGGCTGGCTGAATTTAAGGCTTGTATGGGTTGGTGGTATTGGATTATTTATGTCAACCCTAAAGGTAAATTCACTGGACTAGCTGCCTGGTTACATGTTTTACTAAATATTAGCCTAGGGATTTCCAAGGCATGATAAAGTAACATTAAAGTGGTGGTAAAGCCTTAAGGTTTTTCACCCTAATGCATTCTATGCATTAAGGTCAAAAACCTTCTGTGCTGCAGTGCGCACCCTCCCCCCCTTTCTTACCTATGCCCAATCTGACCCAGTGATGTGGATGAGTGCGGTGGCTCCAGCCACTCTCCTTGCTCCCGCTGCTGTCAATCAAACCTCCTGTGACACGGGATTGGGGGGCAGGACCGTGTCCCATGTCCCACTGTCTGTGTCAATGGTTGCAGAAGTGAGACTCGGGAGTGAGCCTGCACTGTTGCGCCTATAGAAATCGGCTTTCTGTGAGGGCAGCCAATGAGGGAGAGGAGCCTGGAGCACTGGTGGGGGACCCCAGAAGAAGAGGATTGGGGCTGCTCTGTGCAAAACCACTGCGCAGAGCAGGTAAGTATAACATGTTTGTTATTTTAATACAAAAAAAGCTTTACAACCACTTTAACCATTTGCCAACCAGCCACAGCAGTTGTACTGCGGCAGGTGGGCTCTATAGCATGAATTGCCCTCATTGTATGTCGGGCGCGTACATGGCGATCTGTGGTTGCGCGCAAGTTTTGTAAATTCCAAAGATCCAATAGTCCCGACTTTTTATGCACTACACAAAATACATAAATCTGTTTCCCAACCCCCAGGCTGCCCTATAATATCAGGGTGTGCCAGTTTAATAGAAAATGCCAGCTCCTTGATTGATAGCTACCTGTATCCCCATGTTATTTTATTATTTTCCTAAATTAAATATACCATAGACCTCTTAAAAACATTTGAAGGTATCCACCTTCCCAAAAATACATGGCTAGTAGCTTTAGACATAGCGAGCCTATACAATACCATGGCACACGCTAAAGGGGTTAGTGTTGTGAAGAGCTGTTCGCATGAAAGAGGACCTTCCTCTTATAAATACATTCAATTCATTGTTGAGCTGGTCAGGTTCATCCTTACACACAATGTATTCATGTTTGGCTCGCCCCATTACCTCCGAGTGCAGGAGGTTGCAACGAGGACCATGTGTTCCCCATTGTACGCCAAACTGTACCTGGGTGGCTGGGAGAGAAACCTATTTGCTCGTGAAGATTTTGCTGATTTTTTTAACAACATTATATCATGGTATCATTATATCGATGATCTTTTTTTCTGGTCAGGTACTGAGGATGAACTTGGGCAGTTCCTACAAGATATTTCAGTTAATGAATTTAATTTAAAATTCACAATGAATCATAATCAAATGAAGATTAGTTTCCTGGATGTGGAAATATTTTGGTATGATGATGGTATAATTCCCCCCCTTATATAAAACCCTCAGCAGGGAAAACAATTTTACATGCAACTAGCTCCCACCCTGAACCATTTCTTAAAAGTATAGTCAGTATCTATGAATTAGGCGGAACTGCAGTAGGAAACATGACTTTCAGAGAGCTGCCAATGATCTATACCATAAACTCAAAAACAGAGGGTACAATCATGCTTGTCTAAAGAGGGCCTATAATAGGGTAATTAAGAAAGTCCACTAATCTTTTCCACTAGACCTCATAAGAAACCCGAATCTGTTAAAATAATTACTCTACTGAACATCAAGAGATTAGAAAAATTGTCAGCAAATTTTGGCCACTGCTGTCAGCTGATCCTACTATAAAAAATATGTTAGGGACCACCCTGAAATTACATATAAACAAGCGCCTTCTCTTAAAGACTGCCTTGTTCACAGTCATTTTTATACATCTAATCATGTTGAACCTAACTGTCCAGGTACCTTTGCATGTGGGCACTGTGATGTTTGTCCATTTTTTATTAATAGTTCTGACTTTGTTCTCCCTGATGGTTGTATTCATTCCTTGAAATATAGAGTTACTTGTCAAACCCTCTGAGTGGTTTACCTAGCTAGTTGCATCTGTGGAGGCTTCTATCTAGGGAAAACTAAGCGTCCTTTTTTCAAGCGCATCCGAGATATATTAAACCCATACACAAATGTAGGATGAAGACTTTATTTAAAACCAAATATTATCAAGTTAATGGCCTTGGAACACATACCCATACATGCGAAAGGGTGCAGTGTTGATAAAACACTATTACAACGAGAGGCCCGATGGATATACAGTTTGAAAACCACAGAGTATCCTGGCTTTAATTAAACTTTAAGCTTCAAACCTTTTTTTATAATTTGACTATATGTATTTATCTTTCTTACTCTCCCTCTTTAACTGCTTTCATAGTGGTTTATATAGTCATAAACAATTTTTCTTTCTTATTATTATTTTTCTCTTTTTTCCCTTTCTTTTCCTTATTTTTCTTTTTCTTTTGCTTTTGTTTTCTTTCTCTTTTTTTCCTGTATCTATTATGTTTGTTACATAAAGTATTTTTTTGGATATTTATTATAACAAAACGTAAAAAATATTGCTTTTTTTTCTTTTCAAAATTGTCGCTCTTTTGTTTATAGTGCAAAAAAGAAAAACCGCAGAGGTAATCAAATACCACCAAAAGAAATCTCTATTTGTG
Organism: Lithobates pipiens; assembly: GCF_037356315.1. Taxonomy (NCBI): domain Eukaryota; kingdom Metazoa; phylum Chordata; class Amphibia; order Anura; family Ranidae; genus Lithobates; species Lithobates pipiens. Next base: position 189,948,673 of record NW_027507789.1, on the reverse strand, counting down.
GGAAAAAAGGGACATCAAATTTAGTTTGGGTACAATATCACATGGCCGCGCAAATGTCAGTTAAAGCGACGCAGTGCCGTATCGCAAAAAATGGCCTGGTCGGGAAGTGGGTAAATCATTCCGGGGCTGAAGTGGTTAATCGTTATGACACAGTGAATGTTATAAGGTTACATCACACAATTCTGTTCAAGATGGCATATCTTTGGGAAAAATGTCCCAAAAGTTACAAAGATTTGTAATTCCGATCGGACAAAGTGCCACGCATGCTCAGATCAAATTCCTAGACCAAAGCTATTGGCTACTAGCCTGAACGTAGTCCCGTCCTAACGAAATAACGGCATCACATTAAGTACGATCGGATTTTCTGACAACTTTGTCCGACTGTGTGTATGCAACAGTTTCGGACAAAATCAGACGGATTTGGTTGTCGGATTGTCCGACCGTGTGTACAAGGGCTTAGGGTGCAAGATTATGTAAATTGACAACTGTTAATGATGGTTGTGATTCTCATGTTGAAGGATAAATGTTGCACATACTCAAGCACACAAGTAACATGAGAATGTTAGTAGTTTTTTGGCTGGTTAAGAGTTGTGCACAAAAGGTAGGTTTTAGGTATCAAGTAGATTTGAGGGGGAATTGCAAATATGCCAAGTTTTTTCTTGCATCATTTGCTGTTGTTTCTATATAACATAACATTTCTGGGATTTGGTATCGGTGAAAACGTTTTTTGTATAATGCACATGACTCTTGGAAGCTTGCACGCATATAAATTGCCATCTTTTGACAGCTAATTCATCCCCCGAATCTTCTCCCGATTGTTAAGTAGGAATGTTTAAATGGGGGTTGTAATAGAAATTGGATCAAGAGTTTATAGATATCCAAAACCAAGCCCGTGCTAGGCATATTTTCTCAAATGGGGTTAATTCAGAGGACCATAATGTATTAGAAATTGTCTGGGTTTAGTTTTTAGATTTGAAATTGGCCATAAAATGATCATTTGTTTGAAGTTCCATAAAAGAAAATCTTTTCGTTTTGTCGTCCACTAGGTGTCTGAAGTGAAATAAGGCCTTAGTCCCCCAAGGTTGAGACATACAGTATGTGAGGTCAGATTGCTCATGATAGAAGTAAATAGAAAGAAAATCAAAAGAGATGGGTTAGTTGTTGGCAAATAGCACTGCTTTGTTTGACATCATATGTCTCTAAGGAATGAGTGCTGAGTAGTTTAGTTAGTTCTTTTTACTGTGTTGCCATTCCATTATATTGAGTTAGGATTGACAGGACCCATCCACAGGTTCTTCACCTAGGTCCAGTAGTTAATACTCTTAAGAGCACTGACCTCATGGTCCACCTTATAAGTGTGAAGATAACAAGTATTTGGTAATGTTAGGAAAAGCTAAGCTGCCTTGGTTATGGAAGTCAGTAGGGCCAATTTGAAAATCCTGTGAGGTTCGTAACTCCCAAGTAAAGTCTAGGAGGTAATTTTGCAATAGGAATAGGAATTGGTTGTGTCAAAGTAATATAATAATTTTGGAAATATCAGCAATTTGACGGTCACTCTACAACCTAGGAATAGATGTGATAAGTCTTCTAGGTGGAGAGAGGGTTTCTAATATTAAGATTACTAATTTTTACTTGTCATCTGGAGCTGCTCTTTAAGCCCAAATAAGTGCCAGATGGGCTAGAATCCTTCTGCTAGAATGGTTTCTAGTTCGATCTTCATGTTTGTGCGTGTCTGACAGCCTGCTCCATCACTCATGTAGAAGATAGCAGGAGTCGTTAGTGCTAATTATATAAGCAATTCTTTTTATTCTTACCATGATTACTGGGGGAGGAAAAGGGAGGAGGTAATGGAGTTTGAAATATCTCCATCTTTAGATGTAGTTTAAATGAATGAAGATGCTGCTACCCATCCTCAGGATGCAAGTTCCTGCTAAGAAGGCTGATAATCGAATGTTCGTATAATTCCTTCATGTGTGAGGCAGTGTTGCGTATTTTGTTCTGCAGATACGTACATGTATGTCCACACTGTAAATGTAGACAGGAAAGATTACATTAAAAGTCTATCTCCAAATTATTAAGGAGAAACGTTAAATGTATTCAGTTATCAAGGCAGGTTTTTTTTTATTGTCTTACAGTATAGTGCCAAATAAATCAATGGCTGTGCAAAAGAAACCACTTTATTTACACGCCATATTGTTTTATATAAAGACACCCATGCATGTACCGGGGACAGAATGTTTTATGTTATTAATTGTGGCGTTTTCCGATGTCTCACACAACTGCTACAGATTGACCAGGTCAGAGCAAATTAATTGGGTGAAAAGTTAGTTCACCATCTCGCTAGAAGAATGTCTCTTTAAAATATTGCAACATTACCCTTGGTGCGCACACGATCAGAATATTGGCCGAACATACTGCTTTCAAAGTAATTATACGATAATCTGATCATTAGTGCACAGCATTGGAGATCCAATCACGACAGTATATGCTTAATTTTCCAAAGGGACAAAGGGACTTGTGCGATGCCAGAACAAATTATTTTCGTTTAATCATGTCATCCCCGGAAGGTTTTACCCAATTCATGATGAGGCCATTTTTTGCGATACGGCACTGCGTCGATTTAACGGACAACTGCACGGATGTGCGAAGCTGTACCCAAATAAAATTTATGTCCTTTTTTTCCCCCACAAATAGAGCTTTCTTTTAGTGGTATTTGATCACACCTGTGGTTTTTATTTTTTGCGCTATAAACAAAAAAAGACTGAAAAAAACTATTTTTTTTACTTTATGCTATAAAACATACCCAATAAAAAAATGTAAAAAAATATATTTATTTTTAAATTTATGCCAATATGTATTCTGCTACATATTGTTAAAAACAAATTTTCAATAAGCGTTTGATTGATTTGAGCAAAATTTATAGTGTCTACAAACTAGTAATGGCAGTGATCTGAAAATTTTTAGCAGGACTGCGACATCGCGGCGGACAAATCTGACACTAAGTGACACTTTATGGGGACCCGTGACACCAATACAGTGATCAGTGATAAAAAAAAAAAGCGCTGTCACTGTACAAATGACACTGGCAGGTACGGGGTTAACATCAGGGGCAATCAAAGGGTTAAAGGTGTCCCTAGGAGTGCTTTCTAACTGTGATGGATGTGCTTTGACTAGGGGAAAACAGAGATCTATTTTCCTGCGTCCAATCACAGCAAGAGCGGGTCGCCGTTGTCATGCTTAGCGCGCCCCAGACCCCTTGCACGAAATCACGTACAGGTATGTGATTTCGCACAGGAGGGCTGCCCTGCCACAGTATATCTGCGTAGGGTGGTCCAGAAGTGGTTAATCAGTACAGTATTAGTCCAAAAAAATAATCAGAAGACGAACACCACGCATGCTTAGAAACGACAGAATACATCACAATTCAACATATTACATTATTTCCGAAGTTGTATTCTACCATATGAGAATCTTTGTAACTTTAGTAACCACTTCTTTTTTTATATGAGACTAGCATGCAAAAAAAAAAAAAAAAAAAACAGACGATCATTCTTCCTATATTCTAATTGTGTGTTCAAGAGTTAAAGAGATACTTAAGACTCTGGAACTCTGGAGATTTTTTGTTTGTTATTTTTAAACATGGTATATTTACCTGCTCTATGCAATGGTTTTGCACAGAGCAGCCCAGACCCTCCTCTTCTTGGGTCCCTCGCTGGCCCCTTCTCTCTCCTCATTGGCTCACTGACTTTGCCAACAGCAGGAACCAATGGCACCCGTTGTCTATCCCAGCCAATCAGGTGGGAGAGTCTCAGAGAGCCGAGTCTCTTGTGCAACACCGCTGGATCGAGATGGGGCTCAGGTAAGTATTAGGGGGGCTGCTGCACAGAGAAGGTTTTTTATCCTAACAAATAGAATGCATTAAGGTAAAAAAAAAAAACATCTACCGTATATACTCGAGTATAGGCCGACCCGAATATAAGCCGAGGCCCCCAATTTACCCCCAAAAAAACTGGCAAACTTATTGACTCGTGTATAAGCCGAGGGTGAGACATGCCTGTCCATCCCTGTGTGTGTGTCCGTCCATCCCTGTGTGTCCGTCCATCCCTGTGTGTCCGTCCATCCCTGTGTGTCCGTCCATCCCTGTGTGTCCGTCCATCCATCCCTGTGTGTGTGTGTGTCCATCCATCCATCCATCCCTGTGTGTGTGTGTCTCCATCCATCCATCCATCCATCCCTGTGTGTGTGTGTCTCCATCCATCCATCCATCCATCCCTGTGTGTGTGTGTCTCCATCCATCCATCCATCCATCCCTGTGTGTGTCTCCATCCATGTGTGTGTGTGTGTGTGTGTGTGTGTGTGTGTGTGTGTGTGTGTGTGTGTGTGTCCAGCCTACCTTTGTCCCGAGCCTCCGTCCCGTGCCTTGCCTCCTTGCCTCCGTCCCGTGCCGTGCCTTGCCTCCTTGCATCCGTCCCGTGTCGTGCCTTGCCTTGCCCCCGTCCCGTCCCGTCCCGTGCCGTGCCGTGCCTTGCCTTGCCTCCGTCTCGTGCCCTCTTCGTCGGCGGCCATTGTAAAATTCAAAAGCTGCGCCGCCGCCTTCGCCTGTGATAGGCGGAACACTGAATTTCCCAGCAGCCTGTGTTCCGCCTATCACAGACGTCGTATCATCCTCGTCCGTAGTACGAGGATGATACGATGTCCGTGATAGGCGGAACACAGGCTGCTGGGAAATTCAGTGTTCCGCCTATCACAGGCGAAGGCGGAGCCGGAGGCGCGGCTTTTGAATAGAATGGCCGCTGTCTGTCTGCTCGACACGCTGATCGAGCGGGCAGACAGCGATGACTCGAGTATAAGCCGAGGGGGGCACTTTCAGCCTCAAAAAAGAGGCTGAAAATCTCGGCTTATACTCGAGTATATACGGTACCTTTGGAACCACTTTAACCACCTAAGGACCTAGCCTCTTTCTGAGATTTGTTTACAAGTTAAAAACTTGTTTTTTGCTAGAAAATTACTAAAGAACCCCCAAACATTATACATTTTTTTTCTAACACCCTAGAGAATAAAATGGCGGTCATTGCAATAATTTCCGTCACACCGTATTAGCGCAGCGGTCTTATAAGTGCACTTTTCTTTGGAAAATTTTTTTTTTTGAATTAAAAAATAAGATAGCAGTAAAGTTAGCCCAATTTTTTTTTATATTGTGAAAGATAATGTTACGCAGAGTAAATTGGTACCCAACATGTCATGTTTCAAAATTGCACCCGCTCGTGGAATAGCGACAAAAATCTCCATAGGCAACATTTAAAAAATTCTACAGGTTGTTCTGAGTTACAGAGAAGGTCTTGGGCTAGAATTATTGTTCTCGCTCTACCGATCACGGCTATACCTCACATGTGTGGTTTGAACACAGTTTTCATATGCGGGCGCTACTCACGTATGCGTTCACTTCTGCACGCAAGCTCAGCAGGACGGCGCTTTAAAAAAAAAAAATCTTATTTTATCTTTTGTTCTTTTTTTTTTTTTTTTTGTGTCACTTTTATTCCTATTACAAGGAATGTAAACATCCCTTGTAATAGAAAAAAAGCATGACAGGACCTCTTAAATATGAGATCTGGGGTCAAAAAGACCTTAAATCTCATATTTACACTAAAATGCCCCATTAAGAGCTATGGGCGGAAGTGGCGTTTTGACGTTGCATCCGCCCCGGAAATGGTATGGAGATGGTGGGAGGGGGGGGGGGGGCCCTCTCTAGCCGCCGATAAAAGTGATCTCAGGGTGAATCCACTGCAGAGACAACTATTATCGGGAAACCAGACTGCCCGCCGAAGAAGAGGATACCAGGGTTATGGCAGCTAGCTGCTGCCATAACAAAGATATCCCTCTTCAAAGTTAGGACGTATTACGGCGTGCGGCGGTCCGGAAGTGGTTAAGACTGATATTTCCATGATAAGTTGCAACTGATAAGAGCTTTGTTTTGAAACCGGGACAGATGAATGCAGAGCACGTTACCACTACTGATTAGAGTCTATAGGGATGTCTATCGTTATTGGCTGGTGTTTTACTAAAGTGTGCATAGAGATAGAGGGAATAGTTTTTAGGCTGCCGTATACATCAGAGGGAAGCTGAAACTGTGGATATGTTTCAGCTATGTTAAGGTTCTGGCACTGGCTTCCAGGTCCCTAAACATGAATGGCTTTACGCTGCCATCGGTCCTGCGTAGACCATGGGGTAATATGCTGTAGCGACCTATGCAACCAAGTTCTCACAGAAATAATTGGTGATCCATTTCCCCCCCCCCCCCCCACCATGCTCTATCACCACCAAACACCATCAAGCCTTGGCTGATGGTGTTTGGTGGTTGGTGACCCATAGTCATTAGAAGGTCTTGCATTCCATCTAATCAGATCTTATTTCTAATGTCTATATGCTGCTTATTTGTATGACTGAGCCTAACAACATGCAACTCTCACTTACCTCCAGTATAAAAAGCACACCGCTTAAAAGAAAAATAAGACTTTCCTCTTAATAATAAGGAATTACAATGAGTGGGCAGTTTGAATCTGACTACATGTGAACAAATCTTGGCAAGACAAAGGTGGATTGCTTGCCTTCTCAGTGAGCAGCATGTACCTAAACTCAAGGGAACTTTACTCCTCCACATCATGTCTATTTACATTCCGCCTCCCCCCCAACCGTGATATAATATTAGCGATGTTTGCTACTGTACCTGTGTTTTGTCCATGCATCTTCTGCACAGTATGTGACATATTATCCATCACCAGTTACACGGTATCTGTGACTTATCTTGATGTCGGCAAACTATTATGATTTGTTATATATCTTGACTCATGTTATAAGATCCACCGGGGCTGTCATGTGCTGTACAGAATGTCCAATATTCACCTATGTTCCAATTCCCCCAAGTGATATATCATACATTGTCATTAGGACAGTGGGTAGGAAGAGAAATGCGCTGGAATTATGTGCCTTGAAAGTGATTACGGTACTATTCTTTCCTATGTCTTTGCACCTTGACAGAACTAGTATAGCGAAGATTTATGTTTGTCCAGTAAGACAAGTAATCAGGTATTTGTACTGAATCCTTGCTCTCCCAGATCCGTATTTTAGAATTGCTTGAGTAACTCAGCCTATCTTGCAATGTTATTCAGAAACTGGTATGTTACTAATGTAGGATGACAGGTCTATCTTACAAATGTAATATGGCAGGTCAGGATGATCACTGCCTAAAAACTACAAAGAGATGCACGGCTTGCGTTTCCATCCAGGCAAGCCTTTCACCCACAATATACAAATTGTTTTTCTTTCACTTTAACAAATTAACTTTCTTTTCATTGAGCCCATCCGATCTAAATACTAAACTATATAATTCCTTAAGGGGACATTTGCAGAAATTCTCAGTGATTGCGCTATTCATGTACATGGTCATGGTCCACTTTTGTCCCCATTGCCCTGATATGAAAAGGGGTCATTCTCTTACATGATTGGGTCCCAAAGTGATGGGGGGGGGGGTGTCTGATAGGGTGTGGAGGTTTTCTGTTGGAGACCAGTCAGAGCTTCTCACAGTGTCAGGAAGGTTTCTCCCGCCCACCCTCGCTAGTTAGCTTGGTCTGGGGATGTTTTTAGTCAATTTTGTACTAATGTGGTTTGATTTCAATAGCGGGAAGTTTAGGTGGGTATGTTTTATCTGACTGTTCAATTATGGGTTCTTTTTTTATTAGTCATGGCAGCAGCAGGAGGTCTATTGGGTCTTTGAAGGTGGTGCTGGAGAAAATACTTGGGAATTAGGGGGATTGGGTCCATCTGGAGGTATGGGTACCCCTTCTCTTCCTAATAATACAATGGTAACATCCAGGGCCGTTTTTAAGGAAGGGCAAAAGGGGCAGCTGCCATGGGCCCTGTCATTGTTGTGGGGCCCAAAGCAGCTGCCACATACTTGCCAACTATCCTGGTTTAAATTCCCTCGTCCCTTGAGTTTTAGTCCTGTGTTGTATCCCAATATCTCAGTGTGAAGTGCTGCTACTAATGCTGCCAAACTCTGCCCTATTGTTGTGTGCAGAAGACTTACCTGCAGACCCTGTGTTTACATGTAAATTACTGACATTCCTATGTAAATAGCGGTGGGATTCATATGTAAATAACGGTGGCTGTCGGCATTGATATGTATAACATGCCCTCCGAGGTTATATCCACAGTAATCTCTAGCAACCACTCAACAAGCAAAATTCATGTGCTGTAACCTCTAGTAACTAGTCATTGAGCTGTAATGTGTGATGTAACCTCTAGCAACCAGTCAGTGAGAGGTAATGATACACTGTAACCTCTGGCAACCAATCGCAATAGCTGCCTGATCTGATTAGGTAAACTGATTTTGAGTCTAGCTGCTATTTATTGTATGTCTCAGAGCAGATGGAGAGCGAAACTGCATGGGGTCGGGGGGCCCAAGAAAAATTTTGCCCAGGGTCCAATCGATATTAAAGATGGCCCTGGTAACATCGGGGGGTTTTAAGTTGGTTGTATCTGGTAGTAAGTACCGTATATACTCGAGTATAGGCCGACCCGAGTATAAGCCGAGGCCCCCAATTTACCCCCAAAAAACTGGGAAACCTATTGACTCGTGTATAAGCCGAGGGTGAGATATGCCTGTCCATCCCTGTGTGTGTGTCCATCCATCCATCCATCCCTGTGTGTGTGTGTGTCCATCCATCCATCCATCCCTGTGTGTGTGTCCATCCATCCATCCATCCCTGTGTGTGTGTGTGTCCATCCATCCATCCATCCCTGTGTGTGTGTCCATCCATCCATCCATCCATCTCTGTGTGTGTGTGAAACACCGTAGTCATACAAGTACTACTCAATGACTTCATCACACTAACTTTACAATGATGTCATCTTGTATCTGGACCTTGTATGCTCCTGCATTTTTCAGCTTTTTTATGAATGTCAGAGTATCTTTTATTATTAGTTCCTCAACTAAACCATGGGATAGACATAAGTGAGGCACTTGCCCTTTAATCCTATAGAGTATTCAATTGAGAACATTTCTGATGGACTCTCCTAATGGCTGCTTTCTCTGCTGTTACTGTAAAATACCTTTCTTTTTTACCATTTAGATCTGAACCACTGAACTGATATTTGAGATATCCCAGCGGAGACAGATACACACATAGAGCTTTTTTCTTGATCTTGTCCAGCCTACCTGTGTCCCCAGCCTCCGTCCGGTCCCGAGCCTCCGTCCGGTCCCGTCCCGTCCCGAGCCGAGCCTCCGTCCGGTCCGGTCCCGTCCCGAGACTCCGTCCGGTCCCGTCCCGTCCCGAGACTCCGTCCGGTCCCGTCCCGTCCCGAGCCGAGCCGAGCCTCCGTCCGGTCCCGTCCCAGGATCACCGCTCTTCGTCGGCGCCCATTCCCCTGTTCAAATGCCGCGCCTCCCTGTCTGTGATAGGCGGAACACAATTTCCCAGCAGTCTGTGTTCCGCCTATCACGGCCATCCTTTCATCCTCGTCCGTAGTACGAGGATGAGACGATGTCCGTGATAGGCGGAACACAGGCTGCTGGGAAATTCAGTGTTCCGCCTATCACAGGCGAAGGCGGAGCCGGAGGCGCGGCTTTTGAATTATAGAATGGCCGCTGTCTGTCTGCTCGACACGCTGATCGAGCAGGCAGACAGCGATGACTCGAGTATAAGCCGAGGGGGGCACTTTCAGCCTCAAAAAAGAGGCTGAAAATCTCGGCTTATACTCGAGTATATACGGTAAGTGGTAATTGTCCCTGAGCTGGTGTAATTTGCGGCTGGGGGCCTTTCACGGAGTGTCAGATACAACCGATTGGTCAAAAGTAAATAGGCCTTCAAAGATGTAGACCGGGTAGGATTAGGCTGATTTTTTTTGTTAACGGGTTATTTATTGAATGTATTTATGCATTACGAGTGTTTTATGAAGTTTTGCATATTTCAATTGAAAGAATAATAGAAGGCTTCTTTGGCCATTTTACAGTGCCGTCTGGTCAATTGTTTAATTTTATAGGTAGCCTCCGCAATCTGCGCATCCATCAGTCATGGATAAAAAGGTAATAGCAAAAGCAAGTATTTTTAATGCAATTGTTTATTGTGGAGAAAACATAATCTGGAGCCAGCTTTGTATAGTAATCAATCACCTTCTAACTTCAGCTTGTTCAGTTAAGAAAATGAAAGCTAGAAGCTGGTTGCCATGCACAGCTGCTCCAGATTTTGACTGCCAAAGTTTTAGCATATGTCATTCAATTATAGTTTATATCTTCTTTAATCACTTGCCCTCCCGGAAGGTTTACCCCCTTCATGACCAGGTTATTTTTTGCGATATAGCTTTACTTTAACCGACAATTGCGCAGCCATGTGACGCTGTACCCAAATAAAATTGATGTCTTTTTTTCCCCACAAATAAGGCTTTTTTTTGGTGATATTTGATCACATCTGCACTTTTTATTTTTTGTGCTATAACCAAAAAGGCCCACAATTAAAAAAAATAAATAAAATGTTTTACTTTCTGTTCTAAAACATATCCAATAAAAAAAAAAGTCTTTATCAATTTAGGCCAATATGTATTCTGCTACATATTTTTGGTTAAAAAAAATCCCAATATGCGTATATTGATTGGTTTGCGCAACAGTAAAAGTTATAACGTCTACAAACTATGGGATATTTTTATGGAATTTTTATTTATTTATTTTATTGCTAGTAATGGTGGCGATCAGGGACTTATAGTGCGACTGTGATATTGCGGCAGACAATTTGGACACTAAGTGACAGTGCTAAAAAAATATGGACAGTCACTGTACTAATGACACTGGCAGGGAAGGGGTTAACATCGGGGGCAATCAAATGGTTAACTGTGTTCCCTGGGAGTGCTTTGTAACTGTGTGAGGGAGGTGCTTTAACTGTGGGAAGAGAGAGATCTGTGTCCCTGCTTAGACCTCTGTCTTCCCTACTAACAGACTGGCGATCTGCCTTTTTACATAGGCAGACCACCATTCTGCCTCTGTCAGGAATTATCAGTGGGTCCCGGCGGACATCGAGTTCACCGGACCCACTGATTGGCTCCTGATGTGTCCAATCACAGCGGGAGCGGGTCGCCCATGGCTCTGCAGACCTGTACGTGATTTTGCGCAAAGGAGCCACCGCCCTGCAGTAAATGTACGTGGGGCGGTTGGCGGGTGCATTTTTGGTCATAGTGCCCAATTAGGCTATAAAACTATAATTTTTTAACCACTTCCCTACTGCCCTGTTGTGGAATGACGTCCGCAAGATGGCTCAGTTATCCTGACTGGATGTCATATGACGTCCAACAGGATAATCCACTTGTGTGTGTGCAGCGGCCCGATTGGCGGTGCTGTGTGTCGCTCCGACATGCTGCATCTCCGATTGTGGAAAAGAGTAGCCCACCATAGATGCAAATCAGTGCCCATCAGATGCAAATCAGTGCCCATCAAAATGCCAATCAGTGCCCATAAGTAATGACTGTTGGTGCCTCCTCATCTGTGCTGCCTATCAATGCCACCCATCAGTGCCGCCTATCCATGCCAATCAGTGCCCCCTTGCAGTGCCACTTCATTGCCCATCAGTGAAGCCTCATCAGTGCAGCCTCATCAGTGCCCGTCAGTGAAGGAGAAATCTAAATTTTATAACAGAAACTAAGAAATACTTATTTTCTTCAAAAATGTCAGTCTTTTTTAATTTGTTTAGCAAAAAATAAAAACCCAGTGGTGATCAAATACCACCAAAATAAAGTTCTGTTTGTGGGAAGAAAATTATAGAAATTTAGTTTGGTTACAGCATTGCATGACGTGCAATTGTCATTCAAAGTATGACAGCGCTCAAAGCTGAAAATTGGCCTGGGCAGGAAGGGGGGTTGAAAGTGCCTGGTATTGAAGTGGTTAAAATATGTTCTTCTGGCCTTCTTTATACTCTTCATGTTTGCTATTGATGAGCAGCATGAGTCAAGGCAAATTAAAGCTGTGAGTTAAGAAAGGAACATACTTCAAGAAATTAATATTTTAAACTACCGTATATACTCGAGTATAGGCCGACCCGAATATAAGCCGAGGCCCCCAATTTACCCCCAAAAAAACTGGCAAACTTATTGACTCGTGTATAAGCCGAGGGTGAGACATGCCTGTCCATCCCTGTGTGTGTATCCGTCCATCCCTGTGTGTCCGTCCATCCCTGTGTGTCCGTCCATCCCTGTGTGTCCGTCCATCCATCCCTGTGTGTGTGTGTGTGTCCATCCATCCATCCATCCCTGTGTGTGTGTGTCTCCATCCATCCATCCATCCATCCCTGTGTGTGTGTGTCTCCATCCATCCATCCATCCATCCCTGTGTGTGTGTGTCTCCATCCATCCATCCATCCGTGTGTGTGTGTCTCCATCCGTGTGTGTGTGTGTGTGTGTGTGTGTGTGTGTGTGTGTGTGTGTGTGTCCAGCCTACCTGCACCTACACCCGCAGCAGATCGCAAAACGCAGTGCGGAAATGAATAGGGTTTGCAGTGTTAGCTGCATGGCAATATAGTGTGAACCAGGGCTGAGGACCCATTCACTTTGGCAGGGAAAAGGGAATAGTTGAGTCGCAGATTTATTCCCGCTGGCCACCCACACAGAGAAGACCATCCAGCAGCCACTTTGCGTCATAGCCACGACAAAAATCCCATCATGTTTAGTGGGCAGTACAGGTGTGTGTGTGTGTGTGTGTGTGTGTGTGTGTGTGTGTGTGTGTGTGTGTGTGTGTGTGTCCAGCCTACCTGTGTCCCGAGCCTTTGTCCCGAGCCTCCGTCCCGTGCCTTGCCTTCGTCCCGTCCCGTCCCGTCCCGTGCCGTGCCTTGCCTTGCCTCCGTCCCGTGCCCTCTTCGTCGGCGGCCATTGTAAAATTCAAAAGCCGCGCCTCCTCCTTCGCCTGTGATAGGCGGAACACTGAATTTCCCAGCAGCCTGTGTTCCGCCTATCACGGACGTCGTATCATCCTCGTCCGTAGTACGAGGATGAGACGATGCCCGTGATAGGCGGAACACAGGCTGCTGGGAAATTCAGTGTTCCGCCTATCACAGGCGAAGGCGGAGCCGGAGGCGCGGCTTTTGAATCATAGAATGGCCGCTGTCTGTCTGCTCGACACGCTGATCGAGCGGGCAGACAGCGATGACTCGAGTATAAGCCGAGGGGGGCACTTTCAGCCTCAAAAAAGAGGCTGAAAATCTCGGCTTATACTCGAGTATATACGGTAGTATTGTACAGTTCAAAAACCCAACAATAGATTCAAAAACCCAACAAGACTCCCCAGTCTCCCCAGTGGAAGAAAACAAGGACGTCAACAAAAACAAAAGTGAAAATAGATAGAAAAAAGTAGGAGACCTAAGTGTTCATTTATGAAGTATACGTATCAAAACCTGGAAGAATTCCTAGGAGTTGATGGAAAGTGCATATATAAGTATTATATTACATATATACTGTAAATGTAAAGAAACAAACTGCACACATAATCACTCTACCCATGTCATAGATTTGTATAAGAGTCCAAGAAAAAGTCTCTAAATGCAGTAGGGGGTGAACAGAGAATTCTGCAGCTCCTCAATAGCAGATCTTGGAACCGATCCAGTTGGAACAAGTAAAGAGATAAAACGGCAAGGGAGCAGGATAAGTAAAATGTAGCAATCTCAGAAATGGGTAAAAAGTTCTAAAACATTATACCTGGGCAAAGTGATTCTTTTTAGTGATTCAAATAATTTGGATCAGTTCAGTGAAATTATTCAAATCACTGAATCAAATTACGACTCATTTCCTCCAAGCAAAGTTAGGATCGTGTTCCAGACCTGTGATACACTCATTACTCAATGTGTCAACTCAGCACTGAGCAGTTCTTTAGATTCAGAGTTGTTTTACATGTACAAATGTCCTGCTGCTACCTCACACACAAACAGCTCATTATTACAAATCAGAATCTTGTGTGCCGCTCTGTGATTTATTCAGAGACTTAGCCCTGGTTCAAACCAGTGTGACTTCTCATGCAACTTGAGAGTTCAAAGTCCAATGACAAGTTGCATCCTATTACTGGCAAGGGAATAGTTCTCATAGTGTGACTCAGAAAAAGGTTCCAAGCCTAAAAAACAGCCACAGGGGACTATAAGATATAGAAATAGGGTCAGAGTATGGTGTAAATAGGCTGTCTGGTATGCTGTACTTAGAAATAGTCAGCATTGTGTTCCCTCGGGCAGGCTTGAGAAAAGGGTGGAGCCCTTGAAATGCATCGCTTCCCACTCCCTTCCTCTGCAGTGTTGCACTATGTCTGCATGGTATTTGGCTGTAGACACCACCGGCTGACATTTCTTCCTAGCATGTTTGCGCCATTGTAACCAAGGTTTACTGAACACCAGAGTTTTCTACATGGGGCCACTGGTTGATGTATAACACCTTTCTCCTGCAACCCAAGCTAGACACATGTAACTATCATGTGTACAATACTATTTATGTCAATAAATTTGCAACATTTTTACATCTCCTGTGCTTTTGCTATTTTATCTTTTTACACAATAGCTTAACTATGTGAGGAACATTCCACTTGCAACTTTGCTCTGACTGGGTTGGCATTGAGCATATGAACTCAGATTTACTGTTTTATATAGAGTGACATTTGCAGCCAGGAGGTGTCCAATAAAATTTCACAAAATATGTATAGGTGGGTAGATTTACAGTCGACCTTAGAAGAGGTTTAAGCACCAGGAAATGCTCATGGTCTGTCATGAAGATTGAAATGCCCTAGGATGCTGGGTAAGAAACATGCACCCCTTTACTCTGACATTGGAGACAGAGCTGTTGACAGAGGTGTAATGGAGTGTATGAAAATCTGGAATCTTTAGATAAAAGTTAATGGAGACAGAGACAAAAATGCACTGAAGGGTGTGTTAAGTCTTGTCTATTGATTATTCTACAATAGTTCATTGCTGTCATACATTCATGAGTGCCATATCTATAACATATAGTCTGGACAATATACTTTACACTTTTACAATTTTTATACTGTTTTATTTTATACTGATAAAGAACTAAAAGAACAAACAAGGCAGATAAAGCCCCACCTCCCCCCAAATAAATACATACATGAACCACAATGTTGCCAAATTCCTTTAAACATAGGAGGACCATTCACCACCAGGTGAAGTGGGTACAAAATGCACAGTAAATGGCAGATATTTCTCAAGCCAGGTGTATACTGTTTTGGGGTGACCACAACAAGCCCCCCCCCCCCAAACCTTCCAGAAGATGTAAGGGGATGGGCTTAAAAAGGAGAAGTAGAAAAAAGATAGAGAAACGGTAAGTAGAGAGATTCCCAGGGTTAGCCAGCCTCTGGGCTGGTCTCCCAAGGAGTGAGGTCAAGAAGGAACTATACAAGGAAACAAAACCAACTCACATGCCACATAAGCCAACCCCAGCCCCTTACAACTGCTAAGAAAATATGCATGGTATAACTTGTGTGTAAGAGGTCGTTGCCAATTCAGAGGTAAAGTCAAACTAGTTGTGCCCAAGTGGTTTAATATTTATGATAATTATCTGAGCATTGATGACTCCAGGCCTCTACTTGCTGAATGTCGTGTACCTTTAATAATTACAATAAACTCTTAATATTTAAGCAGGATTGTATCTTTGAAATGTATAGCTGTGCTGTCTTCCTTGATAGCTGGTTGTTTTCCTAAGTAAGAAATGTAATGTTCGACTGTGAAAACAATTGTTTGGCAAATAAAACCTTATGAAAAAATTTGACTTGCAAAATTGTTAGATAATCAAAGATAAGTTAAGTGTATTATGAGATATTTTCCAGATGGGCTTAATTCAGGTTTTTTTTTGTTTTGTTTTTTTTAAGGGGTTGGAGCATATGTCTAAACCACAATAGGATAGGACCTGCATCAATAAATGGGCTTGTATTTAAAAATGAAAATCTTCTATTTTTGATGATAATTCCAAAGTATCATAGCTAAACAAATTATTTAGGAAAAAGTTTGAGCTTGTACAATTATGGGGACTAGACAAAGTTCTAGAATGTAGTAAATCCTAACTTGGCAACAAACTCATCATAGCTAGAATCCCATACAATTTATGAAATTCAGAATGTTTTTTTTCTAAATTTAAAAAACGTGATACCTACTTTTTCTCCAGTTCATACATTCATTCAAATTATAAAGGTGGCCTTACTGAAGTTAAAGTGAATAGAAGTAGGAGTTACTCCCTTCCAACAATTTTGACGTTTCTGAGGTCCCTCACAGATGCTGACATCTTCTACCTACATGTGCATGAGTTCTACTCATCTAGGCACACGGGTCTCTCTTGTTTCTACCTATATGACAACAATAGGGGTGCTACAGGTGTGTACGTGAAAATGAATCTCATTCTTTTTCTCAATCTGTCTCTATGACATTGTAATTTAATGCTCATGAAAATGGCAATTGTCGCTAGTTAAACATCATTTCATTTTTATATCATTAATGCTTTTAACAGCCATACCTTGGCTACATTTCCTGTTATTTTAGTAGAACACTTTAAAAAAAGAACAAAAAATAGGGGTTGTAATTGTTTAGTAAAAAAAGTTGGTGCAATGAGACACTGAGAAGTTTGAAAGACACTCAGTAACCTTCCTTACCATGAATATAAACATTATTTGTCCATTGTTGGTCCACGCTACCCCTTGGGCTTGCATGTTATTAGGTTTGCTTTGTTATACTTTGGCACGTTCACTGTTATTATGAGAGATGAGGAGCCAAAAGGCCGCTGTGCAGCATCCTTGTCTTGTAACTTTATTTAGTGTCCCCATAGTGTACATATCTCTTCCTGATCTTGTTACTTAGCTTGTTACATGGACCAAGTGTTATTCTCCCATTTCCGTGTCATCACAGATTCCCTTTTGCTTTAGCTTGAATGCAGTACAAGAAATCAGACTTGTAAAATGCTTCCATTGAGACCTGAGAGGGCAGACACAGGAAATAATACTATATCGAATCAAGTGAAAATGTAAGTAAAATAACGCATTGCAACCAGTCAGAATTCACTAATTGTAAGTAAAAAAAAATTCTTGTTCGTTAAGAGACACAGGATTCTTTCAGTGTTATATTGCTACTTACAGGAGGAATTGGACTTTGGCAAACAAAAAACTGTTGGCCAGCCAGGCATGACCCCTCCCACTCCCATAATGCTTGTTTTTGCTATTGTCCTAAGAGGATTGTAGTTATTTCTCTGTTGAGGAAAAATTGAACTAGTTGTTTAGCCCTTTTCGCCTTTTCAAGATATTTTTTTCCTTCAATCAAGACTTCATCTACATGCTGCTGAGCTGGGCTCCCTATGCAGCTATTTGGAGGTTGTACCTTGACAAAAATTGCCTTCGGGGACTGGACTCTGCTTGTATCGCATTCTAGAGCTCTGTGTACTGCTCGAGTACTCCACAGAATGATGTTTGTAGGTTCAGAGCTGTGGCACAACCTCTGATGTTACCCAGTGTCCCAGGACTCGTAATGAGTACACCTGGATTGTTCTTCAGGACCATTGAATGCCATCACATGCTCCCTTTTTCTGTTAGTTTCTGTGGAATTAAATGTACGTGTGTACTCAATGCTCTTGTCTTGCCTTTTCACCGGAAGGTAGCATCTTCCCTCCATTGCTCCCATTAGTAAAAAACACATGGTTTCACCTCAGTTAGTCCTTGTTGCGGACTACAGTTATGTGGCAACCTCTGTCTCTTTAAACCTCTTGCTTTTAGCAGCTGGTTTGTGAGAACCCATGTTTTTAACCTGGTTTTCTTAATTAAGTTTTCTCCAGATCATGATCCACTAACAGTTCTAGGGTGACCTGTTGTCTCCCTTCTCAGGGACCTCACACTGAGAGCATGTATCTTTGTCTCCTGCTTGACTCTATACACTCCTTTGCGTCTTCCTTTGCTCTGTCAAGTGTCATCCCTTTCTGCACCGGTAGAGGTCTCTGAACCTTCTCTTGCAGAGGCTCTGTCTAACAAAGAATCGCACAAATATTTAGTGTATCATTTTGGTATTAAAGGAGCTGTAGGCAACTGTTACGCTTAAAGATAAAATATTGGGTCTTGTTGATGTGGTGCATGCCAAGGTAAACATGGAAAAACAGCCTTTATCTGTAGCTGTAGAACAACATGTTACCATGCTTGCTGCAAACATATTTTAATAGAGGACATTATTTTGCTGCTTTCTTGGATAAACTTGAAAAAGCACTCATTCATTTCAGCAAAGGAAGCCTGAGCCACACACTGTGAAGGCATTCTTTGGCTTCCGAGGACAAGAAGAGTTCCTTTTGCTACTTCCGGGCTTCAGCTTCCAAGTTCAGACCCAACCAGGTGCCCAGTTTAATTGCAAACTCTGGGCCCCTAATTCTCCCAAATCTAATGACAAGTCCACTTTAACATGAAGGAACACCTACCTACTTTTAAAAGTAGGTAGGGTCTGTTGGCCTTTGCAGACACTTGGTCAGAAAGCATCTTAGCGCTTGAGTAAGAAGGTTGATTTTCAGGTTTCATGTCCTGCTTAAAGTTGTCTAACTTAATTGTGTTGCTGCTCTAGCAGATCTTTTGAGACAATGTTCAAACAGAATAATAGTGTCAAGGCTTTTACAATGTACTTTAACCTTTTCAATGTTCTAAAACTAAAAGGAGGCATTTTGCATATCGTTTTGCATAAAATATACCAGGTCTGTTATAGCCTCCGTCTATCATGGAGATGTTCTAGCCTCTGTGGACATCAAGAATGAATACTTGCATGTTTTGCTGTGCCCAAGCAAGAGTTTTTCTTCCCCAAGAAAAATGTTGACTGTCTGCTCTCAGACTTTACAGTTCAGGAGTTCTAGGCTTGAGGATGGATTTGAATGGGAGTTGCTGTGTGCCTGAGACAACTGAGGGGGGAACGCCCTAGGCCGGTTCTCCGGCTGTCATGGTTCATATTTTCTAAGTCACTAACATTGAATTAGAATGCAAAGCGGGCGGTTGTGACTTCACCTGCTGCAGTTGCCTCCTGCACCCTACGAAACATGTAGGGTGGGGCCAGTGACGCTGACTTCATTACGCTGATAGGATATTGATGGATAGCAAAACAACAGTGGGAGATGCAGCGATCTCCGTCTTTGATTTTGTATGATCAAGCCTGATGTTCCTCTTGTAAGTGCATCTTTTTACTACCTAATAAATAAGTGGTTGAACGATTACACTATGGGGGCAAATTTTGTTTTGTTTCCTGAGCGGCATGCCTGTTATATCAATTGAGCTGCCTGAGAAGCTGGTTTAGGTACTGGGGATACCTGAAAATGTTACCTGTGCTTGGAGAGACCACTGCAGTGTGGTAATCTGGAGTCGGAAGGGTTATTATTACTCACCTGTGGTGTGTCACTAGTTTGGATTCAGTCACCATTTTGGATAAAGGATTCTATCTTCATTCACCTGTGATTGGATTTCTGGTATTTAGGGTTTTTAACACTCACTAGTATTTATATGAATTTTGTATGGTGTCTGCTTTAGTTTTACATTAATGAGTATTTTTTCACCACTACCTTATATTTGATTATATATATTTTTAATCGTCTATATCATTTTTATATATTATGTAATATCACTGATTTATTCACTGGATTTTGGTGAGATAACTGGTTTAGTTGCTTTTTAAAATTATTATTTTTGTAATATTTATTAGCGCTGCATTTTTTTGCACTTTATTATTTTTGAGTTTTTGTATTAGACTCCAGTGCTAGCTGCTTTTTACTTGTATCATCTATAGTCAAACAATATTAGTTTGTCTTAGCGCAGCGTTAACCCTTTTTGTTTTTTTTTTCTACCAAGAATGAATACTTGCATGTTTTGCTGTGCCCAAGCAAGAGTTTTTCTTCCCCAAGTAAAATGTTGACTGTCCGTTCTCAGACTTTACAGTTCAGGAGTTCTAGGCTTGAGGACATCCTTCTTCAAGGCAGCTCCATTTGTCCCTTTTCCAAATTTTTTTTTTTAGTTGTCCGACAAACTGGTTCAGTCTCTAGACAAACGGTCTCACCTGACATCGAAGACCAGGCCTTGCTGGGCCTAGAGGTTCAGGAATCCAGCGCTGGGGTTTCATAAATCTTTCCTCCCGTTGTCTTGAATTTGTATAACAATGGATAGCAGTCTGAAGGGCTGGAGAGGAGTCCTTGACACCCTGTTGGTGCAAAAGACTGGGTTGCCAGAAGAATCTCATCTCCTGTTCAACATTCTGGAACCCCTAGTAATTTTGATGACCTTTCAACGCTGAACACTCCAACTGAAGGGTCATTCAGTAAGGATACGGTCAGACAACACTACTGTAGGGGTTCATCATTAATCAAGGAGTAGGGATGAGCTCGGTGTTCGACTCTTCGGCAAATTCAGAACTTTGTGGACCGTTCGCACCAAATTCGTGTGGCACGAATGGCCCACAATGCACTATGCCTTCGCAGTGCATTGCTTGCTCATGATTGGCCAAGCATGCACTGTGACTCCGCATGCTTGACCAATCACATCGCTGGCAGCGAGGAGAGCCATAATTGGCCACAGGCAGGATGCCTGTGGCCAATTATAACTCAGGGGCGTTTAGTACATGCCCCACACTATATAAGGCTGCCAGCACGGTGGCCTTGTGCAGTGTGTTGGCGTGCAGGGAAAGAGCAAGATAGGCAGGGACAGTGTCTTTTTGCTTGGGAACCTAGCGCTGTTACAGTGGGTGTTGTATGCCTCCTGCACAATATACACCTGAAGCTACTCCTTATTGCTGGTGTTGTTCTGTTTCTGTAGCACAGGCATCTGCAGCATTTACAGTGGGTGTTGTGTGCCTCCTGCACAGTATACACCTGAAGCTACCCCTTAAAAAATAGAAAAGATATGGAGATAGTGGTGCGCTGTACAGAAAGACTATGATCAGATCACATTAGAAAGAATGAGGTAGCTAGTGGCAATAGCTCCACTTGTAATAAACAAAGGTATTTTAGGTAATAAAATAGCACAGGTGGATATTTAAAATTACTAGAAGAAATTGAAAAATGGTATCAATTATCTGATGTGCAATAAAGTGCTTTTTAAAACATGACCAGCATAAAAAACATAAATGAGAGAATATACAAAAAAATAAATTGTAAGGTGCACGGTGTTGTGGTACTTTGAATCCAAAAAATGCCTGAGTATATTGTGACAGTTTTTTTTTTCCTTTTTTTTTTTGCTGCCGCAATATCCCCACCTTCCGCACTATGCGTCCATTGTATATTTCCGGATGTTTACAGCCTTTTCCAACCGTCAAGATGGCCAGCGTTCAACTTCCGGTGACCATTCTGACCACAACATGGCTGCAGTGTAACTTCCGGTGATCGGGTCTTCAATAAAATGGCCGGACTATCTAATTATATGGCTTATAAATAGACACTTCCACAGGCACTAGTCATCCCCTGATGAAGTCACGTGATTCGTGATGAACACTCGTTGGGATTATTTGCCACTGGAAGTGACTCTAATAAAATTCGCCGTTCGTTTGTATATTGCGGTTTTCCTTTTGTTTGTATGAGTACCTGTCTTTATTTTTAATACAATAAATGCTGTTAAAATACTACACTATGGGGCATACCTCCTCTCTTTAAATCCCTATATATATGGTATACTGGTGAGATTGGTGAGACCCTCCCTCCTGGACACCCTAAAAAAAACGACCCTTAAAGGGGACGTACACACGCTGGGAATAGGCAGGATAGGAACGCCATTTAGGACCTGGGCTGCCTCAGTAGGATCCTTAAAGGGGACGGTCACCAAGGACCACAAAGTTATACAAGTCTATGCTGTTACCTTACAGCAGTAAGGTAAGTGGACACCCATATAATTACCACAAAAGGCCCGCATAGGATATCCACCATTTGCAGCACTTTTATACCAAATTTTGTGTATAAGCACCAGCACTTTATTTTTTGGATTCAAAGTACCACCAGACCGTGCACCTTAGAATTTTTTAATGAATGGGAATATTTATGGACATTTTTAACTATATACATTTTTGATGGCTGATGCATTTTACTCTGTTGTGTATATCTGTGATTGTACGGTGAGATGCCAGCACCTTATTATTTTGTTCTAGCACGTGGGTTTACCATCACTAATATTCACTGCTACACCTGCACTGGATTTTGGCACACACTACATGTACAGAAACGTATATTCTTTAATTTATGACTTTTATTTTTTTTATGCTGGTCATGGTTTAAAAAGCACTTTATTGCACATCAGATAATTGATACCATCTTTAAATTTCTTCTAGTAATTTTAAATATCCACCTGCGCTATTTTATTACCTAAAATACCTCTGTTTATTACCAGTGGAGCTATTTCCACTAGCTACCTCATTCTTTCTAATGTGATCTGATCATAGTCCTTCTGTACAGCGCACCACTATCTCCATATCTTTTCAAAAAGAAGCACATTAAAGTGGACGTAAACCCGATTCATGAAATTTGACCTGGGCACATATATCTGCAGTGTTTTCTTATCTCTCTTTAAAGAACTAAGTCCTGTGGCTTTCTTCTGCTCCGTTCAGCTCAGGGGGAGCTGAAACTTTGAGTTACCAAGCGACAGCCTAGAAACCTTAAGGATTTAGAGAAGATCTGTAAATAAGAGTTGACCAAAATCGCTCCTGAGATGTGTGCAAACCTGGTCACTAACTACAAGAAATGTCTTACCGCTGTGCTTGCCAACAAGGGTTTCTCCACCAAGTAAAGATCAAATACTTTTTTTATTCACTGAACTTTAACTCAATTTATAACATTTGTATCGTGTTTTTTCTGGATTTTTGGTTGATGTCCTGTCTCTATCATTTAAAAAAGGCACCTATGATAAAAATTGTAGACCATTTCTTTGAAAGTGGGCAAACAAAATCTGCAGGGGATCAAATAATAATTTTCCACACTGTATTTGTCTTGCATTTCACTTTTCAAAAAGATAAGTTAGGTTTTTTGACAACTTAAAATTCTCTAGCAGTAATTTATTGAGGCACAATGGGGACTTGATCAAACCATAATAGCAAATGTAATAGGTTTCCTTTGGAAAAAAAAGGATCTTTTAGCACATCATGGCCAATTTTCTAGCACTAGACCACCTCTGTAATTCTGAAGTGTCTCCTATGGATAGTAAAATGTACGTTGTTTGTTGCCGTTGCATGGATGTGTGCAATTTTAAAGCGTCACATGTTTGGTATCTATTTACTCAGCGTAACTTCTTTTATACTCTACAAAAAAATTGGGCTATGTATGCTTTTTTGCATTAAAATTCAAAAATGTGTATTTTTTTTCCAAAGTGTTAAAAAAAAAAAAAGGCCTGAAACTTTTTTTCAACATGTTTTCCAATGAACAAATTAGTGAAAGGTTTGGGACAAGTTGTTAAAATTTCTTTGAATTCCCCAATTGTGTATTTACAAGTGCAGATGTTTAGGATTACCGTATATACTCGAGTATAAGCCGAGATTTTCAGCCTCTTTTTTTAGGCTGAAAGTGCCCCCCTCGGCTTATAATCGAGTCACCGCCGTCTGTCTACCCGATCAGCGTGTCGAGCAGACAGATGGCGGCCATTCCCCTATTCAAAAGCCGCGCCTCCCTGTCTGTGATAGGCGGAACACTCAATTTCCCAGCAGTCAGTGGTCCGCCTATCATGGACATCCGCTCATCCTCATACTACGGACGAGGATGAGAGGATGTCCGTGATAGGCGGAACACAGACTGCTGGGAAATTGAGTGTTCCGCCTATCACAGACGGAGGCGTGGCTTTTGAACAGTGGAATGGCCGCCGTCTGTCACAGACGAGAAGAGGTGCGGCGATCCTGGCATGGCCACCGTATGTGCAGAAGGACACAGGCTCGGGACACAGGCTCGGGACACAGGTAGGCTGGACACACAGGGCTGGACACACAGGGCTGGACACACAGGGCTGGACACACAGGGCTGGACACACAGGGCTGGACACACAGGGCTGGACACACAGGGCTGGACACAGGGATGGACAGGCATGTCTCACCCTCGGCTTATACACGAGTCAATAAGTTTTCCCATTTTTTTTGTGGTAAATTAGGGGCCTCGGCTTATATTCGGATCGACCTATACTCGAGTATATACGGTAATCTGTTCTTAAATTTGTAATAAAGTGCTGCAGTGACAACTCTGCAAAATGAATGCAACAGCTTGTAAAAAAATCAAAATCCAGATCACTTTTTTCCCCAATGTGTGTAAGACACCCAGGGCTTTTGTTTATAAATCAATGCAACAGGCAATGAAGTGTTTTCTCTTTCAGTAATTTTATTGAAAGTTTGTAAAAGTTTAACAATGAAAAGAAAGCACCGTAGGGAATCGCAGCTATCTCCTGTCTTTCTGTTTTTTACCATGTAGTGTATTAGGAGACAACACAAAATATTAAAGATACAACAGCATGGTTCAGTATATCTTGTACACGCCAGATTCTTTTCATTATCATTGTTAAATGTAATTTTAGAAGAAAAGCTTTGATTCACGTATCAACTCCCATTAGGAGTGAGAATGGATTATGTATGCAGACATTGTTATAGTCTATCAATTTGTAATCTTTACAAGCTTATCAAAGATTGTCAAGGGTCCAGTAATCCAGCTGAGTCATTCTCTCTTCTAACCAAAATAGTAGTAGTTAGTGTAACGTTAAAATATTTAGATTTTAAAATCTGTGAAGTATAATAGGAGATTTTGAACGTTATATGTAATGCTCCATGATTGCTGAAAATGTGTTTGTTACAGTTTTTTTTTTTTCCTTTGGAGGCTTATATGAATACCAGTTGGCAATTAAAGAAGATCAGACCTAAATCTGTGCCAATAACTAGATCAAGCACATCAGTCTAAATGTTTATCTAAAATTTCTCAATTACTGGATATTGCTATCATGTATCGCTAAATGGGTCAGTTTAATAACCATTATGATTTCAAGAACCAAACTGTTTAAAGAACCAACAGTGTCAAGAACCAAAACCACACTCATCAGCCAGGAAAAGCAGCAGCAGATGAAAAAAAAACACATTATGCTTATGTTTCTTTACAGAAAATGTCCAGTGGCACAATTAGCTCAGACCTGGCAGAAACCAAATAAATCCTAGCTCAGAGTAATGAGTGTGAGAAGTGATTTTCACGTAAGACTTGTGGCTAAAAAGCCATGCCTCAGACACGCAGCTAGGGCCAACTGTCTTGGTTTTGCATAAAAGTACAGGAACCAGTGTGCATAAAAATGGCAGCAGTTGCTCTCGATATTTCACAATTTAATTAAATTTAGATCCAAATATTTGGCTGTAACAGAAAGAAGTTTGTTTGCCAATGGCCTGGAGAGTGGTACAAAGAAGAGTATCTGTATGCAACAGTGAAGCATGGCGGAGGTTCCTTGCATGTTTTTGCGCTGCGTTTGTACACAGGGACTTGGTCAGATGTAATGATCTTAGCAATATGGAAAAGAACAGATAGATAGTTATCCATCGCATGTTACCATCAAGAACATATCTTATCAGTCCCAAATTTACTTTGTTGTAGGAGAATGACCCCAACTATACAGCCAAAGTCATAAAGAACTATCTTCAGCAAAATGAACATGTAGTTCTGGAAGATATTGAATGGCCCCCAAAGAGCCCTGATCGCAACATCACAGAGTCTAAGATTACAAAAGAGGCAAAAGAAACTAAGACAGACACAATCCAAAGAACTGTGATTAGTTTTCCTAGATGTTTGGAAAAGCCACCTGCTGAGTTCCTAAAAAACAAACTACCATTTGCGTGTATATGTATGGTGTACTTGAAACTTTAGACGTTACTTTGTACTGCTATCTGAATTTAAAAAATGCAACTGCCTGGCTTCAAAGTCTTAGGTCCCTTTCACACTGAGGTGTTTTCCAGGCGTTACAGCGCTAAAAATAGCTCCTGTATAGCGCCTGAAAAAAACGTCTCCTTTTACTCCAGTGGGAAAGCCGGAGGGCTTTTCCACTGGAGTGGTGCGCTAGCAGGACGGTAAAAAAAGTCCTGCTAGCAGCATCTTTGGAGCGGTGAAGGAGCGGTGTATTCACCGCTCTTAAACTGCTCCTACCCATTGTAATCAATGGGGCAGCGCGGCTATACCGCCAGCAAAGCGCCTCTGCAGCGGCGCTTTGTGGGCAGTTTTAACCCTTTTTCGGCTGCTAGTGGGGGTTAAAACCGCCCTGCTAGTGGCCAAATAGCGCAGCTAAAACGACAGTAAAGCGGAGCTAAAAATAGCCAACGCCCGCACCGCCCCAGTGTGAAAGGGGCCTTATTTATGCAGTATGTTGTCAGAAATTCTGAATGCCCAGAACTCACATACAACAGGACTATAAAAAGGAGGTTCAATAGCCAGTGCGCCACCCTTTGGGCTCCTTCTGATAATCTCATGTTTATCTTGTGTTAGTAGAAGTTTGGTGAGAGACCATCCACGCTTTTCAGCCTTGTGCTTTTCAGTTCCTTTCTGCTTATCAGTTTGTGCTTGTGGGTTTGTATCTGTTCTTCAGTGGGTTTTGTCAGTTCGTTCCTGTCTTTCAGTGTGTTCTTTTTAATAGTTCCTATCTGTCTTTCAGTGCATTCTTGTCTGCTCGTTTCCGATTTTCAGTGCGTTCTGTTAGTTCGTTCTGACCAGCCTACCATTTTCTAGCCATGTTGCGTGTATGTTCTTGTCGTAGAGTTCATGCTGTGTAAGGGCTTGGTGTTGGAGTTCTTGCTTTAACCCAAGTCCAGTCCATGAACAAGGCGCAGAGGATTTCATGGACAAAGACTTGGTTGCTCCAGTGTGACCAATTCTCTCATATGCCTTTGCTGTGGGAGATCCAGGAGAATAATCCTGATGATTTCAGGAATTATCTCCGGATGACGGACCCCATTTTTCACCGTCTGTTGGCTTTGTTGTCCCCTTATATTATGAGGCAGGACACCTGCATGCGGCAAGCCATCACTCCGGAGCAGAGGCTTGTTGCCACCTTGCGGTACTTGGCAAATGGGAGAAGTCTGCATGACATCAAGTTCTCGACTAGAATCTCCCCCCAGGCTCTAGGAATCATTATTCCAGAGACCTGTTATGCCATCCTACAGGTCCTGCAGAAGGACTATATTAAGGTAAGTTTTATCCTTTAAAATCACATTCTATGTATTTAATGTTTGCTAATGTATATATTTCATCATTCCATAATTACCATTATTGTAATATGCTGTGAATGTCCTCTTTGTCCACATGCATGTTGGAAGCTTTTAATGCTCCTTTTTTGTCCTTCATGCATATTTTCCTTCACTAACCTCCCCAGCATGCTATCCTGGGCCCATACACGCCTAGCTTAGTCACTTAACAATGCATTTTGTCAGCTTCATTGTAGTGCTTACCCTAGACACCCCCTAAAATGTGTACAAATGTTATTGTTGTCCTTAAATTCAAGCATAGAGCAAGCATTTTTTGGGGGCCCAAACTCATTTGGAACCCTCCTTCCCCGCCTACCGCTAAGTCAGTCGATACCAATCTGCTGACTTTGCCAAACCCATACACACTAAACCTACTTCTTTTGTGGTCAGATTTCTGGATGAATTCACCAAAGCATGTAGTGCATGGGCCTGCCTGAATACTTTCAAATGGTACTGTTTCAAGTTTTACTCCTTAAAATAAATGTTATACTTATGTTGGTTGAACTTTCCTTCAAACCCACAGGAATGGCAGACTGTGGCTTCCTAGTTTGCCCAGCAGTAGGATTTTCCCAACTGCAGAGGGGCAATAGATAGGAAGCACGTCCACATAGTCCCACCCCCCAACTCTGGGTCATACTATTACAATTATAAGGGGTTTTATAGTATTGTGCTGTTGGCAGTGGTGTCGGTAACATATGAGTTCCTGTATGTGGATGTGGGGAAAAATGTCAGATGGTGGAGTCATCGCCCAGATTGAGTTCTGCGGACATCTCCAGAATGACAGCTTGGGCTTTCCACCTCCGGAAGACAACGTGGCAGGACTTTGTGGCTGATAAAGCATTTGCGCTGGCTGACCATCTGATGCGGCCGTTCCCGATGAGGACCCTGACCCCGAACCAGAGGATTTTTAATTACCGGCTGTCCAGAGCCAGAAGAGTGGTAGAGAACGCATTTGGAATAATGGCCAGCTGGTTCCGCCTATTTCTCACACCGATCAACATGGCAGAATATAAACTGAATCATATTGTTCTTGCTGCATACTCCATAATTTCC
This sequence comes from Lithobates pipiens, assembly GCF_037356315.1. Taxonomy (NCBI): domain Eukaryota; kingdom Metazoa; phylum Chordata; class Amphibia; order Anura; family Ranidae; genus Lithobates; species Lithobates pipiens. Next base: position 189,920,390 of record NW_027507789.1, on the reverse strand, counting down.
TAAGGAAAAATGCAACAAACTATGTGGCCTCAGTTAGGACTGAGGCCGGGTTTCAAAATCAAACAATGGCTCTTGAAGTTAGCTGTCTTGGCTTGCCTCCCCAAAGTACCCGTGAAGTAAGACAAGAGTACTTTGCGGGTAGGGGGGGCAATGATTTGCCAGACAATGTGTAAAATATTTTTTATAAACTTAACTCATATTACATTTGATTTACTGCTTGTGTTTCTTATCTGTCTCCTAGGTTCTCCAATGGCCTTTTATTTTTGGACATTTTCTTCAATAGTGCAAACGTAATTTATTTGATACATGAGGTGACAATCTCTTCTTCAGCTAACTATTATGTTGTGGCTCTGCTACACACACACATTGTTTTTGTTGTTAATGTATGTAATACATTAATGAAAAAAAAAATCCTTTTCAGCTCCATGAATTAATTGCTTTGAGTCCCTAAAATAGCCTGATTGGGGCAAATTTTAGAGCACTGTGGGGGTTATTTACTAAAAAGCAAATCCACTATGCACTACAAGTACTCTTGAAAGTGCACTGAAACTGCACTTGTAGTGTAAAGTTGATTTGCCTTTAGTAAATACCCCCCCTTGTCCCTGTATCTACAACAACTTACTCCAAAAACTGGTATTGAGCATTGAAAGAAGAAGCCACACATTGTTGAGTATAAAACATGTTACTTCGTGCACATTCACATGTGCATTAGAAAATGGTTTTTTAACAAACCAACATCTTTGGTGAATAACATTTATTTGTGACAGTATATAGTCTTGGGTTAAACATGCATATATAAAACCATAGAACATACACAACTCAGGAACTTACAAAGTTCAACTTTGATAGATTGAAGGCAATATGTGACATTAGTATGCCAAAACTGTCATCAGATGGGGTGATATCACCCCTGTAAAAGCTAAATTTTGAAGATGCACACAAATTGGCAGTCAAAATGTGGATTTCCCTCCTGATCTCATGCCTAATATCAACATGTGCTAGCTCCCATCATGGGGGATCAATGGACGTGTTTCGGGAGTGCAACCCCTTCCTCTCATCTACTTTAGTTGCAACTCGCGAGGAAGGGGTTGCACCCACAAAATGCGTACATTGATATCCCGTGATGGGAGATGGCACATGTTGACACACTGTGTGCGTCTTCAAAATGTGGCTTTTAAATTACTTTAAACATTTACTAAAAATAAAAAATATAATGACAATCTGGTAATTTTTTTGTATGTTTTAGATTCTGCCTAAAACATCAATGATGATGTTGAGTCTTTTTTCAACATCATTGATGTTTTCCTTGACCTTCTCTCATTCACGACTGCACGCCATGATCTCCCCGATGAGGATCTGTGCACTTGCACTGTTAAAATTAGTTTCTTCTTCCACAACATCCATCTAGACATCTTCTAGACATCATCTTCTTCCACATCACTAAAAATAAAAAAAAACACAATGTATTATAAATATGCATGCATACATCTATTACCTGAAGCTGTGGTCTCAGACACTGACCTGTGGTGGTCACTATGAACAAAATTATTACGTGCAGAGTGGCAGTGAGTCAAAGGCTCACAAACAAAAGAAAAGATGGCCTAGTGCTGAAAGCACAGCCAATACCCCTAGGGATGTTAAAAATAAGATGGACCAGTCCGTAGATAAAATATATATATATCTTTATTAGAAAGACTTAATGCGTAAATTACATTTTCAAAGTGTCCAACATATACAGTAAAGGGTATTTAACAAAGCTGGTTAGAAGATGGTTTTCGACATATGCAGTATTGAGAATAATGCCGACTATCCGTCCTTTTTCCTAGGCATAAAAAACATCTCGTATACACATGGTCTACAATATAAATATAGTCAGATTAGTACAATTATAACAAAGAAAATAGGTGCACAGCTCTACATGGACATCTGTGATGAATGGTACTAAAAAGATTGAATATACTCACAAGCCTGAAACTGTCACCGATAATCACCAGTAGGGGGTAGAAGTACTGTGGTAACAATAAGAAAAACTCAGTGTTGTAGTAGAGTAACCTGTGGATATGTGCCACTGAGGGCCTTAGTATCAGTAAGTCAGGGCACTGAGTAAGGCTGTCCGTGGGCACTGTGACTGCAGGATCTCCACTGTATGGCTGAATAGATAGCCAAAACAGTATAACATCAGCTGGGGTTACCAAAAGTATGTCTAGTAGGAAAATAAAAGATGTATCAGGAAGTAAGAATAATTGCCTGAGCATAAATAGCATAGAGGTAGCAAAATATAAGGTTACCAACGGTCCAATTCTCACCTAGACTGCAGTATATCTGAAAGGCAGTACACAGCGACATGCAACACATGGCATGCTAATCGCCATGTGTGTAGGCCTTAAATAACCCGTAAGGGTTATGAGGATCAGCTGTGGTCAGGTGCCATCGGCCGCCTCCACAGTTGAAGCTGACGAGGCAGACTGGTGCGCCATTGGCTGCAGCCAGTCTGCCTATGGAGATCCCTGACGAGGCGGCCCATGTCGTGATGTCACCGGCCTGTGGGAAGCCCGTCTGCCTGCGCTCAACAATGGAGCGCAAACTCGAAGAGGCGCAGCAGGCATGCCATGCCAGATGGGCATGAAGACCACAGGCACCCCAAGCAAAACATGGGGGCATGTAGGTCTCCCACACGCCGGGCATCACAGCGACGGCATTAAGGACAGGGACACTTTGAAAATGTAATATACGCATTAAGTATTTCTAATAAAAATATATATATATTTTATCTATGGACTGGTCCATCTTATTTTTAACATCCCTAGGGGTATTGGCTGTGCTTTCAACACTAGGCCGTCTTTTCTTTTGTTGTGTTCACTATTTCACCCAATTCATGAACCTCTCCTCCCTCCACATCTTTTTCAGGGTGTATGGGGATTTCCCCTTCTTCTGGAGTAATGAGGTTCCTGGTGTCCTCATACGTCCCGATTCTTTTCTCCTCTATTTGAATTAAAAAAAGGTATACTTAGCACACAGATATTTGAGGCAAAAAATAGTACTATGAAACATTGCTTGGAAGTGACGTACAATTGTCTGTTTTGGCAGAGTTCCAAGCTGAAGACATGATTTTTTTCCCTTTCTTAAAGCTGGAGTACTTAGCTTTTTTGGTAAAGTATCACACATGGAGAGACCCCTACTATCCACTGGAGTACCTGCGTGGGACATGCTAAAAAGGGTGTTCTGGTGTCCCACACTAGTGCTCCTGCATCCAGATGTGTAAACAAGTTTTCATTTCATTATAGTTACAAACCCATCTAGACAACAAAGTACTAAACTTCTTTTAATAGAAATAGGCATGAACAAATGTAGTTAACCTGCATCTGCCAAAAACATTGTATTAGTGGTCGAACGAACAATGTTTAATACGAACTATTACTACTTGTCCATGAACCTGAAACGGGCCATTTTAAACTGTACAACAGTAAAGAAAAGCACATGTACCAGCACAAAAGTAATAATAATAGGAACTCACGATAAAATACTTACTTTTTTTGCAGCACTCTCTTGATCCCTCTGTACTGATCCTGCTCTCTTAATATGAGGTCAATTGCTCCTTGGATCGTTGTACCGCAAAATTCTTCTGCAGACTTTTCACAACTTTAGTCATGATCTTGGCCTTTCTCACATTTGGGTTTCTGTACGGTCCATACTTCCCATCATAGTCGTCACTCTTCAAGATGTCCGCCTTCTCCACCATTTCTACACAGGACATATGTGAGGCCTTAAATCTCCTCCTGGATCGGGACGTTTCTGGCTCCATTCTTTCCTCATCCTCCTCTTTGCTGCTCTCTGCATGCACCTGTTGTCTCTCCGCCATGTGCTCGCCCACTGCACAGAAAGAGAAGGGGTGGGGAATACACTAGAAAAAGGTCAGGGGTGGAGTTTCACGCATGCGCAGTGTATATAAAGCATAACACGCGTGCGTTGTATGTACGATCTGTGAGCGGTGGACGGCGTAGCATAAGCACCAATTGTGCAAACGAAGGTACAATTTTAACTTGGGGCATCAGTGGTTAGTGGCCTATACTGCTTTTATAGATTGGGGCCTATATTGAGACAAGATTAGGAGAGTTTAGCCTGACATTAGGGTTTGTCTTGTGTTGTGTCTTGCAGAGAAAATGGATAAATTTAATGACCATGACTTCCTCCCCAACTTTATTGATAAGTACAGGGAGCTGCCCTGTCTGTGGCAAGTGAAACACCAATTTTTTAACAATAAACTAAAGAGGAAGGCAGCCCTGGATCAACTGTTGGAATTGGTGAAGCCAGTGATTCCGACGGCAGACATCACCTATTTGAAGTGCAAAATTGGTGGCCTGAGGAGCACATATAATAGGGAGCACAAAAAGGTCCAGGATTCCATAAGATCAGGAGCAGCAGCAGATGACATATATGTCCCCAGGCTCTGGTACTATGACAGACTGCAGTTATTGTCAGACCAGAGTGAACCCAGGCCATCACTCTCAACCCTTCCTTTCACACTTCCTTCCACCTCAGATGAGGCTTCCGATGTACAACCTGGGCCTTCCACCAAGGAAGATGATGTGGCAGAGCCCAGCTTGAGCCAGATATAGCATTGTTCTACATATTTCTTGTCCAAAAATTAATGATGTTAACTAGATGTTTTTATTGATCAGTAATTTCTGATTTAACAAAATGGTGTACATATCAATAGACAATAGTAGCCAAAAATGATTGGGACAAGAATGAAAAATGCTGGGGTCAGAATGATAGTCTTTTCTATTTGATAACATTCAATTTGCAACAGTCATGAGCTCAAAATTATGTGTGATTGATGACCAAAAAAACTAAAACTATGTACCATTTTCATACACTGGAAAGTAGCAGCCAGGAGGTGGCCGTGGAAAGTGGCAGCCAGGAGGTGGCCGTGGAAAGTGGCAGCCAGGAGGTGGCCGTGGAAAATGGCAGCCAGGAGGTGGCCATGCCCAGCAAACTGACCAAATCCCAGGTTCCTCCCCTCCACCTTCCAACAAAAAAGACCAGGATGGTGAAGAACCTGGAGGAGTTAGCGACTAATTTGATTTGGCAGGCTACTGCGGTACTCGCAACAACCTCTAGTGTCCAGAAGTCCTTTGCGTGTATGACGGCCAGTAAGATGCAAGTAATTGAGGAGGGCCAACACCTCATCTGAGGAGTTCATATTTCAGGCCCTAAATAAGGGTGTGAGGGGCCGATTCACCAATAAAAGCCACATCTGTGAGTTGGACCATATGACTCCTCCACCACCTCCAGCAACACCTCCAATACCACAGCCACAGCCTGGAAAAAAGCGTTCAAGTAAGTGTTGAGAGGGATGGCCTGGGTTTGGTGTGGTCTGGCAAAAGACATAGGCTGTTGTAAGACCACAGCCTCGGCACATACATGTCATCTGCTGCTGCTCCCCGATCTATCGGAGTCCTGGACCGGATTTTGCTCCCTATTAAATTGACTCCTCAGGCTACCAATTTTGCCTGTCAAATAACTGATGTCTGCCCTGGGGTACAAAAGGCTTCACCAATTCCAACTGTTTCTCCAGCGTTGCCTTCCTCTAGGACCCCTAATACATTTTTTATTTTTGTTTTGACAAATACTTAGCTATGTGTTTTACTTCAAAAAAGAAAGTTTATTTGTGAGTAGGCAGGTACATTTCAAAAATGCAATGTCAAATTAACAGGGGACACAACCAAGCTCTTTGAGGTTAATAAATACAAGATAATAATGGTGTTGTGGTAACTTGACATACAAAACAACAACAAAAATCGCTATAAAAAAATAAAATAAAGATTATTCTGGAGATCTTGGGAAAAAAAACTAACAAAAACAAAGATTATTCAGGAGATCACGCAAAATAATAAGAAATCCGTTTGTCAGAACTCTGTGAATATCAGCAGCAAAGTTCATTATTCTAGCATTATAAAGTTGAAGAGAATTCTCTGCATTGAAAGATTAAAAAATTTGCAGCGTGACTAATGTGCTATCTCCATTACAAATGCTAGTTTTACAAGACCGATTGCTTCCCTCTCGTACTTGAATCTGAGCATGCGTTGAATTTGGTGCGTCGGACTTATGTACACATGCTCAGAATTTCTGACAACAAAAAGATTTTTGTTGGAAAATTTCAGAATCTGCTCTTAAACATTTGTGTTTGGAAGTTCCAACAGCAAATATCCAATGGAGCATACACACGGTCGGACTTTCCGACAACAAGCTCACATTGAACATTTCCCATCGGAAATTCCGATCATGTGTATGGGGCATAATACTAACCAGAGATCAAATTTCTACAGGTCAGCGCAATTACAGAAAGTCAATATCTGATTAGTCACTGTTTGTTGCACCATATCTTAGGATGAGGTGCAGTTCGATAAAGACCACAGAGCAAAAATGATGAAGCTATAATATTCCACTTTTGTAACATTTTCAAAATTGCTTGTCAGTAGTCAGTACATCAAAATAATCGAATACTCCCCCAACATGAAGGTCAATATAGAATGTCTTTCTCCAGAAGTGGCTATGGCTAAATTGTTATGATAATAATGAAGATAATGATATGATTACTTTCTAATTTTAACTCTATACTGATATATCACAATCTTTGTACAACTGAAAAAAAGTTTTTTTTATGTTTTGTCATTTGAATTTAAGGTTCATTTTTTTAAACTAAAGTTTTTTTTTTTTTTCTTCTGTTAAAGTAATAAGACACTCACTAAATATTGTACAGAGTAAATGTGGAAGTTATTATTATTTCTGAAGCAATTCATACAGAACCTTTATTGTATTATGGTAAGATGGGCTTGTAAAACATATATTACATTTGTATGACTTTAGGCACAATTTTTTAATGACAAGCCCTTGAATTTCTAGAATAATCAAGTAGTTAATGATTGTAAAGGATTTTTTTTTTTTAATAAACCTCTCTATACTTCTCTGCTTTGTGCAATGGAATTGCACAGAGCAGCCCCAACCCTCCTCTTCTCAGGTCACCTGCTGGTGCTCCTGGCTCCTCCTCTCTGTTCAGTGCCCCCGCGGGAAGGCGCTTCCCATGGGGACACTCATGCGTGCTTGCTCCCAAGCCCCGCTGTTGCGTCCATGGACACAGACAGCGGGACTCGGCCCTGGTCCCTTATCACTGGCTTTAATTGACAGCATTGGGAGCCAATGGCTCCTGGTGCCCCAGCAAAGCCAGAGACACACGGAAGAGATGGGAGAGAAGAGCTGCAAATGTGCACAGTGCTGGATCAAATAAGGGCTCAAGTATATAGGGGGGGGGGGGAGCAAAATCAATGCCTAAACATTTTTACCTTAATGCAGGGAATGCATTAAGGTAAAAAATGTTTAGGCTTTAAAACCACTTTAATTTGTAGCAGAGATATTGTGAATACCTTCTGTTTAAAAAAAAAAAACATATAGAACAAACATATTTGTGGGAAACTTTACTTGCAACCATCTGACGCATCTTTTTAATTTTTTTCTACAGAGGAAACTACTTTTGAAGCTGGAGTGAAAGTACAAATACACAGCCAGTCTGAGCCGCCATTTATCCAAGAACTGGGGTTTGGCGTGGCCCCTGGATTTCAGACCTTCGTGGCTACTCAGGAGCAAAGGGTAGGTGGATATTATTTTTCAAGCTGCATGTTCAGCAAGTAAAAAAAGCAGGGATGGAGTCAGGGAGACAAGGATGGCGTCAGTAAGACACAGAGTTGTGTAGAAAAGACAATAAGTCCTTGTACACACAGTCAGACATTCTGACAACCAAATCCGTTGGATTTTGTCCGACGGATTTTGTCCGAAACTGTTGCATACCCACGGTCGCACAAAGTTGTCAGACAATCCGATCGTCCAGAACGTGGTGACGTTATTTCATTACGATGGGACTACGTTCAGGCTAGTAGCCAATAGCTTTGGTCTAGGAATTTGATCTGAGCATGCGTGGCACTTTGTCCGATCGGAATTCTCTACACGCAATCGGACAAAATCCGATCGGATCATGTTGTCTGAAAATTTTATAGCCCTGCTCTAAAACTTTGTTGGTCGGATATTCCGACGGAAACAGTCCGATGGAGCCCACACGCAGTCGGATTATCCGACAACACGGTCCGATCGGACATTTTCCGTCCTAATGTCCGACCGTGTGTACAAGGGCTAAGAAACAATTAAAACACAAAAGTGTCCATTTACAAAAGCACAAAAGGCAACTTTTTCAAATCGCCAAAGTTTTATTACATGGATCTCACTGTGTTTGCTTCATATGTTTGACCTTCTTTGTATTCTGCATGCAAAAAAAGTCATGTACAAAGATTATGCAACAGGTTTTTTTCTCGTAAAAATACTGCACACCGGTGTCTGGAGTTAAGAATGAATTTCTATGAGGAGAGCAGATGAAGGAATAATTTCAGGTAGTGATAACATACCAATTAATGAGAAATAGAGACATTAAAATGTTAAATGTTTATTTCATAAGGGAAAAATTACTCCACGCTCATATAATTTTTTTTTATCTGAGCAGAACATTTTGATGGGTAATTAACAAGAGGTAAAATGCCAATTACATTAAAAATAATGCTAATGATGTTTCAGTTCATAGTGCGGACCAAGGCTAGAGGCCCAAGACTTCGTTTTGTAAAGTGCAAAAGCTGTTCCAAAACAGACGCGGGCTGGGGATCAGAGCTTTTTTTTTTATGGTTGGCTAGAGATTAGGCTACTAGAAAATTATACTATGGGGTTTAACAGTAAGAGAGGCAAGGAAATTCTATTATGTCTGCATTAGGATGTCATCACTCCTCTCGATGCGTAAATTACTCACAGATGAACAGTGCCTGGCCATGATTGATGTACCTGTCGTGATAAAGAGGAACGGGTCACAGATATTTCGAGGTGAATGTTCTCGTGTCTGCTTTAATAATGAGCCAACAAAATTAAGTTTTGATTGATACATTTTGTCTCAGTAATACCGTCAGGGATAAACAAAGCACCAGAATTACTTTGGATTTTACTTTTGTCATTTAAACTGCAGACTATGCTGTACTCAATATTTCAACTAACCTATAGTCTTAGAAAACATACTTTTGAATTACTTGTTAAGACAAAGCTTTATTTTTTAATGGTTCATTTCCTTTCTAGCTAAAGGCATTTTAAAATCCAAATGGAAAGGTCAAATTTTACTTGCAGATTTTGACTTCGGAAAGAATGAAGAAAGTACAAATATCCAGTTTTATTTCTTAAAATAATTTTTTTGCCAAAGCCTCTTCACAGGTGAATTTTGGCGCCCTATTCATACTTTAGAAGCCTCCACCAGAGTTCCACTGGTTTAAAGGGTTACTAAGCCCTCTTTTTTTTCTTTTTTTTTTTAAATAACAAACATATCATACTTACCTCCACAGTGTAGTTTGTTTTGAACAGAGTGGCCCCGATCCTGGTCTTCTGGGGTCCCCCAACGGCGCTCGTGGCTCCTCCCCGCATCGGGAAACCATCTAGGAGAAGTGCTCTCCTTGGAGTTCCCCGTGCAGGTGCACTCCAGAGTCTAGCATTTGCATCCATAAACACAGAATGCCAGACTCGACCCCACCCTGGCGCCCATGTCATTGGATTTGATTGACAGCAGTGGGACCCAATGGCTGCGCTGCTATCAATCTATCCAATCAAAAGCCTAGACAATGGACAGAGTGTGAGCGCGTCTCCGGCGTGGGAATTACGGGGCTCAGGTGAGTAAAACGATGGTCAGTGACAGAAGTTTTTTCACCTTAATGCATAGCAGGCATGAAGGTAAAAAAACACGAGGGTTTACAACCCCTTTAAGGAATAACAGGACAGTTTTGGCTAATTTATACTTGATTTGACAATAAATGGGAAGTGCTGGGCTTTCCTTTCTAATCTTTATCCAAATAGATAACCCTCGAGCAGCATGTAATTTCTCTCCTTGTATAAAGACGGTGTGAATTTTTTTTTCCTTGCAAATTCAACAGGGTTGCCTAAAGTATGGATCTGACCATCACCGACTAAATTTCAAAACGCAATTCCCCAAAAATTTGCAATTTGATATATAAGGCAGGATCAAAAAATCATAATCCCTATATAGTATGGATAATCTAGTTCCCGAACACCTGTGACAAGTTCACCTTTGTCCTTTTTGATGGAGCAAAATCTGCCATTTGCTGCATGCAAAATGCATTTCAGGAAGAAATCCTGTTCTTTTTTTATGTGGCTGCAGTGAAAAACCGAGGCAGAGTCTATGAGCCCATTTACACCTTCACATGTGTTTTACCATTCACACTGTAGGCACACAGAATAGTGTAAATCCTGCCGAAACTATCTCAAGGTAAAATGTTAAAATTGCCCCATTATGTGGGGAGCTGTGGACTGACTTCATATGCAAAATGTGGCATTTCTAAAAATTATTCAAAAGCTTTTATATAAAAAACAAAACAAAAGATGTAGAATATTGTATAATATGTTTATTACTTGTGTACATGAACATCAAGAGAAAAGGATCCACATTACATAACACTTCTTACTACAGTAAATCTTATCTTACATGCGCTGTTTGTCAGCAAATAAAAGTGGCTCAAACCTTAATTAAGTGATTGATTGTACACAGAAGATGGAAAATCTGATTGCCCAATAACTACATCATTATGTACCAAAATTAGGTCATTTCTGCAGGATGGTTAATTTGTCCCTTTAATTACTGACCTACTTAAATTATAAACATTCCAAGCTTAATTAGATGCAGTCTATAGTTTACCTGCGTTTAATGAAGAGCAGAATCTGAGTACGGTAACTAATATGCATTACCAATTAAAGATCCACCCTAACAGGCCACCCTGAAGTTTGACAAGAGTGTTAATGACTGAAATGTACAGCTTTTGGGGATCTTTATACATGACCAAATCCGGTAAAATTTCTCAAAACTGGAGCAACTGTGCATGGCAACCAACCAGCTTCTATCTTCAGCTTGTTCAGTTAAAATGGTAATATTGCAATATTTTTCCAAATTCAGATAATATTATAACTCGTTTGTTTTTTTGTTGTTTTTTTTTTTCCTCCTTGTGGCTTCCTTTTTTAGCTGTCCCATATTCTCTTTCTGTTCCCGTGTCACTGGGACCTATAGAACCCTTTGTGAGTTGCTGTAATGTTTGTGCTCCAGTTCTGCACTACAACTTCTAATCCAGCATTTCTTTCTTTCTTCTCTACCAGGGGCGTTGCTAGGTCTATAAAAGATCTGGGGCTAGAGCCCATAGCAGCGTAGTAAAGAAACTCATATGCTTGGGCGGGCATAAGCATGTATATACAGTAATATACACGTGTGTGTGTATATATCCCTGGAGACCTCCTTCCCTTACATCAGGGTCCCCAGAGAGCCCTCCCCTGACATCAGGGTCCCCAGAGAGCCTCCTCCTTACACCAGGATCCCCCAGAGAGCCTCCCACTTGCATCAGGGTTCCCAGAGAGCCCCCACTTATATCAGGATCCCCAGAGAGCCTCCCCCTTAAAATCAGGGTCTCCAGAGAGCCTCCCCCTTGCATCAGGGTCCCCAGAGAGCCTCCCCTCCGCTTGGGGACTCCTGCAGAGACTTGGGCCTATGGGCCCCAGATTCGGGGCTATAGCCCCAAAAGCCACCCCCTAGCAATGCCACTGTCCTCCACTATGCTTCTCCTTCTCCTCCACAGCAGTTATTAACAGTGGCTGTGTCCCTCCGGCTGTGTGCTGTTCTCTAGATCAGTGGTTCTCAACCCTGTCCTCAAATACCCCCAACAGGCCATGTTTGCAGGTTTCCCTTTATCTTGCATATGTGCTTTAAATCAGAGTCAATGGCTTGGTATTTTGGACAGCTATTTTTTTAAGAGAAATTCCCAAAACATGGCCTGTTAGTACTTAAGGACAGGGTTTCGAACCACTGAACTACATGGCTGTACGTAGCATTGTAGTAGAAAGCAGAAACATACGTATTCCACAGACTCAAACAGGACTCCATAGGTCCTAGGAGCACTGAGAAAATGGGAATGTAGTGGCATGAGCAGAGGACAATTGAAAAGGAAGCTCTGAGGAGGAAATTAAAAATAAATTCAAATGCATGTGAGTTATGTTATTTCTTTTTAGGAAAAACGTTGACTTTAATACCACTTTAAGCTATAAAGATGAAAGATGGAAGCTGATTGGTTGCCATGCACAGCTGCTCCAATTTTGGTAAATTCCCCTTTGAATCTTCTGCATCATTAGCTTTACAACAACAAATACGGCCAAAATGATGTAGTTGGTTGTTCAGGGTTTCACTCACATTGTTATTGAAAGGGTGTCGCTATAGTAGGTGTACCCGGGATATACCTATCTGTCGGGCTCATTTGATGCAATTGTCTCTGATTAGAATGCATAAATGTATGTTTAGAATAATTAAAAGTAATTCAGGAATGGTAAAAAAAAAAATAATTGCATTGGTACTACATTTGAATAAAATAAAGCTGCTCTATAGTAAGTCAAATGAAGGGCTCTACAACACCTACTTGGACTCTTTCATACAGGATTAGAAAAGTAATCCCTTCAATTCAGTTTTCCTTCCTGTAATGAGGAGTATCACATGCTACTAGAGCTTGATAGGGAAAGTTATACCTCTGTTTATGAATTTGTGTTGGCAGGATACTTTTGTAATTCAGATATAGGAGAAACCATGTATAGGCCGCCCAGACAATTCCTGTAAGATAGTACACAGTGATAATACTGTGTAAACTGTTTTCTAAAGATTGAAAAAATGCAAGATGTACTTTGCTGTGAAACTATAACAATCGCATTTGTTTTTATGAGCAGTAGTATAACATCATTTTTTGCAAACATTTACGGACCTCTTAAAAGCCAGCTTCACCCAATATTAGATGCCAGGAAATGGCTTAAATTAAGCAGTTGCCTTTTTTCTTTGGGGCCTATTTACACCACAATGCTGTGCAATGCACGCATAGTCATGTATTGATGCACTTTGCGGTGTATTAAATGGCTTATTCAAAGCTCTATTGAGTTTATTGTTTATTGAGTTAAGAAAAAAAAAACTCCTTTAATTTCCTCCATATACTCAGCTGTCCCGATTTGCCATGGCTTGGCACATAAACATTTGTGAAGATTAAACCCCATCATTCTGTACTGCACCATTTCCAGCCTGAGATCACACGCAGAATGCACAGCCTCTAGACTGATAGCTACAAAATGAGCCGGAACATTTAATATGGCTGATAAAATCCAGTACTATGTCAAGCATGTCAGCTCTGAGCCAATAGGCCAGGCATCATCCAGCTGCTGGAGTACACACTGTGATTTATTACTAGATTCCACCTACATAGTAATGCAAACCTTATACTGTGCTATCTTGGTAGAATGTGACATATTGGATATATTAAAAAATTTTGAATGCAATATTGGACGTATTACAATATATTGTAATATAGTTAGGTCCTGCTCTGCGGGGTACAGTTTTCTATTACAACTTTGTTTCATGGCTACAAAGCAAATTTATCAGACCTGGGATTGTTTTTTTTCAGCTTTTCTTCTCAGAAGAATTGTTCTCGGCTTCTAAAATGCATCAGATGTGTGTGTGAAAAGATAGAAGAGGTGCGAGGCCGGTGCTTCCAAAACGTTTGTCAGTTCAGTAGTACCACAGTAAGAACAGTTGAGTGTACTTTCTGTATTATTGAGAATTTACATCTACCTCCCACCATCCAAACTGGAAACTCTTCTTTGTAAAATATCTACAGCAAGCGGCAGAAGCAGGCCAATTGTGTTTCCAGGTTGTGCCCTCTATTGGCTAGCTTTTGACTAAGCTTTGTCCGTATATAAATGTTAGCAGGGACGGACTGACCATTTGGCCACTCTGGCACTGCCCGAGGGCCCTGGGCCACTAGGGGGCCCCATCAGCATTGCCAGCCTCAGTAAAACCAAGGACAGTATGTAGAAATATCCCTTGCTGACATCCTTTTGGTCTAAAAATCCAGAGATTATAGCTGCCCCACTTCTCCAGTACCTTCTCAGCCAATAGAAACATGTCTAAGTATACTGTGTGATTGTATACTGTTTGTGTGTATACAGTGTGGCCCCATAATCTCTGATTGCCTGGGGGCCCCATCATCTCCTATTGCCCGGGGGCCCCATGAGTTGTCAGTCCGCCCCTGAATGTTAGCTTTGCTATGTACTGCTTAAAGCAGAGACCTGCAACTACAGTGGTACACATGAAGTAGGGTATACTTCATTGTACCTTTTGTTCTGCATGCACTCCATTGCACTCAAGATGGAGAAAGGAACTGTGCCAGCTATTCTTATGGCATCATCGTATAAAGCTGTTGGTGTTTGTGATGAAGATGATGACTAAAGATGTGTTATTTCTCATTATGTCTATTTATAAGCCAGGGAACACATTCTTACTCTAGTTTCTCTACAATCAAAAATGTATTTATTTCTCTATCACTAAGGGACACAGGATTCAGTTATTCAGAGACAATTGGGTATATTGCCATCTACAAGAAGAATTGGACACTAGCAAACAAAAAAGCCATTGGCCGGCCACATAAAACCCATCCCACTGCCAGCATGCTTCAGTTTTTGCTACTGTTCTAGGAGGATGGACAACTTTTCTCTATTGAGAAATATTTACCTATTTTATAGATCTGTTTCTCCCTTTTGGGAATGGATTTTTTTTTTTCAATAATGACTTCATTTATGTGCTGCTGAACTGGGCCCTATATCAGTGGCAGCTGGTGCTCAATATTTTTAGGGGGGGGGGAACTAACAACACCCCCCCATCCTTTTTTGAAGCCAATTAGAGCCTCAGGCTCTAATTATGCTTCAAAAACCATTGGAATCCATGCATCTGGCGCCCCGCATAGATTAGGGGGCCAGGCGCATGGATTGGGGGGGGGGGGCTTCTCTATATACAGCTATGCATAGTAGTGTATCCTCAGCAATAGCTTTGTGAGGCCATACCCAGACTCCACTGGACAGAAGATTGCCAGAACTGCCTGGAATGTCCTTCAGGCAGTGGGCTCTGCCTTCCAGGTCCAGAGCCTGCCACAGCTCCTGATGTGACACAATCGCTGAAGAGTCTTTAAAGAATAGGCCATGTGGGCCAAGGATTAGTATATACTACATTTATCGGTACTGTTGATTGCCATTATTACTCTGTTTTCTGTTGGTTTCCATAAAAAGGCTAAAATGCTGGTCAAATTGTTCATCACTAGTTGCATGCATACTCTCTAACTTTTGTTCCTGCCTGTTTTGCATGAAGTAGCACAATCCTGCAATCGCTCCTATTTGCAAGAGACATTTGATTTTAGATAAAGTAGTCCTTGCTGCTGCCTACAATGACTTGGTAACCTTCAGCCACTTGAACCTCCAGCTGCTGTTTTGTGAGTACCCAAGATTTTTATCTGGTGTTCACAATTGGGTTGGTTTTGTTAAACAGGTCAACATTTTGGATCCAAAGTGCAAGGGGAGCATTTTCGTTATATTGGACCTCTCCAGTTTATAATCCCATAACCGCCCCAGGGTGGCCTGCACAGGGTGGTTCTGACACATTTGGATTGTTTTTCCCTGCTTGAATGTATACACTCTTCTGGGTCTTCCTCAGCTCCGTCAGATGTGGCACTCTATTCTACCTTATCTGGGGAGAAGTTCTCTGCAGCTATGCTAGAATCTATGCACCAGATTGCAACTATGCTTGCTGACTCAAAACCGAAAGGCAGTAAATGTACTTCTATACTTTTACTTTCTCTTTTACTTTTACTTTCTTGCTCTCAGGCTTAAAGAGGAAGTAAACCCTGATGGGTTTACTTCCTCTTTGATTCCCTGCAAAGGTAAAGCATAATGGACTACTATGCATCGCATAGTAGTCCATTATGTGTCACTTACCTGACACAGGAGCCAGCGAAGTCACCGCTGTCCCCTGTAGTCCGGAGCATCCATCTTCTCGGTGGGTCTCGCTGCTCCGCCGCTGTCATTCTGGCGAAGCCGCGAGGCGCCACTCGCGGCATGCGCCGTAGACATCGGTGCCTGTCTTTCGGGAAATATCTCCTAAACCGTGTAGGTTTAGGAGATATTTCTTGGACCTACAGGTGAGCCTTAATCTAGGCTTACCTGTAGGTCAAAGTTGGTTGTAAGGGTTTACAACCACATTAAAGATACTGTATCAGTTCTTATTAATTTGGTGCATGTCACCTTAAAAAATAGAACAGCCTGTAGATTTTAATTTGTTTTTTTCCAAAGTTGTGATTTTAGTAAAATATTTCTCACACACCATATGGGTAACTTACGCCCTACAACACATTCTGCTACTCCTGCTGAAAATATGGGCATACCACATATGTGAGACTTTTTTGCTGCCTAGCCACATAGTGAGGTGCAAAATCCATGGAGCACATCAGGCTTTCAATGGGCATGTATTTAGCATTTAATTTCCTGACTGCTTATTACACTTTTGGAGGCTGTAAAGTGCCAGGACAGTAGAAATACCCACAACATGACCCCATTTTGGAAAGCAGACACGCTAACATATTGCAAAGAGGCATGGTAAGTCTTTTGAAGATTTACAAAGTTATTATTATTATCATATAGGATTTATGAATGAATGAATGAATAATTTGTATAGCGCACAATGCGAACTGAAACGCCTCAAGGCGTTGTGAAGAGCTTTGTTATCCACCTTCTAGAAGAGGAAGGTCTTGAGTTTTTTCCTATATAGCGCCAACAGTTTGTGTAGCTCTTTACAACATGAGGGCAGACAGTACAGTTACAATGCAATTCAATACAGGAGGAATCAGAGAGAACTGCTTCGCTAGAGCTTGCAATCTAGGAGGAAGTGTCAAGTGACACAAAAAGTAATAGCTGTGGGGAATGAGCTGGTGGGGAAAGTAAATGTACAGTTGTTAGCTGAGGGCCAGATAGGCTTCTCTGAAGAGAAGTGTTTTCAAGGATCATCTAAAAGCGAGCAGAGTAGGAGATAGTCGGACAGATTGGGGTAGGGAGTTCCAAAGGATAGGAGAGGCTCTGGGAAAGTCCTGGAGGCAAGAATGGTAGGAGGTGACAAGGCAACTAGAGAGCAGGAGGTCTTGGAAGGAAACGAAGGGAACGAGTAGGTTGGTATTTTGAGACTAGGTTAGTGATGTTATTGTTATAAGTTATTATAATATATATTGTTAGAATTTTGAATTTAATTTGTTGGGTGAGTGGAAGCCAGTGGAGGAATTGACAGAGAGGAGTAGCAGACACTGAGTGGTTGGTAAAGTGGACGAGCCCAGCATCCATGATGGACTGAAGGGGGGGATAGCCTATGTAAAGGTAATCCTGTGAGGAGGGAGTTGCAATAGTCGAGGCAGGAGATGACCAGGGAGTGAACTTATGTCATTGGTTAGGAAGGGGCATATTTTGGAGATGTTGTGGAGGTTGAGATGGCAAGATTTGGAAAGTGTTTGGACGTGGGGCTTAAAGGATAGTTCAGAGTCCAGGACTACACCTAGAACCTTGGCATGTGGGGACAGGCTGATAGTAGTGCTATTGATCTTGACAGAGAAATCGGGGGGAAGGGGCACGTGGGGGAAGAAAAATCATGAGCTCACTTTTGGATAGATTGAGTTTGAGGAAGTGGTGTGACATCCCGGCTGATATGTCTGTTAGTAAATTAGTGATATGGGGGGAGATTGAATGAGTCCTTTTATTTAAAGATTTCTTATACACAGCATAGGCATACTTATCTTTACACCCCAAAACACAGTCTGCTAGTCTTCTTGAGTATGGGGATAGGACATGAGACTTTTTTCTCGCCTAGTCACAGAGAGGAGCCCGAATTCCTAGAATCACCTCCAGGATTTGAAGGAGCATAAAAAATGCATCTGATTTCCTTACTACCTCTGAATCAGAGGCCCTGGACTACCAGGAATGTAGAAACACTCATAAAATTACCACATTTTTAAAAACAGGCACCCCAAGTTGAAAAGGTAAACGCTGGCCATGATCTGCAACACTAAAAACCCTGCTGCTGGTTGTGATCACAACCTGAAAACACCGGCACTGGCCTGGATCAGCAAACTTGAAACACTGGCTCTGGCTGTAATCAGGCGCTGGCTGTGGTCAGTTAGGGGTACTGTGATCAGGTAGATTTGTGTGCTGTAACACTGCCCACAGTTGGCACCTAGCTCTCCCTTGCTTCCACAATGGCTGTGTGTGTGTGACAACAGGGGAGAGCTGGTTGTGATTGTTGTGAGTGGTTTAAGTGATCATGTAGTGAAGAGACACTTTCTGTGTACCTTGTCTGTGATCTGCATTGTACAACCACACTTACTGCATGCTGGCAACATTTTAAAGACAGCCATTTAAAGTAGGAAGTGTGCCGCCATTTAACTGTAGCAGATGGTCTTGCAGTGGTTAAGAATCCTATTGACTACGTTTAGAAATCATTTTCACATCATTGTTTATGCTAGCAGGCCCTGCTTTGCAACCTACATAGCCAGTTATGTCCGTATGTCAAACTTTAGGGGAATAGACTAAATTTGTCACAAGCTAAAATCCTTACTGACCTTGTAGACTGCATAGAACCTATGCTTCAGCCATGTACTACTTTTTAGATGGTTTAATCAACATTGTCTTATTTCTTGAATTATTCACCTCTCTAAATATGCAGAGAACTCATTGGCTAAAATGTTGGTTTGTGGAACAGCAATGTAAAAAATAATTACAGTGCATGTCTTTTAAAGGTTAATGGCTCTTTGGCGCTTACTTGGATGTGCTCATAAAAAAATGTCACTGAGGAGTAAAAGTACTAATTTGCCCCAGCAAAATAAGCTTATAGGGCATTTACACTTTAGCAGCAAAACTAGGAAATTATTTACTTTATATTTGTTAAATATCCTCATTTACATAGCAAAACAAAAAAATTTATAAAATAAAAATAGTAGCTTACCCTTTTCAGGTGGGCTTTTATGAAACTTCCATGAAGAAGAAATTCTGCTTCATTTCCAATTGTTATGAAGAGGCTGGGAAGCAGCGTTTACCCTATCTGGAGTTAGTAATCTCATCAAGTGTGCTAAATTTAAGCCAGGTACACACTAATGCCGTGTACACACGACTGGACTTTCTGGCAGACTAGGTCCGAAGGTCTTCCCGACAGACTTTTGAGCGGAATTCCAACGGACTTTCCCACATACAATCACACCAAAGTCTGATGAATTTGAACGTGATGACATATGACCGGACTAGAATAAGGAAGTTTATAGCCAGTAGCCAATAGCTGCCCTAGCGTCGGTTTTTGTCGATCGGAATAGCATACAGGCGAACAGATTTTTCCACCAGACTCAAGTCCGTCTGAAAGATTTGAAACGTTCTAAATCTAAGTCTGTCTGATTTTTCATCAGTAAAGGTCCGATGAAGCCCACACATGGTCGAATTGTCCGACAGATTTGTTCCGGCGGACCTTTGCTGTCAAAAAGTCCTGCCGTGTGTACACGGCATTACAGCCCAGCGGGTTGCACGAAAAAAAAACTGACAGCTCTGGTGGGAGCCCAGCAAGGTTAGTTCAGCGATCCCCCCTACTGAGCTGTTGTGTTCTGACAGGGGGACAGTTCCCTCGCCAGAACACTCCGATCAGCCCTCTCTGCCATTGTCTCAGAGCACTGAATGGTAGTCGGTCAGCTGCTGGTTTTTAAGTCCGACATTTGGCCCATGTGTCTGACATACACACGGGCCGAATGTCGGACAATTTTTTTTTTCAACTGCCCGTTGTCTCCCGACATTAGACCCATGTGTACGGAGCTTAAAACACTGTCCTACTCAACAAAAAGTGTTAATAGTTTAGTTTAGTTTTAGTTTTAGGAGCAGAGTTTCTCTATTGTATGGTAATTAGAACTATCCTAAGTTAGTCCCCAGCCCAGCTGATCATGCTGAGCTGGCTAAGAAATGCTTGTAGTCAGCCATGACACTTGCTCCTCAGAAACATCTAAAAGGTAGGAAATATTAAACAAAAATTAGACATGCTGTGTGAATAGGAACACATTCACGGAGGCCAAGAAGAGTACCTTTTGTTACTCCCAGGCTTCAAGCTCCAAAGCCAGGCCCAAATCAAGAGCACAGTTCAATCACAGGCCCTTGGCCCCTAAATCCTCCAAGTGTACAGACAAGTGCTCTTTAGTATTAAGGGACGCCCCACTTTGGAAAGTGAAGAATGTCTGACCTGTATACAAACCTGATCAGAAAGCATCTTGGATGCCTCGCTTCAGTAAGTGATTTCCAGGGTCTATAATCTAGAGTCCACTCTCCACCACTCCCAGCCTCATATTGTTCAGTCTGCCTGTGCCTTCATAAAGACTAGCAGCTCCATGCTGCTCTAGCAGAACCAAGGAGTTAATGGCATTGTTCCAACAGCATACAGGTTTCAAGGTTTTTATTCCCACATTCTCATTGTTACAAAACCAAAATGGGGCATACAACCTATTTTGGATTTAAAGGCTTTAAATGGATTCAGGTCCAAAAAAATTACACATGGAACCCATCAGGTCTGTCATCGATCAGGAAGAGTTTCTAGGCATACTTTTTATGTCCCTATCTTATCTTATTATTTTTCTGTAGAAGCACAGCTCTTCCATTTGGTCTGTCTTCTGCACCTCAAGTGTTCACCAACATGTTGGCACCTTTGCTAGCCTTACTATACTCCCAAGGAATTCCCAGTGTGGGATACTTGGGTGATCTTTTACTGAGGCAACAGTTGGCGCACATACTGACTGATAATGTGATGCAGACAGTCCAGAGATAAAAAAAATTGTTTGACACATTGCTTGAGAAAACTTGGACTAATCCTAGACACTGCCAAGCCTGAGCTTTCCCCAGGAAAAACTACAAATTCTTTCTGCTCACAGGCTCCACAGTCAAGGAGCCGCCCAACTCTGATTCTGTGTGAGAGTTCTGGGCTTGATGGTAGCCTTCTTTAAGCAACCTTATTTGCTTTGTTTCACTCCAGACCCCTACAACACAACATTCAATCATTGTGGGATAAATCGGGTTCAATCTGTAGACAAACCTTGCACCGAGGCAAGGGTAACTTTGGCCTGGTTAAGTCCAACTTTGGTGTTTGGGGAAATCCTAACACATGCTAGCCTGAAGGGTTGGGGAGGAGTCCTTG
Organism: Lithobates pipiens; assembly: GCF_037356315.1. Lineage (NCBI taxonomy): Eukaryota > Metazoa > Chordata > Amphibia > Anura > Ranidae > Lithobates > Lithobates pipiens. Next base: position 189,899,215 of record NW_027507789.1, on the reverse strand, counting down.
ACACCTTGTTGTCGGTACAGGGGACATGTTTGACATAATAATATATTCTTTTGATAACATTACAGCAAACTCCTAGCACCTGAATGCTGGACATCCTGATTGAAGGATCGTGCAATAAGGATCCAGTTGGACAATGCTTTTGCCTCAATAGGGACTGTTCTTCCATCTCTTTGTCTGGCTCTATTACATCAAAGGGCATTTACCTTCACTGCTTGGATGTAGTATGTGCTGTTTGTTTATTTTTTTACATCTTTGTACAAATTATGGAAACAAATGTCCACCCTCTCCTGCCAGCGGGCATTCTGTTTGAGTGCTTCTCAGATTTTCAAGGCTAACAAATATTCTCTTCACCCATTTCTCTTACCCCTGGATGTTTAGGCCTTAAAGGAGTTGTAAAGGCAGAAGGTTTTTTTTTTTTTTTAATCTTAATTGCATTTCATCTTTTATGCATTAGAATAACCCCCCCCCCCCCCCCCAGAATTCCCCTTATTACCTACCTGAGCTCCTTCTCTCTCCAGCAATGTCCACGATCCCTTATTACCTACCTGAGCTCCTTCTCTCTCCAGCAATGTCCACGATGGCTGTCAATCAAAGTCAGTCAGCCAATCAGGGGTGAGAGGGGTAGGGGCTCCATGTCTGAATGGATGCACAGAGCTATGACTCAGCTTGGGTGCCTCCTGTAGCAAGCTGATGGCTGAGGGGCACTCAAAGGAGGGAGGGGCAAAGAGCAGCAAAGAGGGACTCGAGAAGAGGAGGATCAGGGCTGCTCTGTGCAAAACCAACTGCACAGAGCAAGTAAGTATAACATGTTTGTTATTTAAAAAAAAAAAAAAATAGCCTTTACAATCACTTTAAATTATGCTAGCTTCAGGCAGCTCTTTGAGATGCAGGCTGCCCCCAGTTCTTTTGTTTTGTTCAGTTAGTCTGTTAGTATTTCCTTACTGTTGCCCGCCCATCAGTTGGAGTGCTTTTGGATGCCCCAAGTGTCGCAGAATAATTGAATCCTGTGTGCTTTCATGAACGAGAAAGAAAATAAGATTTTTGTATTTACCATAAAATCTATTTCTTGGAGTTCATTAAGGGACATAGGATCCCACCCCCTCTGTGTTTGTGATTTACTCCTAATACTGCTTTTCTGAACAACTGAGGTATACCGGAAGCAGAAGGCATCATACCTTGCTGGTCAATAACTTTTCTGTTTGCCAGTGTCCAGTTTCTGAATAACTCAATCCTATGTCCCTTATGAAGCTCTAAGAAATGAGTTATATGGCACATCTAAAGTTCCTGTATCCTAATCATATAGCACAGGACACAAAGGAACTTTACACTTGGACCATGGCTTTACTGTATGCCACGACCTTTAGGTGAATTGGCACTGGCAAAGCTTTACAGGAAATGCCGTTAGTGTATCCATATAATCCTGCCCACGCCATGCGATGTATGAGTTTTCTGTAGTGTCCTTAGGTGACGAACTTTTTAAGTGAGAGATTTTAATTTTTTTTTCTAATTTTTTTCTTCCTAATCTTTGAATGACACTTCTGTCATTGACTGCCTGATTACCCACTAGCAGTCTCTGGATCAATTACCCACAATGCACATCTTGAGAATCATACCCAGACATACCCAGATCCCGCATCAATGGGGCCAGTGCTTTGGACACTGGATCATGGGTTCAAGGATATGCCCACTGTGATGAACAAAGTCTGGACCCTAAACAGGAGCAGTGACATGGACAAGGTAAGCCAGGGCTTACATTTTTCTTCCTGGCTCACATGTTTCTTGGATCGTCAATATACATTATAAAACCTACAAGACACACCACATAACCAGGCACAGGATTTGGGGTAATCTACACATTTGTGGTTTTATCCCTAGTTATTTTATTAAGCCTTATAGGCATCATTATTATAGCATTTATCTGTTTAAATTTGGTGGTTTCTTCATCTCCCTACTGGAAGTTCCTCTCTGGCTAGTGATGTAGTGCCTATGGGACTCCTAAATGTGTCCTTCCAGCCCCTAGAAATGGGGCTGGAAGGTGCACCTGTGCCTTCTAGATGTACGAGAACACCCAACAAGTGCTGACATGCATCGGACAAGTGCTGTTATCAATCAACTCCTCCTTTGAGAAAATTGGGAACTGCCTGAAAAGAAAGATCACGTGGCAGGAGTAGTGAAATGGATCCCCCCCCAGGGGCGGACTGACCTTTCGGCCACTTGGGCACTGCCGAGGGCCCCGAGCCACTAGGGGACCCCATCAGGGTTGTGAGCCTCAGTAAAACCAGGGACAGGATCTAAAAATCTGTTTGTTTTTTTTTTACATCTGTCTATGAAATGTCATCCTTTTGGTCTAAAAATCCCAAGATTATAGCTGCCCCACCTCTCCAGTATCTTCTCAGCCAATAGAAACATGTCTGTGTATACTGTGTGATTGTATACGGTGTGTGTATACATAATCTCTGATTGCCCGGGGGCCCTGATCCCCTCCATGCACTTTGACTACTAGCTGTCTAAGATTAGCCGTATATGTTACCATCACACTTAGCATTCCATGCGTGGGTATAATCATGTGAGATTGCAGTGACTGTTCCAGGAGCGGAAGTGAAGTGATACAAACTATTTTCATTAGCACGATTGGCTTGTAATGCGTGTTATTTTACCATCATTTGCAATCAGAGTTCTAATAATTTGTGCACATGCATGTTTAGTTTTGAAAATTGAATACTGAACAATCTTTTGAGTGAACATATTGAAGCATGCAATTTTACATGCTCCAAAAATCTCATCTAATCAAAGTACATCCATTTAAGGCCAAGTGAGACTATACATAACAAATCAACTATCATATTTCAAAGAAATCAATGGTACTTATCAGAGGCAGTGTATGCAGGAATTTTCCTAGCAACTACACACCACCCTTAGATACTTCCCTCGCCCTGCAAAATAACTGACTTTCCCTCTAATAGCTACATCCACTCATTCCAAACTTTTGATCAACCTTTGTCATCTGCACGCATTTTGCCACCAATAAGGAAGAGGCACGTTGCCAGAGCTGCAGAGTCATTTTGGTTTTTGTGAAAGCAGCAGTTCCCCTCTGACTGTAAGGGCTCATTTACACTTGCTCCGGCTTCAACGCACAATAACGGCTAGTTAACACTTGATTCAAAACAAGGCTTCAGACAGGCTTTGTTAAAGCTCCCCGAAAGCCCCCGTCACTAAATAAAATGGTTAACAACACAAACGGAGGGTATATATGGCGCACTCTGGGACTAGCCAAATTCTAAAATATACATATATACACATACGTATATAATATACATACTAAAATATATGCATCTATGAATAAACGGAAAAAAAAGGGGGGGGGAATAAATCAGGGGACAGGTAAAGGGTCCAGTCTTAATAAAAAATGGACTAGGTAGTGAATATCAATGTTAGGTAATACACTTAAAGAACGTTGGTACATACAATAGTCCTTAAAATCTGAATACTTGGGGGCAGCCAGTCCATAAAGCAAGAAGAAGCTCTAAAATCAAATCAAAACAAAAGAGAGAGAGAGAGAGAGACGGCACCCTCTAAGTGCAGCAGATAGTTGACACAAATGTATTATAATAAAGGGATTAAAAACACTCACAAAGGAATTGTGAAGTACAGGCATTAAATAGTTACTTGTTCCGTCCGCATTTCCCGGGTACCAGAGATCTCCTGTGTTAATATCCAGGGCTCCAGCTCCTTCTGTGTGTCCTATTTTTGGTAAGCAGAAGAACTCATGGCATTTCCTGGACGCTGGAGCACAAGCGGTGGAGAATGAGGGAGAGAATGTGTTGTCTTGAAGGTATTTACTTCCGAGAGCGGGGTTAAAATGGCGCCGCTTCTGAGCATGCGTGCTCCTTCATCAGGCTGTCCTAAATAAAATGGTTCACTTACAGTCCTGCTTACACCTTGCTTTTGCTTTGCTTCAAAAATGTTACCCTGTATAGCTTTAGTGGTGCTTCAAAGCATCCATAGAAGTCAATGGCAAAGCTCACTTGAAGCCCCACAAAAGCCTCATCGAAGCCTCACCAAAGCCCCATTGAAGCTCCACCAAAGCCCCACTTAAGCCTCATTGAAGCACCAAGCAAAAGCAAGGTGTAAACAGGACTGTGAGCTACCGATTTTATTTAGTGACAGGAGTTAAGAGAGCTTTAACAAAACATGTCCAAAGTCATGTTTTGAAGCAAGTGTAAACTAGCCATAAGACACTTCATAGTAGATCTCCATCTCATGCTAATCTGAGGTATTCAGTTGGATTGTCTGAGGAATCGTGGCTTAAAACATGTCATTTTGATTTAGGTTAGCTCCGCGAACATGTAATCGGCATGCAGTCTTTTTGTAAAGTATCAACAGTTTCATAGTCTCTTTATAAAATATGAAGTAGTAGTCACTCAGTCTTTAAAATATTTCAGTAGGTATATTGCCACTTACAAAGCTCATTATGAATAACTTACCTGAGAACGAAGCCCCCGAAGCGGTTCTCCTCCTTTATCTTCACCGCTGCCATGTATCCTGGAGTGACTTCCGGGTCTCGCTGCTCCACGATGACGTCACTCCCGCACATGTGCATGGGAGCCAACACGAGTGGCATATCGCTGTGATCTGCGGCGTGCTCTGTGCGCCGCTGTCTACGGCGCATGCGCCATAGACAGCGGTGCCTGTATTTTTGTAAATATCTCCTAAACCGTGTAGGTTTAGGAAATATTTCTTGGGCCTACAGGTAAGCCTTAATCTAGGCTTACCTGTAGGTCAAAGTGGTTTGTAAGGGTTTACAACCACTTTAACATAGCAGTAGTAATCTAATCTTCCATTTTTCTGTTAGCAGTTACTATATAGCAGCATACCTGCCAATTTTTTGAGATGGGAATGAGGGACACCTATCAGCAAAAGTATGCAGGTATAGGACACACCCCTTGCCATGCCCCTTTAAAGGAGAATTGTACAAAAAAAAAACAAGATTGTTAAACCCACAAGTGCTTTTTTTTTTACTATTCCTTTATATTGGCTTTTAGAATTTACAAATGCAGCAATTTCGAAATTGGATGAAAGGTTTAGCCCTGGGAAACACTTTTTGATAAAGATAAAAAGGGCATTTTATATACATCTATATAGATTAGACCGAAATGAGGAGGAATGAGGGACAGAGGGACATTGCACCAAATCAGGGACAGTCCCTCAAAATCAGGGACAGGTGGGAGCTATGGAAATGTACTTACAGAGCAATGGTCGTTTTGTTCAATCTACAAAGTACCTCATCGTTTAAAATGCTCTTTTAGAATACTGAGAATGCATAGGAAGAAAGGTGTCACTGTAAAAGACACCCTTTAAGACTTTACCTGAAAATTACAGCCACAGGTGGCACACTCTGCAGGCTATTATTTTCTTTTTACGGAACTCATCCATTTATTTAGCACGCCTATCCTTCCCCAGCACTAGCAGCTCCAAAGCCACTCCTGGACACAGACTAGACATACACTCATTAATGATCTCTCTGACTGATTTTTTTCTGGTTCACAGACATGAGATAATCATTACCAAGGTAAGGCCGGTAACCAAGGTGTCTGATCAGCATGCATCCTTGACCAATAGCATTGTACTCCTATGTGGCACAGTTGTTCTACAGAACAGTCCTTCAACAGTCAGATCTTATCTTATGTCTCACATTTATTCTGGGCAATGTTTACAGATTTTCTCTGCAGTTTCTTAACGCAGAATGAACAACGTAGCTCATCTGTGGCCTTCTCTCTTGCTTTCCAATCAACCCACGAGGCAGGAGCAGGTGGGAAAATGTGTATTGTTATGCGCATATTTATGCACAATTTATTATGATTTTATTTGTTGAAAAATAATAAGATAAAATTAATTTAATTGAGTAGATATAAAGTCGTATTGTGTTCAAATTTGAGCGGAATCATCTATTCCCCTATAATAACAGCATGTGAAAAAACGCCACATTTTTTGTTAACACAGCCCAGTTTTACTTACAAGGATGTAATGTTTGAAAATGCAGAGAAAAACAATTTTCCTTCTCTGTTGTTTTCAGTAGAGAATAGAGGCAGACTGCTTGCTGTAGGTAACACAGGTTATAATATTTGTTCCCACAGGTGATATATTAAACTACATACACTTGTCCCTGTGTGCTTTGCTGTCCTCCTTTATTTTATACTGAGCAGGAGGGATGAGCCGAATGGAACCCTGTTCGGTTTGCACCAGAACTTTCAAACACCGCAAAAGTTCGGACCTGAATAACGAACCCTATTAAAGTCAATGGGACCGGAATGTCAAAAATCAAAAGTGCCCAATTTGAATGCTTATATGCAAGTAATTGTGCATACAATGGTTATAGGGGTCCGGGTCCTGACCTGGAGGACACGTATCAATAAAAAAAAAAAGTTTGTGAAAAACGTAATTTTTAAATGAGCAGTGATTTTTTTGATTTTTAAAGTGAAAGAATAAAAATTAAAAATTCTTTCCAATAGTGTGCCTGGGGAGGGGTCACCTTAGTCTACATGTAAAGTGGCAGATCTGTACCATGTCTATAATCTGCTGCAGCAATAATTGCATTTATAAAGCCAAAAAAATGAAATTTTCCCTGCAAGCTGCCTTTATTTAGCTCACCAACAGCTGGGGAGCCAGTGTGTATGTTGAGGCCAAAATGTAGTGCACTGGCATACATTCTGGTGTCACTTTGACTTTGGATAGAAGTAACGGGTGCATAAAAACTGGTCTTTGGGTGTCGGTGACACCTTTCTACCATAACCCTATAGAGGTAATCTTGATGAAAGCAAGAATTGGCCTTGCTGTCAAAAATTGCAATGATATGCACCTGTCAAAGAAGTGTAGAAGAATTACTCTTTTGCCGCGTACACACGAGCGGACTTTTCAACATCCAAAGTCCAAAGGACTGAGTCCGTCAGACTACCGATCGTGTGTGGGCTGCAACGGACTTTTGACTCGCCAAAGTCCGAAGGACTTTAGAATATGGAACATGCTTCAAATTTTCCCGAAGGAACTCCGCCGGACCCGGTCCCCTTCGAAAACTCCGCTCGTGTGTATGCTACTCCGACGGACTAAAACCGACGCTAGGGCAGCTATTGGCTACTGGCTATGAACTTCCTTATTCGAGTCGGGTCGTACGTCATCACGTTCGAATCCGTCGGAGTTTAGTGTGATTGTGTGTGGCCAAGTCCGTTCGGCCGAAAAGTCTGTCAGAACTCCGTCGGAATTCCAGCAGAACTCCGACGGAACTCCTTTGGAAGTCTGTCGGACATAAGTCCGCTCGTGTGTACGGGGCTTTAGGGTGTCAGTGGTGCCTTCCCACCATAACCCTATAGAGGCACTCTTGATGAAAGCAAGAATTGCTTGCTGTAAAAAATTGCAATGATATGCACCTGTCAAACAGGTGCTGAAAATGTGATCTTTGGGTGTTAATTGTGCCCATGAAACCTGATTCATTTTTATAAAAGTCAAACGGTCCACGGAGCCTGTGGACAGACATGTTCTATGATCAGTAACGAAATCTCCTGTAGCACTGAATGCCTGTTCTGAAAGCACATTGGATATAGGGCAGCCCAACAACTCAATAGCATACTGGACAAGTTCTGGCCAGTGGTCTATTCTCATGATCCAGTTAGTCAGTGGATTGTCAGCTGGAAAGCTCACCATCTCTGTTTTGGCCCAGAGGTAATCGTCCACCATGTGATGCAGACTCTGCTGATGGAATGTGGAAGCTGACAGCCCTGGGCGGTGAGGACTAAAAAAATTCAGAAAATGGCTCACTTAGGTGGACACCTTCTTCAACGTTCCTTTGTTAACCAACAGAAGACTCAAAACTACGTTTTCCACAACACTGTAACCTACTAAAGTCAGGAAAAACGTTCAATAAAATTTTCTTTAGGGGCAGACTGACGTGGGTAAGGAAGAGGAGGGGGGACAGATCTGTGCCCCTTTTGTGTGGCTTTTAGTTGCTCTTTCCAACGGGCTGAGTGGTTAGACGTTAAATGCCTTGTTAAGCTTGTGGTACCCAAATGGTTGCCGTTTTTGCCACATTTGATGTGCCTGAGATACAGTTTGTAGATAGCAACAGTGCGATCTGCTGCAGATGTGCTGAAAAAGGCCCAGACAACTGAGTTTCGGGGAGTAGGCTGGGAGATGACAGCTGCAGAATGTGATGGAATAGGGTGGCTGCTCTCTACTCTTTCTTGATGTTGGCCACGTTGGAGTTGTGCCGCCTCACTTTCAGTTTCCTCCTTTGCTCTATCTGGCACCCAAGTCACATCAGTGACCTCATCATCATCATCTCCATCTTCATCATTACCAATGGAGACAACTTGGCAATACACTGCGGCTTGGGGAACATGAATGGCATTTTGTCTACCAGTGTTCCTCCCTCTCTCTAGGCTCATGCTCCTGTCCCCTTAACCTCAGAACCAACATCTGAATCCAGTAATGGTTGGGCATCATCAAGGGGCAAGTGGCTGATGCTGTCAAATAACTCAGCAGACTCCTCAATGGCTGATGTTGGGGCTATGGCAGGAATAGGTGTGGACAAGGAGGCAGGTTTATCGACTCTGGCAACTGCAGGGTACTTCACACTTGTCTCTGCTTATGTGACAGAGGATGAGGAGGATGAGGAAGGTTTAGTAAGCCAGTCCACCACCTCCTCTGCATGCTGTGGCTAGATACACAGGCAAACTCACTAAACAGATGAAATTATGCCCTATCTGAGGACTGACCACCACGTCCAATTTTGCCTGTGGACACATTTGTTGCTGGCCCCCTTACAGTGCAAAGGGAACGTCTGCCTCTCCTTGTTGTCCTCCCAGACATTATTGGGAGGGAGGGGGTGGTACTTAAAAGCAAATGGAAAGAAGAAGTTGAAATCTGTACGTAGATGCACTTCAATCAATGTAAAGAGGTGTTTGGTGCACTTTTATTTGAGTACTCACACTACACACACACACACACTCCACAGATGCACTATAATATACTGCAATATAATGCGCCAAATGTACAGTGACACACAGAAATATATGATGTTAAACTGGCAGTAACGCACACAAAATGATATGGCGTTAAACTGGCAGTAACGCACAAAACTATATGGCGTTAAACTGGCAGTAATGCACAAAAAACTATACAGCGTTAAATTGGCAATAACGCACACAAAACGATATGGAGTTAAACTGACAGTAATGCACACAGAAGTAAATGGCATTAAACTGTCAGTAACGCACAAAACTATATGGAGTTAAACTGGCAGTAACACACAGAATGATATGGTATTAAACTGGCAGTAACGCACGCAAAACTATATGGCGGTAAACTGCCAGTAATGCATGCAAAACTGGCAGTGATGCGCAGAGAAGTAACGCAATCAAATAGATGGTGTTCAACCGTCACTACACTGACGCTATCTAAACTGTCCCTACTCTAGCTATACACTAATGTCAAGATTACTGACATGGTCTCACTACACTACACTGAAACTATATGAAACTATCTGAGCTGTCCCTACTCTTGCTGCACACTATGCAAAGCTGAATGATTGTGCTTCTCACTACACTTACACTATCCCTAGACTGACACTAAACTAATATTCTACACCAGTGGCAGCCCATGCATTAAGGGCGCATGGGAGCTGCCCCCTCTCTCCTGCCACCCCCCTCTAGCATCAATAGATAGATTCATGCATTGAATCTATCTATGGCTGCAGCTGCCACCCCCTATTCAAAAAGGAAGCAAATCCCTGATCACCACCATACCAGTCATCACGACATTGTACTACACTGGTGATAGTATGTAAAAAAAGAGAAAAAAAATGCATTTTATTTAATTTCTTCATTTTCCAAAAAATTGCGACAGAAAATGTCTCTTACTAAATACCTTGGACTGTCTACTTTACAAAAGGGGGTAATTTGGGGGGCACTGTCCTGGAATTTTAAGGCATCAATAAATGAGATTGGACTAATTTCCAAATTTACTGTATATACCATAGTTTGTGGACTATTTTTTTACCATAGATATGTAGCAGAATACATATTGGCCTAAATCTATGAAGATAAAATTAATTACAAAAATGTATAACAAACTGTTTAAAAAAAAATGTACTCAAAATTTGGGTATTTTTTCAGTTACATACCAAAAAAAAACAGTAGCGATTAAATAGCACCAAAAGAAAGCTCTATTTGTGTGAAAAAAAAATGATATATATTTAATTTGCATACAGTGTTGCATGACTCAGCAATTGCCTGTTAAAGTGCTGAATAGCAAAAAAATGGCCTTGTCATGAAGGGTGTAAAACCTTCCAGAGGACAACTGGTTAAACAGGTGCTACAACATGACACATCTGAAATTACTAAGTGCAGGAAAAAAAATATTTGACCCCATTATTATGGGATAAGTGGAGCGATCCTTCCTTGAGAATACACTGCAGTTAGTTGCTATCCAATTTAGAGAGAAGTGTATGGTTTGTCTGATTACGAGAAAGATGGACACCTACCTTCACCGCTTGTTTTTCTCCCTGAAAGCCCTGCACATCTGTTGTGGGCAGTCTTGGCACTTTCAGTAACTACCGTCTTTCCCGAAAGTAAGACATCCCCCGAAAATAAGACCTACTTCCAGTTTTGCCTCTCACTGTAATATAAGGCCTTCTCGATAATAAGGCCACCCCGGAATATAAGGCCCGTAAAGTGTCTGACTCTTCTGGACCGTAGTGGCGGGCGCCGCCGCGCAGCTTACTGACTGGCCGCAGTGCAGCCAGAGCTGTTCAGGCAGTGCGAGGTCTCTTTTTGAATCAGAGAGCCCGCACCGCCATCAGGACAAGCTGTGGCCTTCTGCCGCCTGCTGCTCGCTCTGCCCTGACGGAGTCTGGCTGACTCAGAATTGGACAGTGAGTGAGTCGTGCGGGGCCGAAGTCGTGCATATTGCGTGGATCTGGTTGGCACAGACACACAGGGGCAGGGCCATCTTAATAGCATCATGGGCCCCTGGGCAAAGTAATACTCTGGGGGCCCTATCAGCTTCCCCCAATTTACGCACCAACCCTCAAAAATTAAAGTATTAATAGTTGATAGAATTAAGCATATATATCAATAAAATAGATTTTAAACAACAAGAAAACATGTCATAAATCAAAGACTAATCAGCAAAAATAACACCGTATGAGGGGGCAGCAGAAGGACACAGTACAGGTTCTGGGACACTTCCCGGGACACAGCCTTCCCGGGATAGATTAGTAAAATGCGTGACTGTCTCGGCAAATCCATAACAGTTGGCAAGTATGATGTAATGCAAGATTATCATGGGGCCCCCATGCACCTGGGGCCCCTGGGCAGTACCCAGGGGTGCCCATTCATTAAGACAGCCCTGCACAGGTGTGACTGAGGTGGGGGGGGGGGGGTAATGTCTGATAAAGGGGTGGGGGAAAGTCTTGTAAAAGGTAGTAACAAGAAATTCTTGATACCGTAGGATTCACAGTTTGTCTGGTTATGCTGGTTTGTGATGACAACTACTACCGTACCATATACAAGTAATACATTTCCTTTTTTTTTATTCAACAATAAACGTGTACCGTATTCTTCTTCATGGAAAAATAAGACATCCCCTGAAAATAAGACCTAGCGCATCTTTGGGAGCAAAAAATAATATAAGACACTGTCTTATTTTCGGGGAAAACAGGGTAGTTTGAAGTGATTGTAAAGTCTTGTTTTGTTTTTTTCGCTAAAAATAACAAACTTGTTATAATTACCTGCTCTGTTGCAGTGGATTCGCACAGAGCAGCCCCGATCCTTCTCTTCTTGGGTCCTTCTTTGCTGCTCCTGGCTCATTCCTCCTGTTGAGTGCCCCCACAGCAAGCAGCTTGCAATGGGGGCACCCGAGTCGAGTCACAGCTCCATGTGTCCCTTCAGACACGGAGCCCTGGTTTGGCCCCTCTCCTAATTGGCTTACTGACTTTGATTGACAGCAGTGGGAGCCAATGGCGCTGTTGCTGTGTCTCAGTCAATGAGGAGGGAGCGTCCCAGACAGCCGAGACACTCGTGGACATCGCTGGATAGAGATAGGGCTCAGTTAAGTATTAGGGGGGCTGCTGCACACAGAAGGCTTTTTATCTTAACTCTTTAACCAGTTCCCGACCAGCGCACGCCAATGTACGTCGGCAGAATGGCACGGGCAGGCATATTGGCGTACAGGTACGTCCAATCTTTAATGCCGCCCTTGCATTGCGAGTGCGCTGTCGGCGGCACGCTTGTGTGTTGGTCGGGACCTCCGTGAGTCCGGACGCGGGCATACCCTCAATTGTCTCACGGGGTGGCTGAACGAAGAGATACCGTTGTAAACAGCATCTCCCCGTTCTGCCTAGCAACAAGTGATGCTAAACTCTGCTCCATGTGATTGGCAGAGATCAGTGAGAGAGCAGAGATCAGTGTTCACTAAAAGAAAGCCCAGCCCCCAACAGTTACCAACACACCCCTAGGAACACTTAACCCCTACACTGCCACCCACTGGTTAACCCCTTCACTGCCAGTGTCATTTACACAGGAATCACTGCATTTGTATAGCAGTGATTGCTGTATTAATGCCAATGGTCCCAAAAATGTGTCAAAAATGTCCGATGTGTCCGCCATAATGTCGCAGTCACAATAAAAAATGCTGATCACCGGCATTACTAGTAAAAAAAAAAATATTATTAATAAAAATGCCATAAAACTATCCCTATTTTGTAACCGCTATAACTTTTGCGCAAACCAATCAATAATCGCTTATTGCGATTTTTTTTTACCAAAAATATGTAGAAGAATACATATCGGCCTAAACTGAGGGAAAAAAATGTTTTTTTATATATTTTTGGGGGATATTTATTATAACAAAAAGTAAAAAATAATGTGTTTTTTTCAAAATTGTCGCTCTATTTTTGTTTATAGCGCAAAAAATAAAAACCACAGGGGTGAACAAATACCACCAAAAGAAAGCTCTATTTGTATGAAAAAAAGGACGTCAATTTTGTTTGGGAGCCACGTCGTATGACCGCTCAATTGTCAGTTAAAGCGATGCAGTGCCGAATCGCAAAAAGCGATCTGGTCTTTGGCCAGCAAAATGGTCCAGGGCTGAAGTAGTTAAAGTCCATATTTTTCAATGTGTTAGCGTGACTCAAAATGTGCTCTACCAAATGGTGGAGCAGAACGTTAAAGGGTTAATGCATAGAATGCATTAAGATAAAAAAAAAAAAAAAAAAAAAAAAAAAAAAACCTTCTGGTTTTAAAACCACTTTAACTGGCTTAAAAATGGCGACTACAAATAATAACTGTATTTAATTTCAGTAAAGCGGTGTACGCGTACCTGTATTACAGCGATCCTGGGGCAGCACGGCACATTTTCTTCCTCTTGAAAGATCAGAGGCTCTTTCCTGTGGAACATTGACCTCTGCCAGAATGAGATTTTCCTGACATATTATATTGCACTTTTCATCTCATCTTTTATTTTACAGAAAAATATGTTGCGTATAAAAACTATGAAGCTTGTTGAATGAATTAATAAACATGAAAGCCTCAGCTGCCCGTTTCAGGCAGACATTTTCCAGTCTTGCAGTTTTCTACTGTACACAATGCATAGATCCAATGTCATGCTCGCCGGGTAAACACAACAGAAAACGTTCCATCAATTACTATGCGCGACCTGTCAGCTCAGCATACCCCGTTCTAGCTGATTAATTGCCGTGTTAACCAATTGATTTTTCTGAAGGGTGGTGCTCAGTGATCTGTGCTTAATAAAATGGAAGTAGCGCATGAAGAAGACTTTAAAAGTGCCAGGTAGAAGTGACCCCGACCAAGCTTACTTTATAGAAAATGGCTTTTCTGTCTGTTGTGAACAGACTATACCTAAAGTCGTCTTCTTTGCAAGTTCTATTGCAAACTGAAATCTCATTGGCTCCAGTTCGTCAAACTAAAGCCGCGTACACACGGGCGGACTGTCTGGCCAACTTAGTCCGTCGAAACACATTTCAGTGGACAGTCCGCTCGTGTGTGGGCTTCAGCGGACTTTTTCAGCGTATAGTCTGGCGGACTAAGTATTTCGGAATTTCCGTAATATTGTCCGTCAGACTTTGGTTTCAGCGGACAATCCGCTCGTGAGTAGGCTAGTTCGACGGACTAAGTATGGCGCATGCTCAGAAAGGATTTACACGGCGAAAGGTTGCATTGCTGTGTATTGGACTTCCTATTTCTAGTCCCGTCATACGTGCTGTACACGTCATCGCGCAAACTTTCGACGGACTGTTTTGCATCCGTGTGTGGTCAAGTCCGTTCATTCGAAAGTAGGACGGACTGTCCGTCGGATTGTCTGACAGACTAAGTTGGCCATACAGTCCGCCCGTGTGTACGTGGCTTAACTCTATAGAACTATCTCTGATAAGCAGCTGCTTTCTATCATCACTGATCCCTGCAGGATGAGGTCAAACACTTCTGAGAAGAGGTACATAGCTTCCAACGGTCCCTGATTATAAAACAATGTCCCTCTGTCCCTCTTTCCTCCTCATTTGTCCCTCATTCTGGTCTGATCCATAGAACCTTTCATCTAATTGCAAAATGATGACCGGCGGTGGTTCAGTTATCCTGACTGGGTGTCATATGACCTCCAGCAGGATAAGGTGGGGGGGGGGGGGGCGCGCAGCGTGGCCATCGGTGGTGCGGCGCATCAGTCTGACACACCGCATCACCGATCTCGGTAAAGAGCTTCTGACAGAGGCTCTTTACCATGTGATCAGCCGTGTCCCATCACAGCTGATCACAGTGTAAACAGGAAGATCCGTTTATCGGCTTTTCCTCACTCGCATCTGACAGATGCAAGTAGAGGAGAGACAATCGGCGGCTCTCCTGACGGGGGGGGGGGGGGTCTGCTCTGATTGTTTATTAGCGCAGCCCCATCCCCGTGGATGGTCGCCCAGGACCACCAGGGATGCCCCCAGGACCACCAGGGATGTTCAGAAACGATGCCCACTAGGTATGCCACCAGAGATATGCCAATCAGTGCCCATCAGCAATGCTGCCAGTGCCATCTATCAATGCCACTCATCAGTGCCACCTATCAGCACAGCCTTTCAGTGCCCAGTGTCACCCATCAGTGCAAACCAGTGCCACCTATGAGTGCCCATCAGTGCCGCCTATCAATGTCCAGTGCCACCTATCAGTGCCACCTCATTGTTGCTGCCTTATCAGTGCTCGTCAGTGCAGCCTCATGAGTGCCCATCAGTGAAGGAGAACACGTACTTATTTACAAAAGAAACAAAACATTTATTCTCAAACTTTTTTTTTTTTTTGTTTAGCAAAAAATAAAGACCACAGAGGTGATCAAATACCACTAAAAGAAATCTCTATTTGTGGGAACAGAATTATGAAAATGTTGTTTGGGTACAGCGTAGCATGACGGCACAATTGTCACTTAAATAGTGACAGTGTTGAAAGCTGGCTTGGGTATGAAAGGGGGAAAGTGCCCAGTATTGGAGTGGTTAACTAATCTTTTTTTTTTTGTATAATTCTCCTTTAAGGAGGTGTGGCAGGGGGTGTGTCTTATGGCTACATATTTTACTAATAGGTGTCCCTCGTTCCCATCTCAAAAAGTTGGGAGATATGCACATATAGTTTTAGTTCACCAGCTAATGTCACATTTGTTGTTTACCTTGTAAGCCTTGGGTCCCTCATAGCAGAGTGATCATCCAATGTTTCCGGGCTGGAACTTAAAGTGTTACTAAACCCAAAACAGTAAAATCTGTCTCTATATGAAGTAAAGCATGCTTGTTATACTCCCTGTGGAACCTAAAGGGTTAATCCATTGCATTGTGTATAAAGGCTGTTTGATCCTGTCTCTCTGATCTTCCTCTAATTCCAATGTCTCCAAAAAATAACCTTATAGTTACAGAGCCAGGGGACAGGCTGCACATGCGCCGTTTGGTGTGTATTGCTAGAGAGGTTTTTTTTTTTCTTGGGAGGGTGCATGTGATCACCACAGAGCCAATCAACACTGTCCAGACAGATGATCAGGGGAGAATGAAAACTCCTACTACAAGCTTTACTAGGAACTAATAGAAGTCACAAGACTGCTATATACTGCAGATGAGAAAGGTTATTTAGCAGTTTATATTTACTAAAATAATTGCATTTCCATGTTCTGTGTACTGTGTACCAGACCAGACATAGCAGGTTCCGGGTTTAGTAACACTTTAACCGCTTGCCGACTGACGCACACCGATATACATTGGCACAATGGCAAGAGTGGGCAAATAGTCGTACCTGTACATCCCCTTTAAGAGCATGGTATAGCAGGCGCAACGCTTACAACGTGACAGTGCCTGCAGGACCGGCGGACTCAATATCCGCCGGTCTCCCGACGATCGTGTCACGGAGCCTCAGAATGGGGAAGTTCCTATGTAAACAAGACATTTCCCCTTTCTGGCTTGTTTCATGACACAGATCACCGCTCCTTGTCATCGGGAGCAGTGATCGCTGTCATGTGACTTGAAGCCCACCCTCCCCACAGAATCACTCCCTAGGACACACTTAACCCTTTCATCGCCCTCTAGTGGTTAGCCCCTTCACTGCCAATGTCATATACCCATTAAGCAGTGTATTTTTATATCACTGATCACGTCCAAAATAAAGGACATCAATTTTGTTTGGGTGCAACGTTGCACGACCACGCAATTGTCAGTTAAAGCGGCGCAGTGCCGATTCGCAAAAAGTGCTCTGGTCAGAAAGTAAAATCTTCCGGGGCTGAAGCGGTTAAGCATGGAGCAGTAAAAGGGGACTGTATGGATGCCTCCTCCCACCAAGTTTTCCTCAAGCACCCTTAACGTGGGCTTGCAGCACACATTGCACTGACAGACTGCATTTTTTTTTTTTAGATACAGCTTTTCCAATGTGAACATTTCACAGCAAACAATGAGGCCAACATTGTCACTATTTATAATAATCTATGTGAATGTATCCGAAATGTGCAGTACTTCTCAGATTATAGAACAGCCGCCTTTAAAAAGTGGATCTGTCCCATTGGGGGTAACGACGGGACTTACAGCCCAACACTTCCCTTAGTTAAGTTGAGGGACAATACTTATATGATCCACTTTCAGTGGTATTGGATACGTGTTTGCGCCTGGAGTACGGTTGTTTTTCTTTGCTTGTGTAGCGCCCACCACCTTTAGGTGGGTTCTAATAGGTAAGAGTTAGGTAAAATTGCCAGTGCCTTACCCTTTTTGTTTAGGCCTGGTTGTTAATTTGGTTTGGGAGGAGTATTAGAATAGAGGGGGGTGTGACCACCTGTACTCTGCCCTGGAAAAACCACCCTTGCTTTCCCTAAGAAATGTTGTGGAAAGAAGACGGGTCAAGGACTGGAGTGCAGGCAGTGTATATGGCGCTGGCCCAATCATTAATTTGTATGGGCAGGACTGATATATATACTGAGGTCACATGCTTCCTGGGGAGGATGGGAAGAAACTGAGTGGAGAGAAGCAGCCAAAATGTAACTCCAAGGAGCAGACTTGAAGGCCTGGGGGTTCAGAAGCCCCAGTGCTGGAGAGCAGGAACCCAAATGTGAAGGCCTGAGGGTTCATAGACCTCAGTGCTGGATGGTTCAAGCACATCAAGTCATCCGAGAAACCCTGGGAAAGCAAACTAGGCATCCCGGCTGGGATGGTTCCATTCACAAGAAGCGGGAAGTAGCTGCAAAGAGCATAGAGTAGACCGTGATGTTATCCGGACTTTCCTGAACTGGCCTGGGGAGGATTGCAGGAGGCAATAGGGGCAGGTGAGGCCTGAGACTTCCAGCATCCAATTACCAAGGTGCTTTCCACAGGACCACCCGTCAGTTCGTTAAGGGAAAGGGTCTTAGCTACTCAAAGAAGAATCAGAAGAAGGAGGCAGCTCATATTTCCCACTATCACCATTACACCTGGACTGCAGCAAGAAGAATAAAAGTTATCTGTTCAATCTTTATTGACTGTCTGTTGTGAATGATGCGAGGTGGAAGAATGGAGATATGTTAGCAGTACTGTATGAACTACCCAGCAGCTCCCAAGGGAGTAGTGCGCTACACTTGGGATTGTCTCTTTTTATTTATTTTTTTATTGCATCTGTTCCTTATTACATGACGTTGTAAAACTTTAATGGCTTTACTGCTTTGTACTTTCTGCTCAATATTCTTCAATAAAAAATACTTGGGGGAAAAAAAAAGTGGCCCTGGATGGGCTCTAGCAATGTGTTTTTTCTCTGACATATGTACCTGAACATAATACAGAGTAAACCTGCAAAAGTCTGATTAACCGCTTGCCGACTTGCTTACGCAGATATACTGCGGCAGGTCGGCTCTCCTGCGCGAACCGACGTACTTGCATTTTTATAGCACTGATCAATGTAATAATGTCACTGGTCCCCAAAAGGTGCCATTTGGGAGTCAGATTTGCACTGTCGCAATGCCACTAAAAAATCGCAGATCGCCGACATTACCAGTAAAAACAATAAAAAGCATAAAAGTCCCTAAATCTATTCCCTAGTTTGTAAACGTGATAACTTTTTCACAAACCAATCAATATACACCTATTGTGTTTTTTTTTTTGTTTACCAAAAATATGTAGAAGAATATATATTGGCCTAAACTGATGAATAATTTTTTTAAATTTTTTTTTAAGGCTGTGGAAATTAAAGATTAATTCCTCGATTAATCGTTAATTGTTTTGATCGATCAAAATTTTTTTGATCGATCAAAATTCTTTTGACCAGTACTCACCTCTTCGTCGGCTTCCGGGTTTTCAGGGAGTTCCGTCGGAGATCCAGTGACGTCACAGACATCGACGTCACCAGACTCCTCCCCCCCCTTCCCCAAGTGCCTTGCCTCTGTCTGCTAACGAAGGGAAGGGGGGAGGAGTCCGGTGACATCAAATTTCTGATTGAACGTAACACGTAAGGAGGAGGAGCTATGCATGACGTCACCCGCTGCTGCCCTATGGAACTAACATGATTGTCGGCTTTACATGCTGTGTTTTTATCATCTTTATGTGAGTAGTTTCTGTTTGAACACAAAAATTAAATCTTATACTTAAGCGGTGAGCACTTAGATCTTTTCTTTCTACCCATGACCTGGCGTTCTTGCTAAGATCTAAGGAGACGTGAGAGAAGTTTATGGTCCGTGTTAACCCTTTTGATACCCGCTTGCATGACCACCTGTTTGCACGCATGCCATAAGGTGAGAGTGATTAGTTAGACCGGAGGTGGAGGGATTGTCACACTACTGTGGAAAAAAATGACTTGCGTCAGTGCTACGGTTTGAATTTAAAACGTATTTGTGTGAACTGTGAAGTTAAGTCATGGATTGTGGAAACTAACTAGTGTCGGGTGATAGTATATAGTGTATACCACATTTACCACTGACTAATGCAGAGTTGCAATGCAAGGAGATCAGCTAAAAGTAGTTGGATCTGTATGTGCGTTATAATTAATCAAAATTAGTCGATTAACCGATTTTAAAAAAAATAGATTAATCGAACACGAAAATTTTAATCAGTAACAGCCCTAGATTTTTTCTATATTTTTTTTTGTATTATGTATTATAAACAGTAAAAATTTATTTATTTTTTTAAATTGTTGGTTTTTTTTTTTTGTTTATAGCGCATAAAATACCACCAAAAAAAAATCACTATTTTGGGGTAAAAAATAACATGAATTTTGTTGGGTACAGCGTTGCATGACCGCGCAATTGTCAGTTAAAGTGACGCAGCGCCTAATCGCAAAAAATAGCCTGGTCATTAAGGGGGGGGGGGGGGCAAATTACTTCCGGGGCTGAAGTGGATAAAGTAACTCTAGGCCAGTGATGGTGAACCTTGGCACCCCAGATGTTTTGAAACATTTCCCATGATGCTCCACTACACTGCAGAGTGGATGAGCACCGTGGGAAATGTAGTTTCAGAACATCTGGGGGTGCCAAGGTTCATCCTCACTGCTCTAGGCTTTCTTTTTCATGCATGCCAATCCTCTATGCTTTATTTTTGTACAGAAATCTGTTCTGCACAAAAGCCCCTACACAGTTTTACATGAAGGAATTATTAATACATCTAAAAATCTAATTCACTTTTTTCACAGTTATTCAAGTTGGAAAAAAAAGCCAACATGCAATTTAACTGATACGCTAAACCAAACATCCAGAATAGTTTGATGTTTGCACTCTCCATACTTTATGATTATAGGGTGTCAGTGGGAGCCATGCTGTGTTGGCCACCATCATTGGCGGTTTTCATAAATTTTTGTGAAGGAGGAATGGCCGCACAGCTGTATAAAAAAAACTGTATACATATGCATTACTGTTAGAAGCTGACCCTATAAATGGTGTTTTTACAGAAACGTTTGTAGTTTTTTAGCCCTGGTTCACGGCGGTGCAATTTGTAAAGCGATTTGACAGTTCAAAATTGCATGACAAAGCGAACCCCATTGCCGGGAGTGGAACCGTTCAAATTGGTAAATTAAGGTGCAAGCTGCAATGAAATGGCACAAAATTGCATTGATCGGGTGGCTTTGAAGTGGTGCTGAAGTAGCGCAATTTTAAAGCTGCACTGGTATGAACCAGGGCTTAAAATTAGCTATGTGCCTAGTTTAGATGCAAATAATACTCAGTGCAGTGCAGTACAGTACTTATTCATTGTGTTATCAAAGTCAGAGTTAGTCTACTTTGATCTGTTGCACAGACTGTAACAGGGAAAAACATCCTATAACTATTCCTGAAGATATAACTCTATATTAGGGATAAAAGAAAAAACAACTTTTGGTTAACACAACAAGGAATCACAATGAATTTTTACCTTTGTGTCCATGAGTACACTTTATCATTAAAGTGATTGTAAAGGTTTTTTTTTTTTTTTTTATAAAAGCATGTCATACTTCCTTTCCTCGGCAATGGTTTTGCACAGAGCAGTCCTGATGCTCTTCTTTTGGGATCCCCTATCGGCTTTCTTGGCTCCTTCCCCTTTCTGAGTGCCCCCATAGCAATCCCCCTGCTATGAGGGCACTCGTGCGGGCTCAATCCTGAACTGGGCTCTGTGTGTCCATTGACCCACACAGTGTGGCTCAGCCCTGTCCCCTCTCCCTCCTTATAGGATTTGATTGACAACAGCAGGAGCCAATGGCTCCCACTGCTGCCTCCATGTCCAGTGAGAAAATACGCTGCTCTCGGGCACAGCACTGGGTCAAGATTGGGCTCAAGTAAGTATTTAGGGACCACTTTAATGTAATTGATGTCAGGAGCCATGAAACAGATGGAGACAGAAAATGCAGTAAAAATCACACCTTTTAATAAAATGGTAAAAAGGGTACAACTAGTAAACATAGTCAAAACATATCAAACAAGCATGATTCAGACTTCCCCCGACACCCAAGACAAATGGCACTTCATCCCTATTAACAATATTCTAAATTTTCTGGGAGAACAAAGCCCAAGAAGAGGAATGGGACATTAACAGTGCGATATTATAATAGAAAAATACAACAAAAGAAAATATTTTTATGAAAAATAAAAAGTAAATTTTATTTATAACAACAATTCAATTAAAAACCAATAACAGCCTTCAAATTTTTTACAAGGATGTTACATAGAGCGTGCGGTCCAGGTGGTGGTTTAATTAAGGTGCTTGTGAGTTTGCCTATCCCAACATGTTTCACTGTCGCTTCATCAGGGGATATACAAGCTAGCAAAATGACAAAATAGCATAAAAATCAATTAAGGTGCAAAAATACATATCCGATTAAATTTATGTATATTAATATAAATGTAAACATATATACAGATATGGCAAGGGCTTCAGTTAAACAAGTGCGCTTACCCCCACTTCACCAACCCTTCCCCCCTTTGGGGGAAGGGTTGGTGAAGTGGGGGTAAGCGCACTTGTTTAATTGAAGCCCTTGCCATATCTGTATATATGTTTACATTTTTTTTGCCATATCTGTATATATGTTTACATTTTTACTTTTTTACTCTGCTCTCAACAATATCGAGGACTGTGGCCAGAGGTAAAGCAAAGATTATACAGAGTGCTGGCTATAGCTTGTCCTCTAAGCCAACAGGGCTATACATTTGATCAAACAAAATGTAATCCTGGGCAAAATTTCTGCCATTCTAAGCTGGTGTCTCTGCATACCCAGGATAGGCCGGCTAACTCTTCTGCCAGCATCTGTCATCATACGCTCACTCAGTCCCGGGACAAGGTCATCCAGCGCCCAGGGCAAAGATGCCAAATTGCGCCCCCCCCCCCCCGCCCTTAGAGTCAGGCTGCCCCATCCCTGAAATAAACCATTGCGCCCAGTGCTATAAAATTCCACTGATTAAAGTAAAAATGACACTGGCAGTGAAGGGGTTAACTACTAGCTGGTTAGGAAGGGGTTAAGCATGTCCTGGGGAGTGATTCTAACTTGTAGGGGGAGGGGCTGTATGTGAAAAATCAATAATCACCACTCCCGATCACAAGGAGCTATGATCAGTGTCACTAGGCAGAACGGGAAGATGCTTGTTTAAATTAGCATCTCCCCGTTCTTTAGCTCCGTGAGGCGATCGTGGGTATCCCCGCCGACATAGAGTTCTCGGAACCCGCGATCCTACTCACAGAGCTCCCGGCAGAGTGGCGCGCATGTGACCACGCGGTGGCAAATTCACCTGTACGCCCATTTGCCTAGCTGTGCCATTCTGCCGACGTAAATGCACATGCGGTGGTAGGCAAGCGTTTACTCTCCAGTATGTAATGATCTCCAGTACCTGACACGTTTCTGGTTCAAGCACCTTCATCAGGGCCATTTAATAAGAGTATATGTAGTCATAATTTTGTCTTACATGTGAAAAGTTCAACCATATAACTTGAAAAAAATTGATGAAGCACTGCCAGCAGGGGGTGCCAGTGGATGCCAGCCCTCGGCACCAATATTTCATGATAATTAAAAGAACAGGGATTTAACGAATTCTATTTGCCTGGTGATCGCAGGGAGTCAGGTATGGCGGATTGCCAAGCAAGGTCTACTGAGCACCAGGCAGCCAACGAGGGGATGGTAAACCCAGGCTGACTGTTAAGTGCAAACCAGACTGAGCCCCGGACACATTTACTTCAATGCTATCTCGGTGTACTTCCATTCTCCCTCTCTGAACTAATGAATTATGCAACAAATGGTTCCATGATACAGAAATTAATTGCAGCAATTTAACTAGAAAACTGGCAGAGACAAGTGCAACAAACCATCAGCTCCTACATTTCAGTGTCTAAGTACTGGAGAGAGTCGTCATCTCTGAGCACAACTGTGTTAAGCAAAATAAGAAGGCTGAAGCTGACATTCACTAATAAATAATTAAACGTTTTTATAAACTAGTAAGATAGTTTTCTTCCTGAGCAATACTGGGATGATGACATCTTAGCACTGCTTATTCTCAGCCAAAATGATCTTGTAATCTTAGTTCTCACTTTCTCCTTTAGAGCTCGAAAGCTCCGTGTGGCTGCAAGCAGTGTTTGCATTTATAGGATTCATATGAAAAAGACCTCCTGAAATAGGTGGCAGTAAAAAAACTATATAGTGAACAGAAGCAAAAATGATAAAAGTTATTTTATGAATAATTGTCCCTTATGCCGCGTACACACGACCGGACTTTTTGACAGCAAAGGTCCGACGGAACGAGTCCGTCGGACAATTCGATCGTGTGTGGGCTCCATCGGACCTTTGCTTGCCAAAAATTCGGCAGCCTTTAGAAATAGAACATGTTTTAAATGTTTCCACCGTAACTCCGCCGGACCGAGAAATCCGTTCGTGTGTGTGCTAGTCCGACGGTCAAAAACAGACGCTAGGGCAGCTATTGGCTACTGGCTATGAACTTCCTTATTCTAGTCCGGTCGTACGTCATCACGTTTGAATCCGTCGGACTTTGATGTGATTGTGTGTGGCCAAGTCCATTCATTCGGAAAGTCCGTCGGACCTAGTCCCTCGAAAAGTCCAGTCGTGTGTACGCGGCATAAGACTTTGAACAGCTGTAAACAACACCTGCGTTCAATTTAAATGAGCAGGCCTGTGTGTTTTACCCAACGAGTAGTCTGATGTGTCCTTGTAGGCCAGCCATTCTCGACCAGGGTTCCTCCAGAGGTGACTAGGGGTTCCTTGAGCTGTGGCTGATTTGCCTCCTGTTTGATGGTGCCTACATACTTCTGAGCCAATGCCACTTAGAGGAGCCAGTGGTATGACACCAATGATCTTTATAGCTCTCTGTAAGGGGTTATTCTTACACTGACCACCAAAGTAAAGGCCATTATTCCAACTGACCCCCAATGAATGGGTTTATTAGGGGTTCCCCAAGGCCTGAAAATAATTTTAAGGGTTCCCCTGGGGTAAAAAGGTTGAGAAAGGCTGTTGTATGTGCATGGATGGGCATTCACAATCACCCCTTAGCAGGGCTTTTTTTCTCTCAGAAAATAGGTGCAGGAACTGCCCCTTCCGAGTCACTTCTTATCTCCGCCCATTACCCACCTCTGAGCACCGTTCCTTAGTTTCATATCCTACCCACCTCTCAGGACTTCCCCTTTTAGAGAGTACAGAGCCAAGTATAATTGTGTGGTGCTAAGTAATTTGTATGAAATTTGTTAATGATAGCAAGAAAAGTAGTAAAATAGATTCCACACAGCCAGCAGAAATAGATTCACTCAGAAACAAAAGACCCCCCTAGCAACAATGGACCCCTACAACAAAATACCACCCAGCAGCAACAACAGATCTCTCAGTAGCCAGCATCAATAGACTATCCATCAGCCAGCAACAATTGACCCCTCCATCAATAGTAGATCTCTTCCAGCAATAATTGACCCACCAGCAATGATAGACCACAACATAAAAATAGATCTGGTCCAGCAACAATAGACCCATTCAGTGCTGGAGGAGATGTAACTGCATCCCCCCCGAGTTCCCGCTGAAAAAATGCCTTGCCCCTTAGTTTTCCATGGATCAGGTATGTATGCCACGTACACACAATCAGAGTTTTGTCTGAAAAATCTTGGATTGAATTCCGCTCAAGCTTGGCTTGCATACACACAAAAGCTCTCTGAACGCTCAAGAACGCGGTGACGTACAACACTACGATGAGCCGAGAAAATAAAGTTCAATGCTTCTGAGCATGCGCCGAATTGTTTCCGAGCACGCATAGGAATTTTGCACGTCGGAATTTCCAATCGGAACTTTTTCCGTTGGAAAAATAGAGAACCTGCTCTCAATCTTTTGCTGGTGGGAATTCTGCCAGCAAAAGTCCGATGGAGCATACACACGTTCGGAATTTCTGACCAAAACCTCACATCGGACTTTTGCTGGCAGAATTTCTGATCATGTGTATAGGCAGCTGCACTCATCTACAGTTTATAATATATACACCATGCATGCACTTTCTATGCCTTCATTTGATCACCAGCTATCCAGCCTATGATGATCTACACTCTTCTTTCAGTCAAGACCCACCACAAATCACATTTTACTCTATAGTTTTCCAGCTAGAAATCGTTTGAAGACCACATGTGAGTGGTTGCCATGTGTACGTAGGCATAACTGATTTCTCACTTTTCCTCTCTGTATTTGAGGAATGTCTACAAGAAGACAATTATAACCACCTCAATACCAGGCACTTATACACCTTCCTGTCCAGACCAATTTTCAGCCTTTAGCGCTGTCGCACTTTAAATGACAATTGCGCGGACATGCTACACTGTACCCAAACCAAATTTTTATCATTTTGTTCCCACAAATTGGGCTTTCTTTTGGTGGTATTTGATCACCTCTGGGATTTTTATTTTCTGCTAAACAAACAAAAAAAAGACTGAAAATTCTGCAATATTTTTTGTTTCTGTTACAAAACTTTGTAAATAAGTTTTCTCCTTCACTGATGGGCACTACTATGCGGCACTGATGGGCACAGAAAGGTGGCATGGATGGGCACTGATAGGTGGCACGGATGGGCATTGATAGGTGGCACGGATGGGCATGGATGGCTACTGATAGGTGGCACTGATGTACACTAATGGATGGTACTGATGGGCATCGCTGATTGGCAGGCATTATTGTTTGGCACTGATTGGCATCCACTGTGGACACCGATTGGAATCCCTGGTGGCCATGGGTGGCATACCTGGGGGTGACTAGTGGTGGGCATCCCTGGTGGTCCTGGTGGGTCCCTGGTGGTCCAGCGTGGGCATCCTCGGGGGGGGGCTGCACTGATCAATCAGCATAGACCCCCCCAGTCAGAGGAGCAGCTGATTGGCTCTCCTCCTCCTCCACGTCTGACAAACGTTTACACTGTGATCAGCCGTGATTGGACACGCTTGATGTCCTGGCGACGTCATATTGCTGGTGTTCAGGATATTGCAACCACTTTGCCGACATCATATTGATATATGGTGGGCGGCAAGTGGATAAGAAAGTATATGATGTTTTGCCATGAGAAAATATTGTTCATTATCCTCTGACTGTCACAAATACATACATATTTGCATGCAGAGACAGTGACGTAGACTTGTCAATGTCAACAACATGTAGGTGTCACCAACTGGAGAATAATTAGCTAGTCCATTAACCACTTGACCACTGGGCACTTAAACACCCTTAATAACCAGACCAATTTTCAGCTTTCGGTGCTCTCGCATTTTGAATGACAATTACTCAGTCATGCAACACTGGACCTATATGAAATTTTTGTCCTTTTTTTCACACAAATAGAGCTTTCTTTTGGTGGTATTTAATCACCGCTGGGTTTTTTATTTTTTGTGCTATAAAGGAAAAAATACCGAAAATTCTGTAAAAAAATGAATTTTTCTTTGTTTCTGTTAGAAAATTTAGCAGATTAGTAATTTTTTCTTCATAAATTTTGGCCAAAATTTATACTACTACATATCTTTGGTAAAAATAAGTACAGATTGGTGGATATTATTTGGTCTTTGTGAAAGTTATAGAGTCCACAAGCTATGGTGCCAATATCTGAAAATTGATCACACCTGAAGTACTGACGGCCTATTTCAATTCTTGAGACCCTAACATGCCAGAAAAGTACAAATACCCCCCAAATTACCCCTTTTTGGAAAGAAGACATTCCAAGGTATTTAGTAAGAGGCATGATGAGTTTTTTGAAGTTGTCATTTTTTCCCACAATTCTTTGCAAAATCAAGATTTTTTTTACTTTTTTTTTTTTGTTCACAAAATTGTCATATTATCAGGTTATTTCTCACACACAGCATATGCATACCATAAATTACACCCCAAAACACATTCTGCTATTACTCCCGAGTATGGCGATACCACATGTGTGAGACTTTTACACAGTGTGGCCACATACAGAGGCCCAACATGCAGGGAGCGCCATCAGGTGTTCTGAAGCACCCAGGACAATTCTGACATTTCTCTCCTACATGTAAAAATCATCATTTATTTGCTAGAAAATTACATAGAACTCCAAAACATTATATATGTTTTTTTAGCAAACACCCTGGAGAATACAATGGTGGTCTTTGCAACTTTTTATCTCGCACGGTATTTGCGCAGTAATTTTTCGAATGCTTTTTTTTGGAAAAAAAAACAGTTTTGGGCTTAAAAAAAAAAAAAAAACAGTAAAGTTAGCCCAATTTTTCCATAATGTGAAAGATGAAGTTACGCTGAGTAAATAGATACCTAATATGTCACTCTTCAAAATTGCACACGCTCGTGGAATGGTGCCAAACGTCGCTACTTAAAAATCCCCATAGGCGACAATTAAATTTTTTTTTTACTGGTTATATGTTTTGAGTTACAGAGGAGGTCTAGGGCTAGAATTATTGCTCTCGCTCTAACGTTCGCAGCGATACCTCACATGTGTGGTTTGAACACCGTTTTCATATGTGAGCGGGACTTACGTATGCGTTCGCTTCTGCATGCGAGCACATGGGGACAGGGGCGCTTTAAAAAAAAAAAACATTTTTTTTATTGTCCATTTTACTTTATTTATTTTAGTTTGACATTTTTTTCCCCAAAAATAATTTTTTTGATCACTTTTATTCCTATTACAAGGAATGTAAACATCCCTTGTAATAGGAATATGGCATGACAGGTCCTCTTTACAGTGAGATGTGGGGTCAATAAGACCCCACATCTCACCTCTAAGCTGGGAAGCCTGAAAAAAAAAAAAAAAAAAAAAAAAAAAAAAAAAAGATTCTGTCTTTGATCGTATTAGCGATTCGATAGAAGCACCGGAGGGCAGCGGGAGGGGGGGGGGGGGGATGTCTATGGCTGGGTATTGCAGGGTATCACCGACTATGGCTGGGTATCTCAGAGTATGGCGTTGCAGAGTATTGCATTGCAGGGTATTGGCGGGTGTTGCAGAGCATTGCAGAGTGTTGCAGGGTATTGGCGGGTGTTGCAGAGCATTGCAGAGTGTTGCAGGGTATTGGCGGGTGTTGCAGAGCATTGCAGAGTGTTGCAGGGTATTGGCGGGTGTTGCAGGGTATTGCAGAGTGTTGCAGGGTATTGCAAAGCGTTGCAGAGTGTTGCAGAGTATTGCAGAGTGTTGCAGGGTGTTGCGGAGTGTTGGAGGGCATTGCAGAGTGTTGCAGGGCATTGCGGAGTGTTGCAGGGCAATGCGGAGTGTTGCAGGGTGTTGCAGAGTGTTGCAGGGCGTTGCAGGGTATTGCAAGGTGTTGCAGGGTGTTGCAAGGTGTTGCAGAGTGTTGCAGGGTATTGCAGAGTGTTGCAGGGTATTGCAGAGTGTTGCAAGGTGTTGCGGAGTGTTGCAAGGTGTTGCGGAGTGTTGCAGGGTATTGCGGAGTGTTGCAAGGTGTTGCGGAGTGTTGCAGGGTATTGCGGAGTGTTGCAAGGTGTTGCGGAGTGTTGCAGGGTATTGCGGAGTGTTGCAAGGTGTTGCGGAGTGTTGCAGGGTATTGCAGAGTGTTGCAGGGTATTGCGGAGTGTTGCGGAGTGTTGCAAGGTGTTGCGGAGCGTTGCAGGGTATTGCGGAGCGTTGCAGGGCATTGCGGAGTGTTGCAGGGCAATGCAGAGTGTTGCAGGGCAATGCAGAGTGTTGCAGGGCAATGCAGAGTGCTGCAGGGCAATGCAGAGTGCTGCAGGGCAATGCAGAGTGCTCAGGGTAATGCAGAGTGCTGCAGGGTAATGCAGAGTGCTGCAGGGTAATGCAGAGTGTTGCAGGGTAATGCAGAGTGTTGCAGGGTAATGCAGAGTGTTGCAGGGTAATGCAGAGTAATGGGGGTATTGCAGAGTAATGGGGGTATTGCAGAGTAATGGGGGTATTGCAGAGTAATGCAGAGTAATGGGGGTATTGCAGAGTAATGCAGAGTAATGGGGGTATTGCAGAGTAATGCAGAGTAATGGCAGGGTATTGCAGAGTGTTGGCAGGGAATTGAGGGGTTAATTTTCGGTGCGCAGCGATGTGGGCACTGCAGATGCAGCCCACATCGCTGCTGACACCGATCTCTTCCCCCTCCGCTGTACCAATCGGTACAGAGAGGGGGAGGGAGGAACCGGCGTCATAACATGACGCCGGTTTGTTTACAAGTGATCACTCCGTCATTTGACGGAGCGATCACGTGGTAAACGGCCGCGCTGAGCGGCCGTTTACCGTGATTCGTGGTGCGCCGGGTCCTGTGGACCCGGCGGTCACGGATGCTCTCGAGTGCGCGCCCCAGGGGGCGCGCGAGAGCAGAATTCTGGGAGGCCGTTAATTAACGGCCTCTCAGAGTTAAACAACCGCCCTGAAGCCGTTAATCGGCAATGGGCGGTTGTTAAGTGGTTAAAGCTTGTATCGGGACAAAATGAGAACTGCGCATTTGGTCAAAATTGTGCACCTGCATGTCACTTCACAAGGGAAAATGTACCTGTAGGCAGTTAGTATCAGATGAGGCCATAACAGACCATGCAATTGGGGTTTCTTCTCTATATATACTGTATTGCAGCTTTTCAGTCCTTGGATGTGAAGGCTGTATTAGTTTTCTTTTTCTAAGCTTTTTTTCTTTATTTTCATCTGGTATTCCTGTAAATAACAAACTTGTGCCTTCATGGTGTTACTCTTTAGTTCGCTCTACCCACAGCGTAAGTGATCACAGGGTTAATCCACGTTCAGTAGGGTACACAGCCAAGGGTAATCCACTCTCAAAATGTCACACAGCCCTAGGGGAATCTACTCTCAAAATGGCACACAGCCAAGGGTAATCCACTCTCAAAATGTCACACAGCCAAGGGTAATGCCGCGTACACACGGTCGAACTGTATGACGTACTTAG
The DNA here is from genome assembly GCF_037356315.1 of Lithobates pipiens. Lineage (NCBI taxonomy): Eukaryota > Metazoa > Chordata > Amphibia > Anura > Ranidae > Lithobates > Lithobates pipiens. The sequence goes on along the minus strand of NW_027507789.1, from coordinate 189,868,896 downwards.
TCCGTCATACAATCCGACGGACAATCCGGCGTACTTTCCACTGAACGGACTTGACCACACACGGATACACAAACAGTCCGACGAAAGCTTGCGCGATGACGTACAGCACGTACGACGGGACTAGAAATAGGAAGTCCAAGACAAAGCAAAGCCCTGTAAATCCTTTCTGGGCATGCGCCATTCTTAGTCCGTCGGACTAGCATCAGAAGAAAACATCCAACCTCAGCCAGCAAATACATAAAGAGGATGTCTGCACCAACATACCGCAACCGCCGAAATTGTCACTATCCCCAATTACCGTAGACACCGCAAAAAACATCATTAATAAACTGCGTGACAGTACCTCACCTATTGACATCATCCCCACAAAACTACTGAAAGAATGCTCCGACATCGTGGCTCCAACCATAACCCACCTCATAAACCTATCATTCCACGAAGGGATTGTTCCCAGCATCCTCAAACAAGGCATCGTCAAACCTCTACTCAAGAAACCAAACCTGGACCCTCAGGATCCAAACAACCGTAGGCCAATTACAAGCCTCAACACCATTTCTAAGATCATGGAGAAAGCTGTAGTACATCAGCTACAACTTCACCTGGATACTCACAAACTCCTGGACCCGCTGCAATCAGGCTTCCACCCGGGTCATGGAACAGAAACAGCTCTCCTCAAGATCTGGGACGACGCCCTCGAAGCAGCAGATGACGGAGAGCCGTGTCTCCTCGTACTGCTAGACCTAAGTGCAGCGTTTGATACAGTAGATCACAATACTCTACTCGTCCGACTCACAGAAGTAGCCGGAGTCCAAGACATAGATCTCCAATGGTTCGCGTCCTTCCTAGGAAATTGGTCACAGACAGTGAAACTAGGAAAATTCCTCTCCGAAACGCGGGCAGTCACCTGTGGAGTCCCTCAAGGCTCTCCTTTATCACCCGTTCTCTTCAACATTTACATTCGCCCACTTCTCCAAATCATCAGATGCTCAGATCTCTGCTTCCACTCTTACGCTGACGATACGCAACTTTATTTCCGGATCAATGGAAAAAAAGATCACCAACAACAACTTGAAAACTGCCTCAAATCAATAGAGGACTGGATGACCACTAACTCCCTCCAGCTGAACGAATCAAAGACAGAGCTTCTTATCTTACACCCAAATCATAAGCCCGCAACCAAAACCTCCTGGTCTCCACCAACCGTCTTTGGGCAGACTATCTCCCCAAAGACCAAAGCGAAGAGTCTCGGGGTTATTTTAGACGCACAAATGTCAATGGATGCGCAAATAGGATCTGTAGTCAGTGGATCTCACCATCTGCTGCGCATGCTTCGCAGACTCATCCCTTTTATCCCAAAGAATGACAAAGCAGTGGTAGTTGGAACAATCATTAATTCACGACTGGACTACGCAAACTTGCTTTACATAGGATTACCACAATATCAACTTGCGCGATTACAACTGATCCAAAACACAGCGGCAAGGCTGATAACAGGAAAAAAACCCTGGGAATCCATCTCTCCTTCACTGAGGAGCTTACATTGGCTAACCCTAAAAAATCGGATCACGTTCAAGACCCTTTGCCTCACCCACAAATGCGTGCATAGAGAAGCTCCACAATACCTAATGGAGAAAATAAATCATTACACACCAAACCGCAGTCTTCGATCAGCCAACAAAAACCTCCTCCTCGTGCCCAAAGCCCGGTATAAATCCAAGGGGGATCGGAGATTCGCTGTCCAAGGGCCTCGGCTATGGAATGCTCTACCAATCAACATCCGCCTGGAAGAAAATCACCTGGCTTTTAGGAAAAAACTCAAGACCTTCCTCTTTTAGCAGATGATCAAAGCTCGCCACAGCGCCTAGAGGCGATTCAGTTCGTATTGTGCGCTATACAAGTATTTCATTCATTCATTCATTCACTGACGACCGTATTGTCCGCTGAAACCAAAGTACGACGGAAAGATTTTTGGGCAAACCGAAATTCTTAGTACTCCGGACTGCACGCTGAAAAAGTCCGCTGAAGCCCACACACGAGCGGATTGTCCGTTGAAATGTGTTTCAACGGACTAAGTACGTCATACAGTTCGACCGTGTGTACGCGGCATAATCCATTCTCAAAATGTCACACAGCCAAGGGTAATCCACTTTCAAAATGGCACACAGCCAAGGGTAATCCACTCTCAAAATGTCACACAGCCAAGGGTAATCCATTCTCAAAATGTCACACAGCCAAGGGTAATCCACTTTCAAAATGGCACACAGCCAAGGGTAATCCACTCCCTGGATGGAGGCTGTAGGACTGGGAAAACACACAACTGCCTTCCTTCCAGCACATATTTCAACAGCTCAAAATCCCTCAGACACACTTCCCTCCCACCCTTATAAACAGGGTGGGTTAAACTGTCCAATGATAATAGCCACACAGGTCAGGTTTATTCAAGCTTATCAGCAGGGGCTACTGGAGGCGTTCCATCCACATGGGCATCCATCCCATAATATACGCTTCTTCCAATGCAGACACAAACAATGGAATACAACCACACCCCAAACGATCCCAGCAGGGGACAACTCTCTGGGTGTAAGGGACAAAGAGGGGCAGAGACCGTGACAGCTGTTTAAAGCGGCAGACACACAGCTACAGCAATTTGCGGGAATGAGCTGACCTGCCACCACAGAATGACGGCGGTTGGTTGGAAAGTGGTTTTATATATATATATATATATATATATATATATATATATATATATATATATATATATATATATATATATATATATATATATATATATATATATATATATATATATATATATATATACATATACAGACATACATACATACATATATATATGTGTGTATATGTATATCAAATAAAAGAAGCTTAAGGGAATACATGGTTTCTTTTAAAGGCTAAAGTGCGATAAACTCTTTAAAGGGGTTGTAAAGGTAAATGTTTTTTCACCTTAATGCATTCTATGCATTAAGGTGAAAAAACATCTGACACTGCCTGCTCCCCCAGCCCCCCCGTTTTACTTACCTCACCCCTCGAAAGTCCCGCGTCCGTCCCCCGACGTCCTTTCCACCGTTCAGCCTGGCTGCTGATTGGCTGGAGTGGATGGATGGAAAGCAGCGCAGCCATTGGCTTGCGCTGCTGTCAATCACATCCACTGACGCGGAGCGCCGGGGCGGGGCCGTGTGATACAGCGAGCGGCTATAGCCGACGGCTGTATCACGGGAGCGCGCCCGCAGATGCTTCTCACCATGTGAGGGAGCTCGCATGAACGTGAGAAGCACCTGTGGGAGGAAGCCGAGACAGCCGCTGAGGGACCCCAGAAGAGCAGGTTCGGAGCCACTCTGTGCAAAACGAGCTGCACAGTGGAGGTAAGTATAACATGTTTGTTATTTAAAAAAAAAAAAATAATCACTTTACAATCCCTTTAAGCCTCTCTGAACCGACATTTGCAAGTTATCATTGTTAATCCTACTCAAATTAAGATCTTAATCAATGAAATGAGGATAAGTGCAGATCTATGTATTGGTGACCTCAGAGTTTGGCAACAGTTTTTATATGATCCAAAATCTTTCCAGTTAAAAGGAGGATAATGAGTCTGAAAAGATTCCACAATGCTGTATATTATCTGCAGCAAAGGATGACGGGGTAGGGAAGGATTAGAAAGCTGGAGAGGAGCCTGGTTTAGTTAGCTGAATGGATTAGAACAGTGCTACTGATGCTAAAACTGGCATAATGGGCACTGGGGAGTAACGCACTTGATTCAAGACAATGTTTACGATGCCAGTTTCTATGAGCGTACAGGAATGAATGAGGGCGCACACACGCTGTGTTGGAATATTCATTCTTCTACCATTGGCTGGTTTTATGAAGTCCTCACACACTGAGCATGTCAGTGATCCCTACTTGGAGACATCATACCTTTATAAACATCATTGCTTTTACTACATATGGTCATATGCTTCTGTTCCACCAGATTTAATGAGACAGACATTTTATTAGGCATTCTGGATGCCGACCAATATGCCCAAATGTCTCTGCTCCCCCCCCCCCCATATATAATCAACCACCTGCTCATGTTCAGAATTCCAAGTGACCCTGGTAGAGGCACGACTGTTCCTCAGTTGGGGCGCCGAGCGAAAAAAAAAAAAATGAAAAGAACAGCTTTGATTTAACAGCTTTGCTCTGAGAGGTTAGCAAAACAATTCATATAAAACACATACCCAGATGGCACGGAAGCATCTTCCTGATGTCCCGGCCGGCAGACTGCTCATCTCAGGATGGAAGCTGTAGAAAAATCACAGGGTCCTGATTAGCACATGTGTACTGGCTGGGAGATGCTTTGCGCTGTGCTAGCCAAACAAATATTCAAAATGTGATTACTCTTCTGGCAGAGCTAGCATTCCACTTGCGACCTGTTGAAATACACATACTTTTTTTTTTTTTAAAACAATAAATGACGCAGTATCTGCATAGAACACCAACCAATAGCGCAGGACAAGCAAGACGGCAGCAAAACGTAATTGTCAAAGTTAAGAGATTTAGCATATTATGTTTTAATCAAAATTTTGTCTAAACTGCTTAACTACTTAAGGACCAGGCCTATTTTTTTTTTTTTTTTTGCTAGAAAATTACTTAGAACCCCCAAACATGTGCATGGTAGCCAATAAGCTTCTAACTCCAGCTTGTTCAAATAGGCTACTTTCTAACTGGGGTGTGCATCAGCGGTAAAGCTTTACCGTCATTTTAGTGGCGCTATTTGGCCGCTAGCGGGCGGTTTTAGCCCCCGCTAGCAGCCAAAAAAAGAGTTAAACTGCCGGCAAAGCGTCGCTGCTTGCAGTTTGGCGGCACTGTCACATTGCTTTTAATGGGCAGGGGCGTATTAGGAATGGTGCACACCGCTCCTACAGTGCTGCAAAGATGCTGCTCGCAGGACTTTTTTTTTTTACCATCCTGCAAGCGCACCGCTCCAGTGCGAAAGCCCTCAGGCTGTCATGGAGGGCCAATAGGAAGCTGTGTGATGACTGTGAGTGTGCAGAGGATATAGGAGGGACACAGCAATGGGCAGCAGTCTCATGTGTTGGATAACATCCCTGCCTGGGAGCGGGCACTACATCACCACAGCAGCGCTACCTACAATCCAATCACAGGCACTGCGCAGAATGTGGGACAACACAGGCACACCTTCTCTTTTGTGTCTGCAAACCTGAATGGCAGACGTCTGGCCCGCCCCCCTGGGATGTGATCTGGTTGGCTATTCCCTCAGCTTGCTCTAGCTCTAGTCCGTTTGGAGAATGAGGGGAAAGCATCTATTAGGGATTCGATCCACCGCCCGCCAAGTGAATGGTATGGCCTGCGGCGGCTGCTGTGTGGCTCCAGGCTGAGTAACAGTGCAGTCTCAGCCGGGAGATCGTGCCGCACTCACGGGTGTCTGTGAGTCCACCATCAAATGCGGGAAACTCCCATGAGTCCCGGGAGACTTGAGATGTCTGTGATTGGTTTTTATGCAGAGCTGCACCAGGTTTTACACACTCCAGTTTTAGTAAATCCACCTCCATGTGTGATTAAGCTCTGCATTAAGTGGCCTTCTGGATCAATAAAGTTGTGTGGCCTTTTATTTTTTTATTTTATTGGATAACACTGTGGGGGTTATTTACTAAAGGAAAATCCACTTTGCACTGCAAGTGCACTTGGAAGTAAAATCGCTGTAGATCCGAGGGGGGACAAGGAAAATAAAAAACACCATTTTAGCTTGCACATGATTGGAAGATAAAAAATCAGCAGAGCTTCCCCTCATTTCAGATCTACCCCTTAGATTTAGAGCGACTGCACTTCCAATTGCACTTTCAGTGCAAAGTGGATTTGCCTTTCGTAAATAACCCCCAGTGTGTTCCTTTCTGTTTCTCACATATATAGATGGACGTCAAGCATAGACATTATTTATGCTGTAACTGATATACACATAGGGGAGCAAAATATTAAAAATCTTGTTGTTACCAAATTGATAAAAATAAATGCAGTAATAATGTGAAAACGCACTGCAGAACTATTTTCAAATCTCTCCCACAGAAAGGGAGCTCCTTGGCACAGAATTGTTTGACTCAAGGCTGCAATCCCATCAAGAATCGCACATGAGAGCTGCCTGTCATATGGTTGAATTGAATAACAGAAAACACAGATTTTGACACTATTTTGGGACTATTGACATTTATACAGCGAGCGGTGCTATAAAAATGCATGGATTAGTGTGTAAATGTCACTGGCAGGGAAGGGGTTAACACTACGGGGGCGATCAAGGGGTTATATATGTTCCCTGGGAGGTGTTTCTAACTGTGGGAGGAGTGGACTGACTGGAGGAGGAGCGAGATTGCTGTCTCTGGTCACTAGGAACAGCAGATCTCTCTCTCCTCCCTTGTCAGAACAGGGATATGTCTGTTTACATTGACAGATCCCCGTTCTGGCTCTCTGTGGAGCGATTGCGGGTCGCCGGTGAACATCGTGGCTGCAGGCCACATGCATGGACTCCAGCGTTGTACTGTGGGCGTGCCTCCCACAGCTCTTAAAGCGGCCAACGTACACCTACGGCGGTTTATGCAGCCGTGCCAACCTGCTGCCGTATAATGATGGCAGCTGGTCTGCAACAGGTTAAAAGAGAAGTGTGGGATTTCAAAATAGTAAAAATGCGCACCCAGGTGGATGCAGCATCGGTCCGATGTTGCATCTGTCCCCTGCTGCCCCTAAGCCCGAGATCACCTAGTTCTCAAGTCCGCTCTGAGCACAGAATGGCAACTGTCCATCACCTTCTCTCTGCTCTGCCCCATCAGCGCTTACTGGAGCGCCAGACTGTGAAGGGGGGGTGGTAGTGGCTGGCTCAGGCTCTCAGCAGTGCATTGAGAGGCCATCTTATGCTGGCAGTGCGATTGCTTCTTCTTACAAATCTTTATTTGACACTAACAGCAGTGCTACATCTATAGTGCTAACGTGTTTCGGCCGGAGCTTTCCTCATTGCTATGAGGAAGGCTCCGGCCGAAACGCATTAGCACTATAGATGTAGCACTGCTGTTAGTGCCAAAAAAAAGATTTGTAAGAAGAAGCAATCGTGTTGCCGGTATTTCTTTCTATTTTGATGTTTATGAGACACAACAAGCCTGAGCACTGATATTCAGCTCATTACTTTGCAATTGTGCAGAAGAGCTTGTGCTTGTTTACATTGGTCAGGCCATCTTAGCCTCCGTTTGCTCTGCAGTTGCCACAGTGCTGCACATGTGACCAGAGGGTGGTGATAAATCGGGAGTACGCGGAATAGTCAGGGGTGAGTAGTGGGGTCCCCCAGGGTTCTCTACTGGGACCAATTCTATTTAATTTGTTCATAAACGACCTGGAGGATGGGGTAAACAGTTCAATCTCTGTATTTGTACAATACTAAGCTAAGCAGGGCAATAACTTCTCTGCACCTGAACGACCGCAACCTACAGGGATATACAATGTAACACTGACACATAATCACACACATAGGTTGGACTTGATGGACTTGTGTATTTTTTCAACCTCACCTACTATGTAACCAAGTTATGACCGCATGACAATATGACTGGTTTTAGGAAACCGTTAAATCAGTGCGTTTAGTTCCGCTTTAAATGACAGTTGACTTTCAACTCTTCTGTAATCTATTAAAATGTAAAATTCCTTTTTTTTTAAAAATGCCATTCTCGTTTGATTACTGCGTCCTCTATTTTGGCATGCAACATCAGCATATGCTAGAATACTTCACTTTTGCACCATTGCCAGCAGATAAAAAGGTTCCCAAGGACGTTGTACAGCTGAGCAAGTAATCTGAAAATGACCCGTATGTCCACGACTATCCTCAGAATTCCACTTAAAGCAGAACTTTACTTTCTCAATCAACATGAACTATTGGTAATCTTTATGCTGCTAGCAGGGCCGTTGGTAGAAATCACAGGGCCCAGTTAAGCCTACCCTGATATTTTTGCTAAAAAATACATCAATATTCATTGGCACACACACAACATGACTTACACAATTCTAGCTAAACCTAAGAGATAAAATTGTATTGACTTAATAAAGCTCTTTGTGTGTGAATGAGGTCTTGGGGCCCAGGTCCCGTACAGGAGAACCCACAGTACCCCCTTAGCAGCCCTGGCTGCAAGCATTAGATAGACAGGAAAGTTTATTATATTTACTTTGTTAAAACTTTTTTTCTTACATTTCTTTAGTTGCCTTCTGACCTTGGCCAAAATGATAACATACATTCTAGGAGTCTTCATGGGCATTTTTGTTCTTTCATCTGGAGGCGGAGTTTTGAGGACACCCTCCTTCCTGCATGGCTGATCTAAGGGCAGATGGATTCTTGAAAATAAATGCTACATTAATCATCTGCCCATTCTCAAGATGGGCACAGCTAGGGGGGGTTCTCAATGTGACTTCTCAAAAAAATAGGACATGGAGAACTTGGATGGATGGAAGAGTTTGCTTTGATTATTAAATAGCATTTTGTGTTTGTGGTGCTCAAATACAGTTAAATTCTGCTTTAAAGGCTTGCTCCACTGAGAATAAAACATTTGCATTACGAATAGATTATTTATTAAGCTGTCTTTTTCTAGATTATGAACATATGAGTAACTAAAAGCTTCTAAGTGCATGCATCTCCAACTGTGTGTTTACATGTGTTTTCTATGCATTTCCTCTGTGGTTTAGTGTCATGCATATGAAATCAGAGAACACAGTTTAGCTCTTAGCATACAATTTCATTTTCCAGAATACATACAAATGAATGTTCAAATTTTTTGGGTGATTTTACAGGTTTTTTTTCTTTTATAAAGCTTTATTAGGCTCCAAGAAATGTTCTGATTTCTGTGAACTGGGACCTCTGGCAGGGAGATCTTGTAGGTGCAGTAATGGAGACGTATTAGAAGGTGACTTGTAGTAACAAAATGTACCAGACCTGTATCTATGGCGGAATAGCAATTGTAATCTGGCAGTATTGGCATTTTTTAAAATCTTTTTACTTAACCACTTGACCTCTGGAAGGTTTTACCCCCAGAGCATTTTGCCATTCAGCACTGTACTATTTAACTGCCAATTGCTCGGTCATGCAACAATGTACCCAAATTACATGTATATAATTTTTTCACACAAAAGAGCTCTCCTTTGGTGGTACAGTAGAACCTCTGATTGCAAGTTATGCGGTTTACAAGCGTTTCGCAATACAAGCCATTTAAAAAAAAAAAAAATCCTGACTCGCTTTGCGAGCGTTGTTTTAAAAGACGAGCAGGATTCTAGCCACTGGGGTATGCAGTACCGCATTTGGCCAGAGGTGCAGGGGGGGCTGGTGTCTCCAAGCGTCTGAGTGGACTCCGAGCATCTCCAAGTGTCTCCGGCGCACCCGCACCTCTGACCACGTGGTACTGCATAGACAAGCAGTGGCTGTGGAACGGATTATCTGCGTTTCCAATATTTCCTATAGGGAAATTCGCTTTGATAGACGAGTGCTTTGGATTACAAGCATTCTTCTGGAACTAATTATGCTCGTAATCCAAGTTATTACTGTATTTGATCATCATGGCGTTTCTTATAATGAATTACATTACTTCATAAACTTAGGCCAAAAAGCCAATGAAGATTTTTTTTTTCTGCAGTGACATCATTCGCTTTTGGAGGACATGTGATTCCTGGTTTTCTGTGGCTTGTGTTGAATAAGCATGGTTGATTTTACACTACTGCTTCCACATTTCTCTATAGTAGCAATGGAAGGGGTCAGAGGTTACTGATCCTCCCTGATGAGTGCCTCGCTGGCAAATAAGACTGAACTGCAGCCATCCTGCTAGACTTGTGGGTGAGCATATCAGGTATCCAGGGCTTTCCATAGTCCGATTCACATGACAGGGGAGTGTGACCAGTTCTCAATGGAGCCGGTTCACACATCTCCGGGGGGGGGGGGGGGGGGGGCTGCAGAGCACACTGCAGAAAAGTCCTGTGTGTCTTTGGCTTAGTTTCAGGTCTGAATTCAGCCTAAAAATGCAGACCTAATTCAGACGTGAACGGGGACACACTGGATCCCCTGCTGCGAGCTGCGCCTAAAGGGTCAGAGAATGCACATAAAACAGGCATGTCTCATTCTTACAGATGCAACGCAGTGAACGGGCTCTGTGGTTTCAATGTATTTTTATTACATATGTGCCTAAAGCTGTGTAAGGGGCCCAAAAAATTCTGATGGCTGCCCTGCTGATTGGTGTCACTGACGGGGCTGCACTGATCATCAGTGCCCTGATTATCTGTACAGTCCTCCCTGCGAGGAGATGCCACTGATCAGCTCTCCTCACCTCACACTCTTTCAGTACGGCACTTCCATATTTACATGTGATTGGACACAGCCGATTACATGGGTACATCTCTTCACTGAGATCAGGGTCGCACCGTGTCCAATTGGCATGCGACAGTGGTGACACTGGGGCACCATCATATGACGGTGAGAGGATCCCGCCCGCCATTATTTTACTACACGGTGGACAGGAGGGAGGTAATTAAAGAATTCTCCGAGCTAGAATAAACAGTGCTGTGGTTATTCCTTAAATAGGAATATAAAAAAAAAAAGCTAGAAATGAATGACAGAGGAATGGCTACTGCAATTGTAGAACATGGAAGTCCCAAAGCCATTACCGCCGGAATCCATACCAGGAAATTAGACACAGCTGTCAATTCCATTTCTTTGGCAAACCCTGACAGAAATGTGATGGCTCGGTACAAAACAATCCCAATCTCACGGTCCCTTTTTCATTTTGTTAGTTGAAGCCTGGGCTTGTCTATGTATGTCAATGTATTACCATGTGAATGAGATAAAAGAAACGCAATATCAATCTTTCCTATCGTCTTCCTTTATTATTCAGGAATATTGTGTGGCTCTGAGCAACCATAAGCTGACTTTACTGACCTCTCCATCAACACCTGTGCATACAGATGGAGAAGGCTTTATTAGTCCAGGAGGTGCGATTGTGTCTTCCTTCCAGCCGGTTATTCCTCTCCCTAACTATATAAGAACCTCATGCATTGTTAATGTACGCTGCACCCGCTTGTGCATTACCCGTATCATGTTTACACACGACGGCAGGTGTCAGTCATTGCATCAGGAAGAACTTGGGAGATATAGCATCCAGCAGGATGAATGCATAGAAATCTTTAGATACGCGGCAAAGCCGACGAGTGATGTATATTTCAGTTACAGTATAATAAGGCACGGCAGCCACATAGGACTGCAGAGAACATGAGACTATCAATATAATAGTAGTAAATATAAGACGCAGGGGTCTTTTCACAGTTGGTATGGGGCTGATCTATGTAAGGCGGTTTACCACTGTAGAAAAACGGTATTAACCCTTGAGAACAACGTTTTCGAAACTTAGGGCGGTGAAAATGCCTGACAGGTATGCATAGCTCCCAACTGTGTCCTTGATTTCGTGGGACTGTCCCTGATTTGGAGCAATGTCCCTCTGTCCCTGATTCCTTTTCATTTGTTCCTCATTTTGCTCTGATCTATATAGTTGCATATAAAATGCATGTTTTATCTTTCAAAAAGCGTTTCCCAGTGCTAAACCTTTCATCTGATTTCTAAATTGCTGCATTTGTAAATTTGAAAAGCCAATATAAAGGAACAGAAGTGGTAAAAAAAAAAAAAAAAAATCTCTTGTGGATTTAATTAACCTTTTGTTTTGGTTAATTCTCCTTTAAGAGGGTGTGGCAGGGGGCGTCTTCTATGCCAACATATGTTTGCTAGTAGGTGTCCCTCATTCCCATCTCAAAATGTTGGGAGGTATAGGCATTCTGCACATACTGTATATGTTGCACTACCATGCTGGAATGACTGCACCTATTTACTCCCCTATCTGTGTCATCACTTGTTTACATCATAATATATGTTATTACTAGGGCCGAAACAACTAACCAATTAATCGTCAACTAATCGAGTATGAAATTAATCGATTACTATTTTCATAATCGATTAATCGGCCACTAACATAATGGGGGTTAACAAAAAATGAAAATTAGCCCTTTATAGTACAAAAAGATCAAATTTCTACTGTACTGTAAATATTACTTTCACTGTCCTATAGTAAAAAAAGAACCCCTTACAGTATTGATTATTTGCTCTTTTTGTACTAATTTTAGTTTTTTTTAACCCCATTATGTTACTAAACATCTCAGGCCTGGGTCACACCTCTGTGTTTTTTGGTGCTTTTTGCAGAACTACACACTACAGTTCATTTACATGGTTTCCTATGGGACATGTTCACATAGATTTTTTTTTCAGCTGCTGCGTATTTGGAAAAGACAAGGACTTTTTTTTTAACACAAAACAGTGCTATTTTGTTTTTTTGCTTCAATATACTTTAATGTAGAAGCTGAAGAAAAGCATGTAATAATGCGTATTTGCGGCAATTTGTGTTTGTTAATCTGCCCAACAAGAAATTGGCCCAAAAAATATGTAAAAATGCAAATCGCAGGAACTTTTTTTTTTTCTAAGGTTATTAACCGATTATTCGATTAATCGAAACAATAATCGGCCAACTAATCAATTTAATGCACACAGGGCATTAAAACAAAAAAAGAGCTGCATAGCCAGTACCGATGCCAGGAAAAAGTGGCTGTAAAAATGCGCTTTGAAAAGCGTTTTGCATTGACGTTATTGCTCGTTTAGCATTTAGCAGCGTTTCTCTGCCCTCTATTTTCCACTCGCATATCCAATTACTACATCTTAAAAATGCCTAAAGCGGCTTAATGCTGTATACAGATTAACATGTGTTTGGCCACGTCAGACATTTTTACAGCTGTAACATTGCTGCTCTAGAACGCACTGGCCCTGGTTTTTTTTTGCAGCTTGAAAACGCCTATGCCACTTAAAGCTCCTAAAGGCCTCTGTGTGCATGAAGACATAGAATAACATGGAGAGGCATTTTTAAGCTCTAAAAAAAATGGCCAACACTGCTAAAGCAGATAAAAAACTCCCTGCATGCATGAGGCCTAAGTGTTGTTTCTCTCTGGTGCTTCGTTCCTCTGTTTAGCAGCATGAGTCACTTCTAAGAAGTTTTCCTGACACAAGATAAATTTATGACGGGGAGGAGAGCTCGGCCAGCATAACAGCTTGTCTATTCAGAACACAGCTCTGTACTCTTCTTTCGTCCCTGTGCCGTGTGAGGAGGGGGATGTGTCCCTTTCCTCCAATCAGCTCTCACACACTGTAACTGCAGCTTTCCGCCCTCTCCTCTGTGATACTGACAAATGAGGGATTGTACCACAATTCTGCACTTTTAAATGCAGATAAACAAGTATAACTTATGTAGGAGGATTTGTTTAATCTCTGTGTATCATCTGAGGCTATTGACTTCACTGGGTATATAAGAGGGTTTACAGCCACATTCAAAGAGAAGTATGGAGTTTTTTTTTTTTTTTCGGAATCATACTTGCATCTGTCTGATGCGGCATCTGTCCCTCGCCAGATGTAACACTGAGAGCCGATCGATCAAACACAGACGATCGCTCGGTTCTCAGAGCTCCCTGAGCAGAGAACTGTCACGGCTCTCTGCTCTGGCCCCCCATCTCACTGGAGCACAGGGCTATGAAGGGGGCGGAGCGACCGACTCAGCCTCTCAGCAGCTCACTGAGAGGCTGAGCCGAGTGCCGGTCCAGGCATGTATGTGGATCTTGACTTCATTGTTACGATCTTGCCCGAGCTTGAACCGCCTCTGTAACATCACCTTACAGCGGGCTAAAAACCGGTCACAGTAGTGTAGAATGAACTGCACTCCTGTGATCCACAGGAAAAGTACAGCCAAACGAGCTTTCCCCATACTTCTCCTTAAACCACATGCCGACCAGCGCACAATGATATATGTCGGCACAATGGCACGGCTGGGTAAGTACGTTCCCTTTAAGACGCAACATTGTGGGTGCGTGCCCACCGCATGCTCTGTGACTGCGGATCCCGCGATCGTGTCATGGAGCAGAAGAATTTCCCCGTTCTGCCTAGTGCCTAGCGAACTCCTTCCCTGCCAGTGTCATTTACACAGTAATCAGTGCATTTTTATATCACTGATCACTGTATAAATGACAATGGTCCCAAAATAGTGTCAAAAGTGTCTGATATGTCCTCCATAATGTCCCAGTCACAATAAAAATCACAGATCGCCGCCATTACTAATAAAAAAATAATTATAAAAATGCCATAAATATTTCCCCTTTTTTGTAGATTCTATAACTTTTGCGCGAAAATATGTAGGCCTAAACTGATGAAGAAATTCGTTTTTTTATATATACATATATTTTTGGGGGTATTTATTATACCAAAAAGTAAAAAAATTTTTTTTTTTCAAAATTGTCACTCTTTTTTTGTTTATAGTGCAAAAAATAAAAACCGCAGAGGTGATCAAATACCACCAAAAGAAAGCTCTATTTGTGGGGAAAAAGGGACCTTAATTTTGTTTTGGTGTAATGTTGTACGACCGTGCAATTGTTAAAGTGACGCAGTGCCGTTTCGCAAAAAGTGCTCTGGTCAGGAAGGGGGTAAAATCTTCCGGGGCTGAAGTGGTTAAGCAACACATTTTCCACCCAGCAGAAGCAATGCAGCATACAAAAAAAACAACAGACTTTTCAGCTGGAGGCCTTTAGATGTCAGGCCAGCTATACTGCACAAATAATCATTAGGTTTAGAATAATAGGAATGCAGCATAAAACAAATCTTTCTTTTGCTGCATAGAATAATATAAAGTGGCCTATTAATGAAATAAAACATTTTCACCAATGGCTTAAGATTATCTGTTTGGTAAAGCCTGAAGTAATAGAGAATGCTTGCTGATGCACCATAGAACAGCTTTTTTTTTAACACTATGTGCCTATTTGTAGAAATGTATACATTTAATGGAAAATAAAAGTGAAGCTTATAGTAGCTATTCTTCAAAAAACAGAAGGGATTTCTCCTACAGATTTTTATGGTCTGAATGTTCTGGTTTCAGATTCAATAACCTCTAAATAAACCTTCCTCTCACGTTCCCAATGTGTATATGTAGATATTTGTTGGCAGGAAAGCTTGACCCCAGAATGCCACGGATGCTCATGCATAGACCTGCTTTCTGAAAAATTTAAAGCCCAGCTCTAAGGGAAAAAAACGGTCCTATCTCACCCGATTACAGCCATTTAATATTTAAGATCGAGCAGTAATCAGAAGCTCCAGGCCAGCCAACCATTCTTGTTGATGCCCTGCGTGTTGTGATGTCATGATATTGCTGGAAGGTTTAAGACCTTGTGATGATGGGCAGTGTCCACATCATAGTTACATAGTTAGTAAGGTTAAATAAAGACACCAGTCCATCCAGTTCAACAGTGAGTGTGGGTGCATGTCCACAACCCCTATACATTGTGTCCCATCAAGATGACCATCTATTATTTATTTAAGGTACCCATATAGCACTGTCAATTTTTACACAATTTTCACACACACACACACACACACACATCAGTCCCCACCCCCAAGGCAGGGCCGGTGCTACCACTAGGCACACTAGGCAGCCACCTAGGGCACACTGCTCCCCGGGGGTGCCCGGCCGCTGGTTTCTCTTTGCGTTTTCATGCTCTGCAGGCTGAAGCATGTAGCTAACTCAGTCCGACAGGTAGTGTAATTAGAGGTGCAGCACAGCACTGGAGCCAGCGCTAGAGGAAGCCAAACTGATGCTTCCTGTATAGAGGTCCCTTCTGTCACATGGGCAGGGCAAAGGGGGTGGGGTCAGGGGTTGAGCCAATGGGGGCGGAAAAATGAGGTTTTGCCTAGGGTGTCAAAAATCCTTGCACCAGCCCTGCCCCAAGGAACCCACAATCCAAGGTCCCGAACCCACACCCATAAACTAGGCCCAATTTATTTTGCACAGAAGCCAATTAACCTACCAGCATGTCTTTGGAGTGTGGGAGGAAACACTATTTGCATATTTGTAGACATGTATACATTTAATGGAAAATAAAAACGAAGCTTATAGTAGCTATGCTTCAAAAAACAGAAGCGATTTCTCCTACACGATTTTTATGGTCTGAATGTTCTGGTTGCAGATAGTCAATAACCTCTAAATAAACCTTCCTCTCACGTTCCCAATGTGTATATGTAGATATTTGTTGGCAGGAAAGCTTGACCCCAGAATGCCATGGATGCTCATGCATAGACCTGCTTTCTGAAAAATGTAAAGCCCAGCTCTAAGGGAAAAAAGCGGTCCTATCTCACCCGATTACAGCCATTTATTTAAGATTGAGCAGTAATCAGAAGCTCCAGGCCTGCCAAACATTCTTGTTGTTGCCCTGCATGTTGTGATGTCATGATATTGCCATGAAAGATTGTACGTGTCTTCTTCCCTTTTTTGGCGCAAGCCACACTCTCTGGTGCTTTTCTTACTGTTTCCTCCACACACTCTGGTAATACTCTGTAAATGTCCCCAATAGTTGTCTCCCTTACATCAGGTGCCTCGACCAGAGTAATTACATTGGGTGCTCCCATCAGACTACCCCCATAAATCCGTTGCCATCATCAAGGCACTTACATTAGGTTTCTTCAGCAGAATGCCCTTTACATCTGATGTCTCCCATCAGTGTGCCTCCTTACATTATTTGTCCTCAGTTACATATATATCATTTGTCCTCATCAGGGTGCCCCCTTACATTAGGTGTCCCCATCATAGTGCCCCTTTACATCAGGTGTCCCCCTCACAGTGCCACCTTACATCAGGAATTCCTGTCAGAGTGCCCCCTTACATCAGGTGTCCACATCATAGTGCCACCATACATTAGGTGTTCCCATCACATCCGGTATCCCCATCAGGTGTGTCCACCAGAGTGCTCCTTTACATCAGGTGTCCCCATCAAAGTGCCCCCTTAACATAATATGTGCCCATCAGCATGCCCCTTATTTTATGTTAAGGTTCACTCTGATGGGCGCATTTTATGTTAAGGGCACTCTGATGGGTACAACAAAATATGCCCATCAGTGTGAACCTTCACACAAAATCTGCCCATCAGAATGCCCTCTATTTTATGTTAAGGGGTACACTGATGGGCATATTTTATGTAAAGGGGCACACTGATGGGCATATTGTGTTGTGCCCATCAGAGTAAACCTTTAACATAAAATGTGCCCATCAGCATGCCCCTTAAGAGAAAATGTGCCCATCATTGTGCCCCTGTAAATATTACATCCCACATACCTGGAGGCCAGGCAGGAAGCGGAGCCCAGCAGAGGCAGCAAGTTTCAGGGGGCAAGAGCTGTGCCAGGAGTCTTGCTGAAGGGAGTGGGGTGAGCATCATACCCCGTGGCTGGCAAGGAATGAGAGCCGGTATTCGACAGGACACCAGAAGCCACGAGATAATAAACAGCAAAGGGCAGGCGCGCACGTGACAAGATAGGCAGCTGCAGGGGGCGGGGCGCACATGCAAAGTCATTGGCTGCAGGGACGCCCACGGTCCCTGCAACCAATGGCAAAGCAATGGAGGCACTGGCGGCCTGGCTGTCCGAACACAGGCATTGCTCAGTCCGTGTTCAGACCGCAGGCCATAATTTGATGACGGTTGGTCTATCACATAGAATCCCTATAAAATACATTTGTTTTTGGTTGTAACATGACAAAATGTGGACAATTTCAAGGGGTATTGATACTTTTTCAAGGCACTATAGTAGTTAAACATCACTGCGTGTTTAGTAATATTACGCAATCGTATTGATTGTTTTGCATAACCGGTGTTCTTCAGAGGCATCCTTTGTGTATGTACACCTCCTGGTCATAAGTCCAAAGCTTTCACTGAATTGCTAGATGGCACAGACATTAGTTTCCATTATGAAAGTGGATTGTAGCCCAGTATTGTGGCTGACTGTAAACACCTTTTATTGATGAGCTCCAGAGTGTGGTGCTCATGTAGTTGTGTAAGAGCGGGTAAGGTGGATCTAAGATCACTGAAGAAGAGATCTTTATGACGTGGGGCCACTGACCCCCATACTTGTGATGAATGTTTCTATCAACTGCCAGAGAAAAATAGATGAGATTACAGAGGATACAATACTCTTTCCTCTACGTGGAATGACACTATAACACTCTGGAACTCTGTATTGATATTCCACAGAATTAGCGCGCTGAACGTTTCTGCAGTTGAAAATATCTCCGTTTATATGAGGAAATTATCTGCAATCTCAGTTAATTTATCTAAAAGCAATTTTGCATTAAATCAGGTCTGTAATATCTCCTATTCAGGAAGCAGTGCAGTCATCTATCCAAATCAAATTTTAGTGTTCTGCTATGGAAAGGTGGTTTAGGTTTCTGCAGCTTGTTACGCTATGCACATTTCTACCTTCGGGAGTAGAGGCCGGGCATATATAACACTTTTCTTTTGTTTTCTTAGGGCCCATTTACACTATTGTGCCGCATTAGCGTATAAACATTATCCTGCATTGTGTTAAAGAGGAAGTAAACTCTTCCACTCTGATGCATCTTTTCATTTAGTCCATTATAATAAGTCATTATCAGACTATAGCCACCGTAATCCAGCCCAAATCACATATTACTTAATGTTTAACCACTTCCCGACCAGCGCACGACGATGTACGTCGACAGAATGGCACGGGCAGGCATATTGGCGTACATGTACATCCAATCTTCAATGCCGCCCTGCCATCGGGAGCGCGGCGGCGCTCTCCCGCGCTGGTGAGGACCCCCGTGAGTCCGGTCGCGGGACCCGCGGACTCAATTGCCGCGGGCATACCCGCAATCATCTCACGGGACGGCTGAATGGAGGAAATGCCGTGTAAACAGCATTTCTCCATTCTGCCTAGCAACTAGTGACGCTGATCTCTGCTCCATGTGATTGGAGCAGAGATCAGTGTTCACTAAATGAAAGCCCAACCCCCCCCCCCACAGTTAGTATCACACCCCTAGGAACACTTAACCCCTACACTGCCACCCACTGGTTAACCCCTTCACTGCCAGTGTCATTTACACAGGAATCACTGCATTTATATAGCAGTGATTACTGTATAAATGACAATGGTCCCAAAAATGTGTCAAAAATGTCCGATGGGTCCCCCACAATGTCGCCGTCACAATAAAAATCGCTGATCGCCGCCATTACTAGTAAAAAAAAAATAATAAAAAATTATTAATAAAAATGTCATAAAACTATCCCTATTTTGTAAACGCTATAACTTTTGCGCAAACCAATCAATAATCGCTTATTGCGATTTTTTTTACCAAAAATATGTAGAAGAATACGTATTGGCCTAAACTGAGGGAAAAAAATGTTTTTTATATATTTTTGGGGATATTTATTATAACAAAAAGTAAAAAATAATGCGTTTTTTTCAAAATTGTCGCTCTATTTTTGTTTATAGCGCAAAAAATAAAAACCGCAGAGGTGATCAAATACCACCAAAAGAAAGCTCTATTTGTGGGAAAAAAAGGACGTCAATTTTGTTTGGGAGCCACGTCGCACGACCGCCCAATTGTCAGTTAAAGCGGTTAATACTGCAGCTGCTGACTTTTAAAATAGTGACACTTACCTGTCCAGCGCGCCCGCGATGTCGGCACCCGAAGCCGATCTCTAGATCGTCACTCGGGGGCTGCCGCCGCCATCTTGGGTATGGGAATCAGGAAATGGAGCCTTTCGGCTTCATTTCCCGGTTCCCTACTGCGCATGCGCGAGCCGCGCTGCGCAATGAGGACGGTCCCCGCTGCCTCTGGGATCTGTGTATTTCCCAGCAGGCAGCGGGGCACTTGCGGAAGGGGGCGGGCACTTGCGGAAAAGGGGCGTAATCTACGCCCCTTTCCGCAGAGCTATCCCGGAAGTGGGTGCAGTTACCTGGATTATCCAGGTAACTGCACCCCCCTCCCCCTTGAAAGGTGCCAATTGTGGCGCCGGAGGGGGGGAGGATTCCGATGAGCGGAAGGTCCATTTTAGGGTGGACCTCCGCTTTAAAGCGACGCAGTGCCGAATCGCAAAAAGTGGTCTGGTCTTTGACCAGCAAAATGGTCCGGTCTGAAAGTGGTTAAAGAAACTTTAAAAAACTTGTTTCCAGGGGTTAGGCAGCGCCATCTTAAGTATTGTTTTCTGAGTCCACAGTGGAGTGTATTTCCACCCTTACATTGAGCACTTCCTGTACTGTTAACCAAGCCTCCTTCTCAATCCAACATTTCTATGGCAACCCTGCTTCCCTGTTCATAGCTGACTTGTTTATTTCATAGTATTTACGTGTGCTGATTACCTAGTGTTTGCCTGTATGAGTCCTATCAGCTTCAGCTGATAAGACTGCAGTACTGCTGTCCCATTCCCTGCTTTACACTGTATGTGAGGTCACATGGTGTGTAGAAGGAAGCTCTGAGTTATTAGCAGCCTGCTTGGAGTTCAGTGCTGTGCCATAGGAAGTCCTGATAACAGATAGATAAGACAGAGAGTGTGCCTTAAATCAGGGGAGATGTGGGCATGCTCAGTGACGTCATTCTAAAGAACAAAAAGGATTACAACAATACTAAGTAAGGAGATATCTACAAGCAGTGTTCGTTAGGGTTTTTTATGCTGATTTACATGGGACAAAGTTGTAGGGGAGGGTTTACAACCACTTTAAAGCAGCCGATTTACTGAGTAAGCTTCTTAACCACTTCAATACCGGGCACTTTCGCCCCTTCCTGCCCAGGACAATTTTCAGCTTTCAGCGCTGTTGCACTTTGAATGACAATTGTGCGGTCATGCAACACTGTACCCAAACTAAATTTTTATAATTTCTTCCCACAAACAATTCTTTTGGTGGTATTTGATCGCCTCTGGGTTTTTTTTTTTTTTTGCTAAATTAACTACAAAAGACATTTTGTGATGTTGTGCTGAATAGCTGTACATTCAGGAAAACCAGGAAGTAGTCCGCTCCGTTGTGACCAGCTTGAACTGGAAGCGGAAATGATGTCACCAGCAGGGGGCGGGAGGCAGGGGTCAGTGGAATGAAAGGCTACGCGCTTGGAACTCACAGCTCCTTCTACTGGCCAGTAAGTGTTGTGTTTTTAATGTTGTTCAATAAATGATACTGTTTTAATACTACAGTTAGAGAGGTGACCCCCCCCCCCCCGTTTCTTTTATATGTTTTGCAGAGTTACTGGACAAACTCTGAGGATGGCAGCCTCTTTTTAAATCACCCCCTTATCGTGGTTCAACTTTGTTTTTACCTAAAGACTGACAGACTAATCGGTCTTTAATGTACATTATTACAAACTAAGGGCATTGCCTCCTGGAGCGTCAGATACCCAATTTACCTTCTCAGCCAATATGGTAAGATTGTTATTGCACAGACCCCCTCTTGCTGAATGATTAGCAGAACTCAGAGAGAGAAATTAGAGGGGAACAGAGACCATCTGGAAGTTCCATTTCTGAACAAGAGCAATGTATCTTGAGCCAGAGCCTTCGGCTTAGAGTAAAATGGAAAGAACTTGATATTGGAGGTTGCTGCCATCATGTCCACCTCCTGAACCCTACCCCCCCCCCCCAATTCCTAAATATTTGTTCTAGATACCGATGATTCAGAGTTTTGTGTTATATTTAACAATCCTCTTTTAGACCACACCCACTTTTCAACATGATATAGCTTTGTACACTTTGGTGCACCCTTGGGGGTTACAGCCTGTGTTATTGCACCCTGATTGCTTACTATGTAACATTAACCGGACCATTTTCCAGCTAAAAGGACCAAGCCCCTTTTTGCGATTCGGCTGAGCGTCGCTTTAACCGACAACTGCGCGGCCGTGCGACGTGGCTCTGAAACAAAATTGGCGTCCTTTTTTTCCCACAAATAGAGCTTTCTTTTGGTGGTATGTGATCACCCCTGTAGTTTTAATTTTTTGCGCTATAAACAAAAAAAGAGCAACAATTTTGAAAAAAACACATTTTTTACATTTTGCTATAATAAATAAACCAAAAATATATAAAAAAACATTTTTTTTCCTTAGTTTAGGCTGATACGTATTGTTCTACATATTTTTGGTAAAAAAAAAGTAATAAACGTTTAGTGACTGGTTTGCGCAAAAGTTCTAGCGTCTACAAAATAGGGGACAGTTTTATGGCATTTTTATTAATATTTTTTTTTTACTAGTAATGGTGGCGATCAGTGATTTTTATTGTGACTGCGACATTATGGCAGACACATCGGACAATTTTGACACATTTTTGGGACCATTGGCATTAGTACAGCAATCAGTGCAATTAAAAATGCACTGATTACTGTAAAGATGTCACTGGCAGTGAAAGGCTTAACCACTAGGGGGCAGTGTAGGGGTTAAGTGTGTGTGCGTGTTTTTTTTTTTTTTTAACTGTAGGGGGCGTGGCTTGGCATCTGACGTCACTGATCGTCTTTCCCTATAACAGGGAACAGACGATCAGTGACAGGCTCAGTAGGAAGCATGAGGAGAGGTTTGTTTACACTTACCTCTCCTTGTTCTTCAGCTGTGTGACCCGATCGCTGGACAACGGCGGCGATTGGTCCCGCGGCCACAGTCATGGGGCTCAGGACCAGGTCGCGAGTGCCCCGCCAGTGGCGCCCTCGCGACCCACGGCTGGGCACTTAAAGAGCAATGTACAGGTACGTGATTGTGCCCAGCCGTGCCATTCTGCCGACGTACATCAGTGTGAGGCGGTCCTCCTTAAGCAGTTAAAATCTTCTGTATTTTTTTTTTATACCCACAACACAGCAACAGCAAAACAAAAAAAAACCTCTGCTGGAGCAACCCCTGCTAGTCAAAGATTTGCAATGAGCTGCCTGTTATGTGCAGCCATATCTGAACTATGTGTTATTTCAAGGCTTGTTCTCACTAGTGTATTTGTAAGACACACAAAAAAAAATGTATGTGTGTTTGCAAATAATTGGGATGTGTTATGCAACGTACACACAATCGGATTTTCCGACAACAAAACCGTGAATTTTGTATCTGAAGGTTGTTGGCTCCAACTTGTCTTGCATACACACGGTCACACAAATGTTGGCCAAAAATTCCGAACATGAGGACACGGTGAGGTACAAGACATACGACGAGCCAAGAAAAAGGAAGTTCAATAGCCAAAGCGGCTCCTTCTGCTTGATTCCGAGCGTCCGTGAACTTTCGTACGACGGACTTGTCTACACGCGATTGGACTTTCCGACAACAACTTTTGTTGTCTGAAAATTTGAGAACCTGCTCTCAAACATTTGTGTGCGGAAATTCCGACAGCAAATGTTCGATGGAGCATACACGCGGTCGGACTTTCCAACCACAAGCTCACATCGAACATTTCCCGCATGCGGCTTTACTAATTACATTTTGTGGGATAGATTCAAGTGATTTTAGCCCAATGTCTGGAGTGGAAATTCAGCTTGTAAAATTTGTGTGCATATTTCTCAAAGTATCCACAGAATTATGACCATAGATAAATATATAGCCCAAAAGATCACCTACTTGCCCTGATAGGGACAGTATTTCAAAGTGCTCACTGATGCCAAAATTAGTAATACCGTGTACACACGACCGGACTTTCCGGCAGACTAGGTCTGACGGTCTTCCCTACGGACTTTCGGCGGAGTTCCAACAGACTTTCTGAACGAACGGACTTGGCCACACAGGAACAGACTAAGTCCGTTCAAAAGTCAGTTCGTTTTGAATGTGATGACGCAAGACGGGTCTTAAAAGGAAGTTCAATAGCCAGTAGCCAATAGCTTCCCTTGTGTCGTATTTTGTCCGTTGGACCAGCATACAGATGAACGGCTTTCGCGATAGAAATTGAGTCCATCGGACAGATTTGAAACACGTTCTACTTCTAGGTCTGTCAGATTTTTATAAGGAAAAACGAACGGATTAGCCCACATACGATCGGATTGTCCGACAGACTGATTCCGTCGGACCTAGTCTGCTGGAAAGTCCGGTTGTGCGTACGCGGCATTACAAATGCATTTGCTATCTGTGTGCTGTTACTTTATTTCAAATGAATATTTATGAACTTTATTAAGAACACCTACGACAATCAATTAGAAATCAGTATTGTCAGCTATTACGGTTGCATGAGACCATTCAGTGACTATTGTGAGCCATTCTATAAAAAAGTAATAAACAAGTCAGAAAAAAACCTGAATGTGTAAAAATGCTGCAAAGCAAATATTTATGCAACATACTCTACAGTAGTGTAAAAAAAAAAAACCTTACATACGGTATATGTATTTTTCTGTCTTTAGCACAAAGCCAATTTCCCAACATAAATGTGTTCTGTTAGACGGTAGCACAGTGTGTTGTAAAGCAAACTCTTCCACACTTCTTTACCGTGACCTGCACCCTGTGGCTTCACACCGTGGCGTGATCTTTTACCTGCAGCTTTTGTTTTTTCCACTTTTTGATATATGCCCCTCGAATGTAGAATGTGTACAGCTTTCCTTTATCTATGGTCAAGCAGCTGATCTGTAGTGTATAAAGCATAGTGGAGTAGAGTCCCTAGCGGTCTTGTCATCTGTATCAGCAAACTGAAAGAAGACTGCAGGAGTCAAACGTTCATGTACTCTGCACCACATCTCTTTCTCCACTAGCTTTTCCATTATCTTGGATGTGATTTTTCACCAATTTCCTATAAAAGCCCATTATTGTTAGAGAAATTTCATTTTAGACAGATAATTTGTGCTGCCACTAACTGTTAATGCTAAGTGCTATCTGCTTGGCTATCAGGCAGGATGAAAGATGCAGTCATACAAGGATTGCACTGGCACACGTGTGGCTCATGTACAATCAGTTCTGGTGTCCCCCACATGCTCATGGATTTTCAGATGTCAAATTTTGCCATCTATGTAAAGTATTGATTCTGATCCCTTTATGGTACCCATCAGTGGTGGAACTACCAGGGTTGCAAAATCGCACTTGTGACTGGTCCCTGGCATTCCGTCACTGTGGGGGGAGCCCAGGGCCGGATCTAGCATAAGGCACTCTGTGCTGAATGCCTGAGCAAGTTCTGGCGCTAAGCTCCGGTTACTTGCTAGCGTGGGCACCCTGTTTACCTGAACCCCCCTATCCCTTGTGGGGTGCCCGGGGTCCCACAGTGGCAATCGCCCCCTCTGTGGCAGCCGTCATGTCTCCCTGCCAACTGCCTACACACAGACCTCACTGAAGCCTCTTCTTCCTCCTCCAGTGTTCTCTTGTACTCAGACAGGAGAAGGAGCCACAGAGGAGGAACTTTAGATACATATACAGAACCGCGCTGATACATATACAGAGGAGGGGGGGAGTAACTGGGAAGAGAGGGCAAGGTGATAAGCATATACACCTGGAGGAAAGAGGGGAGGGCAAGAGGATATGTGCTGGATGCACTAGGGGGGGGGGGGAGGGGCAGATAATAAACATATGTACCTGGGGGACTGATGGGAGGGTAAGAGGATATGTACTGGGAGGGGGTGCTTTGGGAGGGAAAAGGACTTGTGTTGGGGGGGTTGGATTGGAAATCTCCCACAACAACTTCTAGCACAAGTCCTCTCCCCTCCTAAAGCACCCCCAGCGTATATCCTGTTACCACTGCCCCCTCCCCCAAATCAAATTGATTCTGCCTGCCACAGAGGGGGCAATTACAGTGTATACAGTGCCTGGAAAAAGTATTCATACCCCATTGAAATTTTCCACATTTTGTCATGTTACAACCAAAAATGTAAATGTATTTTGTCGGGATTCTATGTGATAGACCAACACAAGTGGTACATAATTGTGAAGTGGAAGTAAAATGATAAATGCTTTTCATTTTTTTTACAAATAAATAGCTGAAAAGTGTGGCATGCATTTGTATTCAGCTTCCCTGAGTCAATACTTAGTAGAACCAATTACAGCTGTAACTCTTTTTGGGGATGTCTCTAACAGCTTTGTACATCTAGGGAGTGACATAGTTGCCCATTTGCAAAATAGCTTAAGCTCTATCAGATTGGATGGAGTGTGTCTGTGAACAGCAATTTTAAAGTCTTGCCACAGATTCTCAATTGGATTTAGGTCTGGACTTTAGGCCATTCTAACACATGAATATGCTTTGATCTAAACCATTCCATTGTAGCTCTGGCTGTATGTTTAGGCCAAAAAGTTCAACTTTGGTCTCATGTGACCAGAGCACCTTCTTCCACATGTTTGCCGTGTCCCCCTCATGGCTTCTCACAATTTAAAAATGGGACTTCTTATGGCTTTCTTTCAACAATGGCATTCTTCTTGCCACTCTTAGATAAAGGCCAGATTTGTGATCTGTGTGTTCTAATGTGTGTTCAAAACACATTAGTGTGTTCTAATTAGGTATCTAGATTACTTATTAATCAAATAGTGTTCTAAATACAGAACAGCTGTATCTATACTGAGATTAAATTACACGCAGGTGGACTCCATTTACTAATTAGGTGACTTCTGAAGGCAATTGGTTCCACTAGATTTTAGTTAGGGGTATCAGAGTAAAGGGGGCTAAATAAAAATGCATGCCATACTTTTCAGATATTTATTTGTAAAACAATTTGAAAAGCATTTATAATTTGATTTCCACTTTACAATTATGTGCCACTTTGTGTTAGTCTATCACATAAAATCCCAATAAAAATACATTTACATTTTTGGTTGTAACATGACAAAATGTGTAAAATTTCAAGGGCTATGTATACTTTTTCAAGGCACTGTATGAATTAGGCAGTATAGGCTTACATTTTTGCAATGTGTGTCAATGTGCTCATTTTATTGTATGTGATTTAGTAACATCTTAATAAATTTAAAAATACATTATGTACAGTTTTTAATCGATACTGGGACACCTTATCCCTTGCTGTGAATTATAAGGATATTAGGATTTGCCAAAGAGTTTAGTGGCCATATATATGCATAACTGGCCAAATGTTTTAAGAAAAGGCATAGGTCATTGAGGTAAATTCGTATGTCTATAAAATATTACTTTAAGAGTAAAATCCATGCTTTCTTCTGGCCAATTTGATAAAGAATTGCATTTTCAGAGCTTCCAAGGTTTATTGAAACTGGAAGATTTTATTAACAGAAGCCCCAACACAATTTGATTCACAAAACGAATACTCGGGATTACGATCCTTATTTTGTTTACAGCAGAGTCCACTGAAGTTTGAAAATTACAGTCACATGGCTAAAATAAAGATTTTTTTTCCTTGTGTTAAAGCTTTGTGAACTAAGCCTTTTATATTTCCAAAATCCACTCCTTTTGAGCTCACACTGATTTTAAATATTCAACATAGTAAATGTTCCTCCAGTTCTAATCAAAAATCTTCTTTATGCTACTTATTCATTAGTTATGCAATGACAAAACTGTAAAAACAGTTAGCACACTACATCAAAAGCATATTTGAATATATGACCATGGTTTCGCAGATTTTATATGAAAAAGCACATATAAAATGTTGTGCTCATGGTACAAGCATCATCTCAATTACAAAGGTAACAAAGTTACAGAAATACTATGCTTTAGAGCCCAACACATGGTCCATGGGGAGTGGGGACACCGGTTAGATCAGCCTTTCTCAACCGCTTCAACACAAAGGAACCCTTGAAATATCTTTCTGGTCTCAGGGAACCCATACTAAAAATGATATCTACAACTCATGATACGTTAGTGTGATAGTCAGTGGGAAGAATGCTCCTTACACTTCTGGTCATTGGGAAGAATTACCCCCTTACAGATGGCTAAAAAGATCAATGGTGTCAGTGGGAACTTATCTGAGAGGAAGAAATTGCTGATTGCTCAAGGAACCCCTAGAAACCTCTGGAGGAACCCTGAAGTTCAACTGAACACTGGTTGAGAAACTCTGGGTTAGATAGTGTGGCTGCGAGGCTAAAGTGTCCTAGGACCACTTTCTTGGATGATTTATCAGGTATCAGGGAGAAAAGCATTATCTTTGGGGATATTGGAATCTGAGTCACCATGATCTTGCAGTATATGTTGAAGGGGGGGGGGGGGGGGGCTTTAGACATATGGCACCTCCAACAACTAAAAGAAGAGCTGGGTTAAACTGGTGAAGTATGGTGGGGCATCTGTACCATCGTATGACGTTTAGGGCCAATTCACACTGACTTGCACTAAAATTTCCATCCATTTATGGTGTGAATAGGACACATTGGAAATTGTTTGTCCTTCCGTTGATCAGAGTTTTAAAGCTGCACTAAAACGCACCGATGTGAATTGTCCCTTAAACCTTTTTTCCTGGGTTTTTGCCCCAGTGACACACTTTAAAGTGGAAGTAAACCCATGGATTTAAACAGTTAAAAAAAAAGGCATGCCGGGAATGCTAACTGCACATTGGCTGTGCTCTCAGTCAAACTATCAAACCATCCAATGGCTGGTGTCATAACGAATCACATGTGCAGCACCATAGCAGTTGAAGATTAAACAGAGGCAAAGATAGCAGATTCCTTGGCTCAAAACGATGGGGGAGTTTACTTCCACTTTAATGCAATTGCTTTCCCCCACTTGAGGCAGCACGAAAGCTAGCAACGCATGGCAACAGCAAGGTCAATTCTGCAGTGCCCATGTGAGTGGTAACTGGTAGAATATGCCACAAATGTATGATGTGAGGGTAAGTCTCACTTGGAATTTCAGGTGGGGTTACTTTAAAAGGTTTAAGCCAGACAGACATATAACTTTGCATTTAAACCTATGGGACACAGTCTTAAGCACTCTTCTAATATTTATCCTGACAATCTTCTTCTGTACTTATCAGGTACCGGTACTGATTTGTCCCTGAATCAGCCTGTGAAGTGGCAAGCCAGTATCTTTATTGGTTCATGAACTTCCCTCTCAGAGAATTCACTGAAAATATGCCAACATACAGACTGAATCATGCCAGGTTTTAGTATTATTATACAGGATTTATATAGTACCAACAGTTTGCGCAGCGCTTTACAATGTAGAGAGGGTTTTACAGTACAGAATTATGTCACAAGGTGTGGATGTTCCAATAACAAAAATGAGAAAAACCCCATTTACATTTACAAATTATAAGGGATTACATTAAAAGAAACATGTCCAGATAAAAATATAGGAGCTGCCATTGTTGGCTTGGTTCCTAAAAGTCGCAATCTCGAGGTCTGTCGTCCTTTTCCTTGCATTCATACTGAATAGTGGGCCACCTGAACCAGACCATATATTTTATATGTGGTTGTTTACTCTGTTCCAGAATAGATAACATCTAATCTAATGTCTCAAGAAACAAGTCATACAGTGGATATAAAAAGTCTACACACCCCTGTTAAAAATGTCAGGTTTGTGTGATGTAAAAAAATGAGACAAAGATAAATTATTTCAGAACTTTTTCCACCTTTATAAACTGTACAACTCAATTAAATAACAAACTGAAATATTTTAGGTGGGGGGAAGTAAAAATAAAAAAATAAAAAAATAATATGGTTGCATAAGTGTGCACACCCTTACACTAATACTTTGTTGAAGTACCTTTTTTTTTTTTCAGCACTCAGTCTTTTTGGGTACGAGTCTATCAGCATGGCACATCTATTTGCCCACTCTTCTTTGCAAAAACATTTCAAATCTGTCAGATTGCGAGGGCATCTCCTGTGTAGAGCCCTCTTCAGATCACCCCACAGATTTTCAATTCAGGTCGGGGCTCTGGCTGGGCCATTCCAAAACTTTAATCTTCTTCTGGTGAAGCCATTCCTTTGTAGATTTGGATGTATTATTTGGGTCGTTGTCATGCTGAAAGATGAAGTTCCTCTTCATGTTCAACTTTCTAGCAGAAGCCTGAAGGTTTTGTGCCAATATTGACTGGTATTTGGAAGTGTTCATAATTTACTCTACCTTGACTAAGGCCCCTCTTCCAGCTGAAGAAAAACAGCCCCAAAGTATGATGCTGCCACCACCATGCTTTTGGAATTATGGCCAAAAAGTTCATCCTTGGTTTCATCAGACCATAACACATTTCCCACATGCTTTTCGGAGACTTCAGATGTGTTTTTGCAAAATTTAGCAAGGCTTGGATGTTTTAGTTTGTAATAAAAGGCTTCAGTCTTGCTACTCTACCCCATAGCCCAGACATACTGTATGAAAAATACGGAGATTGTTGTCACATGTACCACGCAGCCAGTACTTGCAAGATATTCCTGCAGCTCCTTTAATGTTGATGTAGGCCTCTTGGCAGCCTCCCTGACCAGTTTGCCCCTCATCTTTTCATCAATTTTGGAGGGACATCCAGTTCTTGGTAATGTCACTGTTGTGCCATATTTTCTCCACTTGATGATGACTATGGTCACTGTGTTCCATGGTATATCTAATGCCTTGGAAATTCTTTTGTACACTTCTCCTGACAATGATTTGGATGTTCTCTGCAGACCATGGCTTTTGCTGTAGGATGTGACTAAATGCCCGTAAACACGATCAGACTTTTTGACAACAAACATGCAAATTAGCTTTTAAGGCAACACCCGACTGTGTGTATGCTCCGTCGGACAAACTTTTTCGGTTTTCATTGGGCAAATGTTGGCTGTGCGAACAGACAAACTTTTTGACAACATAAGTCAGATGGAGCAAAATCCAATCATGTGTACAGAAAACCATAGGACTTTACAAACATGCATGCTCAGAACCAATGCAAAAGATCAGACAACAATACAGAAGTTGACCAAAGGTGGCGGTAAAGAGCAGAAAAACCACATGGTCTGGTGAAAGTTGGCTGAAAACGTCAGTTTGTGTATATGCTTAACAAGTTCACGGCCAACACCCTTTGTACAGAAATCCATGGGAAAGTTTGTTTAAAGTCCAATCGTGTGTACGAGGCTTAAGAATATTTTAGTAAATGCCTACTAGAACAGCTGAACATTCTTTGGGGTTGATCAGGGGATCTATAAATAATGGGAGGTGTGTACTAACTCCTATTTAACATCAGTTTGAAAGTGATTGCTTAATTCCGAACACAGCTACACCCCCAGTTATAAAAGGGTGTGCACACTTATGCAAGCACATTATTTTATTTTTTTTATTTTTACTTCCCCTCCCTAAAAGATTTAAGTTTGTTTTTTTCAACTGAGTTGTACAGTTTGTAGGTCACATTAAAAGGTGGAAAAAGTTCTGAAATTATTTTATCTTTGTCTCATTTTTTTACATCACAGTAACCTGACATTTTAACAGGGGTGTGTAGACTTTTTATATTCACTATATATAAAAAAAATCACAAGAGAATGAAACTGCCATTTAGCACATGATTTGCTAAATGATGAGTACATGTTGAGAGACCAATGGGCCATTATAAATTTGCGTCGTGGGCAATCCAAGAACCCTGAGAACTATGCAACACCTCCTATGAAAGTGACTATATATATATATATATATATATATATATATATTAGTCTCGTTAAGCTCCAGCAAATGATAGATTACTGCTTACTATCATCCCGAGATACAAACAGCTGGGCTGCAATTTCAGCAGAAAACAAAATCTCGTTTACCATTTGGACTAATTTATCTGCACATTTCCATGTTAAACACATAATTCCACAGGGTGTTTTATTGTGTAATAAATGACTACTGTTCAGTACTTGCATGCATGCAGTGATGCAACAGAACTTCACACAGACACATGAAGAACCACACGTTATTCAGAATCATTAGTCATTTAGTAAATGAAGTGAAAACAATCAGCTGGTATTTAGCACAAGTCCTGGAACAGCTGCTTCCATCAGATTCTCCGCACACAGGCATTGTATTCTCCGACAGAGCAACAGCAGGCAACATCAAAGTGTATTGTCAGCCCAAACATTTTGTAGGGAAGGATTAGAACCCCTGTCAGGTTTACCATGCTTACTGGGCTCTATTCAAGATACGTCCTACTTACTGTCCCGGGGACAATGGGTTTACCAAGCGGGAAGTGAAAGAAAACCTTCAATAGCATCACAGACAGAAACAAAAAGGGCTTGGAACCCTTGTTTGTTATTGCTGTTTGTGTTACTGCATAACATTGCTTCTCTCAATGGAACTGAGGAATCAAAACTTTTGTCCCACTTTAAGGGTCATGCAAAAGAATGAGAAAATTAGCATTTGTAGGCATTTATCCTGGCAGGGGAGCCAGCTGCACAAGCTTTACGCTGGGCCGAAAATTAGAGGCACGCAGCAGGTAGGCCATGTCTACTAAGTCAGTTTAGATGCAAAATTTCTGTCTGATTGGATTGAACCATTTAATGGCACACACATTTACTAGGTCACTACACATTCTTTTATCACTCTCAGCTATACATATACAAATTGTGTAACTCAGACATTGTGTGTTATACAAAGACTTGTTCATGTAACATGCTCTGCACTGCTGATTTGATCTACAATATCTACCCTTAGAATTTTATTCTGAAGAAGGTAGATCTCCATGCAGGCATCCTTCTTATAACACTGTCAATTAGCACACCATGTGTTCATCGAAGGGCATTGTTATCTCAATGGTCTTTAATGGTACAAAAACATTGTCTAAGAAATGTATACAGCATATACAAAAGAACCTAACAAGCTTTGCTAATGGAACGACGATACAATAGAATACTGAAACTGTATGATAAAGAGCATTAAAGCAGAGTTCCGCCTGGGTAAATAAAAGTCAGCAGCTACAAATACTGCAGCTGCTGACTTTTAATATATGGACACTCACCTGTCCAGGGAGCTCACGATGCTGGCAGCCGCACCCAAAGCCAACCCATCCCTTGGCTCCGGTTGCAGGCGCCGGCATCCTTACTAAGGGAAACATGAAGTGAAGCCTTACGGCTTCACAGCCTGTTTCTTGCTGCACTTTCTGAATGGTCCCTGCTGTCTTCTGGGACTTGTGTGTCTCCCATAAGGCAGCGGGGGGGGGGGGGGGGTGCTGGACACAAGATTGCGGCGATCTTTTTCCGGAAGTGGGGGCAGATACCTGGATTTGACAGGTTTCCGCTCTCCCCTGAAGGATGCCAAAAGTGGCAACAAAGAGGGAGGGGGGATCCGATCTGCGGAAGTTCCATTTCTGGATGGAACTCCGTTTTAATAAAAATACCAGTTAACAGCCTGCTACATACATATATCATTTTTGTTTTAACAATGAAAGCAGTTACGAGGCCCAGTGATGGTACATACAGACCCAGGTAGGTTAGAGGATGCAAACCCAACATTTGGGGCTCTCATCTGACCCTTTTTGTCCAAGTGGATCTGCTTTCCTAGCCTGGTGCCACTTTTGTAAGCCTGGAGGACTCCAGCAGCCAGGCCCTGTGATGTATTGTAAGACCAAATGCTTTGACAGCATTTTTTTTTTTGGATTCTCGCTTTCTCCCTGCACCCTAAGGGCTCATTTACACGTGTGAATGAAGCAATGCTTATGAAGAATGAAGCAATATTCATTAGCACATCTATAGCATCTATGAAACGTTTAAAAGGCTTGAATAATGCCTATGAAAGTGTTAAAGGGGAATTGATCTACTTTGAGGTGTAGTTAGGTTGGGGTGCAAGAGAAGGCATTTTTGTGAATTCTCCGCAAGATGAATTGATGTACAGTTCTTTGATCTCTCTGACACTTGGCCTGGTCCAGCTCAACTTTTCTGTAAAAATGTTTTGCCACTGGCAGCAATGCTCAATGCCTTTGCTCCTGCTTGGCTCTGTCAGTATTGCTGGTTGGCTTGATGCTTTTGCCTGCACATAGAGGTGAATGGTGTTGCTACACAGCTGCTCTGTTAAAACAGGAACTGCTTTGTCCTAGTACTCTATTGTTTCTCAGTGCATTCTGGGATACAGGAACCTCCACTGACTCTCCCCCAGCGTTCAGCTAACACTTTATAAATGCTTCACCAACACGCCATAAATGCTATTGGTGCTGTTAAAGAGCATTACCTTTAAAAGCAAGGGAAGCGGCTTGCAGGCAACATTGTATCATGAAGGAGACATACTGTTTAATTTTTAACCCAACGTTACTGCTCCTGAGTGTACAGCACTGTGTGGTAATATTCATGACAGCCATTGAAAGGCGGTCATGAGGCTTTAAAATGCTGAATAAATGCTGCTTATACACATGGTATTAATGCATGTAAGAACACGCCCTTAGTGGTATGCACATAGGCAGCTAGTATATATTTATATACATCAGTGATGGCGAACCTTGGCACTCCAGATGTTTTGGAACTACATTTCCCATGATGCTCATGCACTCTGCCATGTAGTTGAGCATCATGAGAAAGGTAGTTCCAAAACATCTGGGGTGCCAAGTTTCACCATCACTGATATACATACTCCCTATTACAATACACTGTTAGATGGATTGCATGCACAGTGGGATTATTATTAGTGCTAAAAGATTCATTGGGCATGGCTCTATTATACCGTATAAGACCATAAAAAACTTTAAGGAAATAAACTTAAATTTTAAATGCCCATCAATGCAGCCTTATCAGTGCCCATCTGCAGCTATGCCCATCATTACAGAATGATCAGTGTCCATCTGCAGCTTTGCCCAAGAGTGTCCATCTGCAGCCTTGCTCAAAATTTCAGCATGATAGGTTTTAAATTGTTACTGGTACTCAATTTAGGAGGAAATGAGCGCCGCAGAGATAGACAGTGCTGGATGTCCTGTCTACTCGGATCCTCTCGCAGTCCAACCCAGGCCCGGCTCTTATGAAGGACACAACACCGGTCCAATGGCAGGACGTAAATGCTAGGAGGCGGGACTGTGAGCAGAGCCTAGCTGAGTATTCAGTACACTCGGCTCTGTCTATTTCGGCGGCGCTCGTTCCCTCCTTCCCCACCGAGGCAGCAATTCGGCATATAACACGCACCCACGAGTTTCCCCTGACGTGTTATACGCCAATAAATATGGTATATGTCACATTTTGGATAGACCAGACTGCCAACTTGAACAAGTAGTCATTTTATTTAGAGTTCTAACCTATTTACATTGATGCGATCTATAGTCTTAACTTTTTTTTATTCACAGTGTTGGTATATTTACTATTAAAACAATATCAATATTGAAATATAACCCTCAATTCACAGTATTAGGAAATGTATAAGGCATAGCTACAAATCCCAGCAGTAAATTGCACTTTTCGATTTACTTCTTCTGCACAAAACCAATCTTATTTTTATTCTACCAACTTTTTATTAACTACTTGAGATCAATACTTTGCATTACTTCCTGAAGAAACCAGCACGTTGGCTAGTTCAATAATAAACTGTAAATGCCTTATTAGACTGATTATAGAATTTGGAAACCATATTGTCAAAACTTGTAAATATGCAAAGCTTGAGCTGGCATAGCCACTAGATGCAGACATACGAGTTATTTTCTCTGTCAGTTGGGTGCAAAAACGTCATATTAATGTAGCGTTAAATTAGCTAATCTCAGTAAATGTATAAAAACAGAAAAATACATCTCACATTGATGTACCGGGATCCGCGCAGTGTTTCTGGCTAGTTTATGCTGCATTAACACTTTGATTTCTTACTGAATCAGGCAGATAGATCATTAATTTGGGCAGCACAACAAAGAGAAAGCTATAATCTTGTGTCCTTAACTAAAATTTACACCTATTATAGTAGGCTGGAGTGTGAAAATGTACAAGCTGTCTCATTCCAAATCACACAGTACAGAAAGACTAAAGGACATATGTTGGTACTAATGATCTATTGTTCATATAATGACACACAATTGTACTCTCTATAGAGTGATAAAGAACATTAAAGTTCAATATGTCGGAAAAAAATAACAAGCCTTCTATTTTCAATGTTATGTAAGCGTGACACACTTTGATGATTGTATTTACTGTACTCCACACAGGCTTGACTTTACCAACAGAGTACTGAGTGCATAGCAGATCCTTTGCCTGTGGCCTATCTTTTTTCATATGCCTTTAATCTTTCTTCCCACACAGTAAGTGTGTCACTGAGCTCTGCTTCCTCTGATCACCTGTAAAACCGCTACAGAATGCACTTCTTTCAGACTATAAACCCTGCAACCCGCTCGCTTGTCATTCAATTTGTTTCTATCATTTTCCCCAAACTCTTGCCACATTGATCATTCTTTATACATCACTATACTATATGTTTTGCACAAGTATGTTTATTATCCTTATTTGTTGTCTGATGTCCCAGTTTTGATTACACATATTACGAAAAATGAAAAAACATAACCCACCAAATTTCTTAGGCCTCTTTCACACGGACTGTCCGTTCAGCTCCGCCTGTCAGTTTTTTAGGAGGATCTGAATGGACGCTCCATAGAACTCTATGGAGCGACAGATGTCAGCGGTGACATGTCCGCCGACATCTGACCCGCTCCGAAAAAGTGTGACGGAGGAAAAACCTATTTTTCCATCCGTCTGTGGAACTCTACGGTCCGTCATCATCCGATCCCCCATAGGGGAGAGCGTCGCTCTGACAGGTCCGTCCCTGCACAGTGTGTAGAGATGGACCTGTCATCTGTCTGCTCAGTGGGGATCGACGGAGTGATCGACTGTGGAGCAGAGCGGGCTCCAAACAGGTATTAAGCTCCCGATGAAGCATTAAAATTGCGAAACTTGTAGAGCAAGCGTTCTACTGTACACCATACAGTGCAGCAGGACTATTATGATATTGATTTCATTAGTTTGGCTGTTTTAGGGATAAAAGCATTACCAGAATTTTGCATGTATTCATTCTGCAATTTTTTAATGAATTATTTCTTGTATATTCTGTTTAATAAATATTTATGTTAGTTTTATAATTGGTGCCTACAAAGTCCAGTTCTTTCCCACGTGCTTTTTGATCTAAAATGTGTGTACATTGTGGTATTGAACAATAACTTGTATTAGACTGATGCCTTTCTAAGAACAACGACAGGTTGAACTCCATGCTATTGAACAGCTATTAAGACAAGACCCACCAACATCTACCTTTAGCTGATGGGTATTAATATAGTATCTAGAGTATGCAAAAGCTCTATTCTCATTTGTTCTATAGAAAAGGCAATTATTGGCTACCAGAAGCAGAAAGAAAATCCAGCATGTTAACTTATCGTCATAAGTGATGCTTGAATCTGACATATTGCCGCCATTGGTTTTGTATGATCAGAACCAAGTTCACTATAAGGAAAGACTTGAGAAGGGATCACTGAGCTCTGAGTTTACAAGTCCTACCAAACCTTTCTCAACTTTAAATGGGAAGTGGTTTCTACTCTCTGCAGGACACTGCAGTCCTATGTGGACTCAGAAGTATGAGGTATTTGTGTCACACCTCCCACATCATATATTTTCACCTGACTCATCTGCCAAGACGCAATTATAATTTTGCCACAGGGACTTGATTAGCTCCTGGATTATAGTGTCTCCTTCCAAACACACAAACCACATCCATTCTGCACTCCTGAACCACACTAGGGACCACCTGACTAGCAAGGGAGCCGGGACAAAGCCTAATAGCATTCATTCTGCAGACAACCTAAAGGAAACAGGACATTCCTCAGAATCAGGTGCTGTTAGACAAAGACTTGTGGACGCCACATCAATTTGTGCTTCTACAGTGGAAATCATTTGGTATAAAACTATAGCTTGTACCTCAAACATTGGGGGGGGGGGGGGTAATAGCTGTTCCCTTGTCCCAGAACAAAGCCCTAGATTGACAGGGCTCCCTTCAGCTGACTTTGGCTGACTTTTGCGCACCGTTTGGCCTGTCTGGCAAAGATTTCTCTGCCACTATATGTGAATTCTTTGGAAAACTTTTAGCATTTCTAGAGGTATCCAAAGACCAAAAATGCTACACATCCTCGTTTTCCCTCTGAACTTTTTTAGGAAGCAGAAATGGACACTCCTTTACTTGAAAGTAAGGATGAGCTCCGGCGTGTTCACACAGCCCATGGGCAGAGCCCGCCAGGAAGTCGGCACTGCGCTAATCACAGGCAGTGAGAGATTTCCCGATCTCTGCAGCTGCACATCGGGAAATGTCTCACACTAATTGATGTGGTGTACACTAGTCTTTGTCTAACGGCATAGCCAAAATAGAGTCCTATGGGCACTAAAAGACTAAGTCAAAAAATACTTTTTCCATACATGTACAGTTGTGCTCAAAAGATTGCATACCGTGGCAGAAATTGTGAAATTTCGGCATTTATGTTGAAAATATGACTAATCATGCCCAAAAACTGTCTTTTATTCAAGGATAGTGATCACACAAAGCCATTTATTATCACATCGTTTTTTGGTTCCTTTTAAATTCATAATGATAACAGAAATCACCCAAATGGCCCTGATCAAAAGTTTACTTACCCTGGTATGTTTGGTCTTGGTTCAGACACAGAAGGTGGTACACACAGGTTAAAATAGCAATTAAAGGTTAATTTCCCACGTTTGTGGCTTTTTAAATCACAATTGGTGTCTGTGTATAAATAGTCAATGAGTTTGTGATCTTTCACTTGGATGCCCTAAACAGGTTAGACACCGAGCCATGAGGAGGTAGAAAAGGACAGTCAAAAGACCTGCGTAACAAAGTAATGGAACTTTATAAAGATGGAAAAGGATATAAAAAGATACCCAGAGCCTTGAATATGTCAGTACTGTTTAATCCCTTATTAAGAAGTGGGAAATTCGGGGCTCTTTTGATACCAAGCTAAGGTCAGGTAGACCAAGAAAGATTGCAGCCACAACTGGTGGAAGAATTTCTCAGCATACAAAGAAAAACCCCCAGGTAAACGTAGGAGAAATGCAGGCTGCTCTCCAAAAAGACAACGTGGTTGTTTTAAGGAGCACAATGCAATGATACTTGAATAAAAAACAGCTGCATGGTTGAGCTGCCAGAAGGAAGCCTTTACTGCACCAATGCCACAAAAAAGCCCAATGAGGCATGTCAAGGTTTTGTTGGGCATATTGTAACCAGGCTTTTTTGTGGAACTTGTGCAGCAAAGGCTTCTTTCTGGCAACTTGACCATGCAGCTCTTTTGTTCAAGTATCATCATATTGGGCTCCTTAAAAACAACCACAGCATCTTTTTCCAGAGCAGCTTGTATTTTTCCTGAGGTTACCCGTGGGTTTTTCTTTGTATCCCAAACAATTCCTGTGGCAGTTGTGGCTGCAATCTTACTTGATCTACTTGACCTTGGCTTGGTATCAAGAGATCCCCAAATTTCCCACTTCTTATTAAATGATTGAACAGTACTGACTGGCATACACAAGGCTTTGGATATCTTTTTATAACCTTTTCCATCTTTGTAAAGTTTCATTACCTTGTTACGCAGGTCTTTTAAGCCTGCTTAGTGCATCCATGTGAGAGCTTACAATGTCATTGACTATTTACCGTATTTTTCTGACGATAAGATGCACTTTTTTCCCCCAGAAATATGGGGGAAAATATCTCTGCATGTTACGGTGCGAATATATCCCAGGCACCGCCCCCCCCCCCCCCCCCGTCACCGCTGGCACTGCCCCATTGCCGCTGGCAGCACCCCCGCCGGCACTGTCCCTGCTGCCACCACTGGAAGAGAGGCAGGAGAGTAGGGGACAAACATCCAACCCCCACCGTGGCCGCCTGGGCCTGACACTGTTCCTAAGACAGAAAACAGAGCATTCGGGCTGCCCTGTCTTCTGTCAGGCCGATGGGATGTCATCAGGTAAGGCTGTGTTTGTGGCAATGGTCATTCTGCATTATTGGCAATTGTCAAGCTGCGTTTATGCCAATGGTCAGGCTGCATTTATGACAATGGTCAGGCTGCATTTATGGCAATGGTCAGGCTGCATTTATGGCAATGGTCAGGCTGCATTTATGGCAGTCATCAGGTTGCTTTTCTTTGGCACAGGCCAGGCTGCATTTCATGGGCACTAGTAAATATTTTAGAACACCATATTTAATATATAAGAATATTTTTTTTCTTGTATACCCCCTCTAAAACCTAGGTGCGTGTTATGGAACTAAAAATATGGTATACACAGACACTAATTGCGATTTAAAAAGCCCCAAATGTGGGACATTCAGCCTTAATAGGCATTTTAAAGAGGAAGTAAACCGTGATGAGTTTACTTCCTCTTTCATTCCCTGCAAAGGCAAAGCATAATGGACTACTATGCATCGCATAGTAGTCCATTATGTGTCACTTACCTGACACAGGAGCCAGCGAAGTCACCGCTGTCCCCTGTAGTCCGGCGCATCCATCTTCTCGGTGGGATCTCGCAGCTCCGCCGCGGTCATTCGGCGAAGCCGCGATGACGTCACTCCTGCGCATGCGCATGGGAGCCAACACGCGCGGCATCTCCGCCGTTGACGGTGCCACGCCCAGTGCGCCTGCGTGCCGCTGTCTACGGCTCATGCACTGTAGACAGCAGTGCCTGTCTTCGGGCAAATATCTCCTAAACTGTATAGGTTTAGGAGATATTTCTTGGACCTACAGGTAAGCCTTAATCTAGGCTTACCTGTAGGTCAAAGTGTGTTGTAAGGGTTTACAACCACTTTAACCTGTGTGTGCCACCTTCTTGTCTGTACCAAGGCCAAATGTTCGAGTGTATGTAAACTTTTGATCAGGGCCATTTGGGTGATTTCTGTTATCAATATAATTTTAAAAGAAGTCAAAAAAACTATGTGATAAATGGCTTTGTGTGATCACTATCCTTGAATAAAAGACTTTTTTTGGAATGATTAGTCATATTTTCAATATAAATGCCAAAATTTCACAATTTCTGACATGGTATGCAAACTTTTGAGCACAACTGTACTTTATGAGGTAACCCTGCAAAGGTTTATACTACTCCTAAGCTTTGTGCTGATATTTTTCCTATGGAAAAGGCTTTTTAAAAATGAATGGTATATAACAGTAAGGGATCCTATTATTTTAGTTCTCAGTTCCTACTGGGGTTGTTCTTGTGTTGTGCTTTGACAGATGTTTTATTGCATTGGAAAACATCTGTCAATGCAAGGACACACAGGAAAGAATTATGTCCCATTCACACTGCAATGCAGCCCAGGGCGGTGCTGCAGCGTGCTGCGATAAAATGCAGACATGCTGCATTTTATTGCAGTGTATTGTACAGAATTGCATGGCACATCCCACTAATGTACAGTGCCATGAAGTATACGTTGTGTACACGTCAAATAAAGTTTGTACAAAACAAAAAAACAGGAGACATGTAATGCATTGAATCGCACACCACACCACCCCCTACCACAGCCGAGAACAGACAGCTATCAGACCGGTAAATCGCTCCGGCAGCTGCACGTCCCAGTGTGAACTCAGCCTTACAGCGGGAGTTCCGCCATTTTTTTTGTTAAAGTCAGCTACAAAAACTACAGCTGCTGACTTTTAAAATATGGACACTCACCTGTCCAGCGCGCCCGCGATGTCGGCACCAGAAGCCAAGATGTTGCTTGGCTCTCAGGTGCAGCCGCCGCCATATTTGGTACGGGAATCATGAAGTGAAGCCTTGCGGCTTCACTTCCCGGCTCCCTACTGCGCATGTGTAGTCACGCTGTACATTACAGACAGTCCCTGCTGTCTCTGGGATCCCTATGTTTCCCAGCAGACAGCAGGGAAGGGACAGGAAGTGGCGTAAATACCCGCAGATTCTGTGGCTATCTATGCCCCGAAAGTGGGTGCAAATACCTGTATTATACAGGTATCTGCACGATCCCTCCCCCCCGAAAGGTGCCAATTGTGGCACTGGAGGGGAGGAGGGTTCAGATGAGCGGAAGTTCCACTTTATGGTGGAGCTCCGCTTTAAGGATTCTGTTCATAGTTATTTTGAAACCCTCTTAAAGGTGTTATTTGCTCTTGCAGTTCCAGCCCTGCCACCAGCTATTGTCAAAGACTTTCATGGCAGGATCATCAGGTATAATTTTATTGAAAGCTATAGATTGAAAACAGTTGAAAATTACTTTTGAAGTTACATTAACATGTTAAATATGGGAGATTTTAATTGTTGTGTATACATATACGTCACAATTAAGAGGACTGCTTGCTTTATACTTTCAAAGCAGAAAAGAAAATTTTGTGTTTACTTAAAAATTACCGTAGGATTAAGGCTGTGGGT
Source organism: Lithobates pipiens (assembly GCF_037356315.1). Classification (NCBI taxonomy): domain Eukaryota; kingdom Metazoa; phylum Chordata; class Amphibia; order Anura; family Ranidae; genus Lithobates; species Lithobates pipiens. The sequence goes on along the minus strand of NW_027507789.1, from coordinate 189,826,852 downwards.
CCATATGGTTTGACTTCATTAGTAATCCCTACATAGCTGGGCTGCCACTTGGAAGGAACACTTACACTGGAAACATCCCAGGGAATTAACTAAGCTTCCTGTGCCAGAAAAACGGTGCAGGAATGCGTCTGGAGTGGCGTGCACCAAAATAAATTGGAATTCCAGTCAAAACCTAACTCTAAACCTACTCTCAGCCACATTATAAGCCTAATCTATCTAGCCCTGTAAAGCAAAAATCGCTGCATTTACCTGTTCTGCAGCTGCTCAGGTCCCGTCCCATGCTGATCTGTCAGTGACCGCTCTAGTTTGTAGGCGTGTGCAGGAGAGGCAGCCGACAACAGAGGACCCATAGTAACTCTATGGGTGGTGTCACTTCCCAGGCATTTCACACCCGTCGTTGGCTTTCTCATGCATAGAGCATCCGCCACTAGAGACTGGACGCAGAACAGGTAAATAGAGGAATTTTTGCTTTACAAGGTTAGATAGATTAGGCTTAGAATGTGACAGAGAATAGGTTTAGCGTTAGGTCTTGATTGGAACTCCACTTTACGTAAGCAGATAGACCGGTTTTAGATCTATCTGCACCACCCACGCCAGTTTATATTTCATAGTGAAGAAATTAGTTCTGCGGCTACAGTAATTAACAAAGATTTCAGCCATTTGCCGTATAGAAAACTTCCGCAGATCTCAGTCAGCTCTGGAGCTGTCATACCGTATGTGAGCTATCAGTACGCAGCTCACACTCCTTTCTCTGCTTGTATAAGTAGAGCCTGCACAGTCTTCCTCCTCCCTCCCATTTTCAGGGGAGTAGGGGAGCAGGCACCATCAGCAAAGTAGGGGGAACAGGCACCATCAGCGGAGTAGGGGGAACAGGCACCATCAGCGGAGTAGGGGGGAACAGGCACCATCAGCGGAGTAGGGGGAACAGGCACCATCAGAGGAATCTGGATCACGCAACTCCAACTACTGTTCTATGCTGTTACACACCCAGCATAAAACATGGAGATCAATCTTAATTAACAAAGAGGCTTTTAAGCCTGGTAAACACTATTTGTTTTGGGGTTGAATGAAAAAACAAACCTGTCGGATCTGGTATGAGCCACTGAACCATGCAAGGTTAGTTCAGATATTGCCTCCTAAGCCAGGGGTAGGCAACCTCAGCCCTTCAGCTGTGGTCATGTCCCATGAGACATTGCAAGACCCTGACAATCACAGACATGACTCTTAGAGGCAGAGGCATGATGGGATTTGTAGTTTCATCACAGCTGGAGTGCCAAGGTTGCCCACCCCTGGTCTAAGCTATTGTGTTTCCACCAGAACACTCCAATCAGCGTTCTCTGCCATTGGCTGAAAGCACTGATTGGCACTCTGAGTCGGTCAGCTGCTTGTTTTTTCCAGCATGTACGTTTGACAGAAGCCGGCCAAACGGCTTCTGTTAGACAGACCGACATACACATGGACAGAATGTCGGACCTTTTTTTTTTTTTAACTGCCCATTGTCTCCCGACATTTGGCCTGTGTGTACTCAACTTTAGGGGCAGCATTTTCTCCATTTTCTAAGTTTGGACAAGTGATGTAAGCTTCAGCAAAGCTGCTCCCAACTGTCCCTGATTTTGAGGGGACTGTCCTTGATTTGGAGCAATGTCCCTCTGTCCTTCTTTCCTCCTCATTTGCTCCTGATTTTGGTCTGATCTATATAAAATGCCCTTTTAACTATCAAAAAGTGTTTCACCAGCGCTAAACCTTTCTTCTGATTTCTAAATTGCTGCCTTTGTAAATGACAAAAGCCAATATGAAGGAATAGTAGTGGTAAAAAAAAAGCACTTGTGGGTTTAACCAGTCTTGTTTTTTTGTACAAAAAACAAAAACAAAGGAAGAGGCACTTCTGGGTGTAGAGATAACATGCACTTTAATAATAAAAACGTATTTAATACAGGCAACTCACATTTTGGATGTGGTCTATGATCAGTCACTTTAAAAGCTGAGCATGGATGTGGTCATCTGATAGTCCGTCAAGCTGAGGTGCTGTAGTCGCTAACAGCCAGGAAGTGGCACCGACGCCAGCCGTGGAGCGCAATTCAAAGCAGAACCAGGTCTGGAGAGCAGGCGGAGAGAGATGATGTCATGAGGTGAGCGAGACCGGTTTCGTGAGCGTACCGGCTGAGATCATATGACAGTTCGTATGCTCCTTCATCAAGCAAGTGGGACAACTACAAAGGCTGATATATATAAGCCATGCACAGGAGGAGGGGAAGGAGTAATATACTACAAGAGGGCACTTAAAGTACAGGTGCAGAGGATTACAAATCTTAATTGCATACAAATCTTAATTGCATACAAAAAAAAAAAAAATAGTTGTCAGCGAAAACAGGAAATAAGATATAAATGAATTAGAAATAGAAAATGAATAAGAAAAATAAGAAAATAAAAATAATAATAAAATTAAGATTCAAATAATAAAATAATAAAGATGATGGATGTAAAAATAAAATTGAAAATCAATTAGATATACAATGATAACGCAAACATTCAAGACTCATGGGTAAATACAGAGACAGCAATAGATACATGATATGCACACTATATCACAAATAAGTTAAACCGACATGATATGGAGAAAAGGGAAGGATGCAAAAACTGATGCAAAAATATAAGTATGTATACAAGTTAAAAAGTGTACACATATAAACATACCGTATTTATCGGCGTATAACACGCACCCCAAGTTTAGGAGGGAATTTAAAAGAAAAAAACGTTTAGGAGGGAAGTTTAAGGAAAAAAAACTTGGATTTAAATGCCCATCAATGTCATTTGCAGCCTTCCATTGCAGCCTTGTCAGTCATTTGCAGCCTTGTCAGTCATTTGCAGCCTTGTCAGTCATTTGCAGCCTTGTCAGTCATTTGCAGCCTTGTCAGTCATTTGCAGCCTTGTCAGTCATTTGCAGCCTTGCATTTAGCCTTGTCAGTCATTTGCAGTCATGTCTGTGGCTTTGCCATTTAAAAATGGTGCCACCGAAATACAGAGCGGATGTCCTGTGTATCTCGGCAGCGCTCGGTAATTCTCGGCGGCTTTCGGCTATTTTCGGCTGCACTCAGCGGCTTTTAGCTTTCCAAAAGTGCGGCCGAAAATAGCCGAGAATGGCCGACTGTAGCCGAAAATACCCCGAAGCCGCAGTGAGTGGCAGAAAGGGTTAAAAAATAGTGGGGGGTCAGCGTATAACACGCACCCTCAATTTCCCCCTGATTTTAGGGGGAAAAAAGTGTGTGTTATACACCGATGAATATGTACATATGCCCAGAGCTTTAGATGCATCCATCTCTGTGTAGCCATGCGCCTCGTTCGTATATGTTCATGTACATATATGTTTATATGTGTACATTTTTTGACTTGTATACATATTTATATTTTTGCATCAGTAGTAACTTCTTAATATATGATGTTTTTTTATTCCTCATGCCAGTTATTTTTATATTGTTCCCTCTTTCTCCCTCCCTTTTCTCCATATCATGTCGGTTTAACTTTAACTTATTTATGATATAGTGTGCATATCATTTATCTATTGCTGTCTCTGTATTTACCCATGAGTCTTGAATGTTTGCGTTATCATTGTATATCTATTTGATTTTCAATTTAATTTTTACATCCATCATCTTTATTATTTTAATCTTAATTTTATTATTATTTTTATTATTCATTTTCTATTTCCAATTCATTTATATCTTATTTCCCATTTTCGCTGAAAACTATTTATTTTTATTTTTTTCTTTGTGCGCAAGATTTGTAATCCTCTGCGCCTGTACTTTAAGTGCTCTCTTGTAGTATATTACTCCTTCCCCTCCTCCTGTGCATGGCCTATATATATCAGCCTTTGTAGTTGTCCCACTTGCTTGATGAAGGAGCATACAAACTGTCATATGATCTCAGCCGGTACGCTCACGAAACCGGTCTCGCTCACCTCATGACGTCATCTCTCTCCGCCTGCTCTCCAGTCCTCGTTCTGCTTTGAACTGCGCTCCACGGCCGGCGTCTGTGCCACTTCCTGGCTGTTAGCGGCCACAGCGCCTCAGCTTGACGGACTATCAGATGACCACATCCATGCTCAGCTTTTAAAGTGACTGAATGCTCATACATCACATCCAAAATGTGAGTTGCCTGTATTAAATATGTTTTTATTATTAAAGTGTATGTTATCTCTACACCCAGAGGCGCATCTTCCTTTGATTTTTCTTTCCACACACTTTGGAACATGGTTTCTGTCCTTCACTGATGGCAGCCCTGGATATGGAGCTCCTGGTTTTAAATGCTTTCTTTTGTCCTACTGGACGGCAGCTTTTATATTTATAATCATACGGATTTTAACACAATATGGACTCTCATATAATTGGATTCTTGGTTTCAATTGGTGAGAGACTGGTGGACATTGGGAAATATCTTTGACCCTGTTTTTGCGCATTTACTTGTGTATTTTTTTGTACAAGTCTTCTTTAAGGGGGTGTGGCCTATGCTTGCATACTTTTGCACGCATAGGACCCAAAAAGTCTCAAAAAGTTTGGAGGTGTGCTCTTTGTTAATTCCCCCTATTATTGCAAACTTGAACCCTGTGTGTGGCCCATTATTTTTTATACTTTTACATGCATGGCATATTTTTGAGTCAAGAAGAGGTTTAATTTTGTTGACATTGATTTTCTCGCAACGCAGGCAAATGTGGTTTATTTTATAGCTTAGTATCCTTTCAAAATGGGAACCTTACTATGTAAGGTGCAGAAGGGAAGCACCTACTTCTAGTTTAAGCAGGTTATTTGTATTAATTATATATACAAAGGGGACAAGTATAAGCTCCTTTAAAATGCAAAATAATGTCACCTTCCCCCTGTGATAATTTGAACAGTTCTTCTCCGGCGTTCTCCCTTTCCTTTAATGTGCACATAATCTTGTTACTTAGGCTGAGTCATCACTCTGTTAATTGAATTGTTTCTTAATTAAGCTTGTCCATTTTGATTATATGTACTGAACCTCTGGGTGATGCATACAATCCATCTGTACATCTCAGGCCCTGAATACCCAAAGCTGTCCCAGTGTGTTATCTTATTTTTGTATAGTGTGTGTTGCCTGGTAGCACTGTGACAATATTAAAAACTGCTTTGATTCTAAACATGATAAAAGGGTAAAAAAAAAAAAACACAGTGTACACGCGTGATTCAGGATATAACAGACATACAGTGCAAATAACACACTAATACATTGCTCCCAACTGTCCCTGATTTGGAGGGACTGTCCCTGATTTGGAGCAATGTCCCTCCGTCCCTCATTCCTCCTCACTTGTCCCTCATTTTGGTCTGATAGTTGTATATAAAATGCACTTTTTATCTATCAAAAAGTGTTTTCCAGTGCTAAACCTTTCATCCAATTTCTCAATTGCTGCATTTTTTAATTTTAAAAGCCAATATAAAGGAATAGTATTGGTAAAAAAAAATTCCTTGTGGATTTAATTAACTTTTTTTTTTGGGTTAATTCTCCTTTAAGGGGGGTGTGGCAGGGGGCGTGTCCTATGCCTACATACATTTGTTAGCAGGTGTCCCTCATTCACATCTCAAAATGTTGGGAGGTATGCTAATAGAGCTGAAAGTAGATGGGAATTCTACATGCTTATGGAATAATATGTAAAACTAGAACACTGAAACCTGGAGCAACCAGCTTCTGTATTTCATTTCCCATTTAAAGTTGGAACTTGTTTACAAAGTTACATAGTAAGTTTCCACCAGTCCATCCTGAGTGAGTGTCTACAGTTGTCCCTATCCCTGTACATTGCACACTCACATTGGTCCCTACCCTCAAGGAGCCCACAATCCAAGGTCCCCATTCATATACTAGGGCCAATTTTGGACAGAAGCCAAATAACCTACCTGCATGTCTTTTGGAGTGTGGGAGGAAACCGGAGTACCCAGAGGAAACCTACGCAGACACAGGGAGAACATGCAAACTCCAGGCAGGTACTGTCGTGGTTGGGATTCAAACCAGCAACCCTTATTTACTGCTAGGCGAGAGTGCTACCCACTACACCACTGTGCCACCCCAATTTAGTGAATATGGGCAGCTGCTCAACCTTTCTTTTTTTTTTTTATCAGAATTTTTTTTATTAAAGACATATAGTTTGACAATCCAGGACAAGGTGGTACACAATAACTTGCACACAAAAAAGATATAGATATGATAAGGGCCATCTAACCCATCTCCAGCATACCATCTACACAATGAAGCCGTAATGTTACCACTCAGCAAAAGGTCTATCGTAATTAAATATGAGTCATACTCCTATGGCCTACCCGGGCACACAGTTTCTGGTATACAAGCTCCCTTAGGCTAAGGCCAGGGTCCCCACAGCTTTACAAATTTACCGGAGCAGCCCCTGCATTGGTATATGTGCAGTGGCGGGGCCTGTCCATTAGGGGCGCTGCCTCCCCATCCATGCATCTGGCCGCCTAATCTACATTCAAGGCACTGGATGCATGGATTCCAATAGGGGGTTTTTTTTGTTTTGTTTTTAAGCACGTCAGTAGAGCCAGAGGCTCTAATAGGCTTCCAAAAAGGGTGGGCTCAGGGCGCAGCGCACTGCACTCTGATCCCACCCAGTTGTGTGATAATAGCAAATGAATATTCACTATTGTCACACTGAATCTCTTCCCCGCCAAATCAGGAAGCGGGCCCTAGGACCCGTTTCTGGATTGGCCAAAACGACAAACGATTCTATTGCACACAACGAGAAGGGAGGAGACGTGGAGGTCGTCGGAGGAGACACAGGGGAAGAAGCTGCTGCCTGTGGGTAAGGGCGGGACTCATTGACCAACCAATGGTTGTGGTGGTTGTGTGCGGACCCAACAAACTGACCAGAGGGGGCAGGGTGGGTGGGTGCAGGTAACCTGATTGACCTGGGGGGTGGGTGGCTGTCAGTGCATTGTTTGCCCCCCCCCCAACCCAAAATATACCACCAGCCGCCACTGTAAATATGGCTTTCTAAAAGGAATGTCTAATTACTACTAATACTAATTCTAAAAGCAAAATTGTCTACAGAGTCTATCCAGGATTTATGAATCGGGGGATTTCCAAAGTTGTAAGATTAGCTTTCGGGCATGAAATAGAGCCCGTCCTATGGCTATCCAGGGGCACTCCTCCTGTACAACCTCCTCAAGGACACTTAAAAGACAAAATTTAGGATCCAACAGTATTTTTACCCTGAATACCACATTCAGGGTATCCAGTACCTTTCTTCAATATAAATGTAACTTGGGGCAATGCCAGTGTAGCATCTTTACAATAGTTCCTGCTCATAAAGTAGTGCTTTTACAAGACATTTCAAGTGTAGTTCCACCCCCCCCCCCCCAAAAAAATAATAATAATAATAATAATGTGTTTAAAAATAAAAACGTTTGGAGAATTTTTTTTTTTTTACTCACCTCTAAATGCCTGTTGCTAGGGGGTCCCTCGTAATCTGCCTCCTTCAGCGCCTGGGCTCCTGACGTCACTTCCCTCGGCGCAGGAAAGGAGATCGCCTCTCTCCCCTCCCCTCTTGTCAATCATCTGGGACACGTGACCAGTCTCAGATGATTGTGCGGCCAGTCACGGCACACGGTGAAAGCCACAGCCGGGGCACTCACAGTTAAAATGCCGGTGCCACCAAGAGGCGGGGGAGACGAGCGGGGCTTCGTTCCCCCGCATCGCTGGACCCTGGGACAGGTAAGTTTCCGATTATTAAAAGTCAGCAGCTGCAGTATTTGTAGCTTCTGACTTTTATTTTTTATTTTTTTAAGTGGAACATGACTAATGTTTTTCGAAAGTGAATCTTCCTTCCTTGATGCAGTGTGTATCAGCACATGAAAAGCGTGATGGAACGCATTTGTGAGAATGTGCTATAAATAAAATGACAGGGCTACTACCAATAACTACTGTATGTAAAAGGCTAATAAAATATATTTTGGATAAACCTTTAATATTTATTCCTATTAATCTAGCAGCTCACTCATTTAGACGCACATAAGCAATAATATGTGTTTAGCCCACTGTGTAAAGAACAACTCCAGGCAAATATCTCTTAATTCATTTATGTATTCCTTCAGAAGTTCTGAAATCATTTTCAGCATCGCCAATGAATTTAGATAGAATATATCTTGCTACTGAATAACCATCTGGCAGTGGGAATGCCTGTGAAACCGACCTTATTTTGGGTTGTTCTTTGGTGGTCGATGACCCGACTTTTTCCCAGCTTGTCTACATAGAAACATCAGCGGGAAGAGCTTCTAGTCCTCTCCTGCTGGTCACATGCTCAAAAATAAAAAAATAAATAAAAAAGAAAAAAAAGCCTTTGAAATGCAAAGGAAAAATACACGATTAATATCAAATAATTTTTAAAGTTTCATACAAATATGTATTTGAACTCCATTGTTATTTTTGTGAAAAAACATGGTGTGGGCTATCTAGGGGAAGATTCTTCCAATTACAGCCTATTTCATAGCTCTCCAGCCTGCGTCTATTGATTGTTGGCACTTAAAATTACAAAGCGGTGAAGCCTCCATCAATCAACATGTTTTATCCCGCTCCCATAGAGTAGAGCTGTTTAGTGGTCATGATGAAGGAGAAGGGAGGGAGTGGGCTGTCATTTATCTAGAGTGTATGTCTACATACGTGATCCTATAGTCATAAGGGCTGCACAGACAAGAAAATTTAGGAAATGAACAGCTCAGAAGGGAACTGAAACTGGAGTATGCTCAGTATATGTGGCAATGGTCACATATGAACAGTCACGGTGAACAGCATGATCAATCAGGTTCTTTACAGAAGACATAGTGACTCAATGCGTATAAACAGCAATACAGCATGTAATAGATGCAGGTTTTAATAGTTTGTGTTTAATGACACTTTAATGACATGTTAGCTTGACTTTATTTTGGGTCAGCAGCTACAAATAATATCGCTGGTGACTTTTAAAATCCAGGTACTTACCAGTGCCTGGTTCCAGAGCTATTTTCCAGCAGCTGGTTCATCTTACTGCCGGGAGTCACCAGTGCCGCCATCTTGGATACATAAGTTGGCTGTGGCTTCTTGAGAAACCATAGACGGCTTCCCACTGCGCATGTGCGAGCCTTCATGGTGCTTATTGAATGGTTCCTCCCTCCTGAGGGGGTGCAACAAGGTACACCATACTTGCATAGCCGAGGAATAAAGAAGTGCAATTGGGTCCCCATTCCCACCCCCAAAAAAACAAACTGTAAGCTATTTACAGGCTGGGGGGGGGGGGGGATCACACATGTAGGATTGTACTTTTGAATGAAGTTCCACTTTAAAGAGGAAGTAAAGCCTAATAAATAAAAATAAAAATACTAGCTCATTATGAATTACTTACCTGAGATTGACGCCGCCGCTTCAACCCTTGATCGCCTCCTCCGCCGCCATCTATCCCGGAGTGACTTCCGGGTATCACGGCATTGGCGCTGTGACTGGCCGGAGCCGTGATTACATCACTCCCGCGCATGCGAGCTGGTGCCCCCACTAATGGCATGATCGCCGTTAGAAATGGCACGCTCAGTGCGCCTGCGCGCCGTACTTCTGCAAATATGTCCTAAACCTTTTAGGTTTGGGAGATATTTCAAGCACCTACAGGTAAGCCTTAATCTAGGCTTACCTGTAGTTCAATGTGGTTGTAATGGATTTACAACCACTTTAAGATTAGTTTTGACATTCATCATTACTGCTTGCTGACCAGCCACCCTCATTATACTGCGGCAGATTGGAACTGCTGCGCAAATCGCCGTAGGTGTACATTGGCTGCTTTAAGAGTTATAGGGGGCACCCGCGCTGCAATGTCTGCCGACGACCAGCGATCACTCCTCAGAGAGCCAGACTAGGAATCTGTCAATGTAAACAAATAGATCCCCGTTCTGTCAGGGAAGTAGAGAGAGCTAGTCTGTTCCTAGAGATCAGGAACAGCGATCTCTCTCTACTCCCAGGCAGTACTGCCCCCCAGTAAGAAGCACTTCCCTAGGACACACTCCCTTAATCACCCCCTAGTATTAACCCCTTCCCTGCCAGTGACATTTATACAGTAATCAGTGGCTATTTTTAGCTCTGATCACTGTATAAATGTCAGTAGTTCCAAAAAAGTGTCAAAAGTGTCTGATTTGTCTGCCACAATGTCGCAGTCCTGCTAAAAAAAATCACTGATCACCGCCATTGCTAGTAACAAAAAAAAATGAATAAGAAAAATGCCATAAAAAAAACAATCAATATATCAATAGCTTATTGCAATTTTTATTTTTAATCAAAAATATGTAGAATACATATTGGCCTAAACTGATGAAGAAATTATTTCTTTTTGGTTATTTATTATAGAAAAAAGTAAAATATATATATATATATATATATAAAATAATATATATTTTTTCCAAAATTGTTGCTCTTTTTCTGCTTATAGCACAAAAAATTAAAAACGCAGAGGTGATCAAATATCACCAAGAGAAAGCTCTATTTGTGGGGGAAAAAAGAACATCAATTTTGTTTAGTGTACAACGTCGCACGACCGTGCAATTGTCAATTAAAGCGACGCAGGGCTGTATCGCAAAAAATGGCCTGGTCATTAAGGGGGTAAATCCTTCCGGGGCTGAAGTGGTTAAAGAATACGTTTACTTTTTATAATAAATGCAAATTTTTTATCAGGTAAAAAATGTGCATTTACTATTTTTTTGTTTTAGGAGCCTGTAAAGCATTGCACGAGCAATCAGCAGATCATTGGTGCCATGCGGGTCTCCTGCAGACTGTCAGCGTAATCTGTCTGCCCATACATCATACAGAGAGGCAGTTTCACACTGACAGGAACAATCCATGAACTATCAAAGTCTTCAACAGCACAGTGGTAGTTCATTCAGAACTACAAGCTGACAGTGGCAAAGGTTGTCTGGACTTGTAGTTTTCTCGTTCACAGAACACTGTGAATGGATGACATGGCCAGGCGGGGCGCCGAAGCTCCTGCACAACAATGTTTTTCTTTAGCTAGTGGTAGCGAGCTAGGGGAGAAGATCCCCTGCTTGCTGCCAAAACGGGGGATCAGAGGGTGCAGGGGCCAGTGGCATCGCTAGGGGGTGGCTTTGGGGGCTATAGCCCCAAGTCTCTGCAGGGGTCCCCAAGGGGAGGGGAGGCTCTCTGGGGACCCTGATGTAAGTGGGGGACTCTCTGGGGACCCTGATGTAAGTGGGGGACTCTCTGGGGACCCTGATTTAAGGGGAAGGCTCTCTGAGGACCCTGATTTAAGGGGATAGCTCTCTGGGGACCCTGATGTAAGGGGGGGGCTCTCTGGGGACCCTGATGTAAGGGGGGGCTCTCTGGGGACCCTGATGTAAGGGGGGGCTCTCTGGGGACCCTGATGTAAGGGGGGGCTCTCTGGGGACCCTGATGTAAGGGGGGCTCTCTGGGGACCCTGATGTAAGGGGGGGCTCTCTGGGGACCCTGATGTAAGGGGGGGCTCTCTGGGGACCCTGATGTAAGGGGGGGATCTCTGGGGACCCTGATGTAAGGGGGGGATCTCTGGGGACCCTGATGTAAGGGGGGGCTCTCCGGGGACCCTGATGTAAGGGGGGGGCTCTCTGGGGAACTTGATGCAAGGGGGGGCTCTCTGGGGACCCTGATGTAAGGGGGAGCTCTCTGGGGATATATACACACACACACATATATTAAATAAATGTGATTTAAGGGGGAGGCTCTCTGGGGAACCTGATTTAAGGGGAAGGCTCTCTGGGGAACCTGATTTAAGGGGGACTCTCTGAGGACCCTGATTTAAGGGGAGGGCTCTCTGGGGACCCTGATGTAAGGGGGGCTCTCTGGGGACCCTGATGTAAGGGGGGGGCTCTCTGGGGACCCTGATGTAAGGGGGGCTCTCCGGGTACCCTGATGTAAGGGGGGGCTCTCCGGGTACCCTGATGTAAGGGGGGGCTCTCTGGGGATATATACAAACATATATTAAATGTGTATGCCTGCCCAAGTGTATGACTTTCTTTGCTACACTGCTATGTGCTCTAGCCCCAGATCTTTTGTAGACCCAGCAACGCCCTTGGCAGTGGCCAATACATTTATAACATGTTACACCCTGAATATCCATGTAACATGTTAAAAAAAAGTGAACTTATCCTTTAAAGATGTAACATGGGAAAATAGCAATTCACATAGTAACTGTATTCCATGCGACTTTCCAGCATTGCTTTACAAGGATCTCTGTGAATCATTGCATTGTTAATTGGAGAATATGAATGAAAAATTTGTGTAAACAATACTTCATCACAAACTGCGCGTAGGCAATATATTTTCCCATTTTTACAAAGTGTGGGTAATTTATAAAGCTGAACATGAAGTTATTATCTAATTTATGAGGAAATTACGATAACAGCAATTGTAATGTAACAGATTGTGTATTTTAATTAATTTCATGTTCTTGTTTTTTTTCCTTTTATATCCTGTGACATTTTCAAATGCTTTAAAACAAATGTAACATTGTCGGTCTTCTTTAAAGAATGAATTGTTTTAATGCCTCAAACATCCAGTTGTTTTTTTTTTTTTTTCTCCAAGCACAGAATGATTTATATGGGCATCAAGAATGGTGCTTCATTCTAAACAATTGGTAAAGGTAACCCTTTGTTCACTCAAAACTCAGAGCTTATGAAGCAGAGGAGTGTTGATAGGCAAGAATTTTCGTTATGGATAAAATGTGTTACATTTTTTGGATGATGAGGTCATCTGATCAGTCAACAGCCCCTGTATGAGTTCCTTAAAGTGGAATTAAAAAAAATAAATAAAAAATATCCGCCCCCCAAAAAAAACCTGCAAGACAAAGGCATAATGAGCTAGAATGCATAGCATACTAGCTCATTATGAATTACTTACCTGAGATCGAAGTCCCCACAGTTGCCTTCGTTCACCACTCCCACGGCCGACAACGCTCCCAGGGGTATTTCCGGGTATCGGCGGGCTGTGATTGGCCGGAGCTGCGTCACGTCACGCATGGGAGTCACCAGTTATGACACAGTCTAACTGAAGCATCGGCATGTTTGCTTAAGTGCGCATGTGCCGATGACGTCGGCACATGCAAATACAGGGATATCTCCTAAACTGTCCACTATCCAGTGTAGCTATAGGTAAGCCTTATTATAAGCTTGGCTGTAGTAAAAAGTAGCTGTAAAGGGTTTACAACCACTTTAAACCTACAAAATAAGAAAAAAAATGCAAAAAGTAGATTTTAATGACAGGTCCCTGCCTTGTCAGTATTTGTGTACACTGAGCCGTGCATGGACAACTCTGTGTTGTGATGATGTCACTGCTGTGCGCATGTGAGAGTGACATCATCACAGCCCAACCAATCAAGTGTCCGATAAGTCAGAATCTGGAAGCAAGACCATGAGAAGATGGAAGCGCCCTGCGACAAATGGGAGTGGGGGAGGGGGGAGGGGGTCATTTGCCAGGTAAGCCTGTCATAATGTATTAACCACTTGCCGCCCGCCCTATTACAAATAGACGGCGGCAAAGTGGTTTCATAATCCTAACCGGACGTCATATGACGTGATCAGGATTATGAGCCGCTGCGCGCCCCCAGGGGCGCGCATCGCGGCGATCGTTGTTGCGGGGTGTCAGTCTGACACCCGGCAACTACGATCTCGGTAAAGAGTCTCCGACGGAGACTCTTTACCACGTGATTAGCCGTGTCCAATCACGGCTGATCACAGTGTAAATGGGAAGAGCCGGTGATCGGCTTTTCCTCACTCGCGTCTGTCAGACGCGAGTAGAGGAGAGCCGATCGGCTGCTCCTCTGACAGGGGGGGTCTGTGCTGATCGATTATCAGCACAGCCCCCCCGAGGATGCCCACACTGGACCACCAGGGACGCCACCAGACCACCAGGGATGCCCAGCAGAGGTAATCCTCCCTAGACCACCAGGGATGCCAGTCAGGCACAATGGATGCCAATCAGTGCCCATAATGGATGGCAATCAGTGCCCACAATGGGCATCACTGATTGGCATGCATTATTGTTTGGCACTGATTGGCATCCATTAGTACAGTACAACACCTGTGTTGCTAATGAGTGCCCACCTGTGCCGCTAATGAGTGCCCACCTGTGCCGCCTATCAGTGCCCACCCATGCCCATCTGTGCCGCCTACCCATGCCCATCTGTGCCGCCCATCCATGCCAATATGTGCCAGCTATTAGTGCCAATTTGTGCCACCTATCAGTGTCCATCCGTGTCGCCCATCCGTGTCACCCATCCGTGTCGCCTATCAGTGCCGCCTATCAGTGTCCATCAATGCCACCTCATCAGTGCCACTTCATTGGTGCCCATCAGTGCCGCCTTATCAGTGCCCATCAGTGTAGCCCCATCAGTGCCCATCCGTGAAGGAGAAAACGTACTTATTTACAAAGTTTTGAAACGGAAACAAAAAAAAAACATTTTTTTTTTCAAAATTTTCGGTATTTTTTTATTTGTAGCACAAAAAATAAAAACCGCAGAGGTGATCAAATACCACCAAAAGAAAGCTCTATTTGTGGGAAAAAAATGATAAAAATTTCATTTGGGTACAGTGTAGCATGACCGCGCAATTGTCATTCAAAGTGCGACAGCGCTGAAAGCTCAAAATTGGTCTGGGCAGGAAGGTGTTTAAGTGCCCGGTATTGAAGTGGTTAATAATCTGTGCATAGTAGTAGTTCATTATGGCATAAAGCTCATAAGGGCCCATTATATTTTTATTGCGTAGGTTTAATTTCACTTGAAAAGTTCATTGTTATGGGTAAACTGTCTTCAGAAGGACTGCTAGAGGCCTCCATGGGATTGCTTACCTGTGGGAATGCATTTTTTTTTTTTTAAGGGCCAGGCAGCCCAAGGAATGCATTTTTTTAAATTACACCACCTTGTTTAAATCTTATGAAGTTTCAATAATTGGGTTTACATACACCTTATTTTTAAAAATGTAGTTTACACTTTTATGCTCTAGGACAGTGGCGGCTTGTGTTTTTTTTTCTTGGGGGGGGGGGGGCGCAAGCAAGCACCCATCCCCCCCCTCTCGGTGTTTGCCAGTCGGTCCTGCACTTACCCCATTGTGGCAGTTGGCTGGTGGCAGGCAGCGTGGTGCAGCGGCTCTGCTGTGAGTCATTTCCCCCATGGCGGCTTCCAGCTACTCCCCTCCTAGGCATCCAATAGGATCACCTGTCCTTTCAGCCAATCAGGTGACCGGTGTCAAAACCCTCTTCCTGATTGGCCAGGAGAAGGATCAGTTTTACAACAGTCAATATTCGCTGTTGTAACACACCTGGGTGGGCTCAGAGAGCACTCTCTGCGACCCGAGTCCACCCTATATTGAAGCCTATTAGAGCCTCTGGCTCTAATCAGTGCTTAAAAAAAAAAAAAAACAGCCCCTCCGCATTGGAATCCATGTGCCAGTATCCTGAAAGGGGCCAGATGCATGGTTAGGGGAGTTGGTGATGGGCGGGGGGTGGCGCCCGTGTGCCCTTAATGCACTAGGAGTCTAGGTTATCTCTGTCCATCTCTGCAATATCATCAGCGAAAACGAAAAATATTGGAGAAAACTTGATGCCTCGTGTGATTACTAGAAATACTGGTCTCTCTCGACTCATACATAGGGAAACTATTTCACAAAACACATTGAGGTTGATTTACTAAAACTGGAGAGTGCAAAATTTGGTGCTGGTGTGCATGGTAACCAATCAGCTTCTAACTTCAGCTCGTCCAATTTAGCTTTTACAATAAAACCTGAAAGCTGATTGGTTATTATGCAGAGCTGCACCAGATGTTGCACTCTCCAGTTTTAGTAAATCAACCCCTATATGTTTTTTATTTATTTTTATTTTAACTGTTATAGGTTGTGAAGAAACATGTACACATTACTGCAGTTATATCAAGAAGCATGATTTATGATTAACAGTTTTGCATTAGGGCCGGTTCACACAGCGAGGCGCGGCGAGGCGTCTCCGACTTGCCTCGCCGCGACCTGCGGGGACCTCAGCGGCGACTTGCAGAGGACTTCTGTATAGAAGTCAATGCAAGTCGCCCCCGAAGTAGTACAGGAACCTTTTTTCTGAGTCGGAGCGACTCGAGTCGCTCCTCTCAGAACGGTTCCATTGTACAGAACGGGGGCGACTTGCGGGAGCGAGGCGAGGCGAGCCGTGTCGCCTCGCATCGCCTCGCTGTGTGAACCGGCCCTTACTGTACTTTGCACACTACTCTTTGCCTTAAATTTAGTTAAACCCAAAAGCAAATATTAATTATAGTGCAGCTTATCAATTCTTAGGCTGACCATAGAGGATACAATTTTATATCCTTTAGCCACAGGTTGAAGGAAAGCAAATCCCATGATTCCCTCATCAAAGCAGCCAGAGAATCCCTCCCGCTACACTATTTTATTCTGAAAGCAGGAGGTTGCTTGCTGCAAGCAGTGATCGTCCAAAAAAAAAAACCCAGCAGGCTGGTTGTACTGAAGTTGATCAACAACCTACCTGCCCCATATATGGATCAAAATGCAGCTGGTGCCTGCTGAACCAGCTGAATTTCAATCATTCTATGGCATAGTGATAGGACACAGCTGATCACATTGTAAAGGGCCGCTGTGATTGGATACAGCGGTCACAGAGCACACCTGATGTGTGCCGCAGGAGGCGGGATTCTGGTAGGACATCTATTGACGACGTCCCAGAACTGGACAACTGTGCTGAGGCCATCTTTCAGTTATAGTGTCGATAGCACTATATGGTCAATATTACACTTATTATGATTTTTTTTTCTTAAGACATGTAGGCCAAAATTTATGAAGAAATTACATTTTTTTCACTGGATATATTTTATAACAGAAAGTAGAAAATATAGATTTTTTTTTTTCTATTTTAAATTTTCAGTCTTATATCGTTTATATCACAAGAATTAAAAAACCCAGTGGGGATCAAATACCATCAAAAGAAAGCTCTATTTGTGTGAAAAAAAATTATATAAATTAAATTTGCATACATTTCTAGTGCATATAGATTCCCTTGCGATTATTGCTAGCTGCTGCTATAGTCGCTAGCAATAATCAGTGTCTTCTCCCGGAAGGGACAGCTTCCCCCAGCCCCCCCCCCACCCCCCCCAAGACGACCATTGCCGATTTCCATCGCAGCACTGTCTGTGTTGATGGGGGAATCGTGGAAATTTTTTTCCTGCAACCTTAGGTTGCAGGAAAGAAATTAGCAATGTGTATGGGCGGCCTTAAAAAAAATGCAGTGCTGAATAGCAAAAAATTCCCTGGTCATGAAGGGGGTAAAACGTCCCCAGCTCAAGTGGTTAAAATATTGGCCAATATCTGTTTAAGTATCTATCAGTAGCGGCTGGTGTTAACGACCCGCCTCCCCACTACACCAGTGGAGCAGCACTAGCAAAACTTCCTCTACCCCCCCCCCCCTGTGGCATAGCACAAACCCCCCCACCCCCATCTGCTGGTTAGTCCTTACCCTGGATGGGGACGGTGAGAGAAACGGTCGGGTCTTTATGGACTGATGCGGCCATCTTCCAGCGCGGCCGCCCCTGTCCT
Source organism: Lithobates pipiens (assembly GCF_037356315.1). NCBI lineage: Eukaryota > Metazoa > Chordata > Amphibia > Anura > Ranidae > Lithobates > Lithobates pipiens. The sequence goes on along the minus strand of NW_027507789.1, from coordinate 189,809,252 downwards.
TAAGTGAGGTGGGCTAGGAGGAAAGCTGCCCCGGTGTCCTCTCCTGGAGCAGCTTCCGCAATGTGTCTCCTCTCTGCTCCTCCTGGCGCTAGGTGTCTCAATAGGATCACCTGACATTTTGGCCAATGGGGAAACTGGTTTCATACCTGCTTCCCGATTGGCCGGGAGGAGGATCAGTGTTACAACAGCGAATGTTCATTTGCTGTTGCAACACACCTGGGTGGGATTGGAGCATATTCTCTGCGACCCAAGCCCACCCTATTCTGAAGCCTATTGGAGCCATAGGCTCTAATCAGATGCTTAAAAAAAATGTAATTCATGCACCCGGTGCCTTGGAAAGGGCTGGACGCCTGAATAGGGGGTGGGTATGCATGAATCTATCCATTAACCGTATAGGGGGTGGCATGGAGAGAGGGGGCGGCACCCGGGCGCCCCTAATGGATGGGCCACCACTGGTATCTATGACGTACTTTTTGTGAATGACAAGCTGGAGACATGTCCTCTATAATACTGATTTATTTCAGAAAACTCGTTTCTGGTAGCTTGATGAGACTAGACATTTACAATGTAGGTCAACAAGTTAATGTTTTTATTTTCAATGCTTTCCATTTTCTGCTGTGTGTTAATATTGTCCATCCAGTTTTAATAGGTTTTCAAAAAAGGTAGAAGGAAGGCACTACTAAGAATATAGGACTTGACATATATAAGGAAGATGAATGTTCATATTTGTAATGCTCAAGGTTTGCAAACATTTCTGAACATGGTTAATGACAGTGCCTTCGAGAAATGTATCTAGATCAGGTTGGGTGCTTCTCATGCATGTTATGCAGTAAATCTAGTGCCAAGAATCAAATGACCTCTGTAAAGCAGCTACAGGAAACCGGTCCTGTTCTAATTTATCTTCCCCCAGAAAGGCAGCGGAGAATGACTAGTGTGGGCAGGAGGAGGAGACTGGAGCACTCCAATTATAGGGAGAATGTTAGGGAAGTCACTTAGGAGCACGCAGCTGAGGATACATCTCTCCACGCTGATAAGTGTAATTTGGGGTTGATGTCATTTCGTGAAAGGACAGAGACTATAATGAGGGTGTCATGCTGAGTCTGGCCTCTGCTCGCAGCTTGTTTATGGATCAGTTCTATTTCTGTGGGTGGGACGCATGTCTGTCAATGTGTGCTCGTCATTATGTTGGCTGTTTACCTGTGCCTGAAGGAACACGATAAATCTGCATCTGTGAGAGGCTTCATATTCACAGAGAAACACTGGACCGCCTACATCTTATCTATTTATGTACACGATGGCATCTTATAAAACAAGGGCATCATTCATCCCATTGACCCAGATATCAAATGATAAGCAGAGTTTATAATTTGGCAGGCTTTGTGGGAAACATTATTCCTCGCAGTTAACACAATTTTTGGGAATGGCGCTGCAGCCGAACGTCTTATCTGAATCTGTCATGACACTGGGGTGCACACAGCAATTGTTACACAAAAAGCTAGATAGAATTTGTCATTGCTGTCACTAAACTACTAAAAGCTGGCAGCTTTTTACAAACCAGCATGGCAGGAGAACAGTATTAGCCCTTGTACACACGGTCAGACATTTTGACAACCAAATCCGTTGGATTTTGTCTGACGGATTTTGTCCGAAACTGTTGCATACACATGGTCGGACAAAGTTGTCGGAAAATCCGATTGTACATAACGTGATGACGTTATTTCGTTAGGACGGGACTACGTTCAGGCTAGTAGCCAATAGCTTTGGTCTAGGAATTTGATCTGAGCATGCGTGGCACTTTGTCCGTCGGAGTAGGCTACACATAATCGGAGTATGTCCGATCGGAGCATTTTGTCAGAAATTTTTTACGGACAAGTTGGAAAACTTGGTCCGTCGGATACTCCGATGGAGACCACACACAGTCGGATTATCTGACAAAACGGTCCGATTGGACACATTCCGTCGGAATCTCCGACCGTGTGTACAAGGGCTTACATCAGGGGCACACACACATATAAGTGAGTACACCCCTCACATTTTTGTAAATATTTTATTATAACTTTTCATGTGACAACACTGAAGAAATGACACTTTGCTACAATGTAAAGTAGTGAGTGTACAGCTTGTATAACAGTGTCAATTTGCTGTCCCCTCAAAATAACTCAACACACAGCCATTAATGTCTAAACCGCTGGCAACAAAAGTGATTACACCCCTAAGTGAAAATGTCCTAATTGGGCCCAAAGTTTCAATATTTTGAGTGGCCACCATTATTTTCCAGCACTGCCCTAACCCCCTTGGGCATGGAGTTCACCAGAGCTTCACAGGTTTCCACTGGAGTCCTCTTCCACTCCTCCATGACGACATCACAGAGCTGGTGGATGTTAAGCCTCATACACACTATCAGATTGTCTGCTGATTTTTTCCATCAGATTTACCAAAACCATATAATATGAGGTCAAACCTTAGGGGTTTCAATGTGTATGCAATCAGGCAGGCCCTTGTACTACATGGTTTTGGTAAACCTGAAGGAAAAAATCAGCAGACAATCTGATAGTGTGTATGGGGCTATAGAGACCTTGCGCTCCTCCACCTTCTGTTTGAGGATGCCCCCAGATGCTCAGTAGGGTTTATGTCTGGAGACATACTTGACCTTCACCTTTACCCTCAGCTTCTTTAGCAAGGCATTGGTCGTCTTGGAGGTGTGTTTGAGTTGGCCCACCCTTTTCAGCTATAACAGCATCAACTCTTCTGGGAAGGCTGTCCACAAGGTTTAGGAGTGCGTCTTCTAAAAGTGCATTTGTGAGGTCAGGCACTGATGTGAACGAGAAGGTCTGGTTCGCAGTCTCTGATCTAATTAATCCCAAAGGTGTTCTATCGGGTTGATTCAAGTTCCTCCACCCTAAACTCACTCATCCATGTCTTTATGGACCTTGCTTTGTTCACTGGTCCAAATAATTTGGTAAAGGGGGGATTATGGTGTGGGGGGACTCTTAAGGTGTCAGCATACTAAAACATTTTGGACAATTTCACACATCCAACTTTGTGGGAACTATTTGCGGATGGTCCCTTCCTGTTCTAACATAACTGCACACCAGTGCACAATGTCCATAAAGACATGAATGAGCGAGTTTGGGGTGGAGGAACTTGACTGGCCTGCACAGAGTCGTAACCTCAACCCGATAGAACACCTTTGGGATAATTTAGAGCGGAGACTGTGAGCCAGGCCTTCTCCTCCAAAATCAGTGCCTGACCTCACAAATGTGCTTCTGGAAGAATGGAAGAAACATTCCCATAGACACACTCCTAAACCTTATGGACAGCATTCCCAGAAGAGTTGAAGCTGTTATAGCTGCAAAGGGTGGGCCAACTCAATATTTAACCCTACGGACTAAGACTGGGATGCCATTAAAGTTCATGTGTGTGTAAAGGCAGGTTTCCCAATACTTTTGGTAATACAGTGTACAGGAGAGAAAATAATTATTTGAGCCCCTGCAGATTTTGTAAGTCTGCCCACTAACAAAGAAATTAAAGGTCCATAATTATGTAATATTCTATTATTATCATAGGTGTATTTTAAATGATAGAGACAGAATATTAACCAAAAATCTAGAAAAGAAACACAGTATACAAATGTTATAAATTGAGTTGCAGTTCAGTGAATAAAATAAGTATTTAATCCCCAAGCAAAACATGACTTAGTACTTGGTGGAGAAACCCTTGTTGGCAAGCACAGAGGTAAGACATTTCTTGTAGTATAGTGTCCAGGTTTGCACACATCTCAGGAGGGATTTTGGTCCTCTCTTCCTTACAGATCTTCTCTAAATCCTTACGGTTTCTTGGCTTTCACTTGGCAACTTAAAGTTTCAGCTCCCTCCATAAATTTTCTATAGGATTAAGGTCTGGAGACTGGCTACCTTAATGTGCTTCTTCTTGAGCCACTCCTTTGTTGCCATGGTGATATGTTTTGGGTTATTGTCATGCTGAAAGACCCATCCATGACCCATCTTCAGTATTCTGGCTGAGGAAAGAAGGTTGGTGTTCTTAGGGTCATAGTCAGCATTTTTCTTCCTCCAAACAGACTCAAGAAGGCACATGTACAGTCATGCCAATGAACATATAAATGATTCAGAGAAGGATTGGAAGAAAGTTCTGTGGTCAGATGAGACCAAAATTGAGTTCTTTGACATTAACTCGACTAGCCATGTTTGGAGGAAGAAAAATGCTGACTAGGGCCCCAAGAACACCATCCCCACAGTTAAGCACGGAGGTGGAAACATTATGCTTTGGGGCTGTTTCTCTGCTAAAGTTACAGGCTGACTTTGCCGCTTTGATTGGCCAATGGGCGGGGCCATGTATTGTAAAATCTTGGATGCAGACCTTCTTCCCTCAGCCAGAACACTGAAGATGGGTTGTGGATGGGTCTTTCAGCATGACAATGACCCAAAACATACTGCCAAGGCAACATAGGATTGGCTCAAGAAGAAGCACATTAAGGTCATGAAATGGCCTAGTCAGTCTCCAGACCTTAATCCTATAGAAAATGTATGGAGGGAGCTGAAACTTCGAGTTGCCAAGAGACAGCCAAGAAACCTTAAGGATTTAGAGAAGATCTGTAAAGAGTAATGGACCAAAATCCCTCTTGAGATTGTGCAGACCTAATTTATAACATTTGTGTTGTGTTTTTTCTTGATTTTTGGTTGACGCTCTGTCTCTATCATTTAAAATACACCTATGATAGAAATTATAGACCGTTCATTTCTTTGTAAGTGGGCAAACTTACAAAATCTGCAAGGGATCAAATAATTATTTTCCCCACTGTATATACAACCCCATGGATCCATGAGTTAAGAATCCTCTATTGCTGTTTATGACCCTTAGAAACTTTTGCATGATTACCCTCTGCTTTTGGAACCCCAATTCACTAATAGTCTTCTTCATACTTAAAGTGGGGTGCCCCTTAAAAATAAATTAAAAGTCAGCAGCTACAAATACTGCAGCTGCTGACTTTTAATAATCGGACACTTATCTGTTCCAGGGTCCAGCAATGTGGGGGAATGAAGCTCCGCTCGTCCCCCCCTCCGCTCGGCGGTGCCGGCATTCCTACTGTGGGCATCTGGCTATGGCCACTGCGCATGCACGAGCCATGATACGCCGTGCAGTAATCTGGGACCTGTCACGTGTCCCAGATGACTGACTGCACCAAGGGGAAGTGGCGTGGGTGCCCGGGCACTGAAGGAGGCAGACTACGAGGGACCCCCTAGCAACAGGCATTTGGAGGTGAGTTAAAAAAAAATGCCAATTTTATTTTTTTTGGGTGGAAACACCACTTTAAGTTCTCTGACCCTGATGTCTTTGGCAAACTTTTTGATATATACTGTATGTGTTATAGTCTGATTCTTCTGTGTGGTGTTATAGGTAACCTTTTGCCCAGCCTTACTAGGTTTCCATACCCACTCATTTTGTTTGGGTAGGTATGTTCTTCTCCTAGAGATGTTTCTCACCATCTTTCCTCCTTTGCAACTATTCATTTATCAGAGTCCTCAGGTTTCCTCCATCTGGTTGTGGAGTATTGATTTACATTATGTACTGTAGGTGTATGACTGTATTCTGATCTATTGTCTTCGTCTTATGTGGGGTGCTTTTCCTCCCTTTTACACTTGCTTGACCAGTCCATCACCTTTACCCTTAGCTTCTTTAGAAAGGCATTGGTCATTTTGTGGTTGTGTTTGGGGTCGTTATGTTGGAATACTGGCCTGTACTGGCTTCAGTATGTCACAGTACATGTTGACATTCATGGTTCCCTCAATGAACTGTAGCTCTCCAGTGCCGGCAGCACTCATGCAGCCCCAGACCACGACACTCCCACCACCATGCTTGACTCTATGCAAGACACACTTCTCTTTGTACTCCTCACCTGGTTGCCGCCGCACACGCTTGACACCATCTGAGCCAAATAAGTTTATCTTGGTCTCATCAGAGACAGGACATGGTTCCAGTAATCCATGTCCTTAGTCTGCTTGTCTTCAGCAAACATTTTGTGGGCTTTCTTGTGCATCGTCTTTAGAAGAGGCTTCCTTCTGGGACGACAGCCACGCAGACCAATTTGATGCAGTGTGCGGCATATGGTCTGAGCACTGACAGGCTGATCCCCCACCCCTTCAACCTCTGCAGCAATGCTGGCAGCACTCATATGTCTAATTTCCAAAGACAACCTCTGGATATGATGCTGAGCATCTGCACTCAACTTCTTTGGTAGACCATAGCGAGGCCTGTTCTGAATGGAACCTGTCCTGTTAAACCGCTGTATGGTCTTGGCCACCTTGCTGCAGCTCAGTTTCAGGGTCTTGCCAATCTTCTTATAGCCTAGGCCATCTTTATGTAGAGCAACAATTCTTTTTTTTTCAGATCCTATGAGAGTTCTTTGCTATGAGGTGCCATGTTGAACTTCCAGTGACCAGTATGTGAGAATGAGAGCGATAACACCAAATTTACCACACCTGCTCCCCATTCACACCTGATACCTTGCAACACTAACGAGTCACATGACACCAGGGAGAGAAAATGGCAAATTGGGGCCCAACTTGGCCATTTTTACTTAGGGGTGTACCGACTCCTGTTGCCAGCGGTTTAGACATTAATGGCTGTGTGTTGAGTTATTTTGAGGGGAAAGCAAATTTACACTGTTATACAAGCTGTACACTCACTACTATACATTGTAGCAAAGTGTAATTTCTTCAGTGTTGTCACATGAAAAGATAGAATAAAATATTTACAAAAATGTTAGGGGTGTACTCACTTTTGTGAGATACTGTGTGTGTATATATATATATATAGATATATATATATATATATATAATCATTTTTAAATAATTGGGGTATCATTCAAGGTGCGGTAACCTTACTGCAATGCTTATGACATTATTTGATGGAAACAATCCAACAAGGTAATTTCTGCACCAACAAATCCTGTCCTGTCTCTGTCATAAAGTAATATGAATAAGTGCACATCAGATTACCAGCCTAACCGGAGGAAAGCCACTGTTAAAGTAAATGAGGAAATAAATACAAATCTACGCAATTACAAATTAGGAATTATGGAGCACTTTCCAAAAACATGGCAGTAGAGAAGCCTTTCCATACTGCAGCTGAAGTCTTCTGCTGGCACAGACCATAATGATCTGATTTATCTAGCAAAGTAAGTGATTCGGATATTGCTGGTGAGAGGGCACTGCAGGAATTAAGAGACGAGCAGTACAAGGTGTATGATAATAAGTGAAATTCTATGCCATTAGCTGCAGACATCTTCAAATCTCTTGTAAAAGGTCCGCAATTGCTTGGAAAAAACACTGCAACATTAACTGTCCTTGACCAAGGAATGGCCATAGATACAGATGAGTGAATCAATACGCTATCAACTGATTTGCTTGTGGATAGGACAATCTTAACTGTATGCAGACAAATATTCTCCTGCCGCTGTCCTAGAATATGTGCATTCTATTTGCATGAACCAGAGCATACCAATGTATTGTATTCTCTGATCTTTTAAAAAACATCTTTAACATTGATTTGGCTGTAACCTAAATACATTTCTGTATTTCAGCAGAGGGATAAAGGAGGTGCAAATGGCTGTACTATAGACCCCAACGAAATGATACTCAGCAATTGATCTAATAGGATTGCTATAAGGCTGTTTTCCGCTCATATTCTAGTCATGTCAATCATTATGTCCAATATTTTCTATTTTGTTCCGCACCTGTTCCCGCAACCACCCACAGAGAAAAAGGTGCTGCCACTCGGGGGATGCATAGGGATACTAATCCTAATGGCACCTCCACGCACTGGAAACCGCACCGTGGTTTCCCACACTGGGAACTGCTCTATACGTTGCGGTTTCCCTGTGGTCGCATTTTCATAAAAGGTGCAGGGACCATTTCCCTGCATTTTCAGTGGATACATCAGCCCATTCAAATGCACGAACGGACACAGGGGTGAGGAAATTGCATATATGTGAGCCAAGCCGAAAGGTCTCTGGGATGGCTAGCATTATTTCTTTTAAGAATTTGATTGTTTGCTATAGGAAATCCGCACTTTCAGAATTCTTTCATTTATGAAATTAAACTGTGATACTATAAAATGTTTCAATATACAGAAGATATAATAACAATAGAAGAACCCCTGGTGGTGGACTTTAAAGGCACGTACAACCAAAAATAATAGAACAATTAACTTTCTTTATTGAATTAATATAAAATAAGAAGAGTTTATACAAATCTTGACAAATTGTACAGTACAAAAAAGCAGATCACCTATACAAGATCGACTATAAAGATGATCACCCTACGCCTTTCTGAGCTAATATAGTTTACTTCTTCAGGGGTGGAGATACAGCATAAGATATAATTCTAGTGAAGGACAAATGACAGGGTATTAGAACAGGCACACGGTGGAGCAAAAATACTTATAAAATTATTAACTCTGATTCATACTTACATAGCCAGATACAGTGTTATGTGAGTATAACACAATTTTCAATTAAAAACAGCAGACATGGTTGGTTGTCTGCTGCTTTTAATTGAAAAGGTGCTCCGAAACGCGTAGGGTGGTGATCATCTTTTTAGTCGCTCTTGTACAACAACTCTACACAGCATTGCCGACCTACACCCCCTTTTTCAATATACAGAAGAAAACATAATTCTTAAGTCTAATGATAGTGTGTAGGTGTATATATATATCTACACACTATTTTATATCCATCTATCTATCTCTATATATCTATATATAGATATCTATATATCTATCTCTCTCTCTCCATTATATATATATATATATATATATATATATATATATATATATATATATATCCACTGAATCGTGTACTTGCATAGTTGTACAAATATCATAATAAAATATTTTATATTAAGTTTATACTCCAGAAAATTAAAGCAGACCTGTAGTGTTTTTAGTCGAATGGTTAAGTTTGAGATAGACTTTTTAGGTGTGCTTGAGCCTTTCACCCAGAAGATAAAATAATAATATCCTTTTCTATTGTAATATATATTAATAAATAACATGGACAAAATGTACCATATAACCAACCTCAATCACTAACTGCTTCATCAGAATGCTCTGACAGCCTTTATAACTTAATATGTCAAAGTATGTTATGTTCCAGGTTCTCCACGCTCCAAAGCCATTCATGAATAAGCTGGTTAGAACATAATAGTACAGCTTGACCCTAGAAGCTGTTAAAGCCAGTACATTCTATCATTCTATGATGAGAGCTCCCCCTACCAATTAACCTTTCTTTAATGGAGGTCTGATATGGAGTTTAAACTGAAAGTTTCTAGACAATAAAGTTCCAAGAAGCTCTTACTCAAGCTACATATACTGTACACATTGTAGAATCTTTAAATTGGAAGTAAACGCCCCTATCGTTTTCATCCACGGAAGCTGCCATCTTTGCCTCTGTTTAATCTTCAGCTGCCATGGTCCTGCACATGTGATCCATTATGACACCAGCCATTGGGTGGTTTTACAGTATGGTTGAGAGCACAGCCAATGTGCACTTAGCATTCCCGGCATGCCATTTTTTGAAACTGTTTAAATTGATGGGTTTACTTCCACTTTAAGACAAGTAAAGCAGGCAAGATTTAGGCCCCCTACTCACTGTCGTTTTGGATCAGATATGCCTGTTAGTTTTTGAGGTGGATCTGAACAAAACTAGTCTAAAACTAGGCAGATGTAAAGAGACGTGCGTTACGTTTTTTTTTTTTTTCTAATCTAACTGTGGCAGATTAGAGGTAAAACTATGGAAACTCGTCTTTCCATCCGCCTGCCTATAGACCTAACATGGGTTTGTTAAGTTCTGCATCTTGTAATGGAGGAGAAAAATGAACAGACATGGAGGTCACAAAAGTGACATCTATGCTGCTCTGCTCCGATTTATTGGGGGATCTGTAGACTGATCGCTTGTTGATCAGAATAGACGTAGCTGTAATGAAAGGATCGTTATCTTCAGGGACATCTCGTTATTTCATTATGGAATAGGTGAAAATTGGCAACCTAAGGTTTAATACCATATTTATTATTTACATTTTTGTCAGATGAGTTAGAAATGTGAAAATTCACCTGCGGTAATTGGTGTCACTTCAGCAGTGTCTGTACACGCTTTATCAAGTGACAGCTGAAAACCAAAAATGCACGCTCTATGCACATAACTAAGATCACAAAGGACAATGCAGTAGGCATTCTCTTACTAGGAGGCTTATTACATTTTTAGATTCTGTAAAATAGTTTTGGATATCATAAGCCAGACCAAGGGAGGGGTGACAAATTAACCAGAAATGATCTGATTGGCAAGCACTGCACAAGCAAACTTATGATACTTAGCCCTTGTACACACGGTTTGAGATTCCGACAACCAAATCCGCCTGAGTAATTCTGACGGATTAATTCGGGAAGAGGTCCGGAAGTGACGTTGCATACACACGGTCGGACTAATCCGATTGTACATAATATGATGACGTAATTTCGTTACGACGGGACTGCGTTCAGGCTAGTAGCCAATAGCTTTGGTCTAGGAATTTGATCTGAGCATGCGTGGCACTTTGTCCGTCGGAGTAGGCTACACCTGATCGGAGTATGTCCGATAGGAGCATTTTGTCAGAAAATGTTACCGGCAAGTTGGAAAACTTGGTCCGTCGGATATTCCGACGGAAACAGTCCGATGCAGACCACACACAGTCGGAATATCCGACAAAATGGTCCGATAGGACACATTCTGTCGGAATCTCCGACCGTGTGTACAGGGGCTTAGACAAAAACATGACACAAGGAGAATATTGCCCTGCCCCATACAAAGGTTCTTTTTCGAAGGCGGAAAAACTCTAGGTACAATTTATAGGTTAAATATAAGAAACTGTAGATGCCGGGAGATTAATAGTTAGAATTGAAAGGAAGATGGATAGAAGAGCTAGATCCTGAGGGGGTGTTTAAAGATGGAGACTATTCTGATGGGACTAGAAAGATGATTCCAAAGAATAAAGTTGGCTGCAGGAAATCTTGGAGTTGTAAGAGGGTCGAGGTCACAAGTGAAGATGTTAGCAGGTTGGCAGAGGAGGAGAGGGATCGATTTGGAAAGCATTTGTGTCTGAGGTCAGACATGCAAGTGGGGAATAAGTTGTAAAGAGTCTTGAAGGCAAATCCATAGTTATATGAATTTTATTCTCAGGTTGAATTTAAGCCACTGAAGATATTTGAAAAGACCATCAGACAGAGTGGTTTATGGATAGATAAAGTTTGCAGCAGCATTTGTGATGGATTATAAAAAGATCCTCAAATTAGTAAACATAAGGCACAAGTATATATTCCAAGATGAGCAATTACCATAGATGTCCCCCACCCCCCGAAGGTTGGTGTCTCGTTAGGTTGGGTTTTTTTGGGCGAAGAGATGATGATTTTTTAATTTTTTTTTAAGTGAAAGGTAACCGCGTCAGTTAAGTAGAATGTACCATTTACAGATACAAAGATGAATGCGTAACTAACGCCTGCCAGTACTAGACAAAGAATTTTTTTTCCTGGTTACCATAAAATGCATTAGACTTGTACACAAGTCCAAATGAAGCAGTTGGGAGAGACAATGGTCCCTACATCTCAAAGGATCTGACAGATCAGAGGTTCTTTCTTTTATTTATAAACTGAAAATATTTCAGCATACAAACGCTTAACCAAAACTTTAATTTAGTCCATTCAGATACAGCATGTTGTAAATGGGAACCAGCACTTAGCACAGGCATCTGTAATACATGTTCAGCTTTTAAAAGGGTATTTGAAAAGGATTCCGGTTGGGCCATGAACTGTGTGTTACATACTTTACTGCATTTTCAATACAGCTCCATTAACATCAGGTGTATTTTCTTCTGCTATTCTAAATCATTTCCACAGCCTGGGCTCAAACCTGTCATCGGGCCTTCTCACTGTTTATTCTTTGTGGAACTCCTGTCAGAATAACAGCCTGTGATGGAACACTAATTATTCTGCAGTAGCTATAATAGATCCACTCTCAGACTAGAGCAAATTTTGTTTCCAGCACACTTCTTTGCAGTTAAACGATTATTCTGCTCACTAAAACAGTTTATACTTTTACCAAAAAAATATATCAAATGCTGGTGGCTAGATGGTAGTAATAAAACTGAAAATAAAAAACACAACTTTGATATGCTGTATAAATTATATCGTCTTTTCTGAAGCCACAAATCCTCCCAATAAGACAGTTTGAGTGCCATCACATTTCTGCGACGGTTCATCTGCTGACCCCAATAAGAAACGTGACCTTTCTTACAAACAACCCCACAGTACATGTTATAGGTAGTTTTCATGCTTGCATACTAATGCCGCGTACACACAACTGGACTTTCCGGCAGACTAGGTCAGACGGAATCAGTCAGTCGGACAATCTGATCGCGTGTGTGCTAATCCGATAAAAAATCAGGCGGACCTAGAAATAGAGCATGTTTCAAATCTGTCCGACGGACTCGATTCCTATCGGTAAACCCGTTTTTCTCTATGCTGGTCCAACGGACCAAATACGACACAAGGGAAGCTATTGGCTACTGGCTATTGAACTTCCTTTTTTAGTCCCGTCTTACATCATCACGCTCAAAACTAACGGACTTTCGAAAGTCCGTCAGGAAGACCGTCGGACCTAGTCTGCCGGAAAGTCCGGTTGTGTGTACACAGCACAAGGGAAGCTATTGGCTACTGGCTATTGAACTTCCTTTTTTAGTCCCGTCTTACATCATCACACTCAAAATGAATGGACTTTCGAAAGTCCGTCGGGAAGACCGTCGGACCTAGTCTGCCGGAAAGTCCGGTTGTGTGTACAAGGTATAAGGGTTTACCAGAATTTACAATGACCGCAAGTCCAATTTTATAATTAAAGCGGGAGTCCGCCGGGACTCCGCGTTTTTTTTTTTTTTTTAAAGTCAGCAGCTACAAATACTGCAGCTGCTGACTTTTAAAATAGTGACATTTACCTGTCCAGCGCGCCCGCGATGTCGGCACCCGAAGCCGTTCTCTAGATCGACACTCGAGTGCTGCCGCCGCCATCTTGGGTATGGGAATCAGGAAATGGAGCCTTTCGGCTTCATTTCCCGGTTCCCTACTGCGCATGCGCGAGCCGCGCTGCGCAATGAGGACGGTCCCCGCTGCCTCTGGGATCTGTGTGTTTCCCAGCAGGCAGCGGGGCACTTGCGGAAGGGGGAGGGTACTTGCGGAAAGGGGGCGTAATGTACGCCCCCTTTCCGCAGAGAGCTAGCCCGGAAGTGGGTGCAGTTACCTGGATTATCCAGGTAACTGCACCCCCCTCCCCCCTGAAAGGTGCCAATTGTGGCGCCGGAGGGGGGGAGGAATCCGATGAGCGGAAGGTCCATTTTAGGGTGGACCTCCGCTTTAACTTGAAGGGCCCAATCACAGCAACACACATTGTAACGTACATGCATCAATGTGAATGGCCTTATAGTTTCAGTTTAAAAAACACACTAAACTGCAGCATGCAAACTCGCTTCTTCTACTTTAAAGCAGAATTAAAACCTCCTTTCCTTTTTAGCCAAGGAAGCTTCAATCTTAGCCTCTGTTTGATTTGCAACTGCCATGATGCTGCACATCAGGTTTGACATCAACCATTTGATGGTTTGACAGTAAGGATGAGCTCAGGCGTGTTCGCAACTCCACATGCCCGCGCCCACCAGGAAGCCGACACTCCGCAGCGCTAATCACAGGTAGGGAGACATTTTCGATCTGTGCAGCCGCAGATCGGGAAATGTCTTACTACCTTGTGATTAGCGCTGCAGGGTATCAGCTTCCTGGCGGGCGTGGGCATGTGAAGTTGTGAACACACCTGAGCTCATCCTTATTGGACAGTTTGGTTGAGAGGAAATTGGACAGAAAGCATTCCCTGCATTCCAGGAATGTAACTGCTTTTTTTTTGTTTTTTTTAACTGTTAAATTGATGGGCTTAGTTCCAATTTAAATGTGTATCCATTTAGTAAAATGTAATTATTCCTTGATATTACTGCAGGCAAACACCGTGTGAATAAGCCCTCAATCTTGGCACACAAGCAATTACAACAAAAACACTGCAGTTTTTAGTCAAGGGTGGCTAAAGAAGCAGAGCAGAAGATGGGTGCATCCAAAAAAGAATGTAACCTTGGCTGAATTTCACCATGACAGTCTATACTACTGAATGTTAACTTTGTAGGCTTTAAAAATGATGTTTATCTAGTTCAGTTTAGGGCAATAGCTGGTTAGAATGCAAAATTTAATATGTCCTGACGGTGATATCTACCATGTGGTTTCTGACTAATTCTCTGTTTTCTTATTTTTTCATTGTGTCCCTTTTCCCTGGCATCATCTCATCTACTACCTTTACTTCCCATACTCTTCGATCACTGCCTCTCCCTCCTCTTAGCTTGCATATCTCCCCTCACCTTGGGGCAACTGCCGCTTCTCCGATCTGGGCTCGGACTTTTTCCCAGTATACAGTATCTCAGCTTGTAGGATCGACTGTGAAACCAGATATATTGTAGAGAACTGCAACTGCAAAATGGTGCACATGCCAGGTGAGGCATTTCTAGACGTCCGCACCTTATTCCAGTACAGAGACATTGGGGGTCATTTACGAAAGGCAAATCCACTTTGCACTGCAAGTGCACTTGGAAGTGCAGTCGTTGTAAATCTGAGGGGTAGATCTGAAATGAGGGGAAGCTCTGCTGATTTTATCATCCAATCATGTGCAAGATAAAACGCTGTTTTTTATTTTCGTTGCATGTCCCCTTCAGATCTACAGTGACTGCACTTCCAAGTGCACTTGTAGTGCAAAGCGGATTTGCCTTTCCTAAATAACCCCCAACGTCTGCCTTTCGGCTTTTAAAGGAAGAGCACTATTACCTGTTTATGGCATTATTTTGTGTTTTGTTACTTTTCTCGGAAGAGAACCTTTAATTTATATTGATTGATTGGTCGTGCAAGTTGAAAAATCATTTTCTCCAACATTAGATGCCATAATTAAAGAAATTGACGTACATTATTCAAAGACATCTACAAGAAACAGATCTCTCTATAGCTGTTGTCAGCCACATACAAGTGCCGACTCAGACAGCAAAAATTTGACTTATTGCATTGATTGCTCTTTACTCTGACTGCGAAGAAGCCGTGACTCTAAAAAAAAAAAAAAAAAAAAAATCTAATTTTGCCATTCGATTCTGCTATCTGGAAATATAGGTTGTTCTTCCTTTTGAACTGTTCTCATTACTGATATATATTGTATTTGGTTTGCAAGCCTTGTAAGCTCCCTGCTGCACAAAACATAAGCATTAACCCTTCCCTAGCTGACCCTGTGCTATATACAATGTCAACGCCTGGCTTATGTTCAGCCCTACAAAAGCTGAAGAATCTTTAATTGATAAAAAAAAATAAGAAAATGGATGTACCGGTAAACAGATGCAGAGACATTGTATTAATACAATTTCAATGTTGCATTATGCAATGGATGCATGCCTGATTTCATCAATAGGAAATGTAATGCATCCATAAAGATTTTTCTATTAAAAGTCTTAAAATTCTCCACCTATAGTAACCCTGGAACTTTATAGTTTACTAATAAACTTATCCAGGATTTGTATTGTTCCAAATATTCTCACTAAATAACTTGGGGTAGAAGTGGACTATCTTTTATATTTGTAGGATTTAACAAGAGGGAGTTCTAATTGGCAAGGCAATAAATCAAGCAATGTATACAGTGATATATTGTTATATTCAAATTGTGTAAAATATGCTCAGAGATGAACAGTAGTGCACAATAGTATTCATGCAGGTAAGTATACAGTAGCCATCCCCATATATCTACCCTTAACCGTCCACCGGTGCAGTAAAAATATTCTTATAATGCCGAACAGAACGTTCTGTACATTCAACTGTGAGATAGGGAGAGCAATTAAAATGTTTCTCAAATTCCAATCTGCATCATCAGGAAATAATAGAGAACATGCCAAATGATGCAGTAAAATTAGAAAAGATAGTTGACAATTTGAATATATTCATATTTCAACAAGCAATACTAATAAGACATACAGTACCTTGAAAAAGTATTCATACCCCGTGAAATTTTGTCATGTTACAACCAAAAACATAAATGTATTTTATTGGGTTTTTTGCAACACAAAGTAGCACATACCTGTGAAGTGGAAGGAAAATGATAAATAGTTTAAATTATTTTTTACAAATAAATATGTGAAAAGTGTGGCGTACATTTGTATTCCCATTCACACACATCTTCCCATTCACACTGACCAGCTTCCCTGTCCCTGCTGAAGAAAAGCATCCTCACAACATGATGCTGCCACCACCATGTTTCACAGTAGGGATGGTGTGTTCAGGGTGATGTGCAGTGTTAGTTTTCCACCACACATAGTGTTTTGCTTTTAGACCAAAAAGTAAAATTTTTGTCTCATATGACCAGAGCACCTTCTTCCACATGTTTGCTGTGTCCCCCACATGGCTTCTCGCAAACTGCAAACAGGACTTCTAATGGCTTTGTTTCAACAATGGCTTTCTTCTTGCCAATCTCCATAAAGGGCAGATTTGTGGAGTGCACAACTAATGGTTGTCCTGTAGACAGATTCTCCCACCTAAGCTGTGGATCTCTTCAGCTCCTCCAGAGTTACCATGGGCCTCTTGGCTGCTTCTCTAAATAATGCTCTCCTTCCCTGGTCTGTCAGTTTAGGTGGACGGCCATGTCTTGGTGGATTTGCAATTGTACCATACTCCATTTTCGAATGATGGATTAAACAGTGCTCCGTGAGATATTCAAACCTTGGGTTATTTTTTTATAACCTAACCCTGCTTTAAATCTCTCCACAACTTTATCCCTGACCTGTCTGGTGTGTTCCTTTGCCTTCATGATGCTGTTGGTTCACTAAGGTTCTGTAACAAATCTCTGAGGGTTTCACAGAACAGCTGTTTTTATACTGAGATTAAATTACATACAGAATCTATTTACTAATTAGGTGACTTCTGAAGGCAATTGGTTCCACTAGGTTTTAGTTAGGGGTATCAGAGTAAGGGGAGGGGCTGAATACAAATGCACGCCACACTTTTCAGATATTTATTTGTAAAAAATTGTGAAAATCTTTTAGCATTTTCCTTCCATTTCACAATTATGTGCCACTTTGTGTTAGCCTATCATATAGCTGCACAATTAACCACTTTCAGACCGGACCATTTTGCTGGTAAATGACCAGAGGTCTTTTTACACTTTGGCACTGCGCTGCTTTAACTGGTAATTGCGCGGTCATGCAATGTTGTACCCAAACAAAATTTGCGTCCTTTTCTTCCCACAAATAGAGCTTTCTTTTGATGGTATTTGATTGCCTCTGCGATTTTTATTTTTTGCGATATAAACGTAAAAAGACCGCAAATTTTGAAAAAAAATGATATTTTCTACTTTTTGTTATTAGAAAAATCCAATAAACTCAATTTTAGTCATACATTTAGGCCAAAATGTATTCAGCCACATGTCTTTGGTAAAAAAGTCAATAATTGTATATTTATTGGTTTGCGCAAAAGTTGTCACATCTACAAACTAAGGTACGTTTTCTGGAATTTACGCAGCTTTTAGTTTACGACTGCCTATCTCATTTCTTGAGGTGCTAAAATGGCAGGGCAGTACAAAACCCCCCCAAATGACCCCATTTTGGAAAGTAGACCCCCTAAGGAAATTGATAAGAGGCATGTTGAGCCCATTGAATATTTTATTTTTTTGCCTCAAGCGATTGAATAATGACAAAAAAAAAATTTTTTTTTTTTTTTACACAAAAAAGTTTTGAAGGCCATAAAATGCCAAGATGGCACAAAACCCCCACAAATGACCCCATTTTAGAAAGTAGACACCCCAAGCTATTTGCTGAGAGGCATGTTGAGTTCATGGAATATTTTATATTTTGCCACAAGTTGCGGGAAAATTACAAACTTTTTTTTTTTTTTTTTTTTTCACAAAGTTGTCACTAAATGATATATTGCTCACACATGCCATGGGCATATGTGAAATGACACCCCAAAATAAATTCTGCTGCTTCTCCTGAGTACGGGGATACCACATATGTGGGACTTTTTGGGAGCCTAGGCGCGTACGGGGCCCCGAAAACCAAGCACCGCCTTCAGGCTTTCTAAGGGCGTTACAGTTTTGAAGGCCATAAAATGCCAAGATGGCACAAACCCCCCCCAAATGACCCCATTTTGGAAAGTAGACACCCCTAAATTTAGGGGTACACTAGTGAGACTAGGTAATAAATGGCGGGTGCCCTGAAACTATAAAAAAAATAACTAACCAACCAGCGTCACCTGTAACAGTTATATGGTGATCACTGGTGAAAGGGTTAACTAGGGGGCAATCAGGGGGCTTTATGCGGTAGTATATGGGGGTCCCTGGCGCTATAAAAAGCTGCGGCGAACCTAAATACCTACCTGCCTAACTAGCGTCACCTGTGACACTAATACAGCGATCAGAAAAACGATCGCTTATTAGGCTGGGTTCACACTGGAGCGATGCGGGAACGCCACGAATGCGCGGCGGGTTCCCGCATCGCATGCCTCCCGGCGGCAGTTCACACTGCCCTATGCGAACTGCTGGGAGTGTCAGTGAAATGTTACTGACACCCCCAGATCAGTTCGCATATCGCAGTGCGATCTGCAAACTCGGATCGCATGGTGTGAACACCCATGCGATCCGATTCTGCTGCGGACCAAAAAAAGGGTCCCGTGCGAATTTGCGGCGGGTGCGGCGGGTGTGGCGGGTGCGGCGAATGGCTGAACTCGAATCGCACAGAGATCGGATGTGATTTGCACTGCAGTGCGGTGCGAATCACATCCGTTCTCAAACCGCTGCAATCTGAACCCAGCCTTAGTGACACTGGCGACGGGGGGTGATCACGGGGTTAAACCTTTATTGGGGGGGTTAGGGGGGTACCTTAGAACTAAAGGGGGCTAACCCTAACTGCCCTAACAGTTATTAGTCACAAATGACACCCGCCGGGTGATCAGGGGGTTAAACCTTTATTAGGTAATAAATGGCGGGTGCCCTGAAACTATAAAAAAATAACTAACCAACCAGCGTCACCTGTAACAGTTATATGGTGATCACTGGTGAAAGGGTTAACTAGGGGGCAATCAGGGGGCTTTATGCGGTAGTATATGGGGGTCCCTGGCGCTATAAAAAGCTGCGGCGAACCTAAATACCTACCTGCCTAACTAGCGTCACCTGTGACACTAATACGGCGATCAGAAAAATGATCGCTTATTAGGCTGGGTTCACACTGGAGCGATGCGGAAACGCCGCGAATCCGCGGTGGGTTCCCGCATCGCATGCCTCCCGGCGGCAGTTCACACTGCCCTATGCGAACTGCTGGGAGTGTCAGTGAAATGTTACTGACACCCCCAGATCAGTTCGCATATCGCAGTGCGATCTGCAAACTCGGATCGCATGGTGTGAACACCCATGCGATCCGATTCTGCTGCGGGCCAAAAAAAGGGTCCCGTGCGAATTTGCGGCGGGTGCGGCGGGTGTGGCGGGTGCGGTGAATGGCTGAACTCGAATCGCACAGAGATCGGATGTGATTTGCACTGCAGTGCGGTGCGAATCACATTCGTTCTCATAAACCGCTGCAATGTGAACCCAGCCTTAGTGACACTGGCGACGGGGGGTGATCACGGGGTTAAACCTTTATTGGGGGGGTTAGGGGGGTACATCAGAACTAAAGGGGGCTAACCCTAACTGCCCTAACAGTTATTACAGTCACAAATGACACCAATGCAAAAAAAAAAAAAAAAAAAAAAAAAATGACATTGGTGTCACTGTGACTGGGGGGCAGGGGTAATTGGGGGGGTGATCGGGGGGTAAAGGGGGGGTGTGAGTGTGCCTGGCATGTTCTACTGTGTGTGTAGAGTGTTGGTGCAACTCACCGATCCGCTCTCCTCCGTGTCGGAACGGAAAATACCGACACGGAGGAGAGAATACATCACTTCCTCTCCTGTGTTTACATTACAGGAGAGGAAGTGATGTCACGGGGGATTTCCATTCGTCGAGAGCGATCGCGAGGGGGTGGCCATGAATGAATGGCCGCCCCCTCATCCCGGATCGCTCTCGAAGAAATGCCGACCGCCGCAGGCACCGGGGGGGGGCCCGA
Source organism: Lithobates pipiens (assembly GCF_037356315.1). Classification (NCBI taxonomy): domain Eukaryota; kingdom Metazoa; phylum Chordata; class Amphibia; order Anura; family Ranidae; genus Lithobates; species Lithobates pipiens. Next base: position 189,789,015 of record NW_027507789.1, on the reverse strand, counting down.
TCGGGCCCCCCACCCGCGGGCAGGCAGGGACTTATATATACGCCCATATGCCTGCCCGTGCCATTCTGCCGACGTATATCGTCGTGCGGCGGTCGGCAAGTGGTTAATCATTAAACATTTGTGACCTCGATTCAACCCCTCTGACGATCTCTATTGCAGAGTTTGCGGATTCTTTCATGTAACAAGTGGAGATACTTATCTGCTCACTCAGCTGTCAAAAGAAAACATCTGGGCAGTCTGCCAAGTTTTTAAAATGAAACATTGTAACTAACTGTTCCTTCCTAGATCAAAGGAAAACTTCTGTGTGTAAAGAAAAAAAATCCAGGCAGTCTGCCAAGTTTTTAAACAAGGTGTAAATCCAGGAAGTTTAACCACTTAAAGTCTAAATCTTTTTCTAACACTTGTTTCTTAAGTTTATATCAATATTTTTTGCTAGAAAATTACTTGGAACCCCCAAACATTAAATATACTTTAGCAGAGACCCTAGGGAATAAAATGTCAATTCCTGTAATATTTTATGTCACACTGTATTTGCCCAGCGGTCTTTCAAACGCAATTTTTGGGGAAAAAAATACACTTCAATGAATAAAAAAAATAATAATAATGTGACGCCGCGAGAATCGTGAGCGAATTGTAATCGATCTTCTAAGCAAAGATCTTCATTTTAGCCAGAATCATGCAGCTCTAGTCTATCATATAAAATCCCACTAAAATACATTTAAATTTTTGGTTGTAACACGACAAATTGTGGAAAATGTCAAGGGGTATGAATACTTTTTCAAGGCAATGTAGGTCTTCTTTGTCCAATAAGACTTATCTTTGTCCAGGGGTACATCTCGGGATAAAAAAAAAAGTGGGTCCAAGAGTCACCAAACCCCAAGTACAGTCATCCAGGCTTCTGAAAAATGTATATGCTTATCTATGCACCACTATTAGGATTTAAGTACCTAATAACCTGTTATCTGTATGAATAGGTGCCAAAAATTCTAATCATTGTTGGGATAAACCAGCCCTCCAAAAGAAATGAATGTGAAATTGCCAGCAAACAGAATAACACCTTTGTCAAGTAATAGTAAGATGCATATATATTCAAACTGTAGAAAACTGGTGTCAGTGTTACTGCATCATTTGAGAAGTTCTCCCATATGTCCTGATGAAGCAGATTAGAATCTGAGAAATACGTTAATTGCTATGCCAATCTTACTGTGTTTATTAGCTACGGTTGAATATACAGAGCATTCTGTTCAGCATTATAACAATATTTTTGCTGCATCAGTGGATGGTTAAGGGGCAGATATAGGAATGTACTGTATAGGTTTACCTGTATGAACATTATCTTGTGCTACTGTTCATCTCTAAGCACTTTCTGTAGTTTTAATATAATTGTATATATTTTGATTAACTTGGCACCTAAAAATGTCCCCTGGTTATATATGTTCTCTGGAATTGATTACTCAAATCTAGAATATGGGGTCTGGACCTCTCACAAGTGCAGTACAGCTTCAATTAGGCTCCGAGGGCACTTAGCCCTCGAAACTTTGTGATCTGCAAGAAACACCAACTGTGTTAGCTACAGCACTAATAATATAAGGTCGCATGTTGATTATTAGATCCACACTTACACATATCTGTGGTGGAAGAGAGGAAATAAAAATGATTTTAGCTATTTGTACTTGGTTAGAAGGGCTGCTAAAATAACTGTAGGGGTTTGGCACTAAATCAGGGGTCTCAAACTGGCGGCCCTCCAGCTGTTGCAAAACTGCAAGTCCCATGAGGCTTTGCAAGGCTGATAGGTACAAGCTTGACTCCCACAGGCAGAGGCATGATGGGACTTGTAGTTTTGCAACAGCTGGAGGGCCACCAGTTTGAGACCCCTGCACTAAAGTATCTTTCCTCTGTGGGGTGGTAGATATCACTGCCCTACACCAACCACATCATCAAATCAGACATTTAGTTTACTTTATAGATTCTACAAGACAGATAAAAGCTGTCAGGATGCTATAGATTAGCGCAAAACCTAAAAACAACTATATCGAACACCAATTTCTGAGTGATAACACAGCACAGTTATGTTTTTGTATTTATTACGCTTTTTCTGATATACGATTTTTGCTTTCAGGTGATGCTCCGTTCTGTACCCCCGAGCAGTATAAAGAATGTGCAGAACCAGCGCTAAGTGAGTTTACCACCTTTACTATTGTTTGGAGACAACCCAGCAAATCCTTCGCAATATCTGCAGTGAATGCCACATTCCCTGTTAAAGATACACCGAGCTCTGCCAAACAAAATGTGGTTCTTTTACTAAAGGCAAATAGGCTGTTCACTTTGCAGGGGTAGTTGTACTTTGCAAAAGAATTAGCGAATGAGGTGAAGTTCTTCTGACTTCCATCATTCAATCATGTGCAAGAAAAAAATGTGGCTTTTCATTTTCCTCACACGTGATTGGGTATTTTTTCAAAGTGAAACTTCATCACGTTCACTAAGCTCTGGGGAAAATTCTCTTGCAAAGTGCAACTTCCCCTGTACAATGAACAACTTATTTGCCTTTAGTAGATCAACCATCAATGCATTTGTGAACTGTGGAAAATGCTAACTTTAAGAGTTGCCCCTGCTGTATTTACATTCTGACATACATGTAGATAAACTACAACATGTGGACAGTAATAGTATTGCTTTTTTTTTATGGAATGTATTGTTGTCATGATTATAAAACATGACTTATCCAGAAAGCAGTGATGTCTGCCTTTTACAATAAAGGATTTATCCAGTGATGTGTGACAGGTACTTCCGATGGGTTTAGATCAGTTTAGCGTTTTACGGAATAACTTTTAATGCACAGCAGAACCGCATCTTTTTATTACTATTTAAAGTAAAACTTTATGATTTTTATTTTATTTTATTTTGGATAGAGCAAGGAAGAGTTATAACCCGTCAGATATTTTTTGGCCATCTATAGTAGTTCCAATAGGGACACTAGTGCCAGTGACCTCGGGGTCCTCAATGAATTCCCCTAATTTTCTTGGATTTCCTCACTTGCTGTTTGGCTATGGGACAGGAAGTAAAGGGACATTTCCCTAATGAGACACAGGCGTTGATTATCTAAAGACAAATAGACTGTGCACTTTGCAAAGCGAAGTTGCTCTCTGCAAGTGCAGTTGCTCCAGAGCTTAGTAAATGAGGTAAACCGTCAGTTTGCAAAGATTACCCAATCACGTGCAAGGAAAATTTAAGAAATGCATTTTTGCTTGCACATGATTGGATGATGGAAGTCAGCAGAGCTTCTGCTCATTTACTAAGCTCTGGAGAAACTGCACTTGCTGAGAGCAACTGCACTTTTCAAAGTTTACAGTCTATTTGCCTTTAGTAAATCAACCCCTGTGTCTCATTAGGGAAATGTCCCTTTACTTCCTGTCCCATAGCCAAACAGGAAGTGAGGAAATACAAAAAAATTAGGGGAATTCATTGGGGACCCCCAGGTCACCGGACTAGTGTCCCTATTGGAACCACTTTGCTTTTCTGGGAACAGCAACGTTCAGCGTCTGCCAACCCTCTCCTCCAATCCCAGCACTGGCTCCCAATTGCCCAGTGAATTAAATTCAATATACTAATTACAACATACAAAACCAACAACAATCCCCCCCCCCCCAAGTTACATCACCAATCTTGTCTCCAAATATCACCCAAACCGTCCTCTCCGCTCCTCAAGACCTCCTACTTTCAAGCTTCCTCATCTCCTCCTCCCATGCTCATCTCCAGAGCCTCTCCCATCCTCTGGAACTCGCTACCTCAACCTGTCCGGCTATCCCCTAATCTTGCTACCTTCAGGCGATCCCTGAAAATGTATCTCTTCAGGGTAACCTCACGTCTCTAATCTTTTACAACTTCCATCAGCTCATTCCCCACAGTTACAAACTTTTGTACCACCCTATTAGATTGTAAGCTCTTCTGAGCAGGGCCCTCCTAAGCCTCTTGTATTTTATTATATTATAACTGTATTGTCTCTCTTTTATATTGTCAAGCACTGAGTAAACTGTTGGTGCTATATAAATCCTGAATAATAACAGGGTTCCTGATGGAAACATGTTTAAGCATTTTATATCAAGGAAACTAGTAATAAACATGCATGTTTTAGGGGAGCCTTCATATAAAAAGGGCATCTAGCTGCAGGAAATGAAAAGCAATTGGAATTGTATATGTGTAGCCCTCTTTTGGGGGGTGGGGGTGTATGAAAAATCCCCCCCCCCCCAGGAGGATATGGCACTAAACCTGTAGGTGAGCAAGAACCTTTGCCAAGTGGAAGAGTTTGGTTTGATAATAAAGTTGGCGGTGCCTCCACCTGGCACTGGGCCTCTGTGATCAGAGGGGATTCCCTTACTGAGAAATTAATTGGTAATCAAAGTTACATAGTTAATAAGGTTGAATAAAAACACCAGTCCATCCAGTTCAACCTGAGTGTCTACAGTTGTCCCTATCCCTGTACATTGCACACTCACATTGGTCCCTACCCTCAAGGAACCCACAAAGTATTTGGGAATAGAAGAACTACTGCAACCAGACTATAACAATAACTGTAATTATGCAGATATACACCAGAATGGAAATAATATAAGCTTTATATATAAAAAAAATAATAATAGTACATACATCCAATGTATAATAAACAAGTATTATCAACAAAGGGCCCCTTAGGTGTCCTGGTGGAATTGTGCACATATACATGGGAATTTATAGTTATTAGAAACACCATACCTCCAGATGAATGTTGCAGCAAAGTTAAGTTATAGAGACCCCATAGGATGATCATGATGTGGCATCTGTCTTAGTGTCAAAGACCTGAAGACAGGACCAGTGATGATGGGGATCCTCCAACCAGCTTGGAACATATATGCTCTCTAGTGGCATGGTGTGATATTGGAACTCAGGATCAACCTATCTATTCTGTACTTTGGTCCCTAGTATTTTTCTAATCTGTCATGCAACCAGAAACCTTGAACTATCAGAAGTGGCCCTCAGTTGCCTAACCTGGCTATAGTCTATGCTGGTTATCGAACCCTATGCTAAAACTAACTATAGAATCCCAGACCAGAAGGGACAGGGTTAACTAAAATAACAGGAGCTGCATAAAAACTATATTGCAATAAACGGGTTCACCTACTAGTATATTGGAAAGTGATCACTACATACAGCAACACAGGCTTATCCATGTGAGATAACCTCAATAAGAGAGAAATGCTTCTGTAACCAGTCTTTGGGTATATACAGCCAGAAGCTGTGGGCAATAATAATAAACTATTAACTCTAGGAGCACTTGTCTAGTAATCCCTGCATTCTGTTCTGTGTTCAGCCACAACTCTCTCATGAACAGAACTGTGTCTCAGACTTTCTCAGTCTCTTTTCCCCTTCTGGGTTTTTTACCTAACTCCTCAGAGATGGGAAGTTCATACATTGTATACAGTATTTGCAGGCAAGACAGTAGAGGGCAGTCGGCCCCTTCAAACTATTGCCAGATGGTTGGCATATCACACGGGTAAAGTAGAGTTTTCAAAGGGGAAATTGGCAATGGCAGCCTCCATGGTTCTCCTATGAGAGATTTATTTTAAATAAAATAGATCTAAAATTTGAGCTTAGATTGGCTTTTATGTATAAAGATTGATTATTTGTATGCAAGCTCTTATTAAACATTAACGCAAAAGCAGTATCAAAGAGGAAGGAAATCCAAACATTTCTCTGCGGACATCTTTGGTTACTCTGAATGTAGGCTAGGGTTGCAAATCTGCCATTCTCTCAGATGAGAGACTCTTCTCCCCATCTCTGCACATCTTGCAGGATGAGTGTTTTCTATTGGCTTCCATTGCGCTTTTATATTACCCCTTCAGCAGTGGCGGCCGATGGTAATTTTTTTTGGGGGGGAAACAGTATCCCTGATGGTCGGTCGGCTGGCGGGTCTTCTGCACTTATCCCATCTATGTAGCGCTTCCCTTTCTCGCGGCGGCAATAGCTTTCCCTTCCTCTGCTCTCCACGGGCATCGATGGCTTCCGTTTCCTCCCTCCTCCTCGGCGGCCAATCAGGAGTCTTCTCTTTTCGGCCAATCGGAAAACGGGTCTCAGACCTGCTTCTGATTGGGGAACAGTGTTACAACAGCGAATATTAATTCGCTGTTGTAACATCTGGGTGGGCTCATGGCACAACGCTCTGTGCTCCGAGCCCAACCTATTTCGAAGCCTATTACAGCCTATTACAGCTCTAATCAGGTGCTCAAAAAACATCTTCCCCTGTAATTAGGGGCCGGTGTCCTGAAGGAGGCTGGACACATGAATAAATTCTTGCTATGCATGACTCTATCAATTATTCATATGGGGGGGGGGGGGGGGGCGTGAATAGAGGGGTCGAAAGCTCGGGCTCCCCTAATGGATGGGCCACCACTGGCCTTCAGTGAGATCCACCCTGATATCACCAGTTTCTCCCATATAGGCAACTAAGCCCCTGTACACACGGTCGGAGATTTCGACAACCAAATCCATCGGATTTTGTCCGTCGGATCTTGTCCGAAACTGTTGCATACACACGGTCGGACTAAGTTGTCGAAAAATCCGATCTTTCAGAACGTGATGACGTAATTTCGATACGATGGGACTACATTCAGGCGAGTAGCCAATAGCTTTGATGTAGGAATTTGATCTGAGCATGCGTGGCACTTGGTCCGATCAAAATACGCTACACATGATCGGAGTATGTCGATCAAACCAGTTGGTCAGGAAATATTTCCAACAAGTTGGAAAATTGGGTCCGACGGATATTCCGACGGAATCAGTCCGATGCATACCACACACAGTCGGAATATCCGACAACACGGTCAAGTGTACAAGGGCTTAGACACAAATGATATCACTAAAGGAACAGACGGGATTTCTGAAGTTTTGTCCACGTTACATTGTTTTACACGGTGAATGGAAGAATATTATATGCAGAATTGTTGATCTAAGCTAATAAAAACGGATAAAGACAATACCCACATCTCGTCTAAAAACAGACATTTGATTAAATCAGTGTTCCACGCTGACTAAGAACAGCAAATCTCTTAGGCTGCTTTCACACTGGGGCGAGAGCAGCGTCGGCGGTAAAGCGCCGCTATTTTTAGCGGCGCTTTACCGTCGTTTTAGCGGCGGTGTGCGGGCGCTAGCGGGGTGGTTTTAACCCCCGCTAGCGGCCGAAAAGGGGTTAAACCCGCCCGCAAAGCGCCGCTGCAGCGGCGCTTTGCCGGCGGTATTGCCGCGGTGTCCCATTGATTTCAATGGGTAGCAGCGGTATAGGAGCGGTGAATACACCGCTCCTTCACCGCTGCAAAGATGCGGCTGGCAGGACTTTTTTCACCGTCCTGCCAGCGCATCGCTCCAGTGTGAAAGCCCTCCGGCTTTCACACTGGAGTTAAAGGGGCCGGTTTTTTTCAGGCGTTACACAGGCGCTATTTATAGCGCTGTAACGCCTGAATACCGCCCCAGTGTGAAAGCAGCCTTAGCATTGTTAATATCCAGAACTCACAAGAAACCTGATTACGTGCGCCTACTCATTAACACATCTTGCCATCATTCATTTCAGCCTGTTATGCAAATTGGACCAAATTTTTTTGATGTTTATTATTTTGAAACATCTTTTTAATAGGGTGTAATTGTTTTTGTCTCAAATCAGCATTTTTTCCTCATTTAACCATTTTAATTATTTGCTTGTTTCTTCCTCACTGCATCTAAGAGTCTAATTATAGCAGATCATTCAATAAATAGTGAGATATCCATCCTTGATTATCTCCCAATCTAAAGATTCTTTAGTCTGGGCTGGAAAATGAAACATAATTTACACATCCTATCATCATTGTACATTTTACTAATATTTTAGAAATTAATTTTATGACAGAGAAAATGCTGTTTACTTTATTAACCTGTCACCACCATATAAAAGTAATTACTTCCATTCAAAGTATGTGTGAAAACCGGAGAATTTTAAACAATTTCTTCACAAAAGAGGAAAATCTTAAGATGCTGATCAAGTGAGCCTGAAAAAATACAACAAGGATCACCGTCGTGGTTAAGTTCCCACACTGTGGGGACCCTCTCATTTCTTTGGTTTTAAAGTTTTTTTTTTTTTAAAGTATTCTTTTTTTTCATTGTCCCAGGATAACAGCTGCAGGTGAGGCCTAAATTGAGTTTCCCAGCAATATGACTGCAAACCCTGCAGGCTAAAGGCATGTTGAGCTAGTGTGCATCACATACTAGCTCATTAGGAAATACCTCAGAACGATGCCCTGAATCGGCATCGGCACTCGGAGTACACAGCCGGCATCTTCCACCGGAGTTACTTCCAGGTTCGCAGCTCAGGCGCTCCGATTGCACGCAGGAGCTGTCGGTTACGGCACAAGTCCTGAAGAAATGCCACCAGTGGTCCGTTTCTCCAGTGTGCATGAGCCGATGACGTTGGCAACAAGCACACTGTCAAGTTTAGAAGGTATTCACAGTACCTACAGGTAAGCCTTATTATAGGCTTGCCTGTAGGTAAAAGTTGTGTAACAGCGTTTACAATCACTTCCCAACCAACCGCCGCAGTTATACTGCGGCATGTTGGCTCCCCTGCATGAGCCGTTGTAGCTATACGTCGCCAGGCACGCACCTGCCGGTGCTCGTGGCTGACAGTCACAATGACCACCAGCCACGAGCGTCGGCTTGCAGTGGTCAGGATAGCAGGCACGCACCCGCTGCACAGCGGGGGTGCCGGTGCTCGTGGCTGACGGTCGCAATGACCATCAGCCATGAACGATCCTGAGCAGGAGAGACAGAACAGGGACAAGTGTGTGTAGACATACACTTCCCTGTTCTGTTCTGACAGCAGTGACAGATCATGTGTTCCTATTAGCTAGGAACAAGGATGAGCTCCGACGTGTTGGCACACCCCACGTGCAGAGCCCGCCACAAAGTCGGCGCTGCGCTAATCACAGGCAGTGAGACATTGTCCCGATGCACAGCTGCAGAGATCGGGAAATGTCTCACTACCGGTGATTAGCATAGTGCCGACTTCCTGGCGCACTCTGCACGTGGGGTGAGCTCATTCTTAGCTAGGAACCACGATCCATCGCTTCCTCCAGTCAGTCCCCTCCACCTTGAGTTAGAATCACCGACCAGGGAACACAGTTAACCCCTCGATTGCTCCCTAGTGTCAACCCCTTCACTGCCAGTGACATTTTTACAGTAATCAATGCAAGTTTATAGCATTGATCACTGTATTAATGCCAATGGTCCCAAAAATGTGTCAAAATTGTCTGATGTGTCCGCCATAATGTCGCAGTCATGATAAAAAAGATCGCCGCCATTACTAGTAAAAACAAAAAAATAATAATAAAAATGCTATAAATCTATCCCCTATTTTGTAGACGCTATAACTTTTGTGCAAACCAATAAATATACGCTTATTGCGATTTTTTTTTTTTTACCAAAAATATGTAGAAGAATATATATTGGCTTAAACTGCAGAAAAAAACGTTTTTTATAGATTTTTGGGGGATATTTATTATAGTAAAAAATAAAAAAGTTTTTTTTTTTTTCAAAATTATTGCTCTTTCTTTGTTTATATCGCAAACAATAAAAACTGCAGAGGCGATCAAATACCACCAAAAGAAAGCTCTATTTGTGGATAAAAAATTGACAATTTTGTTTGGGTACAGTGTTGCATGACCACGCAATTGTCAGTTAAAGCGATTCAGTGCCAAATCGCAAAAAGTACTCTGGTCAGGAAGGGGGTAAATTCTTCCGGGGCTGAAGTGGTTAAGTGCTCCAGGCTATGCCCTCTATTTCGACCCAGCTCCATCATTCATAGAAGCTGTAACTTTTATGAATGAAACATGATATACGAATGGAGGGGGCAGACCTTTAAGCTATCCGCCTGTCCATTCATAAATTCTGTTTCATTTATAGAAGCTGTAGAAATGGCTTCTATGAATGGTTGAGCCGGAAGGAAAGGTGGGGCATAGTCAGGCACTCTTGATGAGTGCAGATGAAAGCGCCATCCGTTCTATCCACCCTTGCTGCACCAAGGAATTAAGGCAGCGCAGGTGGGATCGATGGATGAAAATTTCAATAAATCAGGAGCCAGCAGCACAAGGGACACAGCACATTAATAGCAAAATATGTCTCTTCTGCTCATTTTTATTTTAACTACATTGAGGATTTATTATTATAAAAGCTAAGCTGTAGTTTGTTTTGACAGTACACTTTCCTGTTCAGGATAGAGCTTAAAGTGTTACTAAACCCAGTAATATAAAATAGTTCATCTGCCCACCCCCACAGTGCCCACAGCTTATAATTCTTCTTTTTACATTAAAATATTATTATTTATCCAGTGCTGAGAGTTCAGGTAGGAGGAGATTTCCACTTCAGCCTGTATACACGCCCCCATGTGTGATGCCAATATCATGTGACCTGGCTAGCTCTGAGAACAAGTAAATGTTCTCTCCAGCATAAAAGACACAACTGAGCATGTGCAGGTTTGGCTACTGGCTGTGTGTTTTCTGGCTTTCCCAAGATAGACAAAGCAAAAAGGGAAGGATCTGTGCATACAGGATAAAAACAGCTATGCTGCATATACAGACTGATTTTCCTGTTGTGGGTTTAGTAACACTTTAACTTAGTGTTTTGTTTTGTCATTGGGGAATTCTGCCTCCAGTAGTGGTTTCTCTAGCCCTTTGCTCTTTCACCTTTTCTTCTCCTCTATTTCCCAATCCTGCCCTCCCTGGTTTATCAACATTGATGTAACACTGCTCTTCCTGCAGCTCTGCATCCCTTCCCAACATAGTAGGTCCCCAAAGACACCTTACCTCCTATCCAAATCACATCCCCCTAAGACTTTAGCCTTCACCTATAACAAGAAAGTGAATGCCTAGGCATGGCCTGGTCAGTCTGTGCTCCCGAGAGCACTGCTGAGCTTTTATGTTTATAGTTTAAAAGCTGGAATTCAGGCTGGTTAAACAGATAACTTGGTTAAATGTTTCTTGAAAATAAAGAATTGTATTCCCAACACAACATAAGTGCCAGAATGTGTCTTTTTGAGAGAAGGCATTTTGCAAGGATGATAATTATTGCTTTGATATATTGCTTCTGTGGGCTTACTTTACATTTTACATAACTCAAGATTTATACTAAGAATGATAAACATTTTCTTTTGCTTTGCATAATTTAAAATATGACATACTTTGCTATATGTGGTATGAGGAATATCAATGATGTATGCAACACATCTTCGAGGGACAGTTCCACCAATATATTCCTTGCTTTAAGGTATCTACATGATACTAGATGAGCCCAGAAATTGAGCATAAAAGTCTCTTTACAATCTGTTGTAATTTCTGTTTTCCTGTCCTTTGCAGGTTTACTGACAGAGAAGGATGGAGGGTTTTGCATGTGTACAATGCCCTGTAATCTTACTAGATACAACAAGGAGCTGTCCATGGTGAAAATCCCCAGCAAGACATCTGCCAAGTATTTAGAAAAGAAATTCAACAAGTCGGAGAAGTACATTACGTATGTACAAGAGCAAATTAATGCTGTGTTTCAATAAATGTAAATGAGGATTGCATGGCTGCTGTCCCCCGGAATACTCAGGGAATGCTGAGTATTTTGCTTCGATTACATCTGCTAGGTCACAGTTACTGAGCACTGTTTTAATCTAATTAGGAAAGACGACAGTGGGTTGACCAGGACAAATAAACACAATGGTGACTACACAACTCCTTATTTAATACAGAAGATATTAGTTTGTGTTATGCCCTTTACATACAGTCGGACATTCCGACCACAAAATCCGACTGATTTTTTACGATGGATTTTGGCCGAAACTTGTGTTGCATGCACATGGTCGCACAAAGTTGTTGGAAAATCCAATCGTTCTGAACGAGGTGATGTCAAACATGTACATCGGGACTATAAACGGGCCAATAGCTTTCGTCTCTTAGTTTATTCTGAGCATGCGTGGCACTTTGTCGCAATTGTCTACACACGATCGGAATTTATGCGATCGGATTTTGTTGTTGGAAAATTTTAGATCCTGTTCTCAAACTTTGTGCGTCTGAAAATTTGACGGTAAAAGACCAATGGAGCCCACACATGGTCAGATTTTCCAACAACCTGATCCGATCGCACATTTTCCGTTGGAAAATCCGACCGCGTGTACAGGGCATTAGGCAGGCCATAGAGTATGCAATTTTGTTTTTTTCCCTATTACAGATGAAAGGAAAGAATAATAGTCAGTGTTGATGGGGGACTCCCTCCCGCTATTGTTTTCTGCTGGTAAGGAGCCTTCCCTGCCGGCAAAACATAATAAATGAAAAGAGAAGAAGTATGGTGTTTTTTTTTCTCCATCATAATTACCTAGGCGGATGTAGCATCTGTCCCCAAGCGCCTCTGCACTGAAAACTGAGCAATCGATTTGCTCGGTTCTTTCAGCTCCCCGAGCAAAGAGCGTATGACTGTCAATCAGCAGCTCTCTTCTCTGCTCCTCAATGGTCACTGGAGCACTGAGCTGTGGAGGGGTGGAGAACGGCCATTTCAGGCTCTCAGCAGCTCGCTGAGAGCCTGAGATGGGCACCAGTCCAGGCACCTGGAGTATCCAGACTTTATTGTTGCAATGACACGGTGCTTGGACTTCAGTCCGCTCTCTGCCGAAAACAGGTCACAGCAGTGCAAAACAAATTGCACTTCTGTGACCCATAGGAGAAGCCAAGCCAAACTACCTTAAGCTGGAATTCCCCTTTAATGTTGCTGGTTATAGCTGGGGGCACTAATCGTTCTGGAAAAACTGACAGGCTGTTTTTACACACATCAATTAGTAGATCGACTTGTGTACAACCAGGGTGCCCGGTACATGGATCCAAAAATGGTCGGTCTCTGCTGAACCATGAATTTTGATCCATGTATGTCCTGCTTTATGCCTCTAACACATTTTCATATATCAGTCTTGTCATTTTCATTCAAGCTAGAAAATGTACTGTACCATTGATGAGGTACACTTTTAGGAGTAAATTACTATTGCTATATCAGTTCATGTTCAGCTACATCGTGTTAAATTTCGATTGAGAAGCAGAAAAAAAAGTTGGCCTAACAGTGACTGCAGACAATTAGCTGCAGTCATTGTGTGCATACGGCTGAAAAACAGCTGTAAATAAACTCTGCGCCACTTACTAAAATACTGTGTGATAAAAAAATAATAATCTGTGATTCAAAAGTAACTGAGTGATCTCTTATGAGCTGCTCCCTAAAAACAAGAAATTTATAGTGAAAAACTTGTTGCGCTGGAAATATGGTGATAATAGGGGCGCTGAAATATACACCTTACTTAAAAAAGTGGAAAAAATATATAACTTAATAATCATATGCGACTAAAGTGATAAAACAACCTATCACCATACAATAATGATCATGTGACAATTGCAAAAAGTTAGTAAATAGTAAAGTCCCAATTGAATAATAAAGAGCAACATATATCCAAAGTCCATACAATGATTCATCTAAGAAATTTGTGATAAACTCTGTCTACATCCATTTGGCAGAATATACTGAAATCTTCTAAAAAATGGTGAAACATCCCTTCACCAAGATTTGGACACGGACAACACCCAACCGTGAGGATACAGTTGTCTTCTTACCAGATGGTGTTGACTACTTTAATTAAAAAGTTAGTCAGCTGAGCTTGTGCAGGTAAATCCCTGCTCACATGGAATATGATGGATCTCTATGGAAAAAAACCTTCCTCCTCATAGGCTCAGACGGGGCATAAAAAAGGAGAGCAAACGATATCCATAGTATAATACCTTTTTAATTAAAACAAAAATTTTAAAACATAAAGCCAAATGGCTGCTTACATTTCTCAGTGCCCGACCTGGCACTGCACTTGAAAGACCCACATCAAAGAAAAAGTAGGACTTCTTGCTCCTTATCTGGGATATCCAACCCCCCAATACCTCCAGTGCTCTCAAAAACCTGCACTGAAAGGAATGAAGGTATAGCAATAGGTTTCCCAAGTACTTGCAGCCAATCTGCTAGCATTATACCACAATCTGATTTTAGCAGGCACATTTTCCTACCCCAGTTGCTGAACTGTAAAAATAAATTTGGTCCCAGCCATCCACATGCTCAGGTTCTGAATGCTAGCTTGGCCAAATTCCTAGCACTGCAACTGCTGCCTTTTCAGCTAGTAGACTCTGTCCCCTTTAGTGGATTTGTGGAACGCTCCACTTCTTTTCACAGAAAGGCCATTTCAGCTCTCTATCGACATGTGGAAGGCAATGTTTTGGCCTTGTTGGACCGGGCGGGCAGCAGCAAGGTGCATATTACTGCTGACTAATGGTTAAGCAGGCATGGGAAGGGACATTACCTTTCCTTTCCTTCACAGTGCACTGGGTAACTCTGCTGGCAGCTGGGAAGGATGCAGGACAGGGTTCAGTATTGTTGGAGCTTGTTAACAAACAACGCCTCCAAAATGCTAGTGGTGATTCTGCCACAGCTCTCTCCTCCACCCCCTCCTCCTCTTCTTCCTCTATGGCCTCTTCTGCAGATTTGTCCTCTGAACCAGCAGTGCTCTGAAAGCGTTCAAGGGGCTACGCAAGCAGTCATGGAAAAAGATACCATGCGGTGCTTGAGTTGGTCTGCTTAGGGGACAGGAGCCACACTGGGGCAGAGATTCTGTCAGCTCTGCGGGAGCAGGCTCAGAGGTGGTTGACACAATGCCAGTTTCAGCCAGGAATGGTTGTATGCGACAATGGCACCAAACTTCTCTCCGCCCTCCGACAGGGACACTTGACCCATGTTCCATGTTTGGCACACATCCTGAATTTAGTGGTGCAGTGGTTCTTGAGCAGGTACCCAGGCTTACAGGATCTCCTTAGGCAGGCTAGAAAAGTCTGTGGTAATTTCCGCCAGTCATATAATGCCAGTGCTTGGCTGGCTGACATTCAAAGGAAATGCAATCTGCCCACCAACCGCCTCATTTGTGACATGCCCACCTGGTGGAACTCAACACAGACAATGCTGCAGCAGCTGCACAGGCAGCGGAGGGCCATCAATGAGTATCTGTGCAAGTATGGCACCAGGACAGGGTCAGGGGAACTTGGCTTCTTTTCGCCACGCCAGTGGCTACTGATCAAGGATGCATGCACTGTCCTGTCACCATTTAAGGAGGCCATGAGGATGGTGAGCAGAGACAATGCATCAGTGACACTGTCCCTCTTGTCTTCCTGTTGAAGCACATGCTTCCTGCAATAATGGACAGGGCACTTGAGGCAGCACAGCGGGAGGAAGAGGATGACTTCCTTACTTCTCAAGGCCCCCTTTATCCAGATAGTATTCCTGATGGCCCATCAAACACACAGGAAGAAGAGGAGGAGGATTGCGTCAGCTTGGACGTGGAGGATAACACTCAGCAGCAGTCTTCGAGGGATGGTTTTCAGTCCCCAGAAAACCAAGGAGTTGTATGTGGCTGGGAGGAGGTTGTTATGGATCATGTGATCCTTAGCAAACCCAGAAGACTCAGAATCAAATGCCTCTGCAACTTACGCTGCATGGCCTCACTGATTCTGCAAAGCTTGCGAAAGGACCCTAGGATTTGTGGTATCAAGGAGAGGGATCATTACTGGCTGGCAAACCTTCATTATCCACATTACAAAGGTAAGTTTGCAGAACTCATCTTGCCTTTGCAGAGGGAGCAGAGGATGAAACATCTTCAGGAGGCCTTGAAGAAAGGTTTGTGCAATGCATTTCCGGACCCTGGAAGGTTACAATTTCCTGGTGCTGGACAACGTGTTGCTGAGGCTTTGTTCAGCCTTTAAACAATTTTTCAGTCCTCATCGGTTCAAGCAACCATCGCTAGCATCTGCATTACATGGTGCAGAAATATCTAGGGGCAAGAGCAGACTTGGAAACCTTTCCAATGGAGCATCCACTGGGTTACTGGGTCTTGAGGCTGGACCACTGGCCAGAATTTGCTCAATATTCAATTGAGCTACTGGCCTGTCCTGCATCCAGCATTCTTTCCGAAGACACATTCAGTGCTGCTGGAGGGTTTGTAACGGACCATAGAGTGCGCCTGTCAACAGACTCCCTTGATAGGCTCACATTCATAAAAATGAATCAGTCTTGGATCAGCAGCTATCAAGCACCTGATGCTGATATAACCAATTGAATTTTCTATGGATGTGGGATCCCTTGAAGACTGCCTATGCTGAGTGACTATCCTTATTCCTCCTCAATCTTGATGATGATAGCTTCCCATAATATTTTTGGTTTAGAGCACCACCACCCAAGGCCCAATTTTTCTGCCCCTGTTTAACAGGGGCATGTATTTACAATTTTTGATATAGTATTTCACAGCAGGGCCTGTTCCTGCACTCACCAAGAGTAACTGTGAGAGCTTACAGTGTTTTCTTTTACCACCAACACATAAGACCCAATTTTATACAGAGTATATAGGGCAGGCCGTATAGTATATACTGTTGTTCAGAGTATATCGTGCCTGGGAGACCCCCACGCCATTTTTTTCTTTAAATGTAGGTATGGGGTTCCCCTTAATATCCATACCAGACCCAAAGGGCATGGTGATAGACTGGGGGGGGGGGGGCATGCCATTTTTTTCAATGATTTTCATCTATATTGCCGGGACCCGACAATACATTATAGCCGCGTGCAGTTCTAAATTACTCTTTTTTCCTTTAGAAACATAATTTTGCTGTGGTATTGTTCTAAATACGGGAAAACTGCACCACTTTACAGGCATACTATACAGACACCCCCCAGGCATGATATTTAAAGAAATATTTCATTTTTATTGTTTCACTTTAAGCATTATTAAAATTACTGCTCCTGGAAAAATGGCCGTTTTGAAAAAAGATTTTTGCACTGATACATCTCCCCTGGGGCAGGACCCGGGTCCCCACACACTTTTTATTGCTTTTTATGACTTTTTAAGCCTTTAAAGAGCGCTCTTTTGATTTTTCACATTCGTGCCCTATAGACTTTAATGGTGTTCGCATGTGTGAACAAATCTTTTGCCTGTTCTACTGTGAACCAAACAGGGGTTGTTCGGCTCATCCCTAGTGTATTGCCAGCTTTAAACTTTTTACCATTTTCTCACATGAATTCTGCACTCTTGAAGTGAGGTTGCAGTCTCCCTTTTTGGATTTTATTTTTTAGTATGGAGATGGAGAATAAAATAGGACATATTGGAACCGTCCAAGCTGGTCTAGAGCAGATTTTTCAGATGAGTCCTCAGTATATACAGGAATTACTTTTGGGTGGGTAGACCCTTTAGGGCTCATTCACAAGAGTGTTATATGTACAGATGCATACAGTGTGTAGTTTTGTATGTAGCAGTATAGAACTCTATAGGGACAGTCACACGGATGCATCCAGGGCCATAATTTGCATGGTTTTTGCACTGGTACGCATGGTAGCATTTGTGCTAATGTTCACATGCATACATGGATCATATTGGCTGCTGCTGTTGCTCATATATATAAGTATCAACAATGTGTAGCCGGTGGTTACACACTACTGACATTTACACGTCGGACCTAAATGAGCCATTTTTGTGGCACGGCATAAATGACTCATTCAGTACCGATATGTAAAGATCAACAGTGTGTGATCAGTGCAGGCAGTGCTACTGATTACATATCGGCCATGACCAGATATGCTGTATGTATGTATGTATGTAAATGTTACATGCATAAACAGTAAGCAAAGCATTTAATGCAGGATCTTTCTGCCGGTAAGATCTTGCGTAATTTTCATACAGTTGTGCAAATAAGCCTTTACAGACGTATTCTTCTTTATTTGTTTTTACTCTAAACAGGGAGAATATTCTTGTCCTGGATGTTTTCTTTGAAGCTTTGAATTATGAAACAATCGAGCAGAAAAAAGCTTATGAAGTGGCTGGGTTGCTCGGTGAGTATGCGCTTCCTCACTTAAAACGATAAGCTAGTAATCAATGTGACTTTTTTTTTTTAAGCATTTGCCTTGTGACCATGTAATATAATGACTACATACAGTATATGTGGCCACTTTTATGTAATTACTTTGAGAGCTGTAGCGTAGGTCAGTATAAAAGATCACTCTTGCAGGCACTGCCTTCCCGAAATGCGGCCCCGCTCTGTATAATAGAAACTGAAGGGCCTGCTGAGAGCAGGAAATGGGGTTTAGATGCTCTAATGTCTTGAACTATCTGGCTAGATTTATTTATTAGGACGCTATGTTGTTTCATCTTAAATATATTCTCTTCCAGCACAGAACGTTATTATCGCAGCTTGACATGCCTTTCATCTATATTACTCTAGAATAAGGCCAAGTAGGGCTCCATAAAGATTTTATTTAACCAACTATTAACAAACCAATAGAGTCCTCAGGGAAGAAGAAAACAACGAAAACAATTTAGTGAGCTAAAAGGTATGCATTAGGTGACACCACTAACGGAGGAAAAATATTTTTCCTACATCAAATTGATCCACTTTTTTTTCTGCCACCCCCAACCCCGTGATATACTTTCAGCAAGAAACAAAGCGTATATGTACTTAAAGCGGAGTTCCACACTCTTTCACAAATCAAGCTGATTCACAAGCAGGCATTATAGACAGTGACAAATGGAAAGAATGTTTTTTTTTTTCCCCCAAGGGTTACCTTGTTATTGATTGTTGAAGTGGCGCTTCCTGTCCTAGCCACCCGCGGGTATTGGCGTCAGATTCGGCGACGCAATGTCTCCTGGGAGCTATGAATCCATCTTCCCAGGAGTGAGTGTGGCTAGCCGGCACTAATTGTCGCAACCTTCCGAAAGCGGAAATGATGCGATGACGCAAGGACGTTGCCATCACAACTGGGTGGGCACTTCCGACGACGTGGCCAATTGTGATGGCAGTGTCGGAAGCTTATGGTGCTGCAACGTGGACTCCATGTGTGGGAACGGGTGGTGCATGCTGGTAGCTCAGCATCACCGTATCCCGGAAGTGTCTGCTTGTGGGCTTCACCTACCCACAAGCAAGATGAGAACTTCTATGAAGAAACTAGATAAGTTGCTTTTAGAGACGAAAATGGACATCATGAGATATTATTATGCACCAAAAAAGTGAGTGGTACATTTTGATAACATTAACTTAGGAGTTTAGAAAATAAAACAAAAAAATGTATGGTATGTTGGAACTCTGCTTTAAGAAAAAGTGCAGCCAAGTCATGAAAACTTGCATCTATCAAAACAACCAAGATGCATGATAAATATCCATGCAATATAGTTCCAAAAAAGTCCATATATTAAAACAAACGAATGTCCCACAAGTGAATGTTAATCGATGAAAAGCTTGATAATAATGAACGTCCGAACCACCAGCGAATCACCTCACTCATGCTCCCCCCCCAATGGGTATAGGCTCACCTCTAGGAATGCGACCCCCTAGCTAAGCAGGGTCAATCAGCGCTTGTGAGCCCCACCCCAGGACTCAAAGGATAGCCAACATAACTGGCTCCTGAAATTCTCCCATAATTTCCTCCTCAGTAGTCAGCAACAGAATATATGCAGAGAGAAAGACTCCAATAGTGCTTGATTTTTTCTAAACACTATCCATGCTAATTCACACCAGATGCAGTTCTGTGCGATTTTTTTCTGCACTAAAAAAGCTTGCAGTGTTTTCCATGTATTCCAATGGCTCTAGTTCACACCAGTGCAGTCAGTTTCCTTTGCAAAAAAAAAAAAGTAGAACGTGTTGCAATTTTTTCTGCACAGAACTGTGCTGGAACCTAGCAAATTGTATAAAAAATGCACTGGAACTGCGTGTGGTGTGAGCTGTAAGCAAAAACTGATACGGAACATATCCAAAGTACATTTTTGTTATGTGAACTGGCCCTAAAAATGCATGCACAGCATTTTCCATGTATTCCAATGGCTCTAGTTCACACCAGTGCAGTCAGTTCCAGTCAGTTTCTGCAACGGACTGCAACTGACTGCACTGGTGTGAACTAAAGCCATTGGAATACATGGAAAACTCTATGCATGCTTTTTTAGTGCAGGAATAAAGTGCATGGAAATGCATCTGGTGTTAACTGGCCCTCAAAAAAAAATGTTTAAATTGTGCAGGGTACTCACATTGTAAAGGTGCTTCCAGCGCACCACACTAAGAGAACATTGGTTTAAAAGTGTAACACAGAGCCTCACATCCAAATAGTCAGCTCCTAAAATCACTGTGGAGCCTGAATGCCTTTAGCGTCCTAACCCCTCCCCTACGCGTGTCGACACAGGGTCAGGTGTCTTCCTCGGGGGGATCTGTACTTTTTTGCACTATATTGCATGGACATTTATCATGCATTTTGCATGCGTTTTGATCTACATTGTTTTGATATATGCAATTTTTTATGACTTATCGCTGCACTTTCTTTATTAAGTATTTCTTGAGCACATTAATATGGGGATATGATCAGTGTTAGCAGCTGGTCCTCTGATTACCTTTCACATACACATTGTTTCTGTAGCACACATAGTATTAGTTTCAAAGCGTTTTGTAACGGTAGCTCGCAAGACTTTATTAATTTAAAGCGTATATGTAGTGCAATGACTGGGAGGAGCATTATGCATCTCTATTAGTGCTCAATTCACCCGTCAATTGCAGAGCTATTGTGTCTTAGCACTATGATGGTATACTTGTGCCAATATAGGCAGATTCCCTCTCCTAAGGAGTGATATCAGAGAAGAAAAGATCTACTTGCAGTGTTAAAGCATATCTAGGCATGACAGGTAGATGTCTTCCTGAGAACAGGCAGGCAGACATATGTTTATTGTCTGTAGGTTAAGGGGTTAATAGAATTATTTGCCCGACGAACTAAAGCGGCATACACATGGTTAACTTCCTTTACTCTTCTCACTTTAAAGAGGGATGGATCACAGGGTGACCTACAAACAATACGAAGCACAGTTCAGCTCTTGTAAGAGCTGTGCAATGGACATTTTTAGCTGCTTTAATAGGAACTTGACCCTAATAGTCAATATTATAATCAAGGCACCTTTAGGCCAGCTGTAGAATGCTACATTTACTTCAACTATTGATTCTATAATTACAGCCATTTTCTCCAACCCACCCTATGTTTTTTTTTTTTTTTTATCACTCACTGATCTTCTACCAGTGGCCATTTGTATTAAGGGCAGCTGAAGCCAACTCCCTTTACTTTACTTCCTCTGCTGATTGGAAGAGAAGATCAGAAGTGAAGTTTTTACTTGTGACTCTGAGCATTTAAGAGCTTTTGACCTTAGTAGTGTAATTTACATCTGGTGAGTGTATATCCATGAGCACAGGTGTGGGGCAGAGAACTGCTTTTTGGAGTGCTAAGCTAGGGGCAGAAAAAAAATGTCAGAACCTCTGGCAAAAAAAAAAAAAGCTCATAGTGGCTCGTATTGCACAAAAGTTTATGGGAGTTTATGGGCATTTGCTTTTTTCCTTAAAAAAAACATTCCCCTCTGCTCTTTTTTCAACGTACATTTTAAACCGCTAAATGCTGCTAAACTCTGCGTTGAGAACTTAGTGAGCTGACCAAGCTGCCTCTGAAATCTCCAAGCAGTTTTGGTAACCCTACCCAATTCTTTTGGACTTTTTCAGTGCACAGTAAGTCGGGGAGCTCAATGGATTACTGGTAGATCACTAGGTATTTTTCTGTACAGCCGTTTTTAAAGTGGTTAAGCATAAGGAGATGTGCATGTGTTGCAGAAACGTACTGAAAATTTTTATTTTATTGTGCCCAGACATATACTTTAAACATGTGCAGAAATTAACAAATGAAACCCTTATATGTTCATTATAAATAGCAGATGTGCCTCTTAGGAGATTCACCATCAATTTTGGCCATATACACAACATGATGTTGTTCTAATGTGCAAAACCAACCAAGCAGATCATTGCACGCACCCTATCATAAACTTGAGGCCATCATAACTGTTGATGGTAGATTGCTTTGATCAGTCAGGTTTGGGATTGGAATTGATTGTAATTTGTCTGAGAATTCACATGCGAGTCAGAATAGCACACTGCTGGGCTATCAACAAAAATGAATAGAATCCTAGACAAAATTTGCTGAGCATAATAAATCCTTTGAAGATACCTAAAATTGTAATGTCACTCCCAATAGATTGTTTGTCAGTTCTGTCAAAGAAAAATGTGTGTTTTGTGACAGTCTGATCCAATGTATGACCACCTTTAACATCCTCTGTACTTTTCATATACTGGTGTGAGGATTAGCTGCAGTGTGTGACATGTTTATCAAGCACCATCAGTGACATTGTGCCACCTCTTCCCACAGGTGACATTGGGGGTCAAATGGGACTTTTCATAGGTGCCAGTATCCTGACCATCTTGGAGCTATTTGACTACATATATGAGGTGAGTTCGAAAAACACAAAGCCTTAGGGACGCTTTAACAAAAGAAGTACATGCACTGCGCCAAAGCAACCTGGGAACACCCAAAACCAAAAAGAAACAATGCACAAGTCACACTGCCTCGTCATACTTGGTACAGCGTTATATACTAGTCCAACTGACATATATACGGTAAAGGCCTTTATTAGGACAGCAACACTATGCAATAACCCATATCAAATGTTTGGCACTTACATTTCTCTTAGGCCCCATATTTACCTTGTGAGGGCCACTTTGTTGCAAGCTACCCTAAAGCATGCCTATTTACTGTTTGTGATACCTATGTGTGGCAGAGCTTGATTTATGTTTATATTGAAAAGCCCTCTTATTAAATACGATAAAATGTAAGCTTAATATAAGTAAAAAAACAAAAAAAAAACAAATGTAATCTTGTGACTAATAGTTACTTGTTTTTTCCTTTTTGTGATGCTTCAGCAAGGCTTGTGTACTGGCCTTGAGACTAGTGGTAGCAACTTCTATCCAGATTGGTTGCTGGATTGCACTTGGTACTGAGAGGGGCTGTACCTGGACCCTGTAGAAGACTTTAACGGCCTGTAATGAAGTCTCCTGGTACTGAATCCCACAGAAGGCAATAGTGGGGGTTTGTAATGCTGCAGGGTGAGATAGCTGGTGGGGTGCTGTACAGGTCCACTGTGACGGAGCCCTATTCCAGATCACCTATATGCCTGACCTCAACCCGAGTGGCTGGATTCAGTACTCAAACTGAAATTAGCACCATTTTGCTTCTGGGACCTTTGCACCTTTATTGGCAACCCTGTACCTACTATGTGTGTTTGGTCAGCCCTATACATGCGCAACACCATCTTCTTGGTGATTCATCTGGGACACTGGCCACATCATTTAGGAGAGCTCACTTCATCAGACCAACACTGGCAGCTAACTTGGCCTTGGGACCTCCAGGTGGTAGGACACAGTGGGGTCACCCTTCTCACTTCTGCAACCAGTATAGGTCATGACTACCTGAGATACCCCTGTACAGTTTGCAAGGACAGACATTACACATGGTGGGGGGGGGGGGGGCACAGGCTTTGAGGCGTGGGTTACTTGACAACAATAATGGGCTTTCCTCCACAAGCACAGCAAATGTGGCTTGAGGTCCAAGTTGGTTTCAGGTTTTCCGCTTACTCCTTTGGGAACCCTTTCCTCTACTGCATTTGTGACAAAGGAGGATTTTTCCTCTTACATATCCACTATTTTGGAGCAGTTGGGAGAGCTGGAAAGATATGCAAGGAGGCCGCAAATGCTCCAGGTCACTTCAGCAAAGTGTTGTCCCTGTGACTTTTCTCCACCACCACCACTCCTGGGGCTAGAGGAAATAACTGAAGAAGCGCAGTCCAGAGAGGTACTGTCATCTGCCCCAAACATGTTCTCACTGAAAGATGCTCATACTTCTGGCATCTTCCAGGCCCAGAAGACTACAGTTGGAATCCTCACCAAGGGGGTTTGCAAAAAACTTAATTGTTGCAGTCAGAATTACCTGGGCCTAAGGTGACTTGTTTAGGCTCCAGAATCAGCTAGGTCATACTGAAGAAGTACGGTATGAAGACTGGGCACGAGGCCAAGGCTTTTGCATCTCCTAAGCAGTTTGTGCAACATTACTGAATAGAGGAGAGTTTTCGCAAAAAATTACAAGTCCCTGCAGTGGAACTCACCCTGTCTTATCAGAACAAGACCCTTGTGGTTCTAATGCACAATTTCTGGTGTTTAAGGATCCTGCAGTTAAGTTTAAATTCTATTCGAGGTGTCCTTTTTAATGCTAGGGGGGCCAGGCAGCCCAGAACTACTACCATGGGGGTTTGCCAGGTCGTATTAATCTAGGCTAAGCTCATGAATAAAAAGGGGGCTTATGAATAAAGGGTGCCCGTTAGGGAGGTTCTTCTGTGTGGTAGCACTTGGATGGCTTTCCACAGGCATGTGTGGGTGTATTAGGAGATTCTCTTAAGCCGCTTTCCCGCATGGGTCTCATGTTGGTTCACATGATAAGCATTTTACAGCTTAAATGTTGGTCAGTGAATTTACCCCTGCAAGAAACAGCTGGAATGAATGCCCTTTGAGGGTAAATACCTGTTTGGCAATTATTGGATACATTTATCCACAAAATTGCTGAAGGAAAAGGAAGCTCTTGCCACTAAAGAAAAGGCAAAAACCAATGGGGACCTAAATCCTCTTTAGCTTCGGGTAGGAAGGGTCCCCTTTCATCCCTTCCATATCTCAAGGACCAAACTGAAACCTGATAACCCCCTCCAAAAGAGAAATTGGAAGACCAAGCCCTCCAAGGCAGACGATGAGCTATCATTCTAGCAAAGATGTACTTCATTTTTTCAAGTGTGGGGAGAATGTTGGCCTTCGTGTCCATTTGTATTGGACCTGAGATGTTCCAGACATCTGGGTTCAAAACATTATGGCCAGAGGCTACCAGATGGCGTTTTGTGCCCTGCCACCTCCACGCTTCATGCCCATAACACCTGACAAAAGAGTGTCTGTTTTTGCTGCACTGGACCTGTTAAGTTGCAACAGACCACTGCCCTGTTTCAGAACAAGAAAAGTTTCACAGATCTCATTCTAGGCCACAAATTTCAACTTGTTCAGAAGTTTCAAATGTAATCCATCAGGTTAATGATTTCCTCTCTTCATCAGGGTGATTTCCAGGCCTTGGTGGGTATCAAGAATACCTACTTGCACATTTCCATTTTTATCTGAGTACTGCGGTAGGGGAACAACATTTTCAGTTTGTTTCTATGTCCTTTGGCCTTGCCACAGCACCAAAGATTTTCACCAAAAACTGGCCATTTTGCTGGCTTCCTGCCCTCAAAGATGAAAGCACATTGTGCCTTGGACAGAACTTCACGTTTCAGCCCTGTACAGCTCTGTCATAGAAAATGGGCAGGTGTTCTTCTTAAGCCACCAATGTCCACTTCCTGGAAAGTGGTCCCTCCACCCGAAACTGTTTTTCAAACTCTCTGTCTTCAGGGGGTTATCCCACCCCCCCCCCCCCACCCCCTCTTTGATTCGTCAGTCTGACTTTGTGAGAACAAAGAGGTTGCATAAACATAAGGCAGGCTGCTTCAAATCCAACCATTGCTATGTGGATTCAGCAACTCATTATTTAGCTGTACATACCTACTAAAAGTGTTGGCACTTCATGGGCTTTTCAGTATCAGGTCTTGGTTTCCCAGTTCTGCAAGGCTGCCACCCTGTCTTCTACTCACACATTGTCTAAGCTTTAGCGGGTGTTCAAGCTTCAACAAATGTCAGCCTCAATCGATAGCTCCTTCAGGAGCATAACTCAGCGATTTAAGAATGACCCAATTCCTGTGTCCTGTGAAGTCCTCGAAGAAAAGGATTTTACAGGCAAGTAAAATCAGTGTTTAAGCAGAGCCTGCTTTAAAAATTAAAATGATCCCTTTATCTTAATAACCATGTCCCATGTGGACAAAACTATTGAAAGGTTAAGAACTTTTTTTTCGGTTACTGCTTTCAAATGCTTTTGGTGTTAGGAAAACAAACTGTGCATTTGTGTATAATTACCATTGCTTGTTGGTGTTAAAGTGGAGTTCCAGCCTGGGTGAAAAAAAAATTGAAAGTCAGCAGCTACAAATGCTGTAGCTGCTGACTTTTTAATATTAGGACACTTACCTGTCCAGGGAGCCCGCAATGTCGGAATCTGAAGCCGACTCATCCATCAGCTCCAGGTGCAGGCGCCGGCATCCTTACTAAGGGAAATGGGCAGTTAAGCCTTACAACTTCACTGCCTGTTTCATACTGCGCATGCATGAGTCGGACGGCGCTTTCTGAATGATCTTGTTGTCTTCTCAGACACACACAGGTCCCAGAAGGCGACGTGGGGAAGTAGGAGGTCACAAAAAAAAACAAAAAAAAACGGGGAAGTGATGTACATCGCCATGGGAATTCCTGAAGAAAATATACAAATAAGTATGAACAAAAAAATCCAAAAAAGTGCTTCAACTATGTTAAATTTTTGCCTGGAACTCCACTTTAAACAACAAACCGATGTGTGCATGTGTATAATATACACACACACACACACACACACACACACACACACACACACACACACACACACACACACACACACACACACACACACACAGTATCTCACAAAAGTAAGTACACCCCTCAAACTTTTTAAAATATTTTAGTATATTTTTTTTTTTTTTCATGTGACAACACTGAAGAAATGACACTTTGCTATAATGTAAAGTAGTGAGTGTACAGCTTGTATAACAGTGTAAATAACTCAACACACAGCCATTAATGTCTAAACCACTCGCAACAAAAGTGAGTACCCCCCCCCCCCCCCCCCCCCAAGTGAAAATGTCCAAATTGTCAATATTTTGTGTGGCCACCATTATTTCCCAGCACTGCCTCAACCCTCTTGGGCATGGAGTTCACCAGAGCTTCACAGGTTGCCACTGGTGTCCTCTACTACTCCTCCATGGTGACATCACAAAGCTGGTGGATGTTAGAGACCTTGCACTCCTCCACCTTCCGCTTGAGGATGCCCCACAGATGCTCAATAGGGTTTAGGTCTGGAGACATGCTTGGCCAGTCCATCACCTTTACCCCCAGCTTCTTTAGCAAGGCAGTGGTCATCTTGGAGGTGTGTTTGGGGTTGTTATCATGTTGGAATACTGTCCTATGGCCCAGTCACCGAAGGGAGGGTTTCATGCTCTGCTTCAGTATGTGACAGTACATGTTGGCATTCATGGTTCCCTAAATGAACTGTAACTCCCCAGTGCTCATGCAGCCCCAGACCATGACAATCTCACCATGATTGACTGTAGGCAAGAGACACTTGTCTTTGTACTACTCACCTGGTTGCCGTGACACATGCTTGACACCATCTGAACAAAATAAGTTTAGCTTGGTCTCATCAGATCCCAGAAAATGGTTCCAGTAGTTCATGTCCTTAGCTTGCTTGTCTTCAGAAAACTGTTTGCGGGCTTTCTTGTGCATCATCTTTAGAAGAGGCTTCCTTCTGGGATGACAGCCATGCAGATCAATTTGATGCAGTGTGCGGCGTATGGTCTGAGCACTGACAGGCTGACCCCCCCCCACCCCCACCCCTTCAACCTCTGCAGCAAGGCTGGCAGCACTCATACGTCTATTTTCCAAAGACAAGCTCTAGATCTGACGCTGAGCACATGCACACAACTTCTTTGGTTGATCATGGCGAGGCCTGTTCTGAGTAGAACCTGTCCTGTTAAACTGCTGTATGGTTACGGCCATCGTGCTGCAGTTCAGTTTCAGGGTCTTGGCAATCATCTTATAGCCTAGGCCATCTTTATGTAGAGCAACATTTTTTTTTTTCAGATAATCAGAGAGTTCTTTGCCATGAGGTGCCATGTTGAACTTCCAGTGACCAGTATGAGAGAGTGAAAACGATAACACCAAATTTAACACACCTGCTCCACATTCACACCTGAGACCTTGTAACACTAATATAAGTCACATGACATCGGTGAAGGAAAATGGCTAATTGGAGCCAATTTGGACATTTTCACTTAGGTGTGTACTCATTTTTGTTGCCAGCATTTTAGACATTAATGGCTGTGTGTTGAGTTATTTTGAGGGGACATCCAATGTACACTCACTACTTTGCTTTACATTGTATCAAAGTGTCATTTTTTCAGTGTTGTCACATGAAAAGATATAATAAAATATTTACAAAAATGTGAGGGGTGTACTCACTTTTGTGATATATATATATATATATATAAAAAATATATATACACACATATATATATATATATATATATATATATATATATACACACACATAAACACATATACACAGTATTTATATACATATTTGTTATCACATGAACAAATAGCTCATGCGGTGTATACAAAAAAATGTAGATAGACAAAAGAGGTTTTTTTTTCCATATTGCTAGCAAATATTTATGTCAGATTTTACATTTTCCCAAAACAAACAAGACAACCATAATTTGTGTAAATGACATATTTAGTCAGGTGTGAAACTCATATGCTCATTTACAATCAAGCAACAGTCATTAATGCTTTCGCACGTGGCCCTGGCAGGTAGGCATAATATCCTCCTGCATAATTGGCACAGTATGGTGCTTGCGTGTAGCTGTTTTTGTATCTTATCTTATGTGATTATACTGCCTTTGTGGTAGAAATTAATACGGAAAAAACGATACACAAATGCGGTAGATAATAGAGACCCGGACTGCATGCTAAAGTGGATGGCGCCAGCTCTGCAATGAGTAGAGCCGGTTTGTCATACAATTTAAAAATGATCTAAAACATACTGACAAGGTTTACTGTGGTATAATAGTTTGTTGTGTGAAGGTCGGTAATGTATCTTTCAGCTGTTTTCTGCATATAGATAATGGGAATTGGAAATTATCAGAGTCATTTGCAAGACACAATGGGCATCATTTGTGTGCACTCTGCCTTTCCTCGCTAAGCAAATAGTTATTATTTGTGTGCTAACCTACAAACCGTGAGCCCAATTTGCATGAAAGCATAGCAAAGAACACTCAGACTAAGAAATTATAGACATTTTGTGGTCACTGCCACCCCACACTTTTATGAACTAACCTAACAGGGGAGCTAGGAAGAGGTCTAATAGATGACAGTCCCCCCCACACATACACATCATAAGGGCAACCTGAACTTTATTTTTAATGAAAGCATTAAAACCCTAAAAATGGATTTCAGATATTGACCTTTTTGTGAAAAATATGTGCTAAGACTTATTAATTCTGTTATACATAAACATAAAAAAAAAAAAATCTAAGATACAGAAAGTAAATAAATAATGCTGTTTACAGAATACGTTTTATCCTACAAGTATGGGAGCTCTTCTAGACGCGAGCACAGGGGTCATATAAAGAGTGCTCTTTTTATTTTTTATCTGTTGAATATTATTAAACCACAGTGTCCATAAACTTCAAGTTCTAAGCATTGCACACAGTCTGCCTTCACTGCATGCTCAGAATTGCATAGTATATATAGATTTTATTTCCAGCAGCTTAGCTTATCCTTTGACTTGAGATTTCATCAACTCTTGGTTAGAGCCATAACTGAGCAGCATATAGGACTCCTAACCCTAATCTAACCTAATCTAACTATTGGGGCTGCCAACATTGATCTTCTGCTAGCGAGTGTTGTGTGGCTTACATGCTGGCCACTGCCACCTGGTTTGTTTGAGTCGCTGACCCATAGCAAACATGCACACCAGGAAGGTAGAAGTCTTGTAGTACTTGCGTGTTCCAGGTCAATGACTCAAAGAAGACGAATGATCAGCTTCTTTCATTTCAAATTCGCCTTTAAAAATAAAACCTTGCCCACCCCCCTAGCCTCCTAAGCTGATCCAAGCTAGAATTTCCCACCCGGATACTTACTTCTACTTCTCCTCTGGCCTTCTCCAGTGTTCACAGCCAGTAATGCATGCAAGGGTTGGATGCTGGTCTTTGGCTAGCGATTATTATCTCTTGTCACTAAGGGATTTTATTATTTGCTGGCACCTGAATAACCTAAAACTAGATACAGGAGAGTTTTAGAAGCTCAATGCCACTAAAGTTGCTAGTGATTTAAAACCTCAATTTCATAAAAGTTGGCACACTGTATAAAATATACATGAAAAACAGAATGCAGTGATTTGTAAACCTCACAAACACAGTTTTTTTTCACAGTAGAAAAAAAAAAATTTCAAATGTTTAAACTGGAAAAAATGTAACATTTTTTGAAAAAATAGGGTGCTTTTGAAATTGATGGCAGCAACATGTCTCAAAAAAGTTGGGACAGGGCCATGTTTACCACAGTACAGCCATCCTCTCTTCTTTTAACAACACTCTGTAAATGTCTGGGAACTGTGGAGATCAGTTGCTGGAATTTCGGGAGAGGAATGTTGTCCCGTTCTTGCCTGATATAGGACTCTAGCTGCTCAACAGTCCTGGGTCATATTTTTCATTTCAAGATGCGGCAAATATTTTCAATTGGTGAAAGGTCTGGACTGTAGGCAGGCCAGTTAAACACCCAGACTGCTACTACAAAGCCATGCTGTTGTCAAAGACGTAGTATACAGTTTTGCATTGTCCTGCTGAAATATGAAGGGCCTTCCCTGAAACAGATGTTATCTGGAAGGGAGGATATGCTGCTCTAAAACCAGCATTGATGGTGCATTTCTGATGTGCAAGCTACTTGTTCCATTTGCACTATATCACCACCATATCATCAGAGATGCCAGTCTTTTAAACTGAGTACTGAAAACAAGCCTTTCCTCTTTAGTCTGGAGGACGCAGCACTGATAGCTGCCAAAAATGTCAAATTTTGGTTTGTCTGACCACAGAACAGTTTTTCACTTTGCAACAGACCATTTTAAATGATCTTTGCCCGAGCTGTTTCTGGATCATATATGGCTTTTTCTTTGCATAATAGAGCTTTACCTTGTATATTTGCATGGCACGAGTTCATAGACGGTGATTATTTGAAGCATTCTGTGCTCATGCAGTGATGTCCATCACATAATCATGCCTGTTTTTAATGCAGTGCTGCCTGAGGGCCCAAAGCTCACAGGCATCCAGTATTGTGTTTTGGCCTTGTCCCTGGCACACAGAGATTTCTTCAGATTCTGAGGTTTGAGATTTTCAAATCATTGCAATCCATTTTTATGTAGATTTTACACAGTTTTCCAACTTTTATGGCATTGGGGTTGTAATTGCTAGGTGTAGCAAACAATTGCTAAAAAAAAAAAAGGAGCAGGCTTAAAGTGATTGTAAAGCTTTGTTTTTTTTAACCACTTCCCACCCGGCCAATGCACATATACGGCCAGGTGGGAGCCGTCTACTTCTGAAGGAGCGGGATCACGCGCTGCCCGCGCAGCGGCACGATCCCGATGTGCTCGTGTCACCCGGACACGGCGCATCTCAGATCGGCAGGAGGGCTCTGTGATTGGCCCTCCTGATCACATGACGGCCGTGTCCAATCACAGCCGTCATGTGATGTAAACAAACAGCCGGTTGCTAGGCAATCGGCTCCTCCTCTCCTCACACAGAAGTCATCGCTGAGGAGAGGAGAGCAGATCGCTACAGCCGGCTGATGATCAGTGAGTATGAGCTGTTTTTTACAGCTTTTTACTCACTGATCACCAGTCTAGTGTAATACACACAACACACCACACAGTATAAACACAATGTCCCCACATATGTACCCAAAACATACATGTCCCCAAATAATAAAAACACATGTCCCTAATAATAAAAACATGTCCCCCACATATGTCCCACTAAAATCACATGTCCCAATGATTATGTGCACACATATGTACATGATCACCTGCACAAATATGTACATGATCATTTGCGTACATATGTCCGTGATCACACAAACCAATTATTATACACTTAACAGAATTTTTTTTACCAAAAACATGTGGCAGAATACATTTTGGCTTAAATTTATGACAAAATTTGAAAATATTAGAAAAATAGAAAATATTGTTTTTTTTTCCAAATTTCCGCTTTTTTTGCACTTATATCGCAAAAAATAAAAAATGGAGTCGTGAATAAATACCACCAAAATAAAGCTCTATTTGTGCGAACAAAATGATAAATATTTCATTTGGGTACAGTGTAGCATGACCGCGCAATTGTCACTGAAAGCGCTAGAGCGATGAAAGCTGAAAATTGGGCTGGGAAGGAAGGGGGCGAAAGTGCCCTGTATTGAAGTGGTTAATAACAAACATGTTATACTTACCTCCCCTGTGCAAGAGTTTTGAGTGGCCCCGATCCTCCTTTTATGACCCCCCCCGTATAGCTCCTGGATCCTCCTCTTCTCGAGTGCCCCCATGGAGAGCTGCTTTCCGTGTGGGCACGCTCCGGAGTCCTGCTGCGTCCATTGACAGATGGCAGGATTTGGCCCCCGGCTCCCGGGTCACTGGTTTAGATTGACAGCAGCGCGAGCGTACCTGCAGGTCCCGCAAACTCGCTGTTCGCCAGGATCGTGGCATGGAGAGGCAGAACGGGGAGATGCCTATGCAAACAAGGAATTTCCCTGTTCTGCCTAGTGACATGATAGGGATCTACTGCTCCCAGTGATCGGGAACAGTGATCTCTGTCATGTTCTAGTGAGCCCATCCCCCATACAGTTAGAACATGCTGAGGGAACAAAGTTAACCTCTTGATCGCCCCCTAGTGTTTAACCCCTTCCCTACCAGTGTCATTTATCCAGTAACCAGTGCATTTTTATTGCACTGATCGTGTATAAATGCCAATAGTCCCAAAATAGTGTCAAAAGTGTCCGATTTGTCCGCCGTCACGATAAAAAAATAAATAAATAAATGACATAAATCTATCTAAGAAAGCTCCATTTGTGGGAAAAAAAGGACGTCAATTATGTTTGAGTACATAAATCGACGCAGTGCCGTATCACAAAAAAAGGGCCTGGTCCAGAAGGGGGTAAATCCATCCAGGGCTGAAGTCGTTAACTACTTGCTGCCACATCACGTACTTGTACGTCATTGGCTTCAAGTGGTTGTACCGGAATGATTCTCGCAGCTGCAGGCATCACCCTGGTACCGTTTGTTTAGAGCCGACGGTCGGCTATCTAGTAATAACAACCGATGCAGCTAAACAGCCGCTAGGCAGTTATTACAAGCAGCGCCCCCTCCCACCGCTCGCCTTGGGCTCTCCTGTTCCAGCGAGAGTCCCGAGTGACCAGCCAGCACAGCCCCTGGCTAGCCGGAGACCCAAACAAAGCCAGAATCAGGTCTCAGATGTAGTAACCCAGAATCAACATTGCCATGTTTACTCTGGAACCAACGGCGCCAGTTTTCACATATTTAAAGTATTAAAAAACGCTGATCTTGGCGTTTTGAATACTTTCAAGTGCAAAGGAGGGGTTTCGGGTCTTATAAACCCCCGATCCCTCCATAAGCAGGACCTGTCACTGCCTATTACTGTCACAAGGGATGTTTACATTTATTGTGACAGCAATAAAAGTGATCAAAAAAATAATAATTAAAAAAGGGACAGTGTAAAAATAAAATTAAATAACAAAAAAAAACATTTTTTTAAAGTACCCCATCCCTCCATGCTCATGCACCAAAGGGAATTCATACATAAGTCACTCTTGCAAATG
The DNA here is from genome assembly GCF_037356315.1 of Lithobates pipiens. Classification (NCBI taxonomy): domain Eukaryota; kingdom Metazoa; phylum Chordata; class Amphibia; order Anura; family Ranidae; genus Lithobates; species Lithobates pipiens. The sequence goes on along the minus strand of NW_027507789.1, from coordinate 189,755,395 downwards.
TAAACAGTGTTCAAACCACACATGTGAGGTATCGACGTGATCGTTCGAGTGAGAGCAATAATTCTAGCAGAAGACCTCCTTTATAACTCTAAACGGGTAACATTTTAACGCGTCGCCTGTGGAGATTAAGTACTGTAGTTTGTCACCATTCCACGAGTGTGCGCAACTTTAAAGCAGAACATGTTGGGTATCTATTGACTCGGCATAACATCATCTTTCACATTATACAAAAAAATTGGGCTAACTTTACAGTTTTATTTTTTAATTAAATGAAGTGTATTTTTTCCCCAACAAAATTGCGTTTGAAAGATCATTGCGCAAATACAGTGTGACATAAAATATCGCAAAGACCGCCATTTTATTCTATAGGGTCTCTGCTAAAAAATACATATATAATGTTTGGGGGTTCTAGGTAATTTCTAGCAAAAAAAAAATACACATCTTAATTTGTAAGCAAGTGTCAGAAAAAGGCTTGGGCTTCAATTGGTAATAAATGGGATGTAGTAGAAATTATATATATATATATATATATATATATATATATATATATTATAATTGCACAATATTCAATTCAAAAGGCACAAGGCCTCTTTCACATGGGTAGAAGGCTTTTACCACCTTCTGAAACGCAATCTACAGTAGATCACTTTTCTGCTCGCAGTTGACAGCCAATCAAGAGATTACATTTTTCAATTCGCAGGAAGGTTTTCTGTATCCCAAAAGGGTATTTTACATTGAAGTACCGCCATACAACTGCGATAGCCATATATGAGACGTGGGTCTAGCAAAGTCTAATAGACTCAAGTGCGGAGTTTCTAAATTCAACAGGAAACGTTAAAAATAGCCACACCATAAGGTGAAGGACCGTGGGTGTGACAGTGTGGGGGGGGGGGGGGGAGGGTAGGTGCATTATCATCCCCCTGTTTAAAGTGGTTGTAAACCCTTACAACACAGTTTGACCTACAGGCAAGCCTAGATTAAGGCTTACCTGTAGGTCCAAGAAATATCTCCTAAACCTACACGGTTTAGGAGATATTAGCCGAAAGACAGGCACCGCTGTCTACGGCCCATGCGCCGTAGACAGCGGCACGCAGGCGCACTGAGCGCGCTGCGGTCAACGACGATATGCCGCGAGTGGAGGCTCCCGTGCACATGCGCAGGAGTGACGTCATCGCAGCTTCACCGAATGACAGCGGCGGAGCTGCGAGACCCCACCGAGAAGATGGATGCGCCGGACTACAGGGGACAGCGGTGACATCGCTGGCTCCTGTGTCAGGTAAGTGACACATAATGGGCTATTATGCGATGCATAGTAATCCATTATGCTTTACCTTTGCAGGGAATGAAAGAGGAAGTAAACTCCTCTTTAATGCTCTTTGTTGAACTAAGGCTAATGTCTGTGTAGCATGCCATAGGGAACCATTTTCCTAATTTTAATAGTAGAGTTGAGCCTTTAAAATTCTTCTGTGTAGCTCTAGCCCAAGCTCCGGGATGTAGGGCCACCTACCATCTCAATAAAAGGGATTTCATTTTTCTGGAAAATCTTCTTGAAGATTTGAAGCTGCCTTAATAAATATGCTTTAACATTCAAACATTAATGTTCCTCACCCTGTTCTACTAAATTTCACAATATTTTTTTATTTTTTAGCTGATCAAGGAAAAGCTGTTAGATCTGTTGGGCAAGGATCATGAGGAAGGAGGACATACAGAGGATCTGGTGAGATAAAGACTGGAAAATGGATACACTTATATGAACGAATGTTATAGAAAATATACAAAACGAGTCAGTAATATACTGTATAAACACAGCAAAAAGTATTGCTCAAAAAGGGAACATAAAGTCCCCTTTTTCTTAAGTGCTGTAGTACCTGAGATATTCAGTATGTAATGCTGCCTAACCTTTTCTTGACTGTCAAAACAGATTAACTTTTTTTTTGTAGTCCAGCCTAAGGTCTGCTCTCAGACATTTCCAAAATAATCCACACTGAAAGTTTATTCAAGGGCATTAAACCTTATTTTACAGTCACGTTATAAAGCAACAATATACAGTGCCTTGCAAAAGTATTCACCCCCCTTGGCTTTTTACCTATTTTGTTACATTACAGCCTTTAGTTCAATGTTTTTTTTTAATCTGAATTATATGCGATGGATCAGAACACAATAGTCTAAGTTGGTGAAGTAAAATTGGAAAAATATATACATAAAACTATTTTTCAGAAATAAAAAACTGAAAATTGGCATGTGCGTATGCATTCACCTCCTTTGTTATGAAACCCATAAAAAGCTCTGCTGCAACCAATTAGATAACATAATTAGTGAAATGATGTCCACCTGTGTGCAATCTAAAGCCCCATACACACCATCAGATTTTCTGCTGATTTTTGTATTCAGATTTACCAAAACCATGTAGTAGAAGGGCCTGCCTGATTACATACAAATTGAAACTCCTAAGGTTTGACCTCATATTTTATGGTTTTGGTAAATCTGAAGACAAAAATCTGCAGAAAATCGGATAGTGTGTATGGGGCTTAAGTGTCACATGATCTGTCATTACATATACACACCTTTTTGAAAGGCCCCAGAGGCTGCAACACCTAAGCAAGAGGCACCACTAACCAAACACTGCCATGAAGACCAAGGAACTCTCCAAACAAGTAAGGAATATTGTTGTTGAGACGTACAAGTCAGGGTTAAGTTATAAAAAAAATATCCAAATCTTTGATGATCCCTATCATAACCAAATGGAAAGAACATGGCACAGCAGCAAACCTGCCAAGAGACGGCCAAACACCAAAACCCCGTGGAGCGGGCAACGAGGGCATTAATCAGAGAGGCAGCACAAAGACCTAAGGTAACCCTGGAGGAGCTGCAGAGTTCCACAGCAGAGACTGGAGTATCTGTACATAGGACGACAATAAGCCATACCCTCCATAGAGTTGGGCTTTATGGCAGAGTAGCCAGAAGAAAGTCATTACTTTCAGCAAAAAAACAAAATGGCACATTTTGCATTTGTGAAAAGGCATGCTGGAGACTCCCAAAACGTTTGGAGGAAGGTGCTCTGGTTTGATGATACTAAAATTGAACTTTTTGGCCAAAGAAAACGCTATGTCTGGCACAAACCCAACACATCACATCACCCAAAGGACACCATCCGCACACTTAATCATGCTGTGGGGATGTGTTTCAGCAGTCAGGACTGGGAATCTGGTCAGAGTTGAGGGAAAGATGGATGGTGCTAAATACAGGGATATTCTTCAGCAAAATCTGTACCACTCTGTGTATGATTTGTGGCTAGGACGGGGGTTCACCTTCCAGCAGGACAATGACCCCAAACACACTGCTAAAGCAACACTTGAGTGGTTTAAGGGGAAACATGTAAATGTGTTGGAATGGCCTAGTCAAAGCCCAGACCTCAATCCAATAGAAAATCTGTAGTCAGACTTAAAGATTGCTGTTCATAAGTGCAAACCATCCAACTTGAAGGAGCTGGAGCAGTTTTGCAAGGAGGAATGGGCAAAAATCCCAGTGGCAAGATCATAGAGACTTATCCAAAGTGACTTGGAGCTGTGATAGCTGTAAAAGTTGGCTCTACAAAGTATTGACTTTAGGGGGGTGAATAGTTATGCACATTGACTTTTTCAGTTATTTTGTCCTATTTGTTGTTTGCTTCACAATAAAAACATAAATACACAAAACATCTTCAAAGTTGTGGGCATGTTATTTAAATTAAATTATGCAAATCCTCAAACAATCCATATTAAGGCTGGATTCACACCTATGCATTTTTTGTGCTTTTTTGCATTTTGCAGATTTGCACTACAGAACGTGTTCCATAGGAAACCATGTTAAATGGACTGTAGTGCAAATCTGCAAAATGCACTAAATCTGCATAGGTGTGAGGAAACAAAACACGGCAAAATGCCAAGGGGGTGAATACTTTTTCAAGGCACTGTAAATCAAAGGATAAGTTCACCTTTAGTAATGTTACATACATATTCAGGATGTAACATGTTACTAAAACACTATGACCCGAAACGCTTATTGTGACAGTAGGTAGGGGATCCTCTCCCTGCACCAGCTATCACAAAAACAGTATGGCCAGGCAAGGCTCCGCCCACACAGCTGTGTCATTCATTCACAGAGGTCTGTAAATAAACTACAACTACCGTCTTCCACTGTAGTAGACAGCTTGTAGCTTTCAATGAACTGCGAGGGCGCTGTTGAGCACTCTTTTAGTTTATTGATCTTCCTGGACTTCAGTAACTATACTGACAGTCTGCAGGAGCCTGGCATTGCACCTGTGATATGATAATTGTGGGTGCAATGCTTTACAGACTCCTAAGAAAAAAAAATATGCATTTTTTTTTATTACCTGCAAAAAACTGTTAATTTTTTATTTCTTTTTTTCATCTCCCACCTTGACTACTGCAACTCCCTTCTCATTGGCTTACCTTTACATAGTCTACCCCCCCCCCCCAGCCCATCACAAATGCTCATCCACCTTACCCACTGCTCTGTGTCTGCTACTCCTCTCAGTCAATCCCTCCCCTGGCTTATGCTCACCCAACAAATTAAATTCAAAATGTTAACTACTTACAAAGCCGTCCACAACTTGGCCCACAGCTACATCACTAACCTAGCCTCAAAATACCAACCTAATCATTCTCTTCGGTCCTCTCATGCTCACCTCCAGGACTTTTCTAGAGCCTCTCCAATCCCCAATCTGTCAGATTATCTCCTACCCTGTTTGATGATCCCTGAAGACCCTTCTCTTCAGAGAAGCTTATCCTGCCCACACCTAACAATTGTACTTTGATTTTCTCCATCAGATCACCCCCCACAATTATTACCTTTTGTATCACTTAGATTGTAAACGAACGCGCAGGGCTCTCTGATTCCTCCAGTATTGTAACTGTACTGTTTGTCCTCATGTTGTAAAGCGTTGCACAAACTGTTGGTGTTATATAAATCCTGTATAATAATAATAATGTATATTCAACCTTCACGGGTCAGCAGAATCAGATTCTATGGAGAGTTTCTTGGATAGAAATGAAGTCTACGCACAATCACCTTCATGTCGGGTATACTCTGTGTTCTTATAATTGTACAGTATGTAATGGTACGGAATGTGTACTGGCCCTTTATTTATCTGTATACACCCTGTCCCAAATAAAGAATAAAAAATAAATAAAAATGTATGTATAACCGATATGGAAGGTTTAAACCCTTTTCAATGCTATGAACGCTATTATAACTTTTTTGACTATATAAAAAAAAACAACTCAATGTTTTGATCCACTGAAATCAGGGATAGTAATCAGGGTTTGAAAGCGGATACCTGAGTGGTATAAGCAGGGAAAGTCATGTGACCTAAACCGGCCACTAGCTCCAATAGATGCAGCTGTGCATTGTGGGTTCTGATGTCAACAGTCTACACTCAATCAAGTAGAATTCTATTACTGCCCCATATACCAGAAACCCACACAAAATTCATCTGGTGAAGTCCATTGAGAGTACCAAATATATGTAAAAGGCAGAGGTCTCTATCTGTAAAACGTTTTTTGTTTTTTTTTTAAGTGAAGTCTATACACTACTATTGTTGTCACTGTCACCTTATGCTATGCTGTCATCTTTTAACCTCTTACAATTCTGTTGAAAGGAAAAAAATAATGAAGAAAAGACAGAGATGAGAGAAAATGCATTCCATGGTGTGTTTTGTGAGTGGAGGGCAGAGTTCTGATGCTTCATAGAGTTTTACGCAATGTACCACTGTGCGCTGTCTTACTGATCCTTTTTTCTTACACCATAGCAGAGAATTATATCCTGTAAATTTACACCAGACTCAATTCTAACAGAGGTGTAACATTTTTCATGCCCAGAAAAAAAAAATGTAAACATACTAAGACAATTTGATATAATGTCAATAATATATATAATATTAATTTTATTATATTATAATATTTTATTATATATAGTAAAATATATATAATAAAATATCCTTTTAAGATATTGTATCATTTTCCACATGTAAATTGGAGCACAAATAATTTTTCCATACTTACATAAAACATATACAGTATATCACAAAAGTGAGTACACCCTTCACATTTTTGTAAATAATTTATTATATCTTTTCATGTGACAACACTGAAGAAATGACACTTTGCTACAATGTAAAGTAGTGAGTGTACAGCTTGTATAACAGTGTGAATTTGCTGTCCCCTCAAAACAACTCAACACACAGCCATTAATGTCTAAACCGCTGGCAACAAAAGTGAGTACACCCGTAAGTGAAAACTTCCAAATTGGGCCCAAAGTTTCAATATTTTGTGTGGCCACCATTATTTTCCGGCACTGCCTTAACCCTCTTGGGCATGGAGTTCACCAGAGCTTCACAGGTTGCCACTGGAGTCTTCTTCCACTCCATGAAGACATCACGGATCTGGTGGATGATAGAGACCTTGCGCTCCTCCACCTTCCGTTTGAGGATGCCCCACAGATGCTCAATAGGGTTTAGGTCTGGAGACATGCTTGACCAGTCCATCACCTTTACTCTCAGATTCTTTAACAAGATAGTGGGTGTGTTTGGGGTCGTTATGTTGGAATACTGCCCTGCGGCCATCTCCAAAGGCAGGGGATCATGCTCTGCTTCAGTATTTGACCGTACATTTTGGTAGTCATGGTTCCCTCAATGAACTGTAGTTTCCCAGTGTCGGCAGCACTCATGCAGCCCCAGACCATGACACTCCCACCACCATGCTTGACTTTAGGCAAGACACACTTGTCTTTGTACTCCTCACCTGGTTGTCGTCACACACACTTAACACCATCTGAACTAAATAAGTTTATCTTGGTCTCATCAAGCCACAGGACATGGTTCCAGTAATCCATGTCCTTAGTCTGCTTGTCTTCAGCAAACTGCGGGCTTCCTTGTGCATCATCTTTAGAAGAGGCTTCCTTCTGGCATGATAGCCATGCAGACCAATTTGATGCATTGTGTGGCGTATGGTTTGAGCACTGACAGGCTGACCCCCCCCCCCCCCCCCCACCCCTTCAACCTCTGCAGCAATTCTGGTAGCACTCATACATCTATTTCCCAAAAACAACCTCTGGATATGACGCGGAGCATGTGCACTCAACTTCTTTGGTCGACCATTGCGAGGCCTGTCCTGAGTGGAACCCGTCTTGTTAAACCACTGTATGGACTTGGCCACTGTCCTGCGGCTTAGTTTCAGGGTCTTGGCACTCTTCCTATAGCCTAGGCCATGGGTTTTCAAACTATGGCCCTCCAGTTGTTTAGGAACTACAATTCCCATCATGCCTAGCCATGTCTGTGAATGTCAGAGTTTTAAAATGCCTCATGGGATGTGTAGTTTTGCAACAGCTGGAGGGCCGTAGTTTGAGGATCTATGGCCTAGGCCATCTTTATGTAGAGCAACAATTCTTTTTTTTTTCAGAGAGTTCTTTGCCCTAGGAGGTGCCATGTTGAGTGAGAGTGATAACACCAAATTTAACACACCTGCTCCCCATTCACACCTGAGATCTTGTAACGCTAATGAGTCACATGACACCGGGGAGGGAAAATGGCTAATTGGGCCCAATTTGGATTTTTTTTTACATAGGGATTTACTCACTTATGTTGCCATCAGTTTAGACATTAATGGCTGTGTGTTGAGTTAATTTGAGGGGACAGCAAATTTACTGTTATACAAGCTCACTACTTTACGTTGTAGCAAAGTGTAATTTCTTCAGTGTTGTAACATGAAAAGTTTGAATAACATTTTTCAAAAATGTGAGGGGGTGTAGTCGCTTTTGTGAGATAATGTATGAACATTTTTCATAAATTAGCCTACCCTCTAAAGTTCACTCGCAAGCTCCTGAAGAATAATCATCGTAACCATTTGTGTTTCTTTCCCTTCTAGAGTACCTGTGACAACATGCCAAACCATTCAGAAACCATTAGCCACACTGTGACGGTGCCACTGCAGGCCACACTGGGGACACTGGAAGAAATTGCCTGCTGACATTTTGAAAGCACTCTTTATTTTGTGCCAAAAGTATAGCGGACACAGCATGGTGGTCAAAGAGGGATGCCCCGGCACACCCTGGTAAAGGGACTAGGGGACTATCATGAAAAGAGATCTGTATACTGCCAACTGTACACAGCCCTGCATGCCTGCAGTGTATACAGCACTGATCCTCATATGATGTGTGAGGAAACCCCCCACACAGACACACAATGCACACCTATTGCTCTCCGTACAGCTCTGTGTGCTACGCGGGTTCAACAAGTGGTTTTTATATAAAAAAGAAAAAAAAAGAAAATGAAAATAAAAATTCATACAATGGCAAAATGCATCTTGTAATTTGTGTATGGTGAACCAACTGAAAAAAATATATGTATGCTTGACCTAAGCAAAAAACAGGGCACTATCTTCTTCCAGTAGTCCAGATACTGTAGAAATAATGTCTTAGAAGGTGAAAGTGCTTTTTGAGAAAAAGCATCATCATTAGCTCACTATAAGCTGGTGAACTGCATTCCTATGAATACCGTACAGTCCTTCAAGCCGGAAAAAGTGCATCTCAAAGAAACAATAAGGGAATAAAACAAATAGGTCAACAGAAACCATGGCACTTTGCAAAGGAACACATATTAGTAACCAATCAGATCCCATAGCCCTGCTTTGGACATGAGTCTGCAAAAGAACAGTCCACTTTGAGTGCCTTTTCCTTAGGCTCAACGAGCCGATAACCCTTAGCCCTTGTACACACGGTCGGACATTCCGACAACAAAATCTGTTGGATTTTTTTCGATGGATTTTGCCCGAAACTGGTGTTGCATACACACGGTCGGACAAAGTTGTCGGAAAATCCGATCGCTTGAAACGTGATGGCGTTATTTCGTTACGACGGGACTATGTTCAGGCTAGTAGCCAATAGCTTTGGTCTCGTAATTTGATCTGAGCATGCGTGGCACTTTGTCCAATCGGAATTCTCTACAAACAATCAGCCAAAGTCCGATCGGATCATGTCGGAAAATTTTATAACCAGCTCTCAAACTTTGTTGGTCGGACATTCCGAAGGAAAAAAGTCCGATGTAGCCCACACACGGTCGGATTATCCGACAACACAGTGTGATCGGACATTTTCCATCGGATTGTCCGACCGTGTGTACAAGGGCTTACAGTGCAGGCATTTAAGATTTCCAGGATTTAGCTGTGTGGTTCTTTACCTTTATTTCTACCTGATGATTCTGCCAGTAGGACATTTCCTGTCCTAAGGTGACAATGCACACTCACTGCACCGTATCCATAGTTAAGCAGCACTGAGGGCAGGATTATTGTTGCTCACCTGAGGACTGCACTATAGGTACCTAAGGTCAATATGCAGCACTGGCCACAAGTTGAGCACCAGGGAAGTCAATGCTGAAATATAATTCACCCACAATGGTTCTATACAGAATTGTGTTTGGTCATTGGGATACTGGTGGTCACCAGTATTGCAAAGAAATTTGTCCTCCCTATGGAATTCTTTATTTTACATAAAAGAGAATGTAGAATGATTGAAACTCCATGGTTGTCTTTAGTGGCGCATCTCCCTGCTGAAAATGTTAAAGAGACCTTTTAAAGGAAACATGGCTGCCCTAATGGAAAGGTCCACTGACAGAACTATAGGGGCTGGCATTGTTGAGCAACTTCTTAAATAGTTGGCTGTCTTTGCTGTGACTTTACTCATTTCTTATCAAGAACAATTACACAGATCAGCTGACTTTACTGGCTATTCATTACTCTAGATCAGATATATAATAATATATATATATACATATACATACACACACACATACACACTATAGTAACATTTTAAAGAAATTAAAAGAAAAATAGAATCGCACTAAAATGTATAGATCATGAATATAACTAAATCAATGCATATTATACCAGTATACAAACGTAATATATAAATCGTAATTGTTAATTATATTGTGAAAAAGATTAATTGATCAAATACCACTAGTGAACAAAAATAAAATGAAATGCAAAGAAAAACAATAAAGTCCATCTGCAAACAATCCACCGGTGCTCAAATCTTAATCAATAATCAAGTCCATCTTTATGTGCAGTGTCGACTCCAAATACTAATAAAAGCGTGGTGAATCCACCACCAAGTTTAGAGGGAATTACTTCTTACCAGATGACCGTGATCCCCCGCTACAGAGGATCAAGGAAAGCATATATTGTAAGACACAGCTTAATTCCAATGTGCAGCGAGCACGCTCAGGGTTCCTCAGCCCGCCTCAATACCATTCAGACCGATGCATAGATGCACGTAGTACATATAAAATAAAACTCTCCAATAGTGTAAAACCTTTATAAATTTATTATAAAAAACAAAGTATTGCACTTACAGCAATTCGCATCAATAAAAGCCTTTAGTCTGATGTGCCGGCCGGCGCACGATCAGACAACCCGTCCCTTCTAGGAAACGGACAGTAACATACGAGGTGACGTCAGCGTGTCGCTCCGCACTACGCGTTTCATAATAGATTACGTCGTCCAGGGGCACCTGGATGCAGGTTGCCGGCCGGCACATCAGACTAAAGGCTTTTATTGACGTCAATTTCTGTAAGTTCCATACTTTGTTTTTTATAATAAATTTATAAAGGTGCGATTATCAGCACAGAACCCCCCCCCCCCCCCCCCCGACAGGCAGAGCTGCCGATTGGCTCTCCCCGTCAGAGCGAATCAAGGAATGACGTTTACCGGCACTTCCGGGTTCTAGCGATGATCAGCTGTGATTGGTCACAGCTGATCACGTGGTAAGAAGCCTCTGTCAGAGGCTTCTTATGAATGGAAATGCGGCATGTCAGAAGAAGCCTCTGTCAGAGGCTTCTTATGAATGGAAATGCGGCATGTCAGAATGACACACTGCACTAGCGAACGCCGCACTGCACATCCCCGCGGGCGCATGCCGTCATATTATCCTACTGGATGTCACATGACGCCCAGTCAGGATAACAGAACCAGTTCACGGCCATCATTCTGGTATAGGCTAGGCGGGAAGTGGACAACCACGCCGATATACGTCGACAAAGTGGCACAGGAGAGCAAAATGACATACCCGTATGTCACTTTGTCATGGGCGCGTGCTCTGCGAACTTGATGCCCGTGATCGTGGCAGAACGGGGAGATACCTACGTAAACAAGGCATTTCCTGTTCTGCCTAGCAACATGACCGGGATCTACTGCTCCCAGTGATCTCTGTCATGTTCTAGTGAGCCCACCCCCCCCTACAGTTAGAACACGCTGAAGGAACACACTTAACCCCTTGATCGCCCCCTAGTGTTTAACCCCTTCCCTGCCAGTGACATTTACACTGTAATCGGTGCATTTTTATAGCACTGATCGCTGTATAAATGCTAGTGGCCCCAAAATAGTGTCCGATTTGTCCGCTGCAATGTCACAGTCACTATAACAATTTTTTAAAAATTAAAAAAATAGATTGCAGCTATTACTAATAAAAAAAATAATAATAATAATAATAAAAAATAATAAAAAAAAATAATTGTATAAATGCCAGTAGCCCCAAAATAGTGTCTGATCTGTCCGCTGCAATGTCACAGTCACGATAAAAAAAAAAAAAAAAATAGATCGCAGCTATTACTAATAAAAAATAATAATAATAATAATAATAAAAAATAATAGCATAAATGCCAGTGGCCCCAAAATAGTGTCCGATCTGTCCGCTGCAATGTCACAGCCACGATAAAAAATAAAAAAATAAAATAAAATAGATTGCAGCTATTACTAAGAAAAATAAAAAATAATAATAATAAAAATGCCCTAAATCTATCCCCTATTTTGTAGACGCGGTAACCAATCAATATACGCTTATTGTGATTTTTTTTCACATAATAGAATACATATTGGCCTAAACTGAGAGAGACATTTTTTTGGGGGGATATTTATTATAGCAAAAAGCAAAAAATATTGCTTTTTTTTTCCAAAATTGTCACTCATTTTTGTTTATAGTGCAAAAAATAAAAAAAACGCAGAAGCGATCAAATGCCACCAAAAGAAAGCTCTATTTGTGGGGGGGGGAAGGACATCAATTTTGTGTGGGTACAGCGGCACACAACCACGCAATTGTCAGCTAAAGCGACGCAGTGCCATATTGCTAAAAAGGGCTTGGTCAGGGGTAAATCCTTCCGGGGCTGAAGTGGTTAAAGACTAACCACAAGTAACCGACAACTAAAAATAGGAAATGCCCTGAATGCTTCCAGTCTAGTCTCTACTGATTCAGCCATGTTAATTCTGGTCACTACCTACAAATGTCACTGGCTTGTCAGAAAAGATCAGGGGTGCCAATACAAGATTGTTACCATGGTGACACATGCACAAGGAGGACTTGTGTGACCCCCATAGGCAAGACATAAGGGACGTTATGACATTTTCAGGACAAGCAGTGTTTGCCTTGAGTCACTTCTTTAGGTACATTTAATGCAGAGATATGAGATATACATGGAAGGTAAGGAATTGATATCACCCTTGGCGAAATAAAGAGTAGTTTCAATCCTGCAGTAAATGCAAAACAAAGGCTCCTTTCATCTGTGTCTATAATATAAGCTTTCTGTGTTTTACAAGTATTTGTTTCCATGTTTATTGGTTTCTACGCTCTTTTTGTTCATGAAAATATTGACCTGGTCCTTTTGGCTGCATCTTGTATTACTGGCAGCAAATTTCACACCCAAAGAAAATGCAAAAAAAAAGCAAATGGAGAATAATTCATCACCAAAAAAAGAAACGACATGAGTGCGTTATTATCTAGAAACCAACCCCCAAGTCTGAAATTTACCCTTAAAGCCGAACTCTGGGTATATCTAATATTCCCATCCTCTGTACACTACAAAGGTTAAATGGTCATTTCGTCCAGGAGGATTGGAATAAGAATAATACTTCTTATTCTTCTGGTAGCTGGCACTTTCCACTCTCCGGTGGTCCCGGTTATGGGGGTCCTCAATATTCTCACACACAATGCAGAACTGCTGGGGCATTACAAGGTAACGTTTTGGAGATACGTGGAGTTTGACAATAGGGCCAAGTGCTGCAACCTAAACAATATTCTTTAACTTGCCCCTAAAGTGGATGCAAACCGTTACAACATACACCCAATGAAATGACTAGCTACAGGTGATACACCGAAATTAAATAAATCCTCTCACATACAGTGCCTTGCAAAAGTATTCACCCCTCTTGGCTTTTTACCTATTTTGTTACATTACAGCATTTAGTTCAATGTTTTTTTAATTAATTTGAATTATATGTGATGGATCAGAACACAATAATCTAAGTTGATGAAGTAAACTTAGAAAAATATATACATAAAACTATGTTTCAGAAATAAAAAACTGATAATTGGCATGTGCATATGTATTCACCCCTTTATTATGAAGCCCATAAAAAGCTCTGGTGCAACTAATTACCTTCCAAAGTCACATAATTAGTGAAATGGTGTCCGCCTGTGTGCAATCTACGTGTCACATGATCGGTCATTACATATACACACCTTTTTTAAAGGCCCCAAAGGCTGCAACACCCAAGCAAGAGGCACCACTAACCAAACACTGCCATGAAGACCAAGGAACTCTCCAAACAAGTAAGGGCCAATTTTGTTGAGAAGTACGAGTCAGGGTTAGGTCATAAAAAATCCAAATCTTTGATGATCCCTAGGAGAACCATCAAATCTATCATAACCAAAGGGAAAGAACATGGTACAACAGCAAACCTGCGAAGAGACGGCTGCACACCAAAACTCACGGACCGGGCAAGGAGGGCATTAATCAGAGAGACAGCACAGAGACCTAAGGTAACCCTGGAGGAGTTCCACAGCAGAGACTGGATTATCTGTACATAGGACAACAATAAGCCATATGCTCCATAGAGTTGGGCTTTATGGCAGAGTGGCCAGAAGAAAGCCATTATTTTCAGCAAAAAACAAAACGGCAAGTTTTGAGTTTTCAAAAAGGCATGTGAGAGAAAATGTATGGGGGAAGGTTCTCTGGTCTGACGAGACTAAAACTGAACTTTTTGGCCATCAAAGAAAACACTATGTCTGGCGCAAACCCAACACATCGCATCACCCAAAGAACACTATCCCAGCATCATGCCGTGGGGATGTTTTTCAGAAGTCCGGACTGGGAAACTGGTCAGGGATGAGGGAAAGATGGATGGTACTAAATACAGGGATATTCTTGAGCAAAACCTGTACCACTCTGTGTGTGATTCGAGGCTAGGACAGAGGTTCACCTTCCAGCAGGACAATGACCCCAAACACACTGCTAAAGCAACACTTGAGTGGTTTAAGGGGAAACATGTAAATGTGTTGGAATGGCCTAGTCAAAGCCCAGACCTCAATCCAGTAGAAAATCTGTAGTCAGACTTAAAGATTGCTGTTCATAAGCGCAAACCATCCAACTTGAAGGAGCTGGAGCAGTTTTGCAAGGAGGAATGGGCAAAAATCCCAGTGGTAAGATGTGGCAAGCTCATAGAGACTTATCCAAAGCGACTTGGAGCTGTGATAGCCACAAAAGGTGGCTCTACAAAGTATTAACTTTAGGGGGGTGAATAGTTATGCACATTGACTTTTTCTGTTATTTTGTCCTATTTGTTGTTTGCTTCACAATAAAAAATAAAATAAAAAAAATCTTCAAAATTGTGGGCATGTTCTGTAAATTAAATTATGCAAATCCTCAAATAATCCATGTTAATTCCAGGTTGTGAGGCAACAAAACACGGAAAATGCCAAGGGGGGTGAATACTTTTGCAAGGCACTGTAAGCTGTACCTGTTTATCTCTACTCTAGAGCTGTTCAAAGTACAGAATTTAGACAGCATTTCACAGCTCTAGAAGACAGGGGGTGGCAATCTAATTTCACACACTGTACAGCACAGAGATGAGTATTCTGAGACCTGAGTGGAGGGGATGGACATACCCACTTCTAAATAGTCTCCTAGGGAAACATGCACAGCTGAGGCTGTCAATCACCTCTTTACAATTGTGTGACTTGCACAGTCGCATGACAAGTCACCCCATGATTTCCAATGACTACCATTCATATCTGTGCGACTTCAAAATAGAAGGTGGGGAGGGGGTACAGTCCTTTGCAGCCAACATTTTTTTTTTTTTTATTGGAGTGAGGACTAAGAACAAAATTCTATCATGTTTTTTATTCATCTTTATCTAGAATATCCTCGCTACTTATCCTTTTAAATATTAACAGGAAATGGGCAAAGTAGTTGGAGCAGGAAAGCACAGCAACATTGTCAGAATTTCTATCCCTGCTGCAATCATATTAAATAAAAATAATTCTCCATTGAGGAACATGGTGATGTATCCAAGAATTAGCGCATTAATATATCTGGGTTATGGTGGGACCTGTATTCTTCAAAGGCCCCCCAAGAAAAAGATTTTACAGTAAGTTTAAAAAAAAAAAATCAGTTTATGGACATGGGAATTTAGTGATTCTTGAACATAAGGAATGTCCAATTGCAATTCAACTGGGGGGTAGACTACAGCCACTGATATTCAAAGAATGTGAATTTCTAGAAGAAAATCTGAAGGAATAAATGCCTGACCAAGGCTAGAACAAAAAATGGGGAATGTTTCCCTCCTTCTTTGCTATATAATACCAATTCACGTATGCCATTGGTGTTGGGAAAACAGAGATAAAAACCCATTAGCAAGATGAAACCCATTTGGTACACTAATCGCTAAAAAGGGCTGGAGTGTTTTGAGGTGTCGTTTGCCACGAGGTGAAAGTTCGGAGATGGAATATCTTCTTTGTCACAGTGAGTGCTGCAATTTATGAAAGACTATAGACTTGTTGCATTATTGATGATTCGCTATCCGTGTACTTGTGTAAATTACTTTTATGCGATTCTGACACATGCATGTGTGCATAGTAACCAATCATCTTCCAGGTTTAAGACTGTGACTTCATGTCCAACTTCAATGAACGGGATCCGACTTTGATCTCAACAAATACCAGGCCCTTTGAGTCTTGTATGAATCTTGAGGAGGAACCCCTTACCAAAAACAAAACAAAAAATGCCATAGGGCCCCCCCCAGGACCATACCAGACCTTTATACAAGCATTATTTATACCGTTATATGACCATATCCACTGTCACTACCGAATAAATCCAAATAGTGGCAGTGGGCCCCTCTGAAAGAAATAAGTCCTTATGTCACTCCTCAGAGTCTACAAGGCCGAAGCCATAGCTAACCTGCTGTTGTGTCCCGCTTTTAACTTGCATACCAACACCAGGAAAAAAGAAAAGTAGCTACCTTAGGTTTCGGTGAACACGAAACCTAAGGTAGCTACTTTATGCAAGCATGCAGCCCAGCAGGATAGGAAAGGGGGGGTGCCCCCTCCTTGACCATACCAGGCCATATGCCCTCAAGCTACCCCTACCCCAAAGCTGATAGGGACGAGGGCCTCTTCCCGACAACCATGGGCAGTGGTTGTTGGGGTCTGCGGATGGGGGGCTTCTTGGAATCTGGAAACCCCTTTGCAAAGGGGGCCCTAGATCCCGGCCCCCCTGCCTTATGTGAATGAGTATTGGGTACATTGTACCCATTCACCCAAAAAGTCCTTTATTGAAGCAGCTCCAGCGTCTCTTCTCCCTCCGGTGATTTCTTCAACCTCTGGTTCTTCTGACCGCGCTGAGGTCATCTTTCTCTGGTTCCTCCTCGGTTTCTTCTCGCTGCACTAATGTCCTCTTCCTCTGCCGGTTCATCCCTCTCCACTGTCTTTTTCCTGTGCCAGTTCTACCTCCAATCTTTTCCCCACGCTAGCTCCCAAAGTTGTGCGAGCTCCTCTCTCTGCCAGTTCTTTTATAGAAATGGGGTGTGGTCATCAAGAGACCCTGCCCCTTGTGACAACCCCATCCCATCATGCCCCTTGTGATGTCACCAGATGGCCAAGCCCCATGTCTATAAAAGAACCGGCAGAGAAGATCAATGGAAGAACTGGCAGAGGAAGAAGAGAGCAAAGAGAGAAGAACCATCAGCATGGGGACAAGGTGCTTTGGGGTGGGGGGCATGTGGGCTGGTATGGACCAGGGGGGGGGGCAACCACTCGTCCCCCCCCCCCCTCCTGACCTGCCAGGATGCATGCTCAGATAAGGGTCTGGTATGGGTTTTGGGGGGGTCAGGCTTTTTTATTTTGCCGTGGGGTTCCCATTAAAATACATACCAGACAGAGGGGTCTGGTATGGTCCTGGGGGGACCCTACACAGTTTTTTTTACATTTTGCCATGGGGTTCCCCTCAAGATCCACATACCAGACCCAAGGGGCCTGGAATGAAATTTGAGGGGGGACTTTACGCAGTTTTTATAAAAAAAATTATGAGGCCCCCTTCAAGATCCTCAGAACAAGTCACATGCCAAACTCAGATCAGTTAAGATGATGATCCAACTTTGATCTGACTTCAATGATATTCAATGGACTGAAGTAGGACCAAAGTAGTACAGGAACCTTTTTCAAAGTCGGACCGACTTGTCGGACCAGTTAAGGTGATGATTGATTTATATATGTCATGTGACATGTGCTCCCAAAGTCGGCATGTATGTCGTACCATTGTGAACCCAGCCTTATTGTCAAACTTAATTGAACAAGCTGAAGTTAGATGATCGGTTATTATGCACAGCTGCTGAAGTTTTTGTAAATCCCCTTATAGTTTCCCATTTAGGGAATAGGAAAAAAATGTCCCAAAAGGAACTCTGGACATATAGTTTCCCTCCTAGGGGAATGCAGCAGTCAAGTAACAACGTACAGTGTCTCTTGATCTTCCAGGTAAAAACAGAAGCAATAAGAAATTTGTAAAGAAGGAAAAACAGGATCTTTGACTAAAGATGGGTATACACACCAAGTTTTTTATACACAAGAAAACAACTGAGGTGGTGCATAAGTTATTGGTCCAACAATACATGATGTACTATAAAGAAGGAAGTTGCTTTCGTGAACAGACCCCTCACTGTGTAAAGAAGTGAAGGTTCTGTTCATTAAAGCAAAAGAGAAAATTCAGATGCAAGTACCCAGAAACAAGACATTTAAGTACTGCACAGAAATAGTGTGGATGCTACAAGAACCTCAACTCTGTGAAGAGTAAGGAGGCAGACATCAGTAGTGAAGGATAGATTATACAATTTTCTCTAGAACAGAAGGTACTGCACACTTTATTAAAGCTAAGAGGGAGTCAGACAGACTCATAAAGATTGCCTTATGACTTGGGAAGCTGTCATTTTAATAGAACCATAGCTAAGGGGTAAGAAAGTAGATATATTAAAAGCCAGATTCTGCAATTCAAGACAAGAGGCAAAATACAGTAGTACCGAGGGTCAGTATAAAAAGAAAGTGTATTGATGGAGTTCTCAGCAATACCGAAAAGAGGTCAAGTGGGGAAAGTAAGTGTAAAGAGATAATAACACTTACTGTATAACAGAAACTGACAGAATCCAGGACCCTGACAATTAAAAGTAAGGCTCTATTAGGAAAATAAGCATTATTGTGGACTATATAGTGCTGTAGCAAAGTCCTAAAATCTTCAGGAAGCTTAATATGATCAGTTCCATATGCAGGGAACAACATTAGGACACCAATGTTTGACAGCCTTGTAAAATCGATAAGCCCCTTTTGTATGGGGCAAGTCTTGGGAGAGATAATCACTACAAATGGTCCTACAGTGTAGGGAACCTAAATAATTCAAGATTATGTACACTAATGGAAAAAGATAATGTAGAAAAAGCAAATGAACCAGATACATGATTACAGGGCCTATAAAAATATTATCTTGTATTACCTCAAAAATTATCTTGTATGTCTTCAAAAATTAACTTGATTGAAGTATTTAACTGAAATGAAGAAACCAAATAAAAGGAGGAAACAAAAACCCACTTACAGCTCTACTAGATGAAACGGGATCCAAGAACTAGACTTGTGCACAACGGAAAATTTTGTTTAGTTTCGGTTAGTTGTCATTCGTAAAATACATTATTTCATTCTGTTATATCCGTTATGTTACGTTAATACATTTTCGAATAATTCGTTATTATTTGTTGAGTGTCGAATTCATTTGTTCGTATTAGTTAAAATTTGCCATTTATGTATGTATAGACATTCGCGATAATGATTCGTAGTTTGGAAAGTCGTTTATTGAATCTTAACACACACAATGACAACGTCTCTTCTCCTCGGCTCAAATACAATACAGCACCCTTCTCACTCAGTTCTCAGGAATGCACTTTGCCAGTAATCCATCCTCTGGCACAAAATGAATTAGCTGATTGGACTATAAGATTTACTTTGAGCTGACCTTTTGTTTCATTAGATCTTTAAAGAATTACCGAATCATGTCGAATTCATTCTTTCGTTATATTTCTTTCGTATTTGTTGTTATTCGTTATTTTTTTATTCGGACATTCAGATGCATCCAAATGTCCGAAAGATGCAAAATTCGGCAAAATTTCGATTCGTTATGAAACGAATTGCACAAGCCTAGCAAGAACCACATTTGCACACACCACTGCTGAGTGTATGACCAAAGAGGTGTTTTTCCTCAAAGTGAATGCACGGTTCAAACATTTCCTCTAAGCCCCAGACATTTAGCCAAAGTCCCCTATGAATATAGACAGGCATTACTGCCATGCGAGAGGCCACAATAACTAAAATGGAGGGCCTCAGACCGTTGCTGAACAAGTTACAAAATTTGAGGGTCTTGTTTTTTGTTGGAGGAGTTCCTCTTAAAGGATGTTATCCATTGAAACATGACTTCAAAATAAAAACACCGCCAACAGAAGAGATAAGAGCCCAACGGAGTCAAAACAAGGTTATGTAGTAAATGGAGTTTCAGTGTGTTTGGAATGTCTGCGAGCAGATTGTTCCATTCACTGTGCACAGACCAACACAAAGGGAGCACGTTTGGAATGTCTTCGAGCAGATTGTTCTATTAATTACGCAAACTAACACAAGCTCAAAATGCAAAAGAATCCTGTTAGACACAACACAGGTCTCAGGCTTAGCCCACGGAACTACAGAAATTGCTAATGAAGATAACCTGTAAAAACTGGAGTCTGAAGATCCAAAATAACCCCAATTTTTCCCTCTAGGGACAACTGAGAATCGCTCTCCAAAACAGAAAGTGAGGTCACCTGTTGAAGCGGGACTGTGCTCAGAGCATGTTTTAACAGACATTTTGAACTGAATAGCAACTAACCCAAAGTAAGACAAAGCCCCATGTATTTACAAAGCAAGTTAGTAAGAGCAGATAAGGGCCGTAGGTGACTGGAAATGAACAAGTCACTGTAGGTGGGCAGTGGAAATAAAGCGAAGACTGGATCATTTTCTATGTACTTCAAACTGCGGTAGCAGTGAGAAAATGCTTCTAAGTTAAAGGGTGAAAAAGAAACAAGCCGTGTATCTGCAAGAATGTCTCTGGTGAATGACAACTGTACTGAGTTCCCTGAGGCTGAACCATTACCTTAGTAAACAAAAATTTCTTTTTTCAACAAGAGAAAGGCACCCAATGGTTGAAATTGCGATGCAGCTTCTTTGCTGCAGCCTGGCTGGCCTTAAAGATTAAATGTATGTACTTACAAAAGTGGATGGTATGCGAAAAAATACTAAAACAATCCACAATTCCAGTGCATAGGGGTTACATATCAAGATGTGTTCACCACAAAACAGAAACTCACCTACAGTAAGCCTGGATAGAAAAAGAGTGCCAAGGGGGACTGGTTAACGCCAAAGGATGTGCCATGGCTCTGAAAATGTAAAGCTGTCTGAGGCTGACACGGAACACATAGAGCACCATAATATAAAGCCCAGTACCCGGAGGTCACATAATAGGCACATATCACTATAGTGGTTCATTCAGAATGCAAGTGTTCAGAGTCACCAGAAGTTGTGTTGCCACTCTAGAGCTCGGAATGGCTCAATGCAGTGTTAAAAAGCCATATACTAGGATATTCTTTCCACACCCAGAGGTTTACATACAATTGAACACTTTTATCACTGAAAAATAAAGAATATAACAAAGTACATAAAAAGGGAATATAAATAGCAAAAATTCCAAAATCAACCACAGATTGTGAAAGAGAGCAAAACAGACCCCAAAAAAGGTTTGGCCATACTTTTCTTTTAAGATCATTACAAAGTACAAGGGGGTGACGTCACAAGGGGGGGTGCCACCAGGTGACATTACTGGGTGGCCCCGCCCTTTAGCTATTTAAGAAACGTGAGGCGGCACAGCAGGCAGGCGGGAGACTTCGGCGCAAGCAGGGCTTCTTTTTTTTTTTGTTCGGGTCGGCAGTGGCGGCGGCCATGATTGACGATGGATCTACACTGAAGGACATTTTTTTTTATTTTTAATAAAGGAATTGGCAAAATATGTGTCTGTGTATTTATTTATTTCTGACATAACAGCTTCTTGGGTATGTACTAGGGTTGCACCGATACTAGTATCGGTATCAGTGCCGATACCGACCGAGTATTTGCACAAGTATCGGTACTCGTACAAATGCACAATACCTGAAACCGATACTTTCAGGTTCAGCTCTTTTTGTATATTTCCGTTTCTTCATCTGCAGATCAAAGGGATGAACAAATGTCCCTCTGTTTAACCCTTTAATAACCCTTAATTAATTCTAATCAGCCTTAATTAACTCCCTATTCTCCTCCATTTAATTATTATTTTACAGATTTTTTTTCTTTTGTTCGTGTTGATTTTATAAATGATAAACAATTAAAACTTTTTTTTTTGTTTGTGAATATTTTTACACATATATATTAACATATATTTTACACATTTCACATTGAAAAAGTGCTAAAAAAATCTATTTATTTCATTTGTAAATACCTTTGCAATGCTTTGTACCATTTCTGACAGCTAAAGTAGGTATCAGTAATTGGTATTGGCGAGTACTAAAAAAAAAAAAAAAAAGTATCGGTACTTGTACTCATTGTAAAAAAATAATGGTATTGATGCATCCCTAGTATGTACACACTGCCATGGCCTCAATGCTTAGCTTCATATTTCTGTAATTTTAACTCGATATGCCAAGTTTACAGGCAGCATCACCTGTCAAACTTGCCTATTGAGCTCAATGGGGTTGCTTGACTTGCAGTTGTGCAACAGTATTTTAATGCAAAATTCTCACGGCTGAAAAAAACAAAAACATTCAGGAGGCAACAGTATCAACTCCTGCACTGTGGAGTGCAACAGTGGAAGGATCTTAAAGGGGCATTAAATATCAGGAGTGTACATTAAATTCAGAATGCAGGATTCGGGTTTGTGCTACGTACAGAGTGCAGGTTCCAGGGGTACACTGCATACAGAGTGTAGGGTTTAGGGGTATGCTGCATACTAGACTTGTGCACAACTGAAAATTTCGTTTAGTTTCGGTTCGTTGTCATTCGTAAAATACATAATTTCGTTCTCTTATGTTCGTTATGTTACATTAATAAGTTTTCGGATAATTCGTTATTATTCGTAGAGGGTCGAATTCATTCGTTCGTATTCGTTGAAATTCGCTATTTATGCATGTATAGACATTCGTGATAATGATTCATAGTTTGGAAAGTCGTTTGTTTATTGAATCATTTAACACACACAATGACAATGTCTCTTCTCCTCGGCTCAATTAAATACAATACAACACCCTTCTAACTCAGTTCTCAGGAATGCACTTTGCCAGTAATCCATCCTCCAGCACAAAATTAATTAGCTGATTGGACTATAAGATTTACTTTGAGCGGAACTTTTGTTTCATTAGATCTTTAAAGAATTACCGAATTCATTCGTTATATTTCTTTCGTATTCGTTGTTATTCGTTATTTTTTTTATTCGGACATTCGGATGCATCCGAATGTCCGAAAGATGCAAAATTCGGCCGAATTTCGATTCGTTATGAAACGAATTGCACAAGCCTACTGCATACAGAATCCAGGGTTCAGGGGTATACTGCATACAGAGTACAGGGTTCCAAGGTGCACTGCATTCAGAGTGCAGGGTTTATTGGTGCCCTGTGTACAGAGGGAAGAGTACAGGGATGCCGCCTTTTCCCCCTAAATCACCCCCTCCCCCAGTACAGTTTTCTACTCCCACCCCCAAATCCCCCTCCTTGACAGTGCCTGATAGAGAACTGCAAATGCAGAAGAGTAGAATAGGTTACAGGAGGAGAGTGTAGTGTAGATGTGGGGCCGTAGGCAAAACGTGGGTTTCAACGACCTAACTTTTCAGAGAGGTGGCAGGCAGAGCACAGTTGAGATCACTCTGCAGCCGGAACTAGAGTAGCAGGATTGGCAAATGCAGCCATCTGCCTTTTCCACCGCTGACTCCAGCCTGCTTTTATTTAAAAATAATCCCAACTGGCTGATACATCAAGCTGTCAAGGGGTTCTTTCTTACACTTGCCATGCCAACACTAACCTGAAAACCAGGACTGATTTTTACTGATATATTTCTCTAACGGACATTTACTGACAATACATTTACTGACAGCTGGCAACCCTCCTTTAAAGCCCTGGTGCCCAATCTGCGACCCTTTGCGACTGTGTGGACGTCTGGGTCTCTGCAGACAGTAGTCTATTTGTTGTACCTAAGCCAAAGAAGAAAAATATTCTATAGACTGGCTTCTAGTAGCTGGTTTATTTGATTCCGTTTTGTGCACTATCCATACTTTTTCTCTTTTTTGTTTTTTTCCTAGGATATTATAGAGCTCTTGCTGAGAGAAATATGGAAGTAGCATATGTAATTTTTAAGGGGGCTATAAGGAGCACAAACGTGGGAGCGCTAATTTGTAAAGGGGCTATAATAGTACGGATATTTAGCAGTCATAGGTAATGTGTTTGCAGTCTATGACTGACTTCTCAAGCATGTCTCCAGCCTCCTGCAACAAGTTTACAGCAAGTTTGCAGCCACTGACCATCTCTTGTAGAATTTCTGAAATCTTTGACCAGCTGCTATTGCATGCTTACAGTCTCTGGCAGCAATTTGTTTTTATAGCATTACATTAACCATATATTAAGTGCAGCCCTTTGTTGGTATCAGCGGGATGCACTCAAAGCCCTTATTATCATGAGAGGTGACTACTACTGTCTTATGTAATGACAATGCTATTGCCAAATAAACAGAAAATTTAGAACAGGGGACATAACTTCCAATCAGGATGAGGTGTCCCTTGTGCTGGTGCCACTTTTTTTTTTATCTGAAATGGATGTTGTCTCTTTCAGTTGAAATCCTCCTCCATCCACGCCCCCACCCCCTTCTGGTGCTGTAAGGAGCTGTTACATGTCTGAATATGACTGTAGTTTCACCCAGCTGCTCTATTCATAGAAACCGTACTACAGCTTCCTTTAATTAAACGGGATCTATTAATGGATGTGGGCAGATGATTGATAGCTCCACCCCATCCGTTAATAGAAGTTGTAATACAGCTTCTATGAATGGAACAGTTGGGCAGAATGGGTGGCCATAGCTGGGCACTCTTGATGAGAGCCTGCGAGAGCCTTTTAGCCCTTGTACACATGGTCGGACATTCCGACAACAAAATCTGTCCGATTTTTTCCCAAGGATTTTGTCCGAAACTGGTGTTGCATACACATGGTTGGATAAAGTTGTCGGAAAATCTGATCGTAACGGGATGACGTTATTTAATTACGACGGGACTACGTTCAGGCTAGTAGCCAATAGCTTTGGTCTAGGAATTTGATCTGAGCATGTGTGGCACTTTGTCCAATCGGAATTCTCTACAAATGATTGGACAAAGTCTGATCGGATCATGTTGTCGGAAAATTTTTATATCCAGCTCTCAAACTTTGTTGGTCGGACATTCTGACGGAAAAAGTCAGATGAAGCCCACACACTGTCGGATTATCCGACAACATGGTCCGATCAGACATTTTCTGTCGGAATGCCCGACGGTGTGTACAAGGGCTAAGTGGTATGAACCTCAACCACACAAGAAGATTACGGCGGGGGGGAGGGGGTATGGATGGAGGAGAATTTCAACTAAAGGAAGAGGCATCAGCATAAGAGAAACATTCTACTGACAGTAAATTATACCCCATGTACTGAGTTTATTGTTTTTATTTTGGCTGCATTTAAGAAATTGTAAGGGCAGCAGGTTTTTTTTATCATTCTATGTATTGAGATAAAAAGCTTTTTGTGTGCAGCACAAAAGTCCCTCCTGCCATTTGGAACTCTCCCTCCTGATTGGCTGAGACACAGCAGCAGCGCCATTGGCTCCCGTGACTCTAAATCAAAGTCAGTTAGCCAATCAGGAGAGAGAGGGGGTAGGGCCGAATGGCAGCTCCGTCTGAATGAACATACAGAGCTGCAGCTCGGCTCGGGTGACCCCATAGCAAGCTGCTTGCTGTGGGGGAACTCGACAGGAGGGAGGAACCAGGAGCAGCGAACAAGGACCCGAGAAGAGGAGGCTCTGGGCTGATTTGTGCAAAACCACTGCACGTAGGAGGTAAGTATAACATGTTTGTTATAAAAATGAAAAAAAACAAGACTTTGCAATCACCTGAAGCCCAATACACATGGGCAGAATGTTGAGACACATTTTCCAGTACAAAAAAATACCGAACAACATTCGGCCCGTGTGTCTGTCGGATGTGCATGCTGGAAAACCAGTAGCTGACCGACTCCTGTTCAGAGCTCTCAGCCATTGGCTGAGAGTGCTGATTGGAGTGTTTTGGCGGAGGGGAGGTCCCCCTGTCATAACACAACAGCTCAGTGGGTGAGATCGCTAGACTATCCTCGCTTGGTTAGTACAACGGCTCCCAACTGGAGCGGTCAGTTTTTTCATGCAACCCTCAGGGTTAAGTGACAAGGAAACCTTGAGCTGAGCTTTCAGATAAAGATCAAGGTTTTTACATATCAGACAACAGCCCCACCTCTCAATAGAAGGCTCCCATAGGAGCAGAACCAGAAACATCCAACTGAGAGGAAAAATTGGGCAAACCAACAACATGCAAGTGAGATAAAGGCTACTGTATGGCCTGGGAGAAACTTGGAACCCTCCCAGTTAGAATCTGTGATCAGACAAAGTGAAGCCTTCGTTCTCCTTGACTTATACAAGACTACCTGGGATTGTAAAAAAAAGTGAGTATTGTAATGCAATCATTTGTATCCTTCAAAGGATTACGGAAATGTTAGATTGCACATAGCAATGAACCATTTGCTTCTAAGCTATACTAGTAAAAAAAAAAAATCACAAAAATTATCTAAACCACACTTCAGAATTGTTGGTCACTGACACTGATCTGTCAAATAAACTACACAAAGATGACTACTTGCCAAAGCTAAGTAATTACTCCATGTATTATTAAGATTATTAGTTATGTAACCTCAATCTCAACATTTTCTGCATCTGAGTGAAGCGTGTGTCGGCTTGTGTTTGGATCAAAGTGGCCCCATCATCCACACACATTTAAAAGTAAAATTACAGACCGTTTTCCCCATGAGTATTCTTTATTAGAGAATAATGTTGTTTCTCTGAGAGTAATTTATTTTAGCACAAGTCACTACAAATTAATCTATTTTCAATTAAAGCTCATTCCAAAGCTCAACCACTGTGCTATACTACTTATCAGAAAGCACGCAAAAAAATGAATAAATTATATATATATATATATATGGGGGTGTCTAGCTCAGTGGTGTTCACAGCCAACAGGAACTTCAGTTTAAGTGCGTGGTAGCCCACTTTTATTGAAAGTAACAAAAATTTAAGTTCATACATGCATGGGTTGCCCCACACAAGGGTTCTTCTCCCAAAAATGACAACACAAACAAAAATGCCAAGCCACCTGGATCTCAAGGCTCACTTAGCCTTGGTTGCAGTACAAAGCTGCGCAGGCCTACTCCTGGCCTCTAAGAAGGGGTTCTCCTGACACTCCAGGCTTTCACACTCCTCCAAGACTCATGGTCCCCAGGACTCTCTCTTCCAGCTGTCTCAGCTATGGTCTCCCCAACTCAGCTGGTCCAACTCTCTCAGTCCACTGACCTGGAACCTCTCCCACATGGAGTGCCGTCTCAAGGATATTGCCTGGGTTCCCAAATGGTAGCACACCTCCCTCCAACTCCCACAAACTATGCTCAGATCTACCTTATAATGGGAGTGTGCACCTGGACACACACACACACAACCTGCCGAACTTCTGGAAAGCCTGGACACAAGACTGAAGATTCCATCCTTCCCAATGCTCTTTGAAGTCTTCAAGTTTCCAGCCCCAATCCAAACTTACAAAATCCAGAGAAAACTTAAAGCATAGTTTTCTCTGCTCACAAATCTTGTTCATGTTCATATTCATTTTACACTCATTTTCACAGACACAGAGACTGTCAGGTCCATAAATATTGGGACGTTGACACAATTCTAATCTTTTTGGCTCTATACACCACCTAATGGATTTGAAATGAAACAAACAAGATGTGCTTTAACTGCAGACTTTCAGCTTTAATTTGAGGGTATTTACATCCAAATCAGGTGAACGGTGTAGGAGTTACTATATGTGCCTCCCACTTTTTAAGGGACCAAAAGTAATGGGACAATTGACTGCTCAGCTGTTCCATGGCCAGGTGTGTGTTATTCCCTCATTATCCCATTTACAAGGAGCAGATAAAAAGGTCCAGCATTCATTTCAAGTGTGCCATTTGCCTTTGGAATCTCAATGTGAGATACGAAGAGCTGTCACTATCAGTGAAGCAAGCCATCGTTAGGCTGATAAAACAAAACAAATCCATCAGAGAGATAGCAAAAACATTGGGTGTGGCCAAATCAACTGTTTGGTACATCCTTAAAAAGAAAGAACGCACCGGTGAGCTCAGCAACACCAAAATACCCAGAAGACCACGGAAAACAACTGGGGTGGATGATTGAAGAATTCTTTCCCTGGTGAGTAAAACACCCTTCACAACAGTTGGCCAGATCAAGTACACGCTCCAGGAGGTAGGTGTATGTGTGTCAAAGTCAACAATCAAGAGAAGACTTCACCAGAGTGAATACAGAGGGTTCACCACAAGATATAAACCATTGGTGAGCCTCAAAAACAGGAAAGCCAATTTAGAGTTTGCCAAACAACATCTAAAAAACCCTTCACAGTTCTGGAACAACATCCTATGGACAGATGAGACCAAGATCAACTTGTACCAGAGTGATGGGAAGAGAAAAGTATGGAGAAGGAAAGAAATTGCTCATGATCCAAAGCATACCACCTCATCAGTGAAGCATGGTGGTGGTAGTGTCATGGTGTGGGCATGTATGGCTGCCAATGGAACTGGTTCGGGCAATATTATCTGCTCATATTCAGCAAAATGCTTCAGAACTCATTGGACGGCGCTTCACAGTGCAGATGGACAATGACCCGAAGCATACTGCGAAAGCAACCAAAGAGTTTTTTTAAGGAAAAGAAGTGGAATGTTATGCAATGGTCAAGTCAATCACCTGACCTGAATCCGTTTGAGCATGCATTTCACTTGCTGAAGACAAAACTGAAGGGAAAATGCCCCAAGAACAAGCAGGAACTGAAGACAGGGATGAAACCCAGTGTCTGGTGACGTCTATGCATTCCAGACTTCAGGCTGTAATGACTCCAAAGGATTTGCAACCACGTATTAAAAATTGAACGTTTGATGGATGATTGTTAATTTGTCCCATTACTTTTGGTCCCTTAAAAAGTGGGAGGCACATATAGAAACTGTTCTAATTCCTACACCGTTCACCTGATTTGGATGTAAATGCCCTCAAATTAAAGCTGAAAGTTTGCAGTTAAAGTACATCTTGTTTGTTTCATTCCAGGTCCGTGTGGTGGTGTATAGAGTCAAAAAGATTAGAATTCTGTCGATGTCCCAATATTTATGGACTTGACTGTGTGCATATATATATATATATATATATATATATATATATATATAAATATATATATATATAATGACAGATATAGAAACTCCATGATAGGTATTTAATCAAATGTATAAAACTAGGAACTTCATATTGTACAGATAAAATGGCATGTTTCATGTTAAATATATGCAATTACCTTCATGTAACTATCAATTATATCAATGCACATCAAAGGGTTGTGATGTAAAGCCTCATCCCACCATAAAGTATACTCCCAATATCTTATAATAAAGATGTAGGCTTTTAAGCCTCACTCCCTCTTTATGTTCAAATACAATCATTTTTTCCGAAATAAATATCCTTGTTGTGCAGCAAGGATGGGTGACTTCTTAAAACGCTGAAAAGTATACTCTTCTGTCCAAACAAGTTCACGCCTTTTTTACTATCTGCCAAACACTAAATCGAAGATCAGCACTGTTGCTATTAATCGCAATAAAAGCACTGTGGATGCATTTGAAAATTGGCATCTTTCATGCACCATGACAGAACGACAAGATAAATGATATTTGCCACCTTCTGTGTTCTCAGATGCAGTAAGGCTTATTGACATCCATTATCCATCTCTGGCTTATATTGGCTGTCCCATAATTCTCAAAGATTTAACAAAGGCAACTTTGAGTCTGAAAGGCCGCCAGGCGTGTGCTTTGTTTGAGAAATAAAGCGACACAGAAAAACGTCCTTTAATTGACAGTTACGTTGGATTCTGCAGGAGGCTTAAATGAGACTTTAGGAGGCAATATATAGCACTGGCTGTGTATTACTATATAGTAAGCTTAGTGATTTACACAACGTACAGTAAAAAAAAATGACCGTACTTACCGTAGTTCATAGTTAACTGCCCTCCCGATGATTTTTAATGGACTTCAATGAGTCTTTATATAAAGATACTGGAATATATACTGTGAGGCCATGTGAGATATAAAATTCTACTGAGAAGTATCCAAGGTGAACTGATAGATGAAGACAATTCCACGAAACCTGACAAAGGTATCAAACCAAGAGCTTTATATAACCAATGTGCAGATAAAGAAAAGCAGAGTACTTGGTCAACTAGTGGATACTAAAAGGTAAAAAATAAAAGCTAACTTTCTGCGTAAACATATATAACCGGCTTACAGCATAAACCATAAAATTCAAATACCTGTAGATATAGAATATGAAAGGAAAACTAGTACTTTTTCTGATATGAAACAAACTTTTCTAACAGGACATTGTTTATAGCGCCATATCCCTAAAAGTAGGGGTGCTGCTAGGTCTGCAAAAGATCTGGGGCTAGAGCCCATAGCAGAGTAGTAAAGAAAGTCATACACTTGGGCAGGCACACACATGTATATACAGTAATATAAGTGTGTGTGTGTGTTGTATATATCCCCAGAGAGCCCCCCACTTACATCATGGTCCCCAGAGAGCCCCCCCTTACATCAGGGTCCCCAGAGAGCCCCCACATACATCAGGGTCCCCAGAGACCCCCACATACATCAGGGTCCCCAGAGAGCCCCCGCTTACATCAAGGTCCCCAGAGAACCCCCGCTTACATCAGGGTCCCCAGAGAGCCCCCCCTTGCATTAGGGTCCCCAGAGAGCCCCCCCCTTGCATTATGGTCCCCAGAGAGCCACCAGTTACATCAGGGTCCCCAGAGAGCCCCCGCTTACATCAGGGTCCCCAGAGAGCCCCCGCCTACATCAGGGTCCCCAGAGAGCCCCCCCTTGCATTAGGGTCCCCAGAGAGCCCCCAGTTACATCAGGGTCCCTAGAGAGCCTCCCCCTTAAATCAGGGTCCCACGAGAGCCTCCCCCTTAACATCAGGGTCCCACGAGAGCCCCCCTTGCATCAGGGTCCCCAGAGAGCCCCCCTTGCATCAGGGTCCCCAGAGAGCCCCCCTTGCATCAGGGTCCCCAGAGAGCCCCCCTTGCATCAGGGTCCCCAGAGAGCCCCCCACTTACACCAGGGTCCCCAGAGAACCTCCCCTCCCCTTGGGGACCCATGCAGAGACTCTGGGCTATAGGCCCCATATTCGGGGCTATAGTCCCAAAACCACCCCCTAGTGACGCCACTGCCTAAAAGCCTGTGTTTTGCAATATTTTAGAAGTGTTACTAAAGCCCCGTACACACTATCAGATTGTCTGCTGAGTTTTTGCTTCAGATTTACCAAAACCATGTAGTAGAAGGGCCTGCCTGATTGCATACACATTGAAACTCCTAAAGTTTGACCTCATATTATATGGTTTTGGTAAATCTGAAGGAAAAACTCAGCAGACAATCTGATAGTGTGTACGGGGCTTAAACCCACAACAGTAAAATCAGTCTGTATATGCTGGAAGTGCATAAAGAATGCTTGTTATACGCAATGTAGAACATAAGGGGTTAATCCTCAGTCATGTATATAAAGGCTGTTTGATCCTCCCTTCTTTTAATGTCCCCAATCCATCTGCTGATAGAACAGAGCCTTTTGGGCACTCTGCACATGCTCAGTTTGGTGTGTATTGCTAGAAAGTTTTTTTTGGATGGTGGGGGGGGGGGTTGCATGTGATCAGCACAGGGCCAATCAGCACCGACCAGACCAGTGTTTCTCAAAAACTTTTTTGTCTTGTGGCGCACCAAAAAGATCTAAAAGCTTTCATGGAACACCTTAAAAGATTTAACAATTTTTGTGGTGAAGAACTTTTTTACATATATATTTCATTTAAAATTTAATGTGAAGAATGTGCCTGCTTTCGAAAGCAAATCAGATTGAAGAGATTGTAATCCTCTTTGTACTTTGGCTTGCTTCCTTGCTTTTCATTTAACAATCTTTCAGAGTACCAGACTTGATAAAGTATTTCCCCATCTTTAAACAATGAACAAACTTTATTTCTAAGCATCAAAGTCGGAATGGAACGGTCTTTATTATTATAATATAATTAGAGCGATTGAGTTCTCCCGAGATCTCACACAAGTCTTGCGTTACGAAAGGAACCAATGAATGACAGACAGAGATTGCGTTTTTATATATTTTTTAAGTTTTGCAACATTGATTTAACATTTAATTTTATTTTCGATATGTTTAAGGTTTAAAAATGCTAGCAATTTTAATTCTTTTTCAAAACTCCCACAGCACACAGTTTTAGAACCCTTGGTCCAGACAGAAAGTGAGGGGTCTTGCAGCCTCATAGGACAGTCAGTGGAGAATGAAAACTTCTCCTACAAGCTTTTTTTAATTAGGTACAGGCAATTATTGGAATTAAATAAAGGTGGTATGACCTGCACCAGATTCATAAAAATTCCCTGCTGCCAGTTTCAGTAGCTTTACCAAAAATGTGTGGCAGATTCAAGTAGGTTTCCAACGGGTACATAAATCCAGGCCTCTTACCTCATACCCTCCACACTCCTCTCCTATAGATAGTGCCCACTGTCATACCACCCACAATCCTCTCCTGTACATACTGCCCGCTGTCATATCCACCACACTCTTTTCCTATACATAGTGCCCACTGTCTTACTCTCCAAACTCATCTCCTGTACATACTGCCCACTGTCTTACCCTACCCTCCTCTCCTGTACATACTGCTCACCGTCTTACCCTCCACACTCCTCTCCTGTACATACTGCTCACTGTCTTACCCTCCACACTCCTCTCCTGTACATACTGCTCACTGTCTTACCCTCCACACTCCTCACCTGTACATACTGCTCACTGTCTTACCCCCCCCCCACACTCCTCTCCTGTACATACTGCTCACTGTCATACCCTCCACACTCTTCTCCTATAAGTACTGCCCACTGTCATACCCTTCACACACCTCATACATTCTGCCCACTTTCATAAACTCCTCTACTGTACATAGTGCCGGCTGTCATACCCTCCACGCTCCTCTACTGTACATACTGCTCACTGCCATACCCTCCACACTCCTCTCCTGTACATACTGCCCTATCATACCCTCCACACTCCTCTCATTTACATACTGCCAACTATCATACCCTCCACACTCCTCTCCAGTACATAGTGCCCACTGCCATACCGCACTCTCCTGTACATAGTGCCCACTGCCATACCCTCCACACTCATCTCCTGTACATAGTGCCCACTGTTATACCCTCAACATTTCTCTCCCTCAGCTGCACATACTTCCCAATTTTATACCATCCATACTCCTCCCCTATTCTTCTTACCCACAAAAAACGTTCTTTAAAATTATATTGAATATCCTCAATGTTACCAGCTCTAGAATAGGCACACTTGTTAGTTCAACTAAAGGAAATCTTTTCAGTCCTCATATTTGTTCTGCCCCATTATTAGTACTCATTTAATTTTGTGATTACTATTGTGATGTATAGAGTAACATAGGGGATGTCAGCTACTCCAAATATACCACTGGTAAAAAAAAAAAGTGTTGGCAACTATGCACTTGGGCACTGCCCAAGGGCCACTGGGTCAGTAGGGGGCCCCATGAGAGGCTCCTGTGATATTAAAGAGGTAGTAAACTTCACTAACATTTCTACTTTTTAGAGGCCCCAAGGTAGGTTATGCCATGATGTACTAGTATGCTCAGCATATTAGAAAATTAGGGTACACTTGCCTGTCAGATTGAGCCCTCCAGCGCTGCGATATGATCAATCCAGGGGGGGGGCTGGGCGCTTCCATCTTCACCTGGTCTTCCTTCTGGGTTCTGTGCTTTCGGTCACTTGCCTTGGCCGAACTGCGCTGCCGTCAATCCCATGTATGCTCATTCGCAACCTCTCTCTCTCTCTCTCTCTCTCATCCCCCCTTACCCCTCTCTCTCGCTCTCATCCTCCCTTTCTATATTTTATTTAATTTGTTATAACAAAAAATCGTTTGGCTTTTTATTTTTTCTATATAAAAAAACTCCACCAAAACCCTCAGCACCAGGCCCATGATGTTCTTAATCCGGCCCTGCCCGAATCTGTCACCGTCCCCGACATTCGCAGATGTATGATGGAAATCTGAAGAACGATGTGAACACTCTGAGGCCCCCCGAACATTTTATTAGTGAGCCCAAACATTATAAACTATCTATATCTAACTTAATCACATAACATGGCCATATTGGAGTTTCATAAATCTGTTATTCTTTCCAGGAGAAGAAAAAAAGCTTATGTTGGGCCTCTGTCATGTCCTCAAACTGAATTATAGCTCACATGTAGGCAGCAGCTCTCTGCACAGGGAGGTGTGAGAACCGAACAATCTGTGATGTTCGATGGCTCGGTTCTCAGTGCAGAGGCAGCAAGTGACAGATGCAGCATCCACCTAAGTCTTTAAACCCCTTCAGCCCCTGAAGGATGACCCTTACTGACCCATTTTTTTGCGATTCGACACTGCGTCGCTTTAACTGACAACTGCGCAATGTTGTACACAAACAATCTATGTCCTTTTTTCCCCCACAAATAGAGCTTTTTTTTGGTGGCATTTGGTCACCTTTGCAGTTTTTATTTTTTGCACTATAAACAAAAAAAGACTGACAATTTTGAAACAAAAAATATTTTTTTTAACTTTTTGCTATAATAAATATCCCCCCCCAAAAAATTTTTTCAGCAGTTTAGCCCAATATTTATTCTTCTACATATTTTTGGTAAAAAAAAAAAAAAAATCGTAATAAGCGTATATTGATTGGTTTGCGCAAAAGTTATCGCGTCTACAAAATAGGGCATATATTTATGCCATTTTTATTATATTTTTTTTACTAGTAATGGCCGTGATCAGTGATTTTTAGCAGGACTGCGACATTGCGGCAGGGAGATGGAACTTTTGACACTTTTTTGGGACCACTGACTTTTATACAGCGATCAGTGCTAAAAATAGCCACTGATTACTGTATAAATGTCACTGGCAGGGAAGTCTTTAACACTAGCAGACGATCAATGGGTTAAGCATTCCCTAGGGAAGTGTTTCTAAATGTGGGGGGGGGGGGTGAGAGGACTGACTGGAGGAGGAGAGAGATCGCTGTTCCTGATCACTAGGAACAGATCTCTCTCTCTCTCTCCTTCCCCGACAGAATGGGGATCTTTTACATAGACAGATCCCCGTTCTGGCTCTGTGGAGCGATCGCGGGTGGCTGGTGGACATCGTGGCCGCCGGCCATGTGCATCGGCTCTGACGCCTCCTATTGCTCTTAAAGCGGCCGACATACACCTATGGCGATTCGCACAGCCATGTAACCCAGCCGCAGTATAATGACAGCGGCTGGTCGGCAAGTGGTTAAAAAAAAAAAATGGCGTGGCCGGAAACATTTTTTTTTCTTTTTTTAAACAAGTGGAGCATGTAACAAGTTCGCAAATGTTAATTATTCTTTAAACATTATGATTATAAAAATAGAAATTAGGGTTAATAAGGTATTAAATAGGAACAAATTATATTTAAGGAAAAAAAGTTTGTCAGGTTGAATTAACAGACCACGTGCAGATCTAAGCGCAGTACAGATACAAAAGACACTTACTTTTATCTAACACACATCAGAACAGTCCTTATAATATGTGTCAGAAGGTCTGTTTGACAGCAGCTGCTTTAACTACTTCAGCCCCGGAAGGTTTTACCCCCTTCCTGACCAGAGCACTTTTTGCGATTCGGCACTGCGTGGCTTTAACTGACAATTGTGCGGTCCTGCGACATGGTTTCCAAACAAAATTGACGTCCTTTTTTTCCCACAAATAGAGCTTTCTTTTGGTGGTATTTGATCAACTCTGCGTTTTTTATTTTTTGCGCTATAAACAAAAAAAGAGCGTCAATTTTGAAAAAAAACATTGTTTTACTTTTTGCTATAATAAATATCCCCCAAAAATATATAAAAAACATTTTTTTCCTCAGTTTAGGTGTATTCTTCTGCATATTTTTGGTAAAAAAAAGTTGCAATAAGCGTTTATTGATTGGTTTGCGCAAAATTTATAGCGTCTACAAAATAGGGTATAGTTTTATGCCATTTTTATGAATTTTTTTTTTTTTTTTACTAGTAATGGCGGCGATCAGCAATTTTTATTGTGACTGCGACATTATGGCGGACACATCGGACATTTTTGACACATTTTTTGGACCATTGTCCTTTATACAGCAATCAGTGCTATACAAATGCAGTGATTCCTGTGTAAATGATACTGGCAGTGAAGGGGTTAACCAGGAGGTGGCAGTGTAGGGGTTACGTGTGTCCTAGTGGTGTGTTACTAACTGTGGGGGGCGTGGCTGTGTGTTAGTGAAAACTAATCTCTGCTCCAATCTCAGGGAGCAGAGATCAGTGTCACTTGTTGCTAGGCAGAACGGGGAGATGCTGTTTACTTCCGCATCTCCCTGTTCAGCTTCCCCGTGAGACGATCGCGGGTATCCCCGCGACGATCGAGTCCATGGGACCCGCGACTGGACTCACGGGGGTCCCGACCGGCACGGCGGCATTCTTAAAGGGACGTACCTGTATGCCCATATGCCTGTCTGTGCCATTCTGCTGACGTACATCCTCGTGCGTCGGTCGGGAAGTGGTTAACTGGTAATTGTGCGGTCATGCAACGCTGTACTCAAACAAAATTTTCATCCTTTCTTTTCCCACAATTAGCTCTTTTGGTGCCATTTGATCACCTCTGCGGTTTTAATTTTTGGCTCTATACACAAAAAATAGCAATAACATTTTGCTATAATAAATATCCCCAAAAATGTTTTTAAAAAACAAATGTCTTCATCAGTTTAGGCCAATATATATTCTTCTACATATGTTTGGTAAAAAAAATAAAAATCAAGGGGTCTCCTCTGACGGCGCACAGATTTGTGTGTTTACAAACACAAATCCCCGTACTGGCACTCATGCATGCAATCGTGACTGCTGGCCACGCGCATCGGGTTTCCCGTACCCGCTTTCGTGCAGGGGAGTCATTCTACCCCTGTAAATAGATGTGAGCTGGTCAGGAACCAGTTAAAGTCATACTAAAGAAAGAGAGGGACTTTTGGGACCCCTGTGGTTGTATGTACAGTGAAACCTCGGATTACAAGCATAATCCGTTCCAGGTGACTTCTATAACATGCAATACCGGATGTGGTCAGAGGTGTGGGGGGGCAACGGAGAGGCTCGGAAATACTCGGGGACAGCTCGGCTGAACTCGGAAAGCCTCGGAAGCACTCGGGAACTGAGTATTTCCGAGTGGTTCCGAGTATTTCCGA
Source organism: Lithobates pipiens (assembly GCF_037356315.1). Lineage (NCBI taxonomy): Eukaryota > Metazoa > Chordata > Amphibia > Anura > Ranidae > Lithobates > Lithobates pipiens. The sequence goes on along the minus strand of NW_027507789.1, from coordinate 189,718,296 downwards.
ACGGCTCCAAAACGTTCTGATTGTCCCCGATACCGCCACACCTCTGGCCAAATGAGGTACTGCATGCCCATTAGTTTAAATTCTGCTCAGAATTTTAAAAAAAAGTTGCTCGTCTTTTAAAACGCTCGTTAACAGCGTTATTTGTAGGTAATGCAAGGTTCCACTGTATGTTTATGGGTCCTTGCACTCCTACCTATGTGAGAGCATTCCAACGTAATATGTTAAATAAACTGTTGTTGTACCTTGATAGGTTTACTCAAAAGTTTGTTATTTCATTTAAATGACATTTATTTAAAGTCTGTACTGATAGCTGCTGATGAAGAGGACTTTGTCCAAGAAACGCGTGAGCTGTAAAGACCACTATGCACAATCATTGCAGTACTGATATAGATTGGTTTTATGAAATGTCATTTAATTAGTCTGTTGTAAATATGGATTATATATTGTCAAATTTTAGCAAACTTGAATAAATCGTATATTTTACTAAAAAGTGTGCTGTGCCTTAAAAGTCCCTCGACTATACTATTAATATAGTTTTGATGTACCAAATTTAGGGATGTGGCCAAGAAGTTATACTAAAGTCTTCTTTTTCTTTTTTTTTAGTTTAAAAATAACATACCTGTTTTACTTACCTGCTCTGTGCAGTGGTTTTGCACAGAGCAGCCCGGATCTTCCTCTTCTCGGGTCCCTAGCCAGCGCTCCTGACCGCTCCCTGATTCCCGAGTGCCCTCACAGCAAGCAGCTTGCTATGGTGGTACCCGAGCTGAGCCGCTGCTCTGTGTGGGCATTCAGACATGGAGCCATGGGTTTGTCCCACCTTCCCTCTCTCCTCATTGGCTCACTGACTTTGACAGCACCCAGGAGCCAATGGCGCCCCGCTGCTGTTTCAACCAATGAGGAAGGAGAGTCCTGAATAGCTGAGACTCTTATGCAATATCACTGGATTGAGATGGGGCTCAATTATTGGGGGGGGGGGGGGCATTAAGATAAAAAAAAAAAACTTCTGACTTTAGAACAACTTTAAGCTACCTTAATGCCCCCAGTTCTTAAGGGATCCGCTGAATTTCAGTCCACCTGTGGCCGTTCCCGCTTGCCAGAAGTCGATCCAAAGATCGACTTCTATCGAGCAGGACTGTTGGAAAACTTTTGTCAATCACTGGCTTACTGTCAATCGGTTGCAGCCGCTGATCAGTGTATTCTGACCGTGGAGGGAGTCTCTGCTGTTAGAATACAGTGGCGCGGCGGAAAGGATTAATTTATCCACCCCACATGTGCATAGCTCCCAACTGTCTCTGATTTCAAGGAACTGTCCCTGATTTGGAGCAATGTCCCTCTATCCCTCTTTCCTCCTCATTTGTCCCTCATTTTGCTCTGATCTATATAGTTGTATATAAAATGCACTTTTTATCTTTCAAAAAGTGTTTCCCAGTGCTAAACTTTTTATCCAAATTCTAAATTGCTGCATTTGTAAATTTTATAATTTAATGTGGATTTAATTAACCTTTTTTTTTTGGTTAATTCTCCTTTGAAGGGGGTGTGTCATATTACTACATATGTTTTCTAGTAGGTGTCCCTCATTCCCATCTCAAAATGTTGGAAGGTGTGCATGAGTGGATGGGGCAATCTATTTGGGAAAAAAAAAAATCAATCAGGCCTATGGCTGATTGAAAAAGAAAACAAAGCATCTATGGCCAGCCCTATTGACTTCTGTATTTATACAGCAACTCCTAGTTGTCATTTTATCATCCAGGAATTAGGAGGCGAGGAGAAGCAGCAGAGATTCAATTAATTTTTTTTTGGGTGTGTCACCCGACCAAGGTCCACAACTGAATAATTGTAAAAAAATACATTTTGCTTTTCTAAATTACAAAAATTAAAAAAAAATAATAATTGGCGTGGTCAGTAACAATGCAAACTAAACTATTGTAAATGTGTTGCAAAGTTCATCCGACATGATAAAGGTTAAAATGGATATGGTGTTCCCCCTGTATTCTTCCAGGAAGAGAGTTAAAACATTTAGAGCATTTAAAGCGTGTTTATTGAGTGCACATGGTTTTGTTTTTTTGGGCACTGCCAGCTCCAACTATTTTTATTCCGTCCCTCGGCCCAGCAGCCCTCCCTTATCAATTCAATTTCTGGGCCCTGGTATGCGGGGAGCGGATCCATCACAGTTAAAGAGCTGGAAATTAGCTCTCAGCGTGCAAAATGTGCAGGATCCAGCTGCTTCAATTTACTTCCATTCGCCTCCAAATTCTCCCTCCTTATATCGATTGGCGCTCAGAGAAAAGGTAAGAGGGTCCAGAGCAGGAAACATTGGACAGCCAGCTGTTCTGTGATATCTGCACTTATTTCAATACACACTAATAGTATAAGAAGGAAATAGACTGGTTCTCGTTTATAGATAAATATACATCCATAAAGCAAACAATATGAGCACAGAAATAGTCTGTAAACACATACTTCCATTTAAAGTGACCCTCTGGTTATTTTTAAAGTAGATAGCAAGGAAAACAAGTACCTAATGCGGGCTGCCTGTTTTTGCCCACAAAAAATGAAGAACACCCTGAAACATTATTATGCAAATCTTGACCAACCCCTGAAGTGTAGAGGTTTCCTCCATCTACGGTAATTCTTTACTATTGGCGCATAACTATGATGGCTACCCTTCACCCACTACTAAGAACAGGAGGGGCATGCCTGAGGCCTCAACCATAGGACTTGGTGGGTAGTAATATTGCATAATAGAGTGCCTTGGGCTTCAGGGTCCCCGTGGCACATTTCGGGGCATGGAGGCAAACAGGAACATATTGGAAACTGTTTTCTATAAGCACTAATCCTTCTGCTCTTCTAATAGTCTGTAATCCACATACTTCCATTTAAAGTGACCCTCTGGTTATTTTAAAAGTAGATAGCAAGGAAAACAAGTACCTAATGTGGGCTGCCTGTTTGCCCACAAAAAATGAAGAACACCTTGAAACATTATTATGCAAATCTTGACCAACCCCTGAAGCGTAGAGCTTTCCTACATCTAGTTCTTTAATATTGGCCCATAACTATGATGGCTACCCTTCACCCACAGCTAAGAACAGGAGGGGCATGTCTGAGGTCTCAACAATACGAGTTGGTGGGTAGTAATATTGCATCATAGAGTGCCTTGGGCTTCAGGGTCCCCGTGGCACATTTCGAGGCATGGAGGCAATCAAGCAGGAACATATAGGAGACGGTTTTCCATACCCACTATTCATTCTGCACTTCTAAAGTCATGGTTGACAGAAGAGTATAAGAATGGAACATTCAAGACCATCAAGGAAACAAGGACTTTGCTACTAATAACTTTCCCATGAAAAAAGTAATACTGTCAAACTTGCAACTAAAGTATTATTACTATGCATGCAAAAAGAAATCTATAACCACAACATACTTCAATGAAAGTCTGGTTGAAGACGTCCCTTTTAAATTTGATGTAGAGCTGCCCATTAGACCCCATCTAAGTAAATGGGGCCTTAGGTGTCTCCTGCAAGCCTAGTGGCTTTTACTGACAAGTTCTCCAGATAAAAATCAAAACTATTTATAAATATTATGTACTTTCAAGAACTGCATAGACTGAGGCCTGTCAAACATACTGAAAAAATGATTTGGGGTTTAAATACATTTTAATCCCCAAGAATTATGAGAAGACTTCACAGGATTCAATTTGTTAGCAACCACACTACAGTCAGGGCAAAATTAAACAAAGATTGGATATTGCTATCTGCACTCCTTTATATTCTATGGATTTATTGAATACTGTGGGCATACACAGACAGCGGGCAGTTCATAAAATGCAAGCTCTAGTACATAACAGATTTCACTTTCCTTTATTACAATTGAGAGGACTGCATGATTGGAAGAAAGCCTGTCAAGTAGCTATAAAAAGGTCATGTGATTGGGCTATCCTCCTGTTTTTTTATTTTTTTGCTTTTTGCATTATAAATCTGAGGAGCTCTTTTTTCTTTTAAATGTACCCCTAAAATAGTAGTTTTGAGTGGTGCTGCTCCTTAACCACTTCAATACCAGGCACTTACCCCCCTTCCTGCCCAAGCCAATTTTCAGCACTGTACTTTTTAAATGACAATTGCCGGTCATGCTACACTCTAACCAAACTAAATTTTTATCACTTTGTTCCCATAAATAGAGCTTTATTTTGGTGGTATTTGCTAAACACATAAAAAAAGACAGAAAATTTTGAAAAAAAAAAGTTTTTGTTCGTTTCTGTAAAATTTTGTAAAAAAGTATGTTTTCTCCTTCACTGACAGGCACTGATAAGCTGCACTGAAAGGCACTGATAAGGCGGCACTGATAGGCTGCACTGATGGGTACTTATAGGCGGCACCGCTGGGCACTGATAGGCGGCACTGATGGCTGACACTGATACATTGCACTGATAGGCATTTTTAATGGGCAATGATTGGCATATCCCTGCTGGTCTAGAGAGGCATACCTGGTGGTTCTGTGTGGTGGCCATCCTTGGTGGTCCTGGGCAGGTATAGAAAATCAGTGCAGACCCCCCCCCTGTCAGGAGAGACACTGATCGGCTCTCCTCTACTTGCATCTGTCAGACGTGAGTGAGGAAAAGCCAATAAACGGCTCTTCCTGTTTACATCGTGATCAGCTCTGATTGGACACGGATGATCATGTGGTCAAGTCAGAGGCTCTTTACCGAGACCGGTGTAGTAGTGAGTCAGACTGACACGCCACACCACCGATCGGCGCGCACCGGCAGTTATCCTGAAAGACGTCATATGATGTCCAGTCAGGATAACTGAACCACCACCCGGCCATCATTTTGCTATAGGCCGGGCGGGAAGTGGTTAAACATGAAAGCACCATAACAGTATACACAATAACAGCTAGTTCACACAAATGTGAAAAAATTGGGTTTATAACGCCTATCAAGCACCCGCCTAACTGCCAAGTCTTCCAGAGTGCATTTAGCTAAACACCACGTGTCTCGTTATCCTATTTATTTTAATTACTAACAGATAGACCCCACTGCCAAATAAATGCTGTAAACACAAGAAAAATTGTGTTATGGTGCCTGCAAAACACGTGGGCTCAACTGTGCCCACTTCATGAATAAATAGCCTTAAAAAGTAATCTTTGGCGCAGTTACATTTATAATGTAGCAATTTCCCCCTAATTGTATACTTACCTTTCCCAATCCGGCAAGATATTTCTGAATGGATTACACACTCCCTTGTCCCGACTGGGACTGCAGATGTGCTCACAACTCTATTCATTGCTATTGAGCTACTGAGCTTGAATTTGTGCTCAGGATTAAATGGCTTCATAAGCCCATGTGAGGGTGCAGCCAGAAACATGTTTAAGCAGATGTAGGATCTATTCTATGAGGAAGGCTCTGGCCGAAACGCGTTCTTATAGATGTAGCACTGCTGTTGGTGCCCAATAAAGATTTGTAAGAAGAAGCAATCGTGTTGCCGGCATTTCTTGCTATTAAGATGTGGGATCTAGTCAGATATTTTGTTTGATCAGAGACAGGCTAGTATAAGACTGGGAGGAGATGTTGGGTGTAAATGTAACTGCACTTTAGAGATGGATGTGTTATTTCAATTTTATTTAGGAAAAAGCCATTCACAGAAATGTATACGCATACAAAAATGTCAATATGAAAGAGATGGACATGTGAATGTAGGATTAAAAAGGGCAGGCGGGGAAAATTAGGTACAGAGGATCATTTGCTTCTACGGACATCGGTAGATTTCCCCCCCCCCCCCCAATCACCACCACCACCACACATTTTTCTTAAAAAGCAATCAGCTTTAACATGTAGAACATTGTGTATCTGGGTGATGTGTTCTGCTTGTTCTGTTATCTCTTCTGTGAGGGTAGGGGGCTTGAAAACCCTAGCGCACACAACATAAATGCAGCTGAGTTCAGTAGTGGTTAGTTGCATACTGGCTTTACACTAAGAGGGAGTAAAACACCTAACTTCACTGGGAGAGTATCAGAATATAACATCAAGATTTACCCCCCCCCCCCCCCCCCCAGTTAGAATAAGTGCACTTCACTTGGTCTATAAATCCCTTTGAATTCTGGCAGCATGCTCATATGATGATGTAGCGCAGTGATTCTCAACCAGGGTTCCTCCAGAGGTTGCTAGGGCTTCAGCATTGGGCGATTTCTGTCTCTCAGATAAGTTCCCACTGACACCATTGATCTTTTTAGCCATCTGTAAGGAGGTAATTCTTCCCAATGACCACAAGTGTAAGGACCATCCTTCCCACTGACCATGACACTCATGTATCATGAATTGTAGATTTTAATTTATTTAGCAGAGGTTCCCCGAGACCTGAGAACTATTTCAAGGGTTCCTTTGTGTTGAAAAAGTTGAGAAAGGCTGGTGTAGAGTATGACATCATCAGTAAGGTATTGCGCTTTTGCTGTCTAGTAACAAGCCAAGATGATGACCAACTATACTGCTACAGTGCAGTGGAGAGTAAAGTGGTCAAGGACCTGTCTGGTAGCAGTTCATGAATCACAAGATGGGCTAATAAACAGAACTGCAAATCCTTTGGTGCATAAAATAACACATACACTACTGTGCAAGAGCTTTAGGCAGATGTGAAAAAAAAGCTGTGATTTAGAATGCTTTCAGAAATTGAAGTGTTAATCGTTCACTTTTATCAATTAACAAAATGGAAAGTAAAAGAACAGAAGAGATATCCAAATCAAATCAATATTTGGTGTGACCACCCTTCATCTTCAAAACAGCATCATTTGTACACAGCTTTTGAAGGAACTCGGCAGGTAGGTTGTTCCAAACATCTCTGAACTAATAGAAAGGATGAACCACAGCTCCAAAGTAATCCTCGAGGACTGAAGCTCTGTCTCCTATTGTTGAGCCCCAGGTGCTGACCATTACACACACCATGAGCAAACAAGCAGGACAAAACTCTAGATAGCCGCACACTGGAAAAAGACTTGAAATCCCATCTTTAATTGAAACAACGTGGGTCACATCAAAACAAAATAAAAAAATCCACAGCAAAAGAATAACAGGGCACAGGAAAATGCTGATATGTTTCGCACCGTACTCAGTGCTTACTCATAGCTGATGAGATGGGATTTCAAGTCTTTTTCCAGTGTGCGACTATCCAGAGTTTTGTCCTGCTTGTTTGCTCATCTCGGAGAACTAACCAGAGATCTTCTGTAGATGTAGGCTGCATCAAATCCTTCTATCTCTTGTAATCCCTGACAGACTTGATGATGATCATGAGATCAGAGCTCTGTGGGGACCAACCCATCACTTCCAGGACTCCTTGTTAATCTTTATCCTAAAGATTGTCCCTAATAACATTGGCTGTATGCTTGGGGTCACATCCTGCTTCAGAATAAACTTCAGCCAATCACAGCATATCTTGAAACCACAGTCTGCATTGAAATATTTTCCTGGGAGAGACCTTGCTGATGCAGTACAACTTCCTTGTGTTTTGTTGCTGTGCTTAGCCTTGCCACGGTGCATGACCTGTGGCATGAAACCATCTTCCACAACCTCAGGTTATTAGCAAAGTTCGGCTGTTCCTCGCCCTGTTTTAAGCCTCCTACACAGCTGCTTCTGTCTCAGTTAATGTCTGTTTCAACCTACACATGAAATTGATGATCATTAGCACCTGCTTGGTATAATCTGTTGATCATGCACCCGATTGTAATATACAAAAACCCTTACATTGTGCAAGTGTAAGAATTGATGCTGGTTTGAAGCCAAAGGGTAGCCACCAAATATTGATTTGATATAGGCTGGATTCACACCTATGCAGTTTTAGTGCTTTTTGCATTTTGCAGATTTGCGCTACAGTCCATTTAACATGGTTTCCTATGGAAAACGTTCTGTAGTGCAAATCTACAAAATGCAAAAAGCACGAAAACTGCATAGGTGTGAATCCAGCCTTAGATCGCTCTTCTGTTCGCTCACTTTGCATTTCGTAAATTTATTTAAAAAAATAAACCATTAAAATGTATATTTTTGGATCAACTGTGGATATAGGATTGGGTATATGGGATTGTATGATATTATTTATTTTTATGGTTGAACTAGATGGACTTGTTTCTTTTTTTCAACCTGGCCAACAATGTAACTATGAAAGCAGTCTTACTTTACAGAATTACGTTACATCTGCCTAAAACTTTTGCACAGTACTGTATATGTATTTCAACTCTTTACCTGATATTCAGCTGTAAATAGTACCAAATTAATCCAACTTAATAAAATACATGAACTGCTTTCTTTCTCCTACTTGTTGTAAACCCCTTCCCCTCCTTATTTTTCATATTACCTTTTTAATTCAGATAAATTCCACTATAGTTGGTTCACATACCATAATATTATGCGGATATTAGGCCCCAAATCAGTGGTAGAATAAACAACATAATGTTCCACTATTAAAAAAAGAGCACCAAATATATATATATATATATATATATATATATATATATATATATACACACACACACACACACACACACACACACACACACACGAGTCTCTGGTATATTATAATATTATATATTTCTTGTTTAGATAGAGAACTATTAATTTACTGCATTGATCTGTCTTAATTATATGACGTCATATGCGACTAGAGATATACTTTCCTGTAATAAGATTATCGTAATGTTACGATGTAAAATTTTTCTCTTTACTCATTACATTCAATGTTTTCTGATAATCTTTATTAAAATACTGTATTTATTGGCGTATAACACTCACTTTTTCACCATGAAAATTGGGTGCAAATAGCATGTGCGTGTTATACGCCAATACTTAAATTTGAGTTGCCTTATTTAAAATTTAAATTTTTTCCTGAAACTTCCCTCTTAAAATGAATGTGCGTGTTATACACCTGTGCATGTTATACGCCGATAAATATAGTAATACTTGAACAAGAAAATACATGAACTTTTCTCAGTCATGGAAATATTCCTCTGTGCATTGTATAATACATTTCGGTGTCCAAGAGTTAAGTTTTAGCTCTCCACTGCCCCCAGTTCACGATCGCGCTGCTTTTCTAAGCCGATACAAATGGTCGTGGGTGCATTGAAGACAACGAAAGGGTAGGGTGGCATACACACTAAGGAATCAGGGAACCAATAATAAATGGACAGTGCTGGCTTTAGCTGCTGTTGACCAACTTTGATAGTAGGAGGGAGGAACAAGGGAATGGCTTGCTACTCTAAGCTCCAGAGATATATGCTCCTGAGTACACATGCACCCTAGGGACATGAGGGTGAAGTCCCAGACGGAAGTGCATGTGCAAAGGTGGCTCCAAGGGATCTGCACAGAGATGTAGACGCTGAAGTACAAGAACTTGAGAAGAGCCTTTTGACAGTTGCAATGCACAGCAAATATAAGCCTGGGAAGAGAAAAACTTGCCTGATGGACGGTTACACCACTTGCAAATATGGTTCGCTTTACCTCACATATAATAACAATAGCAGAATATATTAGTATATTACATGAGAAAAGCAGATGCAGCAACACATACTTCTACTCATGCATTCAGTCTACACAATCTCTGTACTGTACTACATTTGTACAACTTGTTCTCTAAGCCCTTGTACACATGGTCGGACATTCTGACAACCAAATTCGTTGGATTTTGTCCGAAATTGTTGCATACACACGGTCGGACAAAGTTGTTGGAAAATCCGATTGTACATAACGTGATGACGTTATTTTGTTACGACGGGACTACGTTCAGGCTAGTAGCCAATAGCTTTGGTCTAGGAATTTGATCTGAGCATGCATGGCACTTTGTCCGTCGGAGTAGGCTACACATGATCGGAGTATGTCCGATCGGAGCATTTTGGCGGAAAATTTTACGGACAAGTTGGAAAACTTGGTCCGTCAGATACTCCGACGGAAACAGTCTGATGGAGACCACACACAGTCGGATTATCCGACAAAACGTTTAGATAGGACACATTCCGTCGGAATCTCCGACCGTGTGTACAAGGGCTAATAGTCTATGTCCATGCAAGTACTACAAATTACTAAAAGAATAATACATTTAACAGGATCCTGCTACTGAACAAGTTTCATAATAGAAATGTTAACACAAACATCACCTGGGCTTGTTAATTCAAACAGTGTGTGTCAGATCATGGAGAGCTAAATAGTGTGTACTAGAGAGATCAGCGAATGTGTCAGTCTGTCCTGTAATGATACTTCGAGAGACTCTGGAATAGAGATAAAGATGAGAGATGGGCATTGCAGGAGCTATGGTTTGTACAAGGGATTGGGTAGTATTAGCAAGCTGTATTCCCTTGTGCCTGGCAGGAACAGAACGAGCAGGAGTGTTTGTCTTCTACTCACTGTCAGAAGATGACCTTTCACAAATGCCAGCCTGCTTCCAGCAAAACTCTTGGCTGATTGTTCATTAAAGATAATTCCATTCGATGAACAAGCTGCAACTGTCAGGTAGTCCTTACCCATATGTCTAAGCTAAGCTGTGTGATTGTCTCCAACCACTGACCTAAACACACACAAAAAAAACATCATCTACAACAGAAAACCAGGATAGCACCCGCCCTGACATGTCTAAAGGGGGCGCTCCAATTTTCAACTGATGTGTAAAACCTTGGTTTGAGAACATTTTGCAAGACAAGCAAAATTTTTAAATAACATTTTTACTTGATATACAAGCGATGCCTTGATATACTCAGTTGTGACATGACGCTACTTGTATAACAGAGAAGAGAGGCGCCTCTAAGTGTAGAAATATGGTTACATTTAATGAAGGTAAAACATTTAGCAACTCACATTGTTGGTTGATGATTAAAACAGGCACATCTAATTATGCAGGCATCTGGGGTAAAGCTGTCCACATAAACGGTCCTCCTTACCGCCATCGACGTCATCCCTTCCATGCCGCACTCCACAAGCGCTTGAAGCCTCGCTTTCAGATCACTCTACTGCCGGGTAGTCTTCCCGGTCACGATTGCAGACCGACAGCAGTGAGAGCCGGCGGTGATGAGGATGGTCTATGTGGACCACTTTACCCCGGATGCCTCTTAATCATCAACCATGTGAGTTGCTAAATGTTGTACCTTCATGGGTACATGATGGGTACCTGATGGGTTTACTTCCTCTTTGATTCCCTGCAAAGGTAAAGCATAATAGACTACTATGCATCGCATAGTAGTTCATTATGTGTCACTTACCTTCACAGGAGCCAGCGAAGTCACTGCTGTCCCCTGTAGTTCCGAGCGTCCATCTTCTTGGTGGGTCTCCGTGGGTCTCGCTGCTCCAGCGCTGTGATCTGCGGCTTACCCAGTGCACCTGCGCGCCGCTGTCTACGGCGCATGCGCCGTAGACAGCAGTGGCTGTCTTCAGGTAAATATCTCCTAAACCGTATAGGTTTAGGAGATATTTCTTGGACCTACAGGTAAGCCTTAATCTAGGCTTACCTGTAGGTCAAAGTGGTTTGTAAGGGTTTACAACCACTTTAAATGTAACCATATTTCTACACTTAGAGGTTCCTCTCTTCTCTTTTATACTCTGGAGCTCCTGCTGGATTTTGCTTCTAATCCCCTTGTGGAGGCTTCCATTTGTGGATGGACATTTTATGGCTACATAACCTGCTCACATTGCTATAATATTTTTATGTGGAGTATAAACTGAAGGACCTATGAATAAATGGTTGTGCAAAGAATCATCTGAGGTTCCATTATTTTTTATGATGAAATTTCCTTTGATAGAAGTGCTTTGGATTCCTAGCATGTTTCTGGAATGAATTATGCTCGTGTAGCACCCTGCTCCTAATGAGCAGACGCTATTGTTTTTGCAAATTTAAGTTGTCTGAAGCTGCAGTTTGGCTCAGACTAATTATTTCAAAATTCTGGTTTCTGTACCAGTTCAGCTGGATTGTGCTGGTTTCCACGTGGCCTTAGATGTCGCTGTCACCACCGGTAAGTGTTGGAAATGCAATAGGCTGTATGCATTGAATATCCCTTTTACTCGGAAATAGCCCAGTGGGAGTGGTTCACCCGCTGTGCATTCTGGGTGAGGGTATTTAAGGTACTGATGCCATTTTGAGGGGTCTCTTTCCGGGGTTCGTTATCCCGACCTCATTGCCCTCCTAGCCTGGGGTGTGTGCTGCCTGCTCCTGTGTCTCGGGCCGGCTGGCCCGAGGCTTTGCAACTGAAAGGGTAGGCCCTAAAGTCTTGGGACCTACCGATCCAGGGGTGGTCCTGTGCTGTTTTGCCTGTGGGGAGAGGCCAGGCGACTGGAGGATCCAGGGGAGGACTTTTTCAGGAGATGACCGAGCAACAAGGTTGGTATCTCTGGAAGAGCCCACAGACTCAGTTGGAGGACGCAACCAGGGTCACTAACCACACAGTCTCACCGGATCGGCTGAAGGAAACTGGTACTGTGTGACAACTCTTTAATTTCTCAAAAAGTTAATTTAAATTGACAAGTCTGTGGCAGAGACTTTGTTGGAGCATCTCACTGCCTGCTAGCTCAGTGAGAGAGGCCTATCTGGCGATTGCTAGATCCAGTCTGTAAAAGCTGTCCTCTGAAACAAGAAAATACCTCTAATCCGCAATTACAAGGTACCTGAACTCCCCTTAACCCTCTATCCCTCTATTGCAAAACTTTTTGTTTATCTCAAATAAATATTGGAAAAAGGACTAAGTGTCAGAGCTAACGTTCTTTGATTCACTTTCCAACGGGACCCCTGAAATGGAGAAGCAAGCAGGTGAGGCAACGGTAAGCCCAATAAAAACCAGAAGCTCCTTCGGGGGTCAGTGCTACACTCGCAATACAAGCTTTTTACTGTACCTGGTTAACTGTACAACCACCACCAAAGAAAGCAGCATTATGTTTGACTGTACTGTTTCAGTCAAGACTTTATATGAAAACAAGTTAATGTTATACTTTATCCCAAAACTATAAAACCTATCTCTATCAGCATTTACTTCCACTGTGAGTCTTATGTATTGCAGAAATGCAATTATAAATGCTCATGTGGAATCTGGAAGTAGTAAATGTATTCAGAGTACACCCAGCAATCAGTCATGAGATGGAAGTGACAGTTCAGAGTGTGAACAAAAAATAATCTGCATTCCAGTTGTGAGAAGATTCCCCTGTAGAACAAATCAAGTAGGCCCGTCTATACAACTTGAGACAGGCACAATATTTGACAGCATAGGAGGTGAAGTTATGGCCCTTCTTATCGTTGGAAGAAATCTATATTGAGCAAAATAACAGGTTGGAAAAGCTATTGTGACCAAGAGAAGCCGATTCAGGGAGACTGGTTATATAAGGCGGGTATGGTTACTTTTTACGTTATCCCTAGAAAAAGAACAAGCTTTTAATTCTTGCAGTGCTTGGGCTTATCACAATTATATTTCTCAGAGTTGAGCCTTAAAGCGCTAGTAACTGTAGAATAATAATAAAAAAAAATGTCCCTGTGTAGCACCTTGATGTTTAGGCAGGGTGGCTATTACATTTATTTGCCTAGTGATAGTTGCCTTGGCCAATTGATAGGAGGTCAATTAATTTCACCCCAATTCTGGAATTGCTGCACTTCTCTCTTCTCTCGCTAGATGGTCAGGTGTCTGGTGACATTAGATAAGACAAGGGCATTGCAAGGACAGATTAAAAATGAATGGTGTCTCAGCCAATGGGCAGGGATTTTCTTGGGTCTCTTGGCCTGCTGAGAGAACCTATTTATTTGGGTGGAGTCAGGTGATCGGGGTTCTGTGCCACCTGGACGGGTGTCTGAGTGGACGTGTGTTGCAATGCCCCGGGTTGCTTGGCCATAAACCTTGGGCCTATCCCAGGGACATCTGGCTGCTATGCCATGTAAGGGCCTATCCAGAAGCAAGAGATTAGCGTAGGGTTGGGACTGTGACTTGCAGTCCAACCAAAAGTGACGGTTCTGCCGGTCGGGGGACTTGTCGTGGTCAGAGGTAGAGGGGAAGCTGTCGCCACTAAAGGCCCATCCACCTTGCTACCAGAGACCATTGTGAGTAAGCTGATGCCAGTACCAGAACAGAATTCTCACCAGCCGGGGACAGTAAAGAAGTGGGAAATTTTCAGCAAGTGAAGTCAGGGACCCAGAGGACAGCAGAGGTGACGCTTGTGGAGTGCCAAGCCAGGGACCCAACATGTCAGCAAGGGTGAAGCTTGAGGAGTATCTGTGAGTGCCAAGCCAGGGACCCAGTGGTGAAGTGGGGGTGACGCTTGAGCAAGATACTGAGTGCTAGATTGGAAGAGCTCAGGGGATCCAGTGACAGTGGATCAGTAAGTCTAGTGAAAGACTGACGGCTCGTGGAAGTGAAGTTCTACAATAGGAGATTATAGAAGAAGTGAAAGAGTTCATTGTTAGAAATTGTTACAGGACTGTTGCCATAGGAGACAGCGTTTCTACTCCTGCAGATGTGGTGTCTGGCTAGATACCTTTCCCTGCATGGCTGTCTGCCTATAGAAGTCTCAGAGTCTGCCAATTAACATTGCATCTACTTAAGGGTGTCCCGGCCCCAACCCTCTCTCCCATAGTTATGTTTAAGAGACAACAAATCTCTTTGCATTCAAGAAGTGTCTGGCACCCATAAGTCTACTTCGCATTACACCCACCATGCCTTGTAACCCAATCTACACAGGAGCATGTCAGCTGTCCCTAACTCTGGAGGTCCCCATTGGGCCTAGAGAGGCCCAGGACTTTGCTACACTTGCAGAGCAACGTTTTAATGTGCTAGTATGCATTGCAACATGAGGTTGGTTTCACACTGCCGCACAGAGTGGTTTACAGCAGGGGTCCGGTGCAACTCCTGTGGAATTCACCCTGCAGATGCCCCAGAGATATGCGAGAGCCGGTCACAATCTCTTGACATGCAAATTGGATGCGGGGAAAACCGTAATCTATTCAAAATAGTGTGAACCCAGCCTGACAGGTATCATTCATGGCATGCCTTGAATGTAACGGTTTTGGGAAATGCTTAGATCAAAGGGTTTAGCTCTGCATTAAAGTCCAACTCTGGGCATTTTTTTACCCATGCAGTGGGGCTGTGCCCACTCTGCATAGAGTTAACTGCTCCTATGGTCTAGGGCAGTGGTGTCCTAACTTTTTTTTTTTTTTTAAAGAGGACCAGATTTGATGAACTGAACATGTGACCATTTTGCCTGACATTCTTTGAACCATTAACATTTGGTCTAAGTGTGTTCGTTCGAGCCCAATACACTGCCCAACAAGAATTCTCTTGCCTTTGTGGCTGTGAGTAAAGAGATGAGTTTGGGCGTGTTATTTGGATATACCGTATTTATTGCCGTATAACACGCACCTTCACTTTAAGAGAGAAGTTTCAGGAAAAAAAAACTTACATTTTAAATAAAGAACTGTGACGTAAAATTAGGGCAGTGCCCATCAATGCAGCCTAATCAGTGCCCATCTACAGCCTCACAAGTGCCCTGAATGCAGCACCCCCATTGTCATGAATACAGTCCCACCATTGCCAGGAATGCAGCACCCACCATTGCCAGGAATGCAGACTTTCCATTGCCATCAGTGCAGCCTGATTGATGCCCATCCATCTGCAGCCTTGGAGGGGGGTGGGACAAGCGCCAAAAGATTACACAAAGGAAAAACTCCTGTTTTCTCGGTGGCCACTTTAATACAAAGTCCCACCTCCTATGATGGACAGAACAGTCGTCCAATGGCAGTGCAGGAGATGGGACTTCCTATTACAGAGGCTGCCGTGTAAACAGGAAATTCTCCTGTGTGTACACTAGCACTCGTCGCACCTCCTCCCTGTCCCCTTCAAGGCAGCCAGCACATATATCTTTTGTGGCCCCCCACGCTTGGGGATTCGTTAGGGGCCACAAAAGATATACATGTCCAAATAACCAAGCAGGTCATTCAAAACCGGAATGTGGGCCACGATTGGCCTGCGGGCTGGACTTTGGACATGCATGGTCTAGGACATGGGTGCTTAACCTGTGGCCATCCATCTGTAGTGGAACTAAAAGTCCCATCATGCCTCTGCCTTTGTTTCAATACTCATTGAGACTTGTAGTTTTGCAACAGCTGGATGTCAATAGGTTGAGCACCCATGGTCTAGGAGTTCAGAGAGCCTAGATATACTTGCCTAATGCTCTGATCCTCCCAGTGCAAGGCTGGTCCCTTTGGCTCCTGTTGCCGACACCATCATGCCCATAGACTAGCTCTCAAAGTGAAGATGTCAGGAACATTTTTACTTTCTGCTATAAACATACCCAATAAAAAAAAAAGAAAAATTGGAAAAAAGATCTAATGTCTTCCTAAATTTAGGCCAATATGTATTCTGCTACTTATTTTTGGTAAAAAAAAACAACAACCCAATAAGCGTGTATTGATTGGTTTGTGCAAAAATTCTAGCATCTACAAACTATGGGATATATATGTATTTTTTTTTTTTTTTTTTTACTACTAAGGGCGGCAATCAGCAACTTATTGGGAGACCGCGATATTGCGGCTGACATTTGGACGATGACGTTTTTGCCACTTTTTGGGGACTAGTGACACTAATACAGTGACCAGTGCTAAAAAAAAAAAAAGCACGGTCACTGTACTAATGACACTGGCTGGGAAGGGTGTTAACATTGGGACGATCAAAGGGTTAGCTCACTGTGGGGGGTGCTTTTACTTGGAGAAGAGATGCAATTAATTTCCTGCTTAATTCCAAACACAACTCGCCAACCCAAGATGTATGAACCATACGTGTTCATGTGCTTACTCCCTTAGCATAAATCCCCCCTCCTCCCAGGACAAATCCACCCCCTGCTGAAATGCCCCCTCACAGCACAATACTTTGCACCCCCGAGCTTAAATCCCCTCTCTCTTCAAACCCCCCCCCCCAAAAAAAATAAGGAAAATTACTCCTCATAGCACAATTTCTCCACCCCTCAAATTTCCACTCCGAGTACACATACTCTCCCCCCACTCCAAATCACCCCTTCCAGCACAAATCCCCCCACCCCCAAATCTCTCCTCCTAGCACAAATATGTCCGATCATACCTACTAGCACAAATCCCCCTCCCCCCAAAAAAAATTCCCCTCCGCTCTATACCATATCACATCTTCAAATTACCTTTCCTAGCACACTCCCCCACATTTCCCCTCCTAGAAATTATTTTGCCCCCTTCTGCCCCCAAAAATTCTCCAGTGGCCACAAATCCCTTCCCCCCAAATCTTCTCATGGTGCCCCCACCTTACGTGATACCACAGTGCCCCTCCTGCCGCCCCTTGTCCAGGCCCTGTGAATATGCATGCCCCCGACCAGGAAGAGTTGGATCACGTATATATGATGTATATGTGACTTGGCGCAGAGGTGCCACCCTGTAGCAGAAAAAATGCTACAGGGTGGACTTTAAGTGGTTAAGGACCCATTCACATTTTAAAACGTCTGCGTACGTCCGCGTACGGGTGCCTTTTTTATGCACATTGCATCTGTCTATTTATTTCTTCTGGGTCAAATACAGCCATATAGCATTAAAAAAACAATTAAAAAAACATGCATGACCCTTTTTCCACAGCAACCCAGTGCATGTGTTTTCTCATGCATGCACTTTGGTGCAGTAAAGGGTTACATGTGTTGTATTCTGAGTCCAAATGGGTTGGCAGTCCATTAGAAATTCAAAAACACAAGTTGGTGCAGTGACGCACATATAAAATCAGGCTAAAGGTACTTTAAGGAAACAATCAATCGACTACGTCTGTCTCTGCAGTCAGCACCCTTTATGTGCCTGTAGATTCAGGAAGGGCCCAAGTATAAGTTCTCTCTATACAGAAGAATTGCTGACTTGGTGATAGAAATTATTATAAGCCCTAACCCTAAACTACAGTCAGCGATACATTTACATTTTTTGGGGTATCAAGGCTCACTTAAAGTGGACCTTCAGTAATTTTTTCAACTTTCCATCTATTAAATCTTCTGCCCTTGTTGTTTTAATTTTGGATAGTAAAACATTTTTTTTTCTGCCAGTAAATACCTTATACAGCCCACTTCCTGTTTCTTGTCTGGTAATAACCCTAGGCATATGACATCATGCACAGGTCTCTCTCGTGAGAGTTTGGCAGGAAGAGAGGGAGGATGAGTCATAAGAGGGCCAATGAAAGCTGCAGAGCTGGAGGTGTGCCTCTATGTGTCTGTGTAAATCCAGGAAGTGAACAGGCAGCAGCTTCAGTTGCCCACAGTTAAAATGGCTACAGCCAGACTCAGTGGAGGGAGATTTCTGCAGCATATTTGGAAAGTACAGAATCATAGTATATATAAAATAATATAACTTTATAATATAAAGTGGTGGGAGGGAAGCTTCAGAATGGCAAATATGTTTTTATTACAAATTATGTGAGCAGACTACAGTTCCTCTTTAACCACTTGCCGACTGCTGCACACCGATATATACCGGCACAATGGCAGTGGTGGGCAAATGGGCGTACCTGTACGTTCCCTTTAATTGGCAGGGCTAGCGGGTGCGCGGCTGCCGCATACAGCATGACCACGCCTGCGGGACCCAAGGACTCGATGTCCGCCGGTGTCCCAGTGATCATGTCAAGGAGCCTCAGAAACAAGCCATTCACTGTCGTCGGGAGCAGTGATCGCAGTCATGTGAGTGGTAGCCCATCCCCCACACAGTCAAAATCACTCCCTAGGACACACTTAACCCCTTGATTGCCCCCTAGTGTTTAACCCATTTTTTCTCAACTAGGGTTCCGTGGAACCCTTGGGTTCTTCTAGAGGTTGCTAGGGGTTCCCTGAGCAATGGACAATTTCTGCCTCTTAGGTAAGTTCTCAAGGACACCAATGATCTTTTTAATTATCTGTAAGGGGGTAATTCTTCCCAATAACCATAAGTGTAAGAAGCATTCTTCTCATAGGCCATCACACTAATGTATGAGTAGTTGTAGATTTTTAATTTTTAGAAGGGGTTCCCCAAGACCAAAGAATTATTTCCAGGGTTCCTCTGCGTTGAAAAGGTTGAGAAAGGCTGGTTTAACCCCTTCGCTGCCATCTGCACAGTAATCAGTGCATTTTTATACCACTGACTGTTGTATAAATGACAATGATCCCAAAATAGTGTCAAAAGTGTTTTTGGGGGATATTTATTATAGCAAAAAGGAAAATAATTATGCTTTTTTTTTTCAAAATTGTCACATTTTTTTGTTTATAGCGCAAAAAATAAAAATCGCAGAGGTCATCAAATACCACCAAAAGAAAGCTCTATTTGTGGCGAAAAAAGGACGTCAATTTAGTTTGAGTGCAGTGTCGTATGACCGCGCAATTGTCACTTAAAGCTACGCAGTGCTGATTCGCAAAAAGTGCTCTGGTCAAGAAAGGGGTAATATCTTCTGGGGCTGAAGCGGTTAAACTGAATTGCTTTTACTATTCAAGTAATTTGTGTTCTTTTATAAAGTGTGTGATCGTAGATCCATAGTGAATTTCCAATTACAGTCCCGTCGCCATGTCCTAATACACGGCCCCATCTTCCTAACTTCTCTTTATACAAATACAAAGCGGTACGAATAATAAAAAATACAATATTTCTCAGCTGTCAGCGGGCCTCCACACTGCAGGCTGTCACAATTTCCAGAGGACACACATCTTGCACCCGTTCGATATTTACTACCTCTCAAGTGAGGGTGAGAAAACCGGTTCCAAACAATTATTTCTTCAACTTTCTAAATAACTTCAGGAGTCGGAGCAAATCGATCGTGAACCTGCGAGCGTAGGCTCCAGAGAAAATCATCTCTGTGCCATGTCTCTCATTGATTTTTTTTTTGCCTTTTTAAAGAGTCGCATAACAGAAAATTTGTTACCCGATTCAATATCCAAAACAATTTAACCTGTTCCTGGAAATGATGCCGTGTAATTTTACAAGAGAAGGGAGCAATATGAAAGTCTATTTTTTTTTTTTTTGCTGATACAAGAAAGGCACAAGAGAAATAACAACAGAGGTCTGATTCATTTATATGGGCAAGCATCGCTTTTGCTTACCTACATTTTTATAAAGAATACATTTTCCAAATTATGTGCCATCATCTGGACCCCATGCACTGCCCAAGTATCATTTGAAATGTTATATACTAAGTGCAGTATTTTAGCATAGCTCCCAGCTGTCCCTGGTTTGGAGCAATGTCCCTCATTCCACCTTATATGTCCCTCATTTTGGTCTGATTTATATAGTTGTATATAAAATTAACTTTTTATCTTTCAAAAAGGGTTTCCCAGTGTCAGTGGAGTCACTAGGGGGTGGCTTTTGGGGGCTATAGCCCCGAATCTGGGGCCCATAGCCCCGAGTCCCAAGGGTCCCCAACCACAGGGCCGGGGGCCCACTACCTGGCTGTGGACTCTCTGCAGCCGTGCGACAGGCAGCATGAGAGACCCGGACGGGCAAGAGAGCAGAGATATGACATCATCTCCCACCGCCCGCCCCGCATCACCACTATTTCGCCTGCTGCGGGCAGCAGAGAGATTACATCATCTCTCACTGCACTCCCTCACTCTGGTGACCCTGAAGGAGCAGCTCTCTGGGGACTCTCATGCAAGGGGGGCTAACTGGGGACCTTGATGTAAGGAGGGGGGCTCTGTGCACCCTGATGTTAGGGGGAGGCTCTCTAGGGACCTTGGTGTAATGATAATATATAATGTAATCTGTATATGTGTGTGTGTGTGTGTGTGTGTGTGTGTGTGTGTGTGTGTGTGTGTGTGTGTGTGTGTGTATACATATATATATATATATATATATATATATATATATATATATATATATATACACATACATACACACACACACACACACTATATACATGTGTATGCCTGCCCAAGGGTATGACTTTCTATACTTCGCTGCTATGGGCTCTAGCCCCAGATCTTTCGTAGACCTAGCAACGCCATCCTGCCAGAGCGCTCACCCATACTCTAACATTCCTTTTTTTTCCCCAGGGCCAGTCCAGTGATATCAGAGGTCCTTCCTCACTCTTCCCCTCCAGGAGCACGTGCCCCTTATTCTTTCACTAAATGGCACTCAGATAGTGACCATTCAGTGCTGTAGTACTCCAATTCCAAGCTGGAGTGATGACCTCCACTCCCCTCATATAAAATATCTGACTCTTGTGACTAGCCCCATCTAGTGGCAGAAGGAAAATGCAGAAGACAGCTCCAGATGGGAGGGGATTATTGTATGTTTTTACATTACAGTACATTAACTTCACTATTTAAAAATAATATAACAATACTTTCCGCTGTCCAGTCACTCTGTCTCTAGGAAATGGAATGCCAAAAATATATAACTAAATATGGGACTATGTTAATGGAGTGTGGAGAATAGGGTGCTCTAGAATCTGGATAACAAGGAAACTTGGACAAATAATACACGACTGGCTCTTGAAATGTGATTGATGCACCACAGCAGCACTTCAGAAGAGGGAAGCACACTCTATAGGGAAAACAAAGCAGAAGAGAAGGTGCTTCTAAGTGCACAAGATGGAAGTGAAGAAACAGGCATATCAATAAATCCATAACGTCCAGTGAGATGCCCCCTGGGAGTAAAGACAGCTGCAGGTGGAAGTTCCAGCAACTAGCGGTGGTAAACACTGTTTCTGATCCAAGATGGGGGACCGCGCTGTCAGAACCAGCATGGAATCCAACCGGAAGTGACGTCGGAGTGGGCGGGACATGTTTGTATTTACTCCCAGGGGGCATCCTACTGGAAGTTATGGATTCCTTATTATGCCTGTTTTTCACTTCCATCTTGGAAGTGTTTTTAACCCTTCCTTGTCATTAAACTGTTTTATAACTGCACTTACAAGCGTCTTCTTCTCTGCTGTGTTTATGGGACTATGTTAGTTCTACTGAGGGCCAAATACCTAACAGTATTGGAAAAAAAATGTGAGGAATACTATCACAATTTAAAAAAAAATGAAATTATTTTTAATTTGGAAATAAAGGACAACTGTCACCTCCGCTTCCCATGCTGGACAACCTCTATAAAAAAAGATGTGTGTCAATAACTTTTTTCAATCTGCTCCGATGCAGTCATGTGATCCAGCAAGTGCATCTACCCTATGTAAAGGGGCAGTTGACAACCGCTCTGAATTCCCAGAGCTGTGACAGCACCCACCAGCTCTTATTGCCCATCTATTTCCGGCACTCCCTCCTCTTTCCTGCAGCAGCTCTCTAACCCAAGGGAGGCTGGAGCTTCTGAATAATGTGACTGCATTGGAGTGGATTTATGGCGCCTACACACGAGCGGAATGTCCGACAGAAAAAGACAGACGGAAGGTTTTCATTGTATATTCTGATTGTGTGTGGGCCTCATTGGACAGTTTTTCTCGCCGGACCTAGAAAGAGAACATATTTTAAATATTTCCAATAGAATCAATTCCTATTGGGAAAACCGCTCGTCTGTATGCTGTTCCGACAGACCAAAAACAATGCATGCTCTGAAGCAAGTACGAGACGGCGGCTATTGGCTACTGGCTATTGAACTTCCTTTTTCGTGTTCCATCGTATGTGTTGTATGTCACCACGTTCTTGAAGCTCAGACTTTTTTGTGAATGTGTGTATGCAAGACAGTTTCAGCGGAATTCCGCCAGAAAAACCTTCAGCGTTTATTCCGACAGGAAAACCGGTCGTGTGTACGCAGCATTAGAAGTGGGCAGCACCATTTTTAAGAACATTTGAAGTTAGCCTTGCCTTCCACTTTAAATGATTAGACACCTTTACATACTTTTTTTTTCAAAAAGGTCCCAATGCATTACAGTACTCATAAAAGAGAAATATGGGGTTTAAAACAAACAAAAAACTTACATACTCCTGGGTGGATACAGTAGCAAACCAATGCAAACCAATGCTGCATCTCTCCCCGCCAGCTCTGCACTGAGAACTGAGCGAACAAAGACCACTGATCACTCAGTTCTTCCCTCCGCTCTGAGCAGAGAGCTGTGACTGTCAGTCAACAGCTCTGTGCTTTGCACCTTCAGCACTCACTAGAGCGCTGGGCTGTGCAGGGGGCGGAAGTGGCTGGCGCTGTCTCCCAGCAGCTCACTGAGAGGCAGAGCCAGCTGCCAGTCCGGTCCAGGCATCTGAGTGAATCCCAACTGTAGCTGAACCCCGAAGACATCATCTATGATGAAACGCGTAGGGAATGGCCTGTACATGACATTCTCATGCATTAGTGCCGAATATCATCGGTGTTTGCGTTTTACTGCAAGCTATCAGCCTGCTATTTTGTCTTTATGAACACTGTAAGGGCGTATGCTTTTCGAGACTAATGTTTTTAAGCCTAATAAAGAGTGAGTTTTTTAGACCTACTTTACCATGTGTTTTTTTTTTCCCTCCAGTGTCAATGTGTTGTGTACTGTGGAGTGGTATTGGTCCCCACAGTGGAAGACAGCATAGGGGAATTTATCAATCTTAACTATTTATGACCTTATCAGCCAACATATTCCGGCAACAGGCGTCTGTCAACTGGTGTCAGTTGGTGGTGAATTCTACTTATTCTCATTGAATATGTTACACTGGTTGTAAGAATGAGGCTTCCCACACACACTGTGAAGCTTTCTGACCTTGGAAGTTCATTTAAACATGGATGGATGGATTTTGCACCTAATTTGATGGATTGTGTTTTTTTCTTTGAACTGTAAATTTAAGGGTCCATGTTTTAATGGGCCCGGTATATACACTTTCTGTGTGGTTTCACAACTGCACTTTATATGTATGCGCACAATATTTCTTTGGTATTAATCAATATTGAGGGCTCTGTTCTATTTATTTAATGCTGTTTTTTATTTATTTACTTTTTTGTATTATTATTATTATTATACAGGATTTATACAGCGCCAACAGTTTACACAGCACTTTACAATATAAAAAGGAGACAATACAGTTATAACACAATAAAATACAAGAGGATTAAGAGGGCCCTGCTTAGAAGAGCTTACAATTTAATAGGGTGGGGCAGGTGGTACAAAAGGTTGTAACTGTGGGGAATGAGCTGATGGAAGTGCTAAAAGATTAGAGACGTGATAGGCTTCCCTGAAGAAATTAATGAATGAAAGATTTGTTTTTTTTTTCCCAAAGATTTTATTGTTTTCCGAAAAAACAACATACAGGGAAAAAAAAATGACAACCAAGAACTGATTAACAGAACAGTGAGTAAGCCAATAGTACAGGCGATCAGACAATATTAAGTATCTCACTGGAAACATAGATATCCACAATATAAGGTTATCTGCTCAAGGTACCAGACATATTGACAAAGATCAGTAAGTACATGAGGAGGAAAGAAAAAGGTACAACTCCCTTATCAATGATTATGGAAAAGGGTTCAACAATGAGCTTAATGTGAGAGTATCGATGCAAGGTAGACAAAAGCAGAAAAAAGGGGAGAGGTACGTTAGGGAAGGGGTGGAAGTAGATAGATGGATAGATAGATAGATAGACAGATAGATAGATAGAAAATTAGAGAGGGGGTTTACGTCTTGTGAAGATAGGGTTATATAAGGCTTGCGGGGGGGGGGGGGGGAAGGAAAGGGAGGAGAGAAAGAGAGGATAGGGGGGGAAGAGAGTTACAGGGAGGAGTAGGGGTGAGGGTGGAGTCTGCAGCCAAGTGGGTAGGCATGTTAGGCTGTTAGGTGGGGCTACAAGTAGGTACTCCGCCACTCGCCGTCTGTAGGTCCTGCTTGATGGGAAAGGATCTTCCGGAGGGTCATGTGGTAAAGATGGCGTTACAATAGGTATTAGGAAACCGGTCCATATAGAAAGGGTCTAGAGAATACTAGGTTATGTGAGTTCCTACTAAATTATAGTGAGTTAGGTAGAAGGTTGTGTCAAACGGTGGAAGTCATCAGTGGTTCTGAAGTGTTGCCAAGGGGCCCATTTCGAGGCATATTTGGTCGGTGTGTCATTATTGATGTGAATGAGTTCCTCCAGTTGTGCTATTTTATCT
Source organism: Lithobates pipiens (assembly GCF_037356315.1). Lineage (NCBI taxonomy): Eukaryota > Metazoa > Chordata > Amphibia > Anura > Ranidae > Lithobates > Lithobates pipiens. The sequence continues at coordinate 189,693,304 of NW_027507789.1, read as the reverse complement.
ACTCTCCGGATCCATTCTCTGGCAGAGGGAACAGTAGAAGACTTCCAATGGATTGGGATGCATTGCCTGGCTGCACTGATTAAGTGGAGTGTGAGAGACTTACGGTAAGATGTTTGAAGGGAAGCTTCATGGTGCAAGAGATATAGAGATGGTTGAAAGGGCAGTGTTGTACCTGTAATTTTGTTAATTAGTGAATGTATGGTATTCCAAAAAGGTTGGATGGCCGAGCAGAGCCACCAAAGGTGTAAGAGAGTGCCACGTTGATTTTGGCATCTCCAACACATATCAGAAACTTGAGCATCCCAGGAGTGGATCAGAGCAGGGGTTCTGTACCAACGGCATTGAAGTTTGAACCCATTCTCCTGAGTGGACACATTTAGAGTGCCTTTATGAATACGGAGAAAAATGTTTTCCCAATCTTCACTAGAAATGGAGAGATTAAGGTCTTTCTCCCAGGCCTTGCAAGCCAAAGAGTCCCCGGGGATGTATCCTTGGTATAGAAGGGAGTGAGTTAAGGATATGAGGTGTGTCAGAGGCGTGGTGGAAGAACATAGTTTTTCAAAGGGGGTCAGAGGTCTGGTACAGTCCGTTTGTTTGTTACTACAATGAAGGTAATGTCGAATCTGTTGGAAGGTCCACATGGGAATAGGAGGCATTTTCATGTCCGCGGCCAATTGTTGAGCTGTTAGGAAACGTCCATTTTTGTAGAAAGATGATATCTGTAGTGGTATTTGTGACCAGTGCTTAAGGAGAAAGGATCCGTGCATACCCGGGGGAAAGTCCGGGTTCATCTTGAGAGGGGTCAGAGGACCGGGTATGGATGAGATATCATCCTTAGTACAGGCATTAAGGAAGCAGAGTAAGGTCGGGGCAATGAGTGGATGGGATTTGATTGCGGGGGAAACGTGTCTGCGTTGGATCCAGGGTAGGGAGCGGAGGGGAGAGTCTACGAAAGATGCTTCTAAGTCGACCCAGTCTTTATACGGTGAATGAATGTTCCAGTCAATTATCCTCATCAAGTGGGTAGCTTTGTAATAACTGGAAATATCTGGGAGGCCTATACCACCTTTACTCTTGGGTAGAGAGAGTTGAAGATAACTAATTCTTGGTCTATGCGTACCCCAGAGAAATTTTGAGCAGGTCTGTCTGTATGATTTGAAGAAGGCTAAGGGGAGTTTTATTGGAACTGCCTGTAAGAGGTACAACATGCGAGGGAGAACATTCATTTTTAAAATGGAAGCTCTGCCAAACCAGGAGAAAATGGGCTTATCCCATAGTTTTAGGTCCCTTATGATCTTATGTAAAGTAGGTATATAGTTTTTGCTGTAGAGATCGTTCAGGTTTTTTGTAATCTGTACGCCCAGGTAAGTGATAGCATCGTCAGTCCAATTGAAGGGGAAGTTACGCTTACATTGGTCTGTCGTGGTGCTGGGAAGGGATATGTTGAGGGCGTAGGATTTGTTAAAATTAATCTTTAGGTTGGATAACCTATTGAATAGCTCAAACGATTTCAAGAGGGATGGAAGCGTGATCAGGGGGTTGGTCAGGAACAACAAGATATCGTCCGCATATGCGGCAATTTTGTATTCTTTTAGTTTGGATCGAATTCCAGTGATATCTTGGTTTCGTCTCAAGTGATTCAAAAATGGTTCTAGAGTGAGGACATAAAGGATAGGGGACAGGGGGCAACCCTGTCTGGTCCCGTTTCGGATGGAGAAGGCACTCGATAGGGTATTGTTTACTCTTATTTTCGCTCTTGGGGAAATATACAAGGCATTAATGAAGCGTAACAATCGGGGTCCCAGACCAATGGATTGTAGAACAGATTGCATGTAATCCCATGCAACCCTATCGAATGCCTTCTCTGCGTCGAGTGACAGAAAGAAGCCCTTCTGTCCAGTGGTATTCATTAAGTGGTGCAGGTTGATAGCTTTGGTCGTATTGTCCCGTGCCTCACGGCCCGGTATGAATCCTACTTGGTCAGGGGAAATCAATGTAGGGATGAGTGGGAGAAGTCTGTTGGCTATGATCTTGGAAAATAGTTTCAGGTCGGCATTGAGTAGCGATATGGGTCGATAGTTTCCAGTCTTAGTCGGGTCCTTGTCTCCTTTCGGAATGACTACAATGTGAGCCTCTAGCATGTCTTGGTGAAGGGGTGTGGCGTCGGAAATAGAGTTAAAGGCTCTCCTAAAGGGGTCTTGTAGGACGTCTGAAAAGGTCTTATAATAGACCGCGGGCAGTCCGTCCGGGCCCGGACTTTTGCCGGATTTCGTCTGCTTAAGGGCTTTAGCCCATTCCAGGGAAGTGATAGGACTATCCAGGTCAGAGATAGTGTCGGGGTTTTGAATGGACGGGCAAAATTTATCCAGGAAATGTTTTATCGACAGTTGCCTGGAAAGAGCGGCGGATGAGGAGGTGTCAGATCGTTCAAGATTATAGAGATTAGAGTAGAAGTTTTCAAATTCTTTAGCTATGTCCGCGTTAGAAGTGAGTGTTTTGCCCGAGGAGGTATGCAAAGAGTGTACGTTATTTTTTGACTGTTTGACTCTCAAGGCTCGGGCCAAAAGATGACCACTTTTGTTGCCGAACTCATAAAAGAGTTTCTGGGAAAGCATATATTTTTTCTTAATGGATTTTCCAAGCTCCTCTTGAATGGAGAAGCGAACGTTTTGTAATTCTTGGAGGGTCTGCTCGGCCAACGTACGTTTGTGTGCAGTTTCGAGATTTTTAAGTTTCGAGTAAAGGTCAGATAAATGGCGTTTTCGTTCCCTATTAAGTTGGGCAGCAATAGACATCATTTTCCCGCGTATTACACTTTTATGTGCGGCCCACTGAGTAATAAAGGAAGTGTCTTGTGTGTTGTTTTCTGTGAAATAGTCGTTGAGACATTGTCGGATCTGCGAAGCTCGTGTAATATCAGTTAAGATGTTCGGATCTAGTCTCCAGACGGGTGTTCGTTCGTGTGGTACAGGGAAGGTCAAAGTGATCGACGTGGGGTGGTGGTCAGAGAGAACCATGGGTTCAATAGTCGCATGCGTGAGAAACGGGAGATCAGTCTGTGTCAAGAAAATATAGTCAATTCTAGAATATCTGTCATGGGGATTGGAATAAAATGTAAAATCCCTTTCCATAGGGTGGAGGGTTCTCCAGGAGTCGTGTAAGAGGAGGGATTGGAGAGAGAGTTTGATTTGTCTGAGGGCTCTATAGGGGAGGCGGGAGGAACCCGTAGAAGTGTCCAATTGAGGATTCAAGGGGACATTAAAATCACCCCCTAGGATCAACATACCAGATTGAAACGTCGCCAGTTGATTCGTAATCGACCTAAAGAAGGGTACTTGCGCCGTGTTGGGGCTGTATACGCTGGCTAATGTGATAGGTTTGTTGTGTACCGAACCTCTAAGGAAGACATATCTGCCTTGGTCATCAATCACCGTATCTGTAATATGAAGAGGGGTCTTTTTAGAGACTAAAATGGAAACACCTTTTGTTTTAGAGTTTGGGTTGGTAGAGTGATATCCGGTTGGGTAATGGTAGTTAGAAAATTTGGGAACCGTTTGAGAGCAGAAGTGTGTCTCTTGGACGAAGACAACATCCGCTTTCATAGCTTTCATAAGAGTTAAAAGTTGAGAGCGTTTTTTCAGGGGTGTTTAGACCTTTTGCGTTTAAGGACACTATCTTGAGGGAGTCAGAGTCCGGGGAGCGTCGATTATTACGAGGGTGCATGATGATGAGGATGCAGTTGGGGTTAAAGAAGCGTAGACGACGAGTGGCAGAGTCACAAACGGAGCAGCGGAAGAAGGGGTAAGGAAGGGAAGGAGATTACAGAAGGGGGAGGGGGAGGGGGGCTACCCAGAAGAAGTAGATGGAAACAGGTAAGAGGGAGGAAGGTGAGTAGAGAAAGAGAAGAGGGGGAGGGGGGAGAGAGGGAAAGGATGGAGTGAGGCGAGGTGAGTACTGGGGTCAGGAGGTCTAATTAGAACCTACCTGACAGAACACAGAACCAGTGTAGGTCAGGGATATCTCACAGAGATTCCTGTGGTGGAGGGTGATTGGTGGTCGAGCGAGGATGAGAGTGAACTCTATGTCCCTTGAGGTCAAGAAAAGGGATTGTGGAGGATACCCGCAATGCAGGAGCCTGATGATTAGCGGATGGGGAGTGGATGGATGGACAGGGAGGCAGGGCGAAATTATGGAAGCATCAGCGCACCCGCGTGTATGCAGGGGGAGGGGATCGTGATATTAAAGGAAGCCGGGCTTTCGGTGTGAAAATGGACAGGGGCCAATTGGTGAAAGCAAGGGTAAATCAAGGGGACCCAGGGTGACTTATGTAAAGGGGGGTGTGAGGCAGCATTAACCTCAGCTGAGTGGCAAGAATTGCGTATAATTGGGGGAAGGATTAGAAAGGACCCCAATAGAATGACTACATAACCCCAGGGCAGTGACTTTAACACAGTCTATACATACAGTAATAACATCTGAATCTGAAACCTAAACATTTCAGCAAAGAACTATGGAGAACCGTTTCGGATCTGTATTACATAAGCAAAACAAGAAAAAGAAAACTGTGGGATCGTCATGTAAGCAATTATTCCGCCACACAAACAAAACGTAATAAAACATTCTGAAACATTGGTAGGACAGATCCTGAGCGTCAATCTAGACATGAGGATAGTAAGCTTAGTAGCCAAATTATTGGCCCGGATAAGTCCAACGTTCCTTCCAATAATGCTAGAGAGGGGATCTAGCTGACAAAATGGGTTAAGTAACAGTACATATAGTATAACGCATTGTTATTAAGGCTGCCGGCTATAGGACTAAGCAGAGCTAGAGAAATGGGAGAAAGCACAATTCAGAGCAGAAGTACAATACCTTCACCCGTGACGTATGTCCCATTAGGCGAGCAGGTGCTGGTAAAAAAAAAATAGAAAGGAACACAAAGAAGCACAAAAATAGAAATAAAAATGAAGATAGACAAGGGAAGGCAGCAAAGGATGGCAAGACACTCAAAGTAAATTTGTGCACATCTGGGGTATGAAGTTGTTCATGCCATCGTTGGTGGTAGATTGGGGATATACGTTCCGCAGGCATGGAGCAAGGGCGTGAGCCAAGGATTGAGGCAGAGGCAGAGGAGTAGAGTGTCACATTAACCGGTATCGATTGGGCAGCAGGTAACATGTCACTGTCAGACTCTAATAACAGGAAGATCCCCCTCTCAGGATGCTAGCAGGGGGAGGTAGTTAGGGGTGGACGGCATCAAGGTAACAGTAAAACAAAGTGGGAACAAGTTTGAACGTGGTTCAAGTGGTGACGGCAACGTTGCACCAAGTGCAGCTTACTGTGATCCGAAATACAGGGATGGCATTAGAAGGACCTTTATGAGCGTCTCGGTTTTCTATGGTCGGGAGAAGCGGTGGGGCTGTGATTGCGTAGGTTGCCCTGGGCCCTCGGGGGAGAGGCAAGGGGGTGAGCTCTCCTGCGCCTGCCGATGTTGAAGTTGCCAGCTTCAGCTATTCCATCCATGGAGTCAACTCTGCGGAGCAAGGGAAGGCGGAAGTCGCTATACCAGTCGGGAACTTCCATAGGTGGCAAGTTGAGAGTGTGGCAAAAATGTTCTAAGTCCTCAGGGACCCTGAGATTCACAGTATGGCCATCATGTGTAACAGACAGGCATAGAGGGAACTTCCATCTGTATGGGATTGCGCGGGCTCTTAGTATATCTAGTATAGGTTTTAATTCCCTCCTTCTCTGCAAGGTGATTGCTGACAGATCCTGAAACAGTTTAATTTCAGTACCTTGATGGTGTATCCGACCCCCGTTTCTGGCCTTTCTCATTATTTCTTCCTTTAGGAGGTAGTCAGCAACACAGCATATGACATCCCTAGGGGGGTCTGTGTCCCTTCCCCTAGGTCTCAGGGCCCTGTGTATGCGCTCCAGCACAATAGGAGTGTCAGGGGGTCTTTCCAAAAGGCCATTAAAGATGGCCGTAACAGAGTGAGAGAGTTGTGTGGGTTCAATAGATTCTGGAAGACCTCTTACCCTCACATTATGTCTCCGTCCACGGTTGTCGAGGTCTTCCAGGTGGCGGTTGACGTCCCTGAGGTGGATCGCGTGGGATTCGGTGACTTGCTGAACGTGGCAGAGAGTGGCATCATGGCGGGTCTGCGTCTCCTCAATGTCTTCTACCCTTAATACCATGGATTGAAAATCGGCGCGTAATTCCGATACTGCAGCTGCCAGGGCCCCTTTGATGTCCGCTGTCATGGCCCGTAGGTCTGCCAAACTGAGAGCCTGTGAGGGTGGTGGATCCAGGGAGTGATCCTGCGGACTGCGGCTTCTGGATCGGAGGGCACCTCTGCCATGTGGAGAGGTCTCGCGGTGAGTTCCGTGCGTGTCAGGCGCCGGGCCTCTAGGCCGCGCCCGGAAGATCTCCGGAATTTGCGGGCTGGTGTGTGCGTCCGGGCCCCTGGAAGAGCGGGGGGTTAAGCCGGAGGGGTTTTGCGTTGTGCTCCCCATAATTGTCGTAGTACGGGTATCCGAAAGAGTGAGCGCAGGACCTCCGGGAGAGAGAGCTCTAGCAGCGTGCGTCCATCTTCCTCGGACACCAAGCCACGCCCCCGATGAAAGATTTGTATAGCGCTACAAATGCGAACTGAATCGCCTCAAGGCGCTTGATCCGTCTTGTGCTTCATGTTCTTTAGAAGAGTTAGGTCTTTCGTTTTTTCTGAAGGCCCGATGGTTTTCTTCCATGCGGATGTTAGTGGGTAGAGGGTTCCATAGCCGTGGTCCTTGGACTGCGAATCTTCGTTCTCATGGATGAGTGAATGAGTTTTCATGGATCGCCTGAAGGCCTGAAGTTAGTGAGAATAGGGGATAGCTGGACAGGTGGAGGTAGCGAGTTCCAGAGGATAGGAGAGGCTCTGGAGAAATCCTACAGACGAGCATGGGAGGAGGAGACAGAGAGCTTGAGAATAGGAGGTCTTGAGAAGATCGGAGAGGGCGATTTGGGTGATATTTGGAGACAAGATTGGTGATGTAGCTCGGGGCAGAGTTGTGAATGGCTTTGTTGTGGTTAGTATTTTGAATTAAATTTGCTGGATGATTGGAAGCCAGTGTAGGGATTGGAGGAGAGGGTTGGAAGACACTGAGCGGCTGGTAAGGTTGATAAGTCTGGAAGCAGCATTCATGATAGACTAAAGAGGGGATAGCTTATGGAGAGGCAGGCCAATGAGAAGGGAGTTGCAATAGTCAAGGCGAGAGATAACAAGGGAGTGAATGAGAAGCTTGGTGGTTTCATTTGTTAAAAAGGGGTGAATTTTAGAGATGTTACAGAGGTGAAGTCAACAAACTTGACAACGATTGGACTTGAAGCTGAAATGACAAGTCAGAGACTAGGATTAGACCTAGTATTATTGATTGCTATCACTGTAGCACAAATCACATAACCCTAAGGGTTTTGTTATATTTAACATTTATTGCTCCTTTTTTATTATTCATTCGTATTATTGACTGGTATCACAGTTGTTCAAGTGGCTGCTTACTGATTAATTATTGGTGACCTAGCGTGGATTTACATATATAGCTTGATTAAAAGATGAACATTGCAGAAGAAGATGATTGTGTTATTTTACTATTTAATGGGCTGTTCATTTTTTATCTTGTTGTTTTTGGCTGAATTGCTATTTAAATTAAGCCAAAATACAAATATAAAAAGGTTTTGAATTAAGATAAAATAATGCGCATCATAATTTGAAAAATGTTGAAAATAACAAAAAAACAAGAAGGCTTTTGTCGAATGCCAAACCATCATTGGCTAGTAATGTCTCTGGTAATGAAATCTACAGAACAGCGGAGAGGGCATTGTGCCAGAAGAAGTGAGACCTAATCTTGATTCGGACAGAAGTTGGGGCTCCATGTATAGCATGAATCTAGAATCCAAGGGGGCTCTACAAAGGAAGAAGGTTTTAGTCTGAAGACCAATGCAGGTTCCTGCAGACACCACATCACAGCGTCCCTTTATTCCTCATGGTCTTCTTCGAAACATTTCACACCAGGTCAAGTTTGCCGGGCTACAGAAAATTTCTGAGTTTACTTCACTTAACAGGGCCCTAAAAGAAGCATAAGAGGACAGCATGCTGCCCTTCTTAAAAAAAAAATATCTGGATGACAAATCTACCCAAACAGTCCACTATTTTACTCTCCCCACATTTTCCTGGTTAAACCCAATGCAGCTATACCCACATACTCTGAGAATGATGCTTTACATCAGGGATCTCCAAACAGGACACTCTTCTAAACAGAGGGACAGTTTAATGTTCTACAAACTTCATGGGGGCCGGACTGTGGCCAGTGGGAGCAGAAAAGGTCATGGTGTCAGTGGAAGTAAACACTGTACCCTATTTGCTATTAGGGAGAGGAATATTGCCCCATCATTTGGTGTCAGTGGGAGGAATAGTCCCCCAACATTGGTGTCAGTGGGAGGAATAGTGCCCCATTGTTGGTGTCAGTGGGGGGAATAGTGCCCCATCATTGGTGTCAGTGGGAGGAATAGCCCGCCCATCATTGGTGTCAGTGGGAGGAATAGTCCCCATCATAGTTGTCAGTGGGAGGAATAGTCCCCATCATAGGTGTCAGTGGGAGGAATAGTCCCCCCATCATAGGTGTCAGTGGGAGGAATAGTCCCCCCATCATAGGTGTCAGTGGGAGGAATAGTCCCCCCATCATAGGTGTCAGTGGGAGGAATAGTCCCCCCATCATAGGTGTCAGTGGGAGGAATAGTCCCCCATCATAGGTGTCAGTGGGAGGAATAGTCCCCCATCATAGGTGTCAGTGGGAGGAATAGTCCCCCATCATAGGTGTCAGTGGGAGGAATAGTCCCCCATCATAGTTGTCAATGGGAGGAATAGTCCCCCATCATAGGTGTCAGTGGGAGGAATAGTCCCCCATCATAGGTGTCAATGGGAGGAATAGTGCCCCATTTTTTATATCAGTGGGAGGAATAGTCCTCCATCATTGATGTCAGTGGGAGGAATAGTGCCCCATCATAGGTGTCAGTGGGAGGAATAGTGCCCCATCATAGGTGTCAGTAGGAGGAATAGTGCCCCCATCATAGGTGTCAGTGGGAGGAATAGTCCCCCCATCATAGGTGTCAGTGGGAGGAATAGTCCCCCCATCATAGGTGTCAGTGGGAGGAATAGTCCCCCCATCATAGGTGTCAGTGGGAGGAATAGTCCCCCCATCATAGGTGTCAGTGGGAGGAATAGTCCCCCATCATAGGTGTCAGTGGGAGGAATAGTCCCCCATCATAGGTGTCAGTGGGAGGAATAGTCCCCCCATCATAGGTGTCAGTGGAAGGAATAGTCCCCCCATCATAGGTGTCAGTGGGAGGAATAGTCCCCCCATCATAGGTGTCAGTGGGAGGAATAGTCCCCCCATCATAGGTGTCAGTGGGAGGAATAGTCCCCCATCATAGGTGTCAGTGGGAGGAATAGTCCCCCATCATAGGTGTCAGTGGGAGGAATAGTCCCCCATCATAGGTGTCAGTGGGAGGAATAGTCCCCCCATCATAGGTGTCAGTGGGAGGAATAGTCCCCCATCATAGGTGTCAGTGGGAGGAATAGTCCCCCATCATAGGTGTCAGTGGGAGGAATAGTCCCCCATCATAGGTGTCAGTGGGAGGAATAGTCCCCCATCATAGGTGTCAGTGGGAGGAATAGTCCCCCCATCATAGGTGTCAGTGGGAGGAATAGTCCCCCCATCATAGGTGTCAGTGGGAGGAATAGTCCCCCATCATATGTGTCAGTGGGAGGAACAGTCTCCCATCATAGGTGTCAATGGGAGGAATAGTGCCCCATTTTTATATCGGTGGGAGGAATAGTCCTCCATCATTGATGTCAGTGGGAGGAATAGTGCCCCATCATAGGTGTCAGTGGGAGGAATAGTGCCCCATCATAGGTGTCAGTAGGAGGAATAGTGCCCCCATCATAGGTGTCAGTGGGAGGAATAGTCCCCCCATCATAGGTGTCAGTGGGAGGAATAGTCCCCCCATCATAGGTGTCAGTGGGAGGAATAGTCCCCCCATCATAGGTGTCAGTGGGAGGAATAGTCCCCCATCATAGGTGTTAGTAGGAGGAATAGTCCCCCATCATAGGTGTCAGTGGAAGGAATAGTCCCCCCATCATAGGTGTCAGTGGAAGGAATAGTCCCCCCATCATAGGTGTCAGTGGGAGGAATAGTCCCCCCATCATAGGTGTCAGTGGGAGGAATAGTCCCCCCATCATAGGTGTCAGTGAGAGGAATAGTCCCCCATCATAGGTGTCAGTGGGAGGAATAGTCCCCCATCATAGGTGTCAATGGGAGGAATAGTGCCCCATTTTTTTATATCAGTGGGAGGAATAGTCCTCCATCATTGATGTTAGTGGGAGGAATAGTGCCCCATCATAGGTGTCAGTGGGAGGAATAGTCCCCCATCATAGGTGTCAGTGGGAGGAATAGTGCCCCATCATATGTGTCAGTGGGAGGAATAGTCCCCCATCATAGGTGTCAATGGGAGGAATAGCGCCCCATTTTTTATATCAGTGGGAGGAATAGTCCTCCATCATTAATGTCAGTGGGAGGAATAGTGCCCCATCATAGGTGTCAGTAGGAGGAATAGTGCCCCATTTTTAATATCAGTGGGAGGAATAGTGCCCCATTTTTAATATCAGTGGGAGGAATAGTGCCCCATTTTTAATATCAGTGGGAGGAATAGTGCCCCATCATTGGTGTCAGTGGGAGGAATAGTGCCACATTGTTGGTGTCAGTGGGAGGAGTAGTGCCCCATCATCGGTGTCAGTGGGAGGAATAGTGCCCATTGTTGCTGACAGTGGGGGAAATAATGCCCAAAGGGCTGGATAAAAGCAAGGAAGGGGCTGCATTCAGCCCCCAGGCCGCTGCTCTACAATAAAGCGCCCTGCCAGTATGCGGCAGATCTACCCAGAATACTGCCACACTGTCACTGTACTGGATCTCATGAATCTTGGATTATAAATAAGAAGATCTCGAATTCTAGCACAGTTGCCAGATTTGATGGACAGCTTTAGCAGTTACCTAGTTAATTTTAGTTTCTCTTCCACTCAAGTATGTTGTCCGCAAAAAAAAAAGAAAAAAGATGCAGCTAACAATAAATTCTCCATGTCCTCCCTCAAGGCAGAGATTTCAGCATCACTATGGAAACCAAACTACAGGTTCACCACCTGGACCTCTGTGTGAAGTAGCACCCGCCATGTGTGCCATCAGTATAACACATCCCACACTATAAAACACTACATTTAATGTGCACCATATCCAAAAATATACAGGACTTAGCCTTACCAACAGACATAAGACAATGCTTGTCATACTTGTAAAAGATCTTTGGTATGAAAGATCCTTCAATAACAGGAACAATCTTATAATTATTAAAAGGATGATTTGGACATAAATAAAACTTGGGACAATTTTAGACGAAATCTGTACAGTCTTTAAAGTGGAGCTCCACCCAAAAGTGAAGTTCCGCTTTAAGCACTCCTTACCCTCTTACTTGCTGATGGGTACCTGCTCCTACTTCCGCTCGGGCTGCCTAGGTCGGCTCAAGTGTAAAGTTCTCCTCTCCCCCTCCCTCCCTGCAATCTTCTGGGACACGTCACAGGTCCCAAAAGATTGCCCGGCCATTGAGGAGGTGCAGCGCAACTCGCACATGCTCAGTTCAAACCCGGCTGTGAAGCCGCAAGCTGTCACAGCCGAGTGCCCATACTTGCAATGGCGGCACCGTGGAGAGACGAGGGAGAGAGAGATGAGGGTTCAGGCGGCCGCATCGCTGGACCGTGGGACAGGTGAGTGGCCATTTATTAAAAGTCAGCAGCTACACTTTTTGTAGCTGCTGACTTTTAATAAACTCAAAAACTTCTGGATCTCTGCTTTAACCACTTAAGGACCAGGCCCTGCAGTTATACTGCTGCAGGCTGGCTCCCTCGGGCGTGTCGCCGTCATGGTACGTCGGCCACATTAAGCCCACAAGGAGGTGTCGTGGCGTGGCTGGCAGGCACGATTGCTCACCGGCCACCAGCAATTGCTCCTGTCAGAAACAGAACAGAGATCTGTCAATGTAAATAGACAGATCTACGTTCTGTCAGGGGAGGAAAGACAGATCTGCTGTTCCTACTGATTAGGAACAGCAATCTCACTCCTCCTCCAGGCAGTCTCCTCCCCCTACAGTTAGAAACACCTCCCAGGGAACACATTTAATCCCTTACTCACCCCCTAGTGTTAACCCCTTCTCTGTCAGTGACATTTATACAGTAATCAGTAGCTATTTTTAGTCAGTGGCCCCAAAAAAGTGACCGATCTGTCCCGCTAAAAAGTCGATGATCACCCCTATAACTAGTAAAAAAATAAAAATAAATTATATATATATATATATATTTATATATATATTATATATATATAAAATAAAATAAATAAATAAAAATGCCATAAATATATCCCTTATTTTGTAGACGTGATCACTTTTGTGCAAACCAATCAATATAACACTCATGCCGCGTACACAAGATCGGAATTCTCGTTGCAAAAAGCTCTGATGGTTTTCCCGTCGGAATTCCGACAGAAATTCGCTCAAACTGTCTTGCCTACACACGGTCACACCAAATTCCGACAGTTAACACCGCATTGTTTACGAGCATGCGTCGGATGTTTGCGTGTTAGAATTGCATACACACGATCGAAAAATCCGATAGAAAGGTTTTCCGTCAGAAAAATTAAGAACAGGCTCTCAATCTAAAGACCGTCGGAAATGCAGACAAAAAAACAAAAAATGATGGGCATACACACGGTTGGAAAATCCAATGAAAAGCTCCCATCGGACTGTTTCCATCGGAAATTCCGGCCATGTGTACGCGGCATTATTGTGATTTTTTTTTTTAACAAAAATATGTTGAAGAATACATATTGCCCTAAGCTAAAGAAAAAAACATGTTTTTTTAAAAAGAAATTTGGATATGTATTATAGCAAAAAGTAAAAAAAAAAATCTTTTTTTTTTTCAAAATGGTCGGCCTATTTTTGTTTATCGCACAAACAATAAAAAAAAAACAGAGGTGATCAAATACCACCAAAAGAAAGCTCTATTTGTGGGAGAAAAAGGACGTCAGTTTTGTTTGGGTACAGTGTCACACGACCGCACAATTGTCAGTTAAAGCGGCGCAGTGCCGTATCTCAAAAAATGGCCTGGTCATTAAGGGGATAAATCCTTCCGGTCCTTAAGTGATTAAAGCGGAGTACCACCCAACAGTGGAACTTCCACTTTTAGCACTCTTTGCCACCTGACATGCCACATTTGGTATGCAATTTCTTATGGGGGGGGGGGGGGGGGTTTACCTAGGTTTTGGCAGATACCCAACTCCCACTTCCTGCTCTGGTCACCTCAATCTTCTGGGATACGTCACAGGTCCCAGAAGATTGTATGGCCCCTAAGAGAGCAGCATGACTCGTGCATGCGCAGTGCACACCCAGCCATGCCACACTTGCAATGACGGCGCAGCGGAGAAATAAACTTACAAACGAGTGGAACTTCGCTTTAAGTTAAATCAAAATGGAAAAATAGACATGAGATCAGGTCTTTCATCTGAAGATAAGTCACAGCTCTACAACTTCAATTTTTCCAGGTGGTTTTAGTCTATATCAGAGGTGTTCGACCTGTGGCGCCCTCTGATGTGGCATGTGACTTTAAACCAGGAAAGAGCATGCCCATGCTCTGGGATGGCGGGTTGGCAAGCCCAGTTCACGATTAATGAGTAGCTGATCCCAGAGCATCAGAGCACATGGCGCTGGCAGAGGAGGAAGCAGGAGCCGCATTAACTGATGCTTCTTCTCTAGCACCAGCTCCTGTTCCAGGCGGAGTGACACCAAGTGCACTTCACATGGGACTTTTCTAGCAGCCTGGAAAACGATGCCAGCAGAAGCTGAAAAAGAAAAATAGGTATATCAGCACTTACAGAAAACGGTTATTAGGCTACCTTCCACTGATCCTGTGCTGCACCTGCGGCTTTCCTGCGGGTTAGCTGCACTGACTCAGACTTCTATTATATACTGTGGGTTTGCTGCTGAATGCAGGAGTTTTAGACCCCGGTTTTCATGTGTTTTAGCGCTAGAAATAGCCTCTAAATAGCGCCTGAAAATTGCCTCCCATTCATTTCAGTGTGTCTTTTCACTCTCAAAATGCCCTGCCCATTGAAATGAATGGGCAGCGCTTCAGAAGCGCCGCAACACTGGTGTTTTTAACCCCTTCTTTGGGGTTAAAAGCACACTGCTATTGGCTGAAAAGCCCTGCTTAAACAGTGCTAAAACGAGCGGTGCTTTAGCGCCAACACGGCCCCAGTGTAAAAGGGGCACCACACCTTCAAGATGTAGTAGAAGTCTATGGTTCAGTGCAGCTAACCTGCAGGAAAGGTGCAAACCAGAACACATCAGTGTGTAAACAGCCTTATAGGGGGCTCAGGACAATAAGTCATACCTCCCAACTGTCCCTGATTTGGAGGGACTGTCCCTGATTTGGAACAATGTCTCTCATTCCTCCTCATTTGTCCCTCATTTTGGTCTGATCTATATAGATGTATATAAAATGTACTTTTTATCTTTATCTTTTTATCTTTAAAAAAGTGTTTCCCAGTGCTAAACCTTTCATCCAAATTGCGGCATTTGTAAATACCAAAGGCCAATATAAAGGAATAGTAGAGGTAAAAGGCACTTGTGGGTTTAACCAATCAATTTGTATTTAGGCTTCATGCACACGAGACGCAGATGCAAACGCTGCTGGACACATGTTGAAACCGGCGTTTAGAAACGCACGTTTTGCCGCGATTTTTCCCGCGATTTAGTGGCGTTTTACCGCGTTTGCGTCTAGAAGCGTTTAGTTAAGCTAACATCATAGACCCTCCCCAGCTCAAAAAAACAGTATTATTAACTATTTCAGCAATTTTGTGAGACCAGAGTGAGTAGCAGCAGCTGTGAGAGCTGCAGTGTACTTGTATTTAGCGTGTCACTTGCCACGGCACCTGCCACAAGTTGTGGATTGTCCACTTGCCACGTCACTTGCCACGTCACTTGCCACAAGTTGTGGATTGTCCACTTGCCACGTGACTTGCCACATCACCTGCCACGTCACTTGCCACGTCACCTGCCACAAGTTTTGGATTGTCCACTTGCCACGTCACTTGCCACGTCACTGGCCACAAGTTGGGGATTGTCCACTTGTCACATCACCTGCCACGTCACCTGCCACAAGTTGTGGATTGTCCACTTGCCACGTCACTTGCCACATCACCTGCCACGTCACTTGCCACGAGATGTGGATTGTCCCCTTTCCCCATCACCTGCCACGTCACCTGCCACAAGTTGTGGATTGTCCACTTGCCACGTCACTTGCCACATCACCTGCCACGTCACTTGCCACATCACCTGCCACAAGTTGTGGATTGTCTACTTGCCACGTCACTTGCCACATCACCTGCCACGTCACCTGCCACATCACCTGCCACAAGTTGTGGATTTACTACTTGCCACGTCACTTGCCACATCACCTGCCACGTCACTTGCCACGTCACCTGCCACAAGTTGTGGATTGTCCACTTGCCACGTCACCTGCCACAAGTTGTGGATTGTCCACTTGCCACGTCACTTGCCACGTCACCTGCCACAAGTTGGGGATTGTCCACATCACCTGCCACGTCACTTGCCACATTACCTGCCACGTCACTTGCCACAAGATGTGGATTGTCCACTTTCCATGTCACCTGCCATGCCACCTGCCACAAGTTGTGGATTGTCCACTTGCCACGTCACCAGCCACATCACCTGCCACAAGTTGTGGATTGTCCACTTGCCACGTGACTTGCCACATCACCTGCCACATCACTTGCCACGTCACCTGTCACTTGCCACAAGCTGTGGATTGTCCACTTGCCACCTGCCATGTCACTTGCCACAAGCTGTGGATTGTCCACTTGCCAAGTCACTTGCCACATCACATGCCACGTCACTTGCCATATCACCTGCCACAAGTTGTGGATTGTCCACTTGCCACATCACTTGCCACGTCACCTGCCACGTCACTTGCCACGTCACCTGCCACAAGTTTTGGATTGTCCACTTGCCACGTCACTTGCCATGTCAGCTGCCACGTCACTTGCCACAAGATGTGGATTGTTCACTTGTCACATCACCTGCCACATCACTTGCCACATCACCTGCCACGTCACCTGCCACAAGTAGTGGATTGTCCACTTGCCACGTCACTTGCCACATCACCTGCCACGTCACTTGCCACGAGATGTGGATTGTCCACTTTCCACGTCATCTGCCATGCCACCTGCCACAAGCTGTGGATTGTCCACTTGCCACGTCACCAGCCACATCACCTGCCACAAGTTGTGGATTGTCCACTTGCCACGTCACTTGCCACATCACCTGCCACATCACCTGCCACATCACCTGCCACGTCACCTGCCACGTCACTTGCCACATCACCTGCCACAAGTTGTGGATTGTCTACTTCCCACGTCACTTGCCACATCACCTGCCACGTCACTTGCCACAAGATGTGGATTGTCCACTTTCCACGTCACCTGCCATGCCACCTGCCACAAGTTGTGGATTGTCCACTTGCCACGTCACCTGCCACAAGTTTTGGATTGTCCACTTGCCACATCACTTGCCACGTCAGCTGCCATGTCACTTGCCACAAGATGTGGATTGTCCACTTGTCACATCACCTGGCACATCACTTGCCAACTCACCTGCCACGTCACCTGCCACAAGTTGTGGATTGTCCACTTGCCACGTCACTTGCCACATCACCTGCCACGTCACTTGCCACGAGATGTGGATTGTCCACTTTCCACGTCATCTGCCATGCCACCTGCCACAAGCTGTGGATTGTCCACTTGCCACGTCACCAGCCACATCACCTGCCACAAGTTGTGGATTGTCCACTTGCCACGTCACTTGCCACATCACCTGCCACGTCACTTGCCACATCACCTGCCACAAGTTGTGGATTGTCTACTTGCCACGTCACTTGCCACATCACCTGCCACGTCACTTGCCACAAGATGTGGATTGTCCACTTTCCACGTCACCTGCCATGCCACCTGCCACCTGCCACGTAACCTGCCAAAAGTTGTGGATTGTCCACTTGCCACGTCCCTTGCCACGTCCCCTGCCACGTCACCTGCCACAAGTGGATTGTCCACTTGCCACATCACTTGCCACATCACCTGCCACAAGTTGTGGATTGTCCACTTGCCACGTCACCTGACACAAGTTGTGGATTGTCCACTCGCCACGTCACTTGCCACATCCCCTGCCACAAGTGGATTGTCCACTTGCCACGTCACTTGCCACGTCCCCTGCCACAAGTGGATTGTCCACTTGCCACGTCACCTGCCACAAGTTATGGATTGTCCACTTGCCACGTCACATGCCAGTCACCTTCCACAAGTTGTTGATTTTCCACTTGCCACGTCACCTGCCAGGTCACTTGCCGCATCACCTGCCAGGTCACTTGCCACGTCACCTGCCACAAGTTGTGGATTGTCCACTTTCCACGTCACTTGCCACTTCACCTGCCACGTCCCTTGCCACAAGTTGTGGATTGTCCACTTGCCACATCACTTGCCACCTGCCATGTCACTTGCCACAAGTTGTGGATTGTCCACTTGCCACGTCACTTGCCACCTGCCACGTCACTTGCCACAAGTTGTGGATTGTCCACTTGCAATTGCAATTGTTTAAAATATTTTTCTAATAGTTTTTCATAATTTGCAATCATTTTTGAGATTTTTCATGTAAAAAAAAAGGTCACCTTTAAAAACGCATATAAACGTTTTGCCGCGTTTTGCCGCGTTTTGCGTCTGAAACGTGGAAATTTTTGCTTCTGAACGCATTTTTTTGCTTCTGGAAAAACGAGATTAAACGCAACTGCATAAAAACGGAAAAAAACGAGACTGTGTGCATGGACACATAGGATAACATTGAATGAGTTCAGGGGCAGTTGAAAAAACTGTCCAACTGCATCTGAACGCGCGTTTAACTGCGTCTTGTGTGCAGGAGGCCTTATACAATTGTCCTTTAAGGTGTGTCCTATGCCTACATACTTTTGCTAATAGGTGTATGAGTAAGGGCTTGTTTACATTTGCGGTTTGGGAGGTTATGAAACCCCATAGTTCATTGTGGCCTGCGACCAGTTACTAAATCACTTAAGTCAGTGATGGCGAACCTTGGCACCCCAGATGTTGTGGAACTACATTTCCCATGATCCTCATGCACTCTGCAGTGTAGGTGAGCATCATGGGAAATGTAGTTCCAAAACATCTGGGGTGCCAAGGTTCACCATCACTGACTTAAGTGATCCTCACTCTTCAAAAGGTTGAGCACCCCTGGTCTTTGTAAATATTCTTTATAACTCAATCATTAGTTTTTTCAGGGCACTAACAATATAACTAACAATAAAAATATCACAGATATGAAGTTTGAAAAATAAAACACAATATTTTGTTCTTTTTGCTATAATAAATATCCCCAAAAAAAAAAAAAGTCTTAATCAGCTTAGTACAGGAACCTTTTCTGAAGTCGGAGCGACTTCAGTAGTGTGCATTAAGACGGCTCTCATTCACTTACATTGGTTTTTACATGTATTGCGACTTAAGGGGACTAGGGGCAACCTGAAGTCGGACCTGAGTCGCCCCTGTGTGAACCGGCTCTTAGACTGATAAGTATTCTGTTACATATTTTTGGTTAAAAAAAAAAAAGCGCAATAAAGGTATATTGATTGGTTTGCACAAAAGTTATAGCATCTACAAAATAAGGGATAGATTTATGGCATTTTTATTATTATTTTTTTTACTAGTAATGGCGATGATCAGCGATTTTTATCGTGACTGCGACATTGTGGCGGACACTTTTGACACTTTTTTTTAGGACCAGTGACATTTATACAGCAATCGGAGCTAAAAATAGCCACTGATTACTGTATAAATGTCATTGGCAGGGAAGGGGTTAACACTATGGGACGATCAAGGGGTTAACTGTTAACACCCTAGGTGTGTTCTAACTGTGAGGGGGATGGGACTAACTAGGGGAGGATCAGTGTTCCTACTTAGTAGGGGCATACGCTCTGTCTCCTCTCCCCTGAGAGAACTGGGATTTGTGTCTTTACACACACACACACACACACAGATCCCGGTTCTCGCTCTGTCACGAGCGATCACGGGTGCACGTTGCACGCACCACCTGCTAAAGTGTCTTAAAGAGTCAACGTACAGCTACGACGCCTCACGCAGGGTAGTCAACCTGCCACAGTCGGGGTAGGGGTTAAAGTGACTGTAAAATCTTGGGTTTTTTTTCCTATAAAAATAACAAACACGTTACACTTAGCTGCTCTGTTGCAGTGGATTTGCATAGAGCAGTATGGATCCTTCTCTTCTCGGGTCCCTCTCATGATCCTGGCACCTCCCTCCTGTTGAGTGCCCCTACAGCAAGCAACTTGCTATGGGGGCACCCGAGCCAAGTCACAGCTCCCTGTGTCCATTCAGGCACGGAGCCCTGACCCAGCTCCGCCACCTCTCCCCTGATTGGCTAGCTGACTTTAATTGACAGCAGCGGCAGTCAATAGTGTCGCTGCTGTGTCTCAGCCAATCAGGAGAGAGAATCTCGGATGGCTGAGACACTCGTGGACATTGCTGGACGGAGAGGGACCTCAGGTAAGCATTAGGGGGGCTGCTGCACACAGAAGGCTTTTTTATCTTAAAGCGGAGGTCCACCCTAAAGTGGACCTTCCGCTCATTGGAATCCTCCCCCCCTCCGGCGCCACAATTGGCACCTTTCAGGGGGGAGGGGGGGTGCAGGTACCTGTGCAGTACAGGTATCTGCACCCATTTCCGGGATAGCTCTCTGCGGAAAGGGGCGTAGATCTACGCCCCTTTCCGAAAGTCCCCCGCTGCCTGCTGGGAAACACACAGATCCCAGAGGCAGTGGGTCCATCCTTATAGCGCAGCGCGACTCGCGCATGCGCAGTAGGGAACCCGGGAAATGAAGCCGAAAAGGCTCCAATTTCTGATTCCCATACCCAAGATGGCAGCGGCAGCACCCGAGAGACGATCGAGAGATCGGCTTCGGGTGCCGACATCGCGGGCGCGCTGAGCGGGTAAGTGTCCTTATTTTAAAAGTCAGCAGCTGCAGTATTTGTAGCTGCTGGCTTTTAAAAAAAAAAAAACGGCGGAACTCCCGGCGGACTCCCGCTTTAATGCATAGAATGCATTAAGATAAAAAACCTTCTGCCTTTGCAATCGCTTTAAGTGTTAAGGGTTCATGTAGGGATAGAGCTATATATCAGGGACACTTTGTGAGATGGTGACACAGAGGTGAGCTGCAGGATTTGGTGTAGCGAAATATACCATAGATACATCTAAAACAACAATAACAAGTAACATACCGGCTGTGTTGGAGGTCTCATAGAAACAACTTGCTTTACTTTAGCTAAGTGCTTAAGAGAAGCCTTTTACCTAATAGAATGATCTCCCACAGGTCTTCCTCTTCAGAGGATAGGAAGACAATTGTCGCATAGTGTAACAAGAACATCACAGAGAAGACTTCTGACTCCTAATCCCTCTGGGGAATATTACTCTGATCAGTCTTGTTTGGCGTATGTTCACATGTTAAGAATTACAAGAACAAATCCTCTTCACATGAAACCGTTTCCGTGAAAAAAAGAGGTTTATCAAAAAGTACAGCATTAGCTTCCAATTTCCAGCCCAAGGAGTGTGAAACTATTAGCCCTTTGCTGATGAGGATTCTAGTTTGGCTGAACTGAGCTCCGTCATGCACATTTGCAACCTTTAAAGAAAAAAGTCCAGTCTAAAGCCTAGTACATACAATGAGAAAATTAGATCAAAAAATACCGCTTTCTAAGCAATTATACGATGATCTGATCGTTGGTACACAGCATTCGAGAGCCGATGGCAACAGTTCATCTGAAATTATCCAAAAGGGACAAAAAAAATTTTTCTTGTATAACAGATGGCATGATTTTCGTTTAAACCCTTCCTGACCAGCTGCCACAATTATACTGCAGCAGGTTGGCTCCACTGGGCTAACCGTCATAGCTAAACGTCAGCTCGCCTTTTGACCACTAGGGAGCGCGTGGCACCATGCCAAAGCCGATGCACGTGCCCAGTGGTCACGATGACTGCCAGGAACCCGCGATCGCTCCACACAGACATAGAACAGAGATCTGTCAATGTAAACAGACAGATCTCAGTGCTGTCAGGTGTGAGGAGAGTGATCTGTTGTTCATACTAAGAATGAACAACAATCGGTCTCCTCACCCAAGCAGTCCCACCCCCCCCCCAGTTAGAATCACTCCCTAGGTAACACAGTTAACCCCTTGATTGCCCCCTACTGTTAACCCCTTCCCTGTCAGTGACATTTACACAGTAATCTGTGCATTTTTATAGTACTGATCGCTGTATAAATTATGCCAATGGTCCAAAAAAATTTTCAAAAGTGTCCAATCTGTTTGTCATAATGTTGCAGTCCCAGGGGGGCTCGTCTGGAATGCTATCTGCAGCTGGCACTAGCTAACCTAGATTGGAGCTGCAATCTGCATGGGAATCATGGGGCGGTTGCTTGGGGTAGAATTCGTGTGACCCCAGCTGACAGAAGCACCGTTCTGGAGATCTTGGGAAATAAGCACACCGAGAGGGAGATCAGGAAGGGGATGAGAACTCGGACACCGGGCCTACCTAGTGGAGATTGAAGCCTCAGGAGTTGGATCAAGTCGGGGCTCTGATAGAATGGCGGGAAGAGGTGCCAGAGGTCCATCTGATGAAAGAAGTGACTGCAAGGGTGTTCCCACTCAAACTGGAGAGAGGACAGACTGAGAAGCCACCCTTGTCAAAAACTCACGAGAAAAGTCCTGTACTGGTAGGAGCTGGCTCAAAAGGCACCAGTGCTCCTCCTCTCTCTTTCTACACAAATAATGAGTCGCTTAGTTGATAGTCTGGTGAAGAATGGGTCTGGGAATTCTAATCAGAGTCATCGAAGACTTCGATTTTTCTCAGGACATTTACCGACACCTGTGAGAGAAGACAAATTTGAAACATGGATAAGCCAAGCTTTACAGGCTATGGAAGAGTGGAGTATTTCAGAGGCTGTGAAATGACAACGGCTTAGTAAGAGCCTTCAAGGCCCAGCGGCTGATGTGATCCATAACCTGAGGATTGGCAAGAGGACTTGTGTTGCCATAGACTACATCAATGCCTTGTGTGCTGTTTTTGGAAGAGTTGAAACTACTTCTGATTTGATGTATAAATTCAACCACACTTACGAGCAGAGAGGGGGAGTCTGTTTGAATACATCTCACGAGTAGACCAGATACTACATCAAATCATCCTCAAGAAAGTCTATGACCCTAAAGATGTTGACCAGGCCCATCTGGATCGGGTTCTGCATGGGGCCGGGCCCAATCATCCTATTGTAATTATTGCTGGAAAGGACTCAGGTGGTACCCATCTATCCTCAGTTGATAAGGGAGGTTCGAGAAGAGGCTCTGTTGGAAGAGAAAAGTCAACCACCAATAGACCTGAATTTGGCTACTGGGAACAAAGAGAAAGTGGTGGCCCACGCTGTCCATGCAAAAATGGAGTTCTCTGATGAAGATAGTGGGACTGAGTCTGAACCAAAGGGACCAACCCTTAACCAAAAAAACACAAATCAGTGTGCATCCCCATGTGTGCAAATCAAATCAGAATCCAAATGAAGTTTTATAAGATGAACGAAGATTTGTGTATTTTTTTTTTTTTTTAAACAGTGAAGTAACTGCCATTACTGCAGCCCAACCAGCCATACTCATTAAAGTGAGAGACTGGATCACATGAAAAGACTATGCCACGCCTCTAGAACCAGAAAATGCTCTGCAGGTTACTAATACAGTACACAAGGACTGAGATGTGCCATAAACCAGAGTCCATTGCCCAGAGGTCAGGATATGTTAACCACAACCAGAGACCCGTTCAGAGAGTGAGACTACAAGGACTTGGCCACAACATAAGCTGCACCAATGCTCCAGAACTAGAGAACCTTCTGCAGCTAACATACAAAGTAAGCAAGATTCTGGAAAGTGCTACAATGCAGTGTCAGAATGTGACCTATCAGGTTATCATCTCTACCAGAGGCTTATTCACAAAGGGAGTCATCAGATACTGGGTTAAACCAGGTGCTGTACAACGGATAGCATTGTGCAGCCTAACCAACAGTACACACAGGTCTGAAAAGCAAGACCTGGGGCTGATTTTCAACTTTTTTTTTCTGTTTGCCAGTATCCAGCTCTTGAAGGTCGCTACATATAACCCACATGTCCAAGAATTATTAATTTCCTGTGTTCCTCCACAAACGATAAAGAAAAAATGGTTTTGGCTTTAGACATAGTTTAACATAGCTAGGACAGCAATTAGGCAAATTCATTTGGAAATCTTGTGCTCTCAGAACTGCCAAAGTTCTGCAGCTAAGTGGTGAAATGAAAAATATTGCTGTTCCGAGCCAAAACTGATGTTAAAAACAAGACACATCAATTTAATGCTTTGTACAGACCTCAGAAGAGTCTTAGAAACCTTGATTGTGGGTATAAGGATAGGTGCACACAGGGCTTTTGTTCTGAGAAAATAGGTACAGGACCTCAACCACAAACCATCCCCCCCACACACACACACGCACACCCCCTCCAAACTGCAATAAATAGTGGGAGTGCAGAGTTCAGGGTTGTGCTGCATACAGAGCGCAGATTTCAGGGGTGTGCTACACACAGAGTGCAGAGTTTAGGGGTGCACTACACACAGAGTGCAGAGTTCAGCCTTCTTCCACAGCTGCCTATGTCTACATCCCCCATCCGCATCTCATTTTCACCCTTCTTTAGCTCTGATCTCTGCATGCAACCCCCTCTATTGTACCCCATCTCCACCCCGCCTCCTTAAAAGATCCACCATCTTCCACATGTCTTACTGTTGTTGCTGTATTAAGCTGAAGTTTCCAGCCACCTCTAGTACTGTGCCACACACTGTAGCTGGCTCCTCCTCTTTCACTTGCAGGGAGATCCTTCAATGGGGGTGTGGGCATTCACACTCCACCCTGGGCACCTCCATCTTCCTTGTCTCCATCCTCCACTCAGTGGGAGCCACTGAGGAGATCAGACCTGTGGGAACCATTGGGAGACAAGCTGTCACTTGTAAACACAGAAGCCAGATTTTTGTGTGTACAAGTGATAGTGGTAAGCGGAGAGCAGAGGGCCTTAACCAGAGGTGGCGAAACTGAGTTTCACCATGTTTTTATTATTACTATGTATTATTATTAAATTTGTTACGTTCCATTTGTTTAGGTACGGCATTCATTATTTTGGATAATTCGTAACTTCAGATAAATTCGTTTCTTGATCATACATCACGGGACACAGGAGCTCATTACATAGTGGGTTATATAGGCAACTCTGGTGATTGGACACTGGTTAACCCCAATTAAGGAGAATTCCTCCCCTATAAAACCCCTCCCATATGGGAGGCACCTCAGTTTTTTCGCCAATGTCTATGGTGGTTGGTCACATAAAACATGTGCTATGAAGTAAGCTCTGTGCAGGTCCCTGCGGGGGCCTAAGGGCTACAACAAACCGGATCCATATCTCAGGCCGATATTTGACTCCCAAGATGGTATGGTACCCCGGCCTCGTCATCCGAAGAAACGAGGTTTGGCCTGTAAGTCCTCTCCTATTGGAAGACTGGGCTCTGGGAAAACCAGACTTGGTGTACTGTTTACATAGTGGCACGAAAGTTTCTGGCAGAGTCTTTTACAAGGTCCAGGTAAGAGGTTCTTCTGTGAAAGAACCCCAGATAAACCTGAAGGTTGGCAAACTCTGCCAGCCGTGATGGGTGAAGGCTGGAATCTGTCTGTTTCAGCAATTCCTGCGACATGGACAGGTAAGGCAAGTTAATCCTATATATAATTATATTATGGATTTCTTCATTTTGAGTAGTAGTATGTCTTACCTGGTTTCCACCACTAGAGGGAGTAAGAGAAGCCTGATGCATACTTACATGCCTTTCAGTACACACGCTCAGTGAAGCCTGGTTCTCCAGAGGTCTCACGTCTCCACTGCAGTTCCTGCCACAACAAGGTAATACAGGGGTCCCTCGTAGTCTGGGGGTCCGACGCAGCTCTGATGGAGATTCCATCCCCCCCCTGGTTTCCGGGGGTCCTCGTGCACGCACGCGCGCCGAGCGCACTCCCGGGCTGCTGGAGGAGGGGGGAGTGTGGTTGTTAGCCGTGCATGTTGGTGTGCACGGCGCTGTACTGCGCAGGCGTCAGGCGGCAGTTTTAAAAGCCCAGAGCGTCAGGGGGCTGTAAGTGTGAGACACAGGAGCTGTGGGCAGTAAGCATCCCAGGGGATTGGATCCAGGCAAACTTTAGACACCTACTCAGCATCAGGTTGTGCAGTATTAAGCATATATATTTATTGTGAGACTTTAAGCACAACAGTAATTGCACTTTATACTAGTACTGTACCTCTGCTTTGTAGCTTAGGACTATGTCTCCTCATAAGAGGGTATCAGGGGGAGGTAACAAGGGCACTGGTAAATCACCACCTAGGTCCAGGGGTTCTAAAAATGCCTGTAAGTTACCATCCCCCCCTGCAAGACTGGAGCCAGCCTCACAGGATGAGTCAGTGTCCCTGTCAGGTTTTGCAACCTCTCCTAATGTCTCAGCCCCGGTATACGTCACTGAGGACTCCCTTAGGGCTACTTTGGATGGTTTTGAAGGGAGAATCATGAATTTTATTTCTGCTTCCCTGAAAGATAGCAGGAAAAGGGGTAGATCCCCTCCCTCTGCTGAGATTTCTCTTTCAGATGATTCTTCTGACAATGAGGAGAGATCCCTATCTTGGGACAGGGATCTTGAGCAGTCGGAGGAATCAGAGGAAGAGGAGAGAGTCCCCTCCCAGGCGCTCAGAAAACAGGTGCAGTATTATACTGAATTGGTGTGTACCACATTCAGAATGCCTGCTGCTAAAGTCGATACGTCCTCTGTTTCTTCCCTAGGAGTCAGGAAAGTCCCACAGACTGCTTTTTCCTTTCCAATTCATCCCTTAATGGATAAATTGATGTATGAGGATTGGGGACATCCCGATAAACTGTTTACTCCTCCTAAAAGTTTTTCTATGCATTATCCTCTGGAGGAAAGTTTCACCAAGAAATGGGGGGTCCCATCTTTTGATGCGGCTGTTTCTTGTGTGAATAAAAACCTGACCTGTCCGTTGAATAATGCTCAGGTATTTAAAGATCCAACTGATAAGAGGTTGGAAACATTATTAAAAGCCTCCTTTTCCATGACTGGCCCTGTAGTGCAACCTACAGTCGCAGCCGTGGGGTTGTGTCAGTTCCTCAAGGAACAGGTTAAGCAGATGCTTGGCCTCCTTCCCAGTGAGGAAGTGGAGAATTATGCAGAAATACCTCAAATTCTGTGTTTCATGATTGATGCGATTTTGGATTCTGTCCAACAAGCATCTCGTTTGTCTCTCCTGTTGGTACACATGCGAAGGGCCCTATGGCTAAAGAATTGGGCAGCTGAGCTATCATGCAAGAAGCATTTGATTGGGTTCCCATTTAAAGGGGAACGTCTGTTTGGATTAGAATTAGACAAATTCGTCCAAAAAATTTCAGGGGGTAAATCTACTCTCCTTCCAGTCAAAAAGAGCAAACGTCCATTATTTAGGTGTTCTCTCTGTCCCGGAGCATCAAGCTCTAAGCAGTGGCGACGGCCTTCTCAACCCTCCTCTACAGGAAAGACTCAGGGCCGGGCCCAGGGGCAGAAAAAGACTTGGGGGCGGAAGCCTGCCAAGCAGACCCCATAAGCTTCCTTGTGAAGGGGCGCCCCCGCTCGGCCGAGTGGGGGGAAGGCTTCGGCAGTTTGCAACGCCTGGCGGAAAGAGATTCGGGACAAGTGGGTGATCTCTTCGGTATCTCTGGGCTACAAGCTAGAGTTTCAGGAGATTCCACCTTCTCGCTTTCTAAGGTCAAGGATCCCCAGGGATCCAGTAAAGCAAAAACTGCTATTTCTGGCCTTAGATCACTTCCTATCCCAAGGGGTGATAGTAGAAGTGGACCCAAAAGAACAGGGTTCAGGGTTTTACTCGAATCTCTTCACGTTCCGAAGCCAAATGTGAGTGTCAGACCTATCCTGGATCTGAAGGATCTGAACTGGTTTTTACGCATCCGGTCCTTCCGAATGCAGTCAATTCACACTGTGGTCTCCTCCCTGCAAGGGGGAGAGTTTATGGCATCAATAGACATCAAGGATGCATATCTCCATGTGCCAATTTTTCCTGCACACCAAAAGTATCTAAGGTTCGCGGTAGAGCGGCACCATTTTCAATTTGTGGCCTTGCCGTTCGGGCTAGCTACGGCCCCTCGAGTCTTCACAAAGATTCTGGACCCTCTCTTGGCAAACCTAAGAGCTCAGGGTATAGCCGTCATGGCTTATCTAGACGACTTGCTTCTAATGGAGAAAACAGTAGCATTCCTGAACCACAGTATTTCTAGAACACTAGAACACCTGGAATGCCTAGGTTAGATTATAAACCTAGAAAAGTCGTCCCTACAGCCTGCTACCAGGTTGGAATACCTGGGTATGTTTATCGACACCGCTCAGGGCAAGGTGTTTCTTCCAAGGCCAAAAGCCTTGGCCATCGGGGATCTGGTGCGCCTAATTCTGGGCAGGAGATCTTCCCCCATTCGGTTATGCATGAGACCATTAGGGAAAATGGTCGCCTCCTTCGAGGCCGTTCCATTTGCCCAGTTCCACTCAAGGTCTCTGCAAAGATGCATCCTTGCGGCTTGGAACAGGAAGCCCCAATCCTTGGATCTTCCTATGCGTCTATCCCCAGGGACACGCAAGAGTCTCGTCTGGTGGTTACAAACCGAGAATTTGCTGAAAGGCAAAATCTTTCTTCCTCTTCCATGGAAGGTTATTACGACAGATGCCACCCTGACAGGCTGGGGAGCAGTGTTAGAGGAGACGGAAATGGTCTGCGATCGAGAAGCTATTGCCCATAAATGTCTTGGAGATCCGGGCAGTTTATATGGCTCTCATAAAGTGGTTCCAGACTACGGGGTCTCCCTGTTCGGGTTCAGTCCGACAATGCCACAGCAGTGGCCTATATCAATCACCAGGGTGGTACCAGGAGTCTGGTTGTGCAAAAGGAGGTGAATTGCATACTTGTCTGGGCAGAAAGGCATGTTCCATGCCTTTCTGCAGTCTTCATTCCAGGAGTGGAAAATTGGCAGGCGGATTTTCTGAGCCGCCAGCAGTTGTGCCCAGGAGAATGGGCTCTGCACCCGATGTTTTTTTTGACATATTTCACAGGTGGGGTACTCCAGACGTAGATCTGTTTGCGTCCAGGTTCAACAGAAAACTGGACAAATTCGTGTCAAGAACAAGAGATACACTTGCTCAGGGATCAGATGCTCTGACAGTTCCCTGGGATCAGTACAATCTGATTTATGCCTTCCCCCCCCGTACCCGCTTCTGTCGCGGTGCCTGGGAAGAGTCAAGAGGGAGACAAAATCGGTTCTTTTGGTAGCCCCGGCTTGGCCCAGGCGACCGTGGTACGCAGAGATCATGAAGTTGGCAGTAGGCAGGCCATGGATCCTCCCTCTCCGGCCAGATCTGCTCTCACAGGGTCCAATTTACCATCCTGCTTTACACAGTCTGAATTTGACGGTTTGGCTGCTGAGACTCACATTCTGAGAGACCTCGGGCTTTCGGGGCCAGTCCTTTCTACTCTGGTTAATGCCAGAAAGCCGTCCTCCAGGCTTATTTACTACAAAATCTGGAGGGCATTTCCTGGTGTGAACTCAGGGAATGGCATCCTAGAAAGTATGTCATTAGCAGGATCTTGGCCTTCCTCCAGTCAGGCCTAGAAATGAATTTGGCCATAAGCACTATCAAGGTGCAGATTTCGGCCTTGTCAGTGTTTTTTCAGTGGCTTTCATCCAGGGGGCTATGCGGATAAGGCCGCCAGTCAAACCTCCGGTATGCCCATGGGATCTGAATTTTGTTCTCTCGGCTTTGCAGGGGCAACCTTTTGAACCTTTGCATCTGGCTTCATTCGTTCTTTTGACCAAAAAATTGGGTTTCTTGGTAGCCATTTACACGGCTAGAAGAGTGTCAGAACTAGCAGCTCTCTCCAGCAAAGAGCTGTATCTAATTGTTCGTAAGGACCGGGTGGTCATGCGCCCCAACAGGTCTTTTCTACCTAAGGTGGTTTCGGGATTCCATTTGAATCAAGATGTAATCCTACCATCCTTTTTTCCGGACCCACAGTCCGCAGAAGAAGAATCTTTGCACACTTTGGATGTGGTTAGGGCAATCGGTATCTATCTTCAGGCTACAGCTCAGATAAGGAAAACTGATTGCTTATTTATTTTGCCAAAAGGCCCTAGGAAGGGCCAGGCAGCATCAAAATCCACTCTCTCAAGGTGGATTAGACAGGATATTTCTCAGGCCCATAGTGTTAAAGGGAAAATCCCCCCTTTTCAAGTGAAAGTGCACTCTACTAGGGCTGTAAGTGCTTCTTGGGCAGTGCATCACCAGGCCTCCCTGGCTTAGATCTGTAAGGCTGCAACTTGGTCATCAGTCCACACATTCACCATATTCTATCAGGTGGATGTCAGAGGGCAAGAGGATATCGCCTTTGGGCGCAGTGTACTGCAGGCTGCAGTTTAGGTCCTCCGGCCCATGGCGGTCTACAATTATGATCTGTGTCTCCCTCCCCTCAATCTGAGCATTGCTTTGGGACATCCCAATATGTAATGAGCTCCTGTGTCCCGTGATGTATGATCAAGAAAATAGGATTTTTATATACAGCTTACCTGTAAAATCCTTTTCTTGAGAGTACATCACGGGACACAGGGCTCCCGCTCCTCTTGGGTTTTACGTGGTTTCCTATTGCTTTGCTACAAAACTGAGGTGCCTCCCATATGGGAGGGGTTATATAGGGGAGGAATTCTCCTTAATTGGGGTTAACCAGTGTCCAATCACCAGAGGTGCCTATATAACCCACTATGTAATGAGCTCCTGTGTCTCGTTATGTACTCGCAAGAAAAGGATTTTACAGGTAAGCTGTATATAAAAATCCTATTTGTTACATTCACAAACAGCCAAATTTGAAGGGAAATTCCAATACCTATAATAGTTATTTCAGATTTTCGAATTTTCGTGTTTTTGGATTTACAAATTTACGAATTTACAAATTTACAAATATTCAAATTTTATGAATTTGCGAATATTCCAATTTACAAATATTCAGAAAAAACTTTTTTTTTGTCGAAATTCATTAAAAAACTAATTCAGAACAAAGCAAATTGCACATGTCTAGTTTGCGGCACCAACATTTGTGTGTTTATGCCGTACTGAGGAATGACCTGAATATGTAAATAGTTAAATGCTCATAGACTGCCCAGTTCTACATCAAATTGCATATTCCTAGGCTGTGGTCTGTATAGTCTTTGCAAAGATATTTGCCTTGCATACTCTGCTGAAAAAGAATACTAAAGGAAAACCCCGTCGACACTTTGAGAGAGTTCCTCGAATTTTTTTATGATCTGAAACTTTTTTCCCCTAGTATTTCTTTTGTGTGGATTAAAAACTAGTACCTGTGACTTATGATCAAGTCTAGAATGAAGCAAGAGGCTAGACATCACACCCTATGGTAGAAAATAGAGCCAGTCAAGTGTGATATTGAAGCTTGCACCCTGGTCATAAGTCTTCAATGACCTCAATTTATTGTTGCCACGAAGCCAGGCCGAAACACGAAGCATGAAGAAGAAATTTACTAA
Organism: Lithobates pipiens; assembly: GCF_037356315.1. Lineage (NCBI taxonomy): Eukaryota > Metazoa > Chordata > Amphibia > Anura > Ranidae > Lithobates > Lithobates pipiens. The sequence goes on along the minus strand of NW_027507789.1, from coordinate 189,662,359 downwards.
AATGTTAGGTACCACTTCTTGCATCTTTAAACTAAGCACATCAGCTCTGTATGTAATTGCTGCTCTTAACGTATTGCATGGCCTCAGCATAAAAACATAAAAAAAAACAAAAAAAAAGGCATATTTAAAAATAACTAAACCGGCCATCTACTTTATAGTCCTCTGCTGAGCAGTCCCATAAAAACATATTTGTGTAATATCTGGCATGCTGGTGAATACCTCTAACAAACACAGCAGGGCAGCATTAAAAATGGATTATGTGAATTCCCAAGTCTCTCCAGGGTAAAGGACACACCAGCTTGTTTAAAACGTGTTAAGTAACTATTGAAAGCCATATTTTTTTAATGCATTGCATTTACGACACTAGAATATTACACACAATTATGTAACTCAAATGTTTTTTTTACAGAAAAACACATTTGAATATTTCTCTGTAGTCTTATTTTTAAAAACCTGTTATGAACATTCAGCCAAGAAAGACTTCAGTCCTAAATTAACTCTTCTTATTGCAGAAGAGATGTGCTTAGTCCCTTGTGAAAAAAAAATAAAAAAAAATAAACTTTGCCTGTTCTCAATCTTCTATTAAATGTACACAGAACTGTGAATGCGAAGCTCAGGGAACATTGTCTGCAATGCATGGTGCCTGTGTGCAGGGATGAATGACTCCTGTGTGCAGGGGCGGGCTGGGCCGGGGGGCAGGGTGGCAATTTCCCCCTAGGCTGCCCTAACAATATATGCATAATGGCCGGCGGCCACTGCTCATGATTTTTTTTCTTTTCAGGTCAGGGCAGGGGCTGCAAGCTGAGGCAGAGGGAGGGGCGCGGAAACTCAAGAGGCACTCACACTCACTTATGTAGTGGAGGCCGCTCTGTTCCCGCACCTCCCGTCGGTCGCGCTCACACTAATCCACTGACAGTGGAGTGAGAGCCAACCTGACCTGTCAGTTCGTGTGGGGGATTCCCCCCCCCTCCTCTCCTCCGAACACTGCAGCCTGTGTGAGCGTCCGCCCACTCTGTTCCCTCCTCTGCTTCCTCATTGGTAGAGGGAGAAAGCCCATCAGAGCCTCCAGCAGCTGCAAAGCATCGTGGGACATGTAGTCCCGGTGGCCTAATAGCAATTCCTGGCCACAAAAAATTCCCAAGCCTGACCACAGGAAGAGAACAAACGAGAGGCTGCGGGGGAGCAGACTGTCACCCCATGAGGCTGATCCTGAGGACAGAGCACAGATAATGTAAGTTTTTTGGTGAATGTGTTTTTTTTTATTTTTTATTAAAAAGAAAAGTCTTACACTATGAAGATTTCTCACTTCTTTCCCATTGTTTCAAGCTGGGAGCTGACATTATTAACCCCTTCATGCCTGAACCTTTTTTGACACTTGTTTACAAGTAACAAATCTTTTGTTAGAAAATTACTTAGAACCCCCAAGCATTATATATATATATATATATATATATATATATATATATATATATATATATATATATATATATATATTTATATATAATTTTTTTTTTTTTTTTTAGCAGAGACCCTAGAGAATAAAATGGCAATTGTTGCAATATTTTATGTCACACTGTATTTTTGTAGCTGTTTTTCAAATACAATTTTTTTTGGAAGAAATACACTTTCATTAATTTACCACTCCAATACCGGGCATTTTCATCCCTTCCTGCCCAAGTCAGTTTTCATTGTGCGGTCATGCAACATTGTACCCAAATAAATTTTTTCCCACAAATAGAGCTTTCTTTTGGTGGTATTTGATCACCTCTGCGGTTTTTATTATTTGCACTTTAAACAAAAAAAGAGTGCCAACTTTAACCACTTCAGCCCCGGACCATTTTGCTGGTCAAAGACCAGACCACTTTTTGCGATTCGGCACTGCGTCGCTTTAACTGACAATTGCGTGGTCGTGCGACGTGGCTCCCAAACAAAATTGACGTCCTTTTTTTCCTACAAATAGAGCTTTCTTTTGGTTGTATTTGATCACCCCTGCGTTTTTTTTTTTTGTGCTATAAACAAAAATAGAGCGACAATTTTGAAAAAATGCATTATTTTTTACTTTTTGTTACAATAAATATCCCCCAAAAATATATAAAAAAATTTTTTTTCCCTCAGTTTAGGCCGATACGTATTCTTCTACATATTTTTGGTTAAAAAATCGCAATAAGCGATTATTGATTGGTTTGCGCAAAAGTTATAGCAATTACAAAATAGGGGATAGTTTTATGACATTTTTAGTAATAATTTTTTTTTACTAGTAATGGCGGCGATCAGTGATTTTTATTGTGACTGCGACATTATGGCGGACACATCGGACATTTTTGAGACCATTGTCATTTATACAGCAATCAGTGCTATACAAATGCAGTGATTCCTGTGTAAATGACACTGGCAGTGAAAGGGTTAACCAGGGGGTGGCAGTGTAGGGGTTAAGTGTTCCTAGGGGTGTGTTACTAACTGTGGGGGGGGGGGGGGGGGCTGGGCTTTCATCTAGTGAACACTGATCTCTGCTCCAATCACATGAAGCAGAGATCAGCGTCATTTGTTGCTAGGCAGAATGGGGAGATGCTGTTTACAATGGCATTTCTCCCTTCAGCCGCCCCGTGAGACGATCGCGGGTATGCCCGCGGCGATCGAGTCCGCGGGACCCGCGACCGGACTCACATGGGTCCCGACCAGATTGGACGTACCTGTACACCAATATGCCTGCCTGTGCCATTGTACTGATGTACATCGGCGTGCGCTGGTCGGGAACTGGTTAAAAAAACACACAATATTTTTTACTTTTTGCTATAATATGCCAACTTAAGCCTTAACAGTTTAGGCTGATGTGTAATTTTCTACATATTTTTGGTAAAAAAAATTGCGATAAGCAGTAATAAGTTATAGCGTCTACAAAATAGGTTATTGATTTATGGAATTTTTATTATTTTTTTCTTTTTACTAGTAATGCTGCAATTTTTATTGTGACTGTGACATTGCGGTGGACAGATCGGACACTTTTGACACTATTTTGGGACCAGTGACTTTTATACAGCAATCAGTGCTATAAAAATGCACTGATTACTGTATAAATATCACTGGCAGGGAGGGGGTTAACACTAGGGGGCAATCAAGGGGTTAAATGTGTTACCTAGGGAGTTATTCTAACTGTGGGGGAGATGGGACTGACTAGGGAGGAGACCAATCCTATATAATAGGAACATACAATCTGTCTCCTCTCCCCTGACAGGATGTGGATCTGTGTATTTACACACACAGATCCATATTTCTGCTCTGTCATGAGCGATTGCGGGTGCCCGGCAGACATCACAGCAACCGGGTACGTGCATCGGCTCCTCGGTGACGTGTACCTCAGTGTACTGCCAGGAAGCCAAGGATGCCCTATGATAAAGAGCACACTGGTGACATCTATCATAGAACCTGGTCCAGGAGGCACGACTTCGTATGACAGATGCCGCACTGGGTAAGCGGGAGATCTCCGCTCTGTGTTATCCAGCAGCTTTTGATGGGCACTGACAAGGCTGAGCTGATGGGCACTGGTGAGGCTGCATTGATGAGCACTGATGAGGCTGCATTGATAGACACTAGTAAGGCTGCATTGATGGGCATTGTGAGGCTGCATTGATGGGCATTGGTGAGGCTGCATTGATGGGCACTGTTGATGGTGAGCTGATTCGTGGATTCATGGGCCACTTGACTAGATTTGCCCCCCAGGCCTAAGGCTGCCAGCCCTCCCCTGCCTGTGTGCATACCTAGAACTCACATTTCCTATTGGCCAAGATCATACTTCCCAACTTTTTGAGAAGAAAAACCTATTATCAAAAGTATGCAGTCATAGGACACACCCCTTGCCACGCCCCCTAACCACTTGCCGACCAGCCGCCGCAGTCGTACTGCGGCAGAATGGCATGGCTGGGCAAAACGATGTTATGTAACAACGCTTCACCCTTGGACGGCACGCTCGTGCCCCATGCTCGCCCACGGAGCCAATGCGAGTGCCTGGCGGTCGCGATCACAGTCGAGCTCCCGCAATCACTCGGAGCATACCAAGAACCGGGATCTGTGTGTGTAAACACAGTTTACGGTTCTCTGAGGGAAGAAAAGACAGATCGTCCGTTCATACCAAGTATGAACAGTGATCTGTCATCTCCCCTATACAGTCACCTCCCCCCTTCAGTTAGAACAAACACTAGGGAACACAATTAACCCCCTTGATCCTCCCGCAATCGCTCAGGGCATACCAAAAACCAGGTTGTGTGTGTGTAAACACACAGTTTCCGGTTCTCTGAGGGGAGAAGAGACGGATCATCCATTCATACAGAGTATGAACAGCGATCTGTCATCTCCCCTAGTCAGTCCCCTCCCCCCTTCAGTTAGAACACCCCCTTGATCGCCCCCTAGGGTTAATCCCTTCCCTGCCAGTGACATTTTTACAGTAATCAGTGCATTTTTATAGCACTGATCACTGAATAGATGCAGATGGTCCCAAAAGTGTGTCAAAATTGTCCAACGTGTCCGCCATTATGTCGCAGTCCCGATAAAAATCACAGATCGCCACCATTACTAGTAAAAAAAAATGAATAAAAATGCCATAAAACTATCCTCTATTTTGTAGACAATATACACTTATTGCGTTTTTTTTTTTTTTTTTTACCAAAAATATATAGAAGAATACATATCAGCCTAAACTGAGGGAAAAAAAAATGTTTTTTTTATATATATTTTTGGGGGATATTTATTATAGCAAAAAGTAAAAAATGTTGCGTTTTTTCCAAAATTGTCACTCTTTTTTTGTTTATAACGCAAAAAAAATTAACCGCAGAGGTGATCAAATACCACCAAAAGAAAGCTCTATTTGTGGGGAAAAAAAGACGTCCATTTTGTTCGTTTGGGTGCAACATCGCACGACCGCGCAGTTGTCAGTTAAAGCGACGCAGTGCCAAATCGCAAAAAGTGCTCTGGTCAGGAATGGGGTAAAATCTTCCGCAGCTGAAACGGTTATAGGAGAATTGTACAAAAAAAAAAAAAAAGATTTGTTAAACCCACAAATGCTTTTTTTTACCACTACTATTCCTTTATATTGGCTTTTAGAGTTTACAATGCAGCAATTTAGAAATCAGATGAAAGGTTTAGCACTGGGAAACACTTTTTGATAGATAAAAAGTGCATTTTATATACATCTATATAGATCAGAGCAAAATGAGGGACACATGAGGAGGAATGAGGGATAGAGGGACATTGCTTCAAATCAGGGACAGTCCCTCTAAATCAGGGACAGTTGGGAGGTATGCAGGATGACTGAAGAGCGGCCCCTGAAAGAAGCCAGGAAGGAGATGTCAACACCCAGCGGGGGATCTAATGGTTGCATCGCTGGAATAAAGGTAAGTATCTGCAGATTGTATCTTTGCTTTAGGTGGGAAGAGATTAGAACCCCCTATTGGATTTTTCTTTTATCTAGAACTGAGAGGTTTCCTCTAATTACCATCACAATGACAATGGTTTCACCAGACAGGAAAAGAGACCGCAAAAAAAAAAAAAGCTGTACTTTTAGGTGTATTGCCTACCAGGTTTAACGCATCTGTTCAGCTCTTCCTAGTTTGGCTTCAGTACTTACCCCTTTTGTATCTTTTCTACCAGTATTGCCATCTACATACACATTGCCTTTCGTTTACATGGCATTTTTTAATCTGCAAGGTGAAACCAATGCGACGATGAAAGTAAACGCTTGCCTTTTCTATTGGTTGTCATGGCTCTTTCCTTAGTACAAAATGTCAGAAAAAATATAATAAATAACCTTAACCTGGGAAGTAATTCAAACTAATAGCAGCAAACAAACAAGACTATTGTATGTGTGCTTGGTAGAGCTGCACGATTTTGGCTAAAATGAGAAGCACAATTTTCTTGCTTAGAATAAAGATTCTCGGGACATAACATCATCTTTCACATTATACAAAAAAAATAAAATTGGGCTAACTTTACCGTTTATTTTTATTTTTTTAATTCATTGAAGCGTATTTTTTCCCAAAAAATTGCATTTGAAAGATCACTGTGCAAATACAGTGTGACATAAAATATTTCAGCAACCACCATTTTATTCTCTAGGTTCTCTGCTAAAAAAAAAAAAATCTATCTATCTATCTATCTATCTATCTATCTATCTATCTATATATATATATATATATATATATATATATATATATATATATATATATATATTCAAAATAGCGTCAATTTTGAAAAAAATGCAAAATGTTTTACTTTTGCTATAATAAATATCCCCCAAAATATCAAAAAAAAAATGTTTCCTCAGTTTAGGCCGATATGTATTCGTCTACATATTTTTGCTAAAAATAAAAATCGCAATAAGCGTATATTGATTGGTTTTTTTTTTAATTCATTGAAGTGTTGAAGTGTATTTTTTTCCCCAAAAAAATTGCACAACTACAATGTGACATAAAATAAAATATTGCAACAACCACCATTTTATTCTCTAGGTTTTCTGCAAAAAAAAAAAATATATATATATATATATATATATATATATATATATTATATATAATGTTTGGCGGTACTAAATAATTTTCTAGCAAAAAATTCAGATTTTAGTTTGTAAGCAACAAGTGTCAGAAAGAGGTTTAGTCTCAGGCTCTCAGCAGCATGCTGAGAGCTTGAGCCAACTGACGGTCAGCTGACGGTAAGGCATCTGGGCAGATCTAGAAACTAAAGTAGAAATTTCTGCAGAGCCTGGACTGGCTAAATGACATCAGCAGTCAGCGGACATTAGCCTGCTGTCAGCTGAATATAGGAATGCAGAACTAAGTGCACTCTTGTGATCTCCAGGAGAAGTAGAGCCAAAAGAGCTTTTTAGGCTCTACTTCTCCTTTAAAACTTCAGGATTTTCTAAAGAAAGGCTGGAGATAATATGTATACTAAGTTACAGAAGAGCTGTAACCTAAGACTATAAGGCTCCGTTCACATCTTGGCGTATCGGGAGACAACCACGGTAAAATTGTGCAAACAGAATTGCAGGACACCTGTCGCCCAAAAGAAGCTCTTGTACTTCTTTTGGGTGACAGGCATCTTGCGATTCTGTTTGCGTGATTTTACCGTGATTGTCTCCCAATACGCCAAGATGCGAACGGAGCCTTATAGTCGAATTGCAGCAACATCGAGCTGTGTTTGGTGTGCTATTGAAAGTGGCAGGGAACACACGGGTGTCCCGTAATTTGCCGCTATTTAGAATCACGGGCAGAATTGCGGCGATTCCGCCCACGTTTCTGAACGCAGAGATGTAGATGGAGACGGAGCATAAAGGTTGCAAGGGTTGTGGTCCAATATTTCACAGTTTTTAGTTATTCTAAAGCCCAAACTTTTTTTTCTTTTTTGGCTCTGGATAAAGTGTTGAAGGGTTTGAACATCTGTAAGCCCTTTCTAAAGTGGTAGTAAAGTCTGCTTTGTGATTTCTACCTACAGGTAAGCTTATAATAAGTCTTACTTGTAGGTAAAATGATTATCTCCTAAAAGTGCACTGTTTAGGATATATTTACCTTGGATGCAGCTGGTATTGTCACCGCGGCATGTGCTTAGAACATCGGGCCATATGTGAGTGACGTCATTGTGGCCTTGGTCACTCACACAGTCGGAGTCCTTGAACCCAGGATGGAAGACCAGGAGAAGACCAGGGGAAGATGGAAGCCCTCTCAGCAGTGACAGTGCCCTGCTGGAGGGCTTAGTTTTCAGGTAAGCATTTCATAATGTGCTAATATGCGATGTATACTAGATATCAGTTATCGTCCGAAATCGGGGATTTTCATGTTCGTTTTAACGTGCAGAATCCAAAAGATCCGAAATGAAAAAATGCTTTATTTTCGTCCATTATATGTTTGTATCATTGCGACAACATTACGATATAGATAGATAGAAGATTCGACATGAAGGTGACCAAAGCGATCTGTGTCTATCGAACCTGCGGTTGAATGTGCCTAAGCGATCTCTATTAGTCCAAGATTATTTGACATAGAAAGAAAATATTCGACATAATAGAGACAATAGTAAAAGAGTTGTTAGTGGTCGTTGCTGGAATGGGTGGGAGAAGTAGGAGTGTGAACCAGAAGCGTTAGGAGCGCAGAGCGAACAGGAAGGAAGTTATATGCTTGAATTTCGATACAACACAATTTCATTGGCTGTTGGGGTAGACTCTTCGACGTGAACAGAAACAAAACAAGTATGGTATCATTTGATACGATCAAAAATATGTATAATACCGTTTGACAAGAAGATTCGACGAAGCAGCTAAAGACATACGAACGCTGCGAGCGGAGATTTGCGGTCAAATGCTTCGCTATAAGGCTATAGAAGAATTCTAATGCTGTTTGACTAGTAATAATAACTAATAATCATTACTAGTCAAACAACATTAGAATTCTACTATAGCTTGTGGGCGGAGCAATCGGCCGGAAATGTACAATCCTGGCGTTGTACAGTTTAGCTGCTTCGTCGAACCTTAGAACATCCGACAGACACCATAAGCCTTTAATTGACAGATTCGACCTTGAGTCGGATTTTCGCACAAATGCATTTTTTAACTAAACTAAACTGGATTTTGGTAGTAAACAAATAAATGTATTTTTCAGACAAAACCGAAATTCCGAAAACAAAATATTTCAGTGTGTGCACATGTCTACTAGAACTTTCTTCTATTTTGCAAGGAAAAGTTTTTTGTTTTTGTTTTTTATTGCAGCGGTTTACTACCGATCTAATTGTATCCGTACTGGAGAGATTTAGGCTCCGTTCACACAGGGGGCGACGCGAGGCGACACGACTTGCCGTGCCGCGACCTGACAAGTCGCCCCCGTTCTGTACTACGGAACCGTTCTAAGAGGAGCGACTCGAGTCGCTCCGACTTAGAAAAAAGGTTCCTGTACTACTTTTGGGCGACCTCGGGGCGACTTGCATTGACTTCTATACAGAAGTAATTTGCAAGTCGCCGCTGAGGTCGCGGCAGGTCGCGGCGAGGCAAGTCGTGTCGCCTCGCATCGCCCCCTGTGTGAACCGAGCCTTAACCTCTTCATTGTCACCATCATTAATGCCGTGTACACACGACCGTTTTTCCCATCAGAATAAACTCCGAAGGTTTCTCTGACGGAGTTCCGCTGAAACTGTCTTGCGTACACACGATCACACCAAAGTCCGACCGTCAAGAACGCGGTGACATACAACACGTACGACGGGACTAGAAAAAGGAAGTTCAATAGCCAGTAGCCAATAGCTTCCGTCTCGTACTTGCTTCAGAGCATGTGTCGTTTTTGGTCCGTCAGAACAGCATACAGAAGAGCGGTTTTCCCGATAGGAATTGGTTCCGTCGGAAAAATGTAAAACATGTTCTATTTCTAGGTCCGTCAGAATTTTCTTAAAAAAAAAAAAAAAAAAAAGTCAGATGAGGCATACACACGATCAGAATATCCAATGAAAAAAAGCCTTCTGACTTTTTCTGTCGGACATTCCGCTCGTGTGTATACAGCATAAGACAGCAAATCATAAGACATCCCAAACTTTACTCGTCTCTGCTGTTTAAGGGCAAAGTGTTTAAGCCCGGCAAATAGAGCTCTACAGAGCAGGAGCAGTAATGTGATGATTGAGGAAACTTTATTAGAATCCTGAAGATATTTTATTAGATATTTGTATTAAATAAAATGCAACAATCAATGACAAAACTATAGCAAGGGTACAACGCTGGCATTAACACTTGATGATTGGTGATGAAACCACAAAATTACAATTTCATCTACTCAGTAAAGTCATGCTATTATGCATATTAACCTTTCAAAATCATTAGGCTGGACTAGTAAGATTATTTAAATCTCTAATTTTAGAAAATGGTGCAGAACCTTAAAAACAACCCTGTTATATGATTGGAGATGCCAAAACACTAAAATAACCTTTGCTGAAGTTGCCACAAAATCTCTTTTCTGGGCTTCTTCCAAAATTTCATGGATATGGAAATGGTGAAGGGGAGGGTAGGCTTTGGGAATTGAAGCTTGAAGCTTCTTTTAAGAATTCTCTCTTTTGTTTAAAATTAGCTCTGCGCAAGCATACAATATTCCTCTATGTCTGAAGAACGTGTCGGAAAGAAGTGTGGAAAAAAAACACGTTTCAAAGGAAGTGATAACAGTATTGCATAACAAGGTCAAAAGCAGGGAACAAAAAAAGAAAAGAAAGCTATTGCAAAACTGCTTAGAAAAAGCTAGAAGATAGATTTGAACATGAGAGCTGCCACATTCAGTCTGTATTTAGCTTTGAAAGCCCCCTTCTTACCAGTACACAGGACCCTCTTTATTAACACATGAGCCTAAGGCCGCGTACACACGAGAGGATTGTCCGTCCAACTAAGTCCGTCAGACAATCCGACAGACAGTCCGTCCTACTTTCGAATGAACAGACTTGACCACACACGATGAACAGACAGTCCACCGAAAGCTTGCGCGATGACGTGTACAGCACGTACGACGGGACTAGAAATACGACGTCCAATACACTGCAATGCAACCTTTTGCCGTGTAAATCCTTTCTGAGCATGCGCCATACTTAGTCCGTCGAACTAGCCTACTCACGAGCGGACTGTCCGCTGAAACGTGTTTCAGCGGACAATATTACGGAAATTCCGAAAGACTTAGTCTGCCAGACTGTCCGCTGAAAAAGTCCGCTGAAGCCCACACACGAGCGGACTGTCCGCTGAAACACGTTTCAGCGGACTAAGTTGGACGGACAATCCTCTCGTGTGTACGCGGCCTAAGACTATTCTTTTCAAACTGTCATTTCCCTATGCAGGTTTAATGCCCTGTGTCCATGGGCTTCGATAGGCAAATGAAATGTGCTTTTGACATCAGCTTGAGATGCTTCTAAGATCATTCACAATACACTGCAGGTGCCTTTGACTTGCAGTTGACATGCTTTAACTACTTTGCTTGGAAATTTTGGTGCCAAAATTGAAAAAGAAGGATGCACTAGGCCAAAAACCGATACCGAAAATGACAGTTTTTAAAAAAATATTTATATTTTTATATTTAATTGTATTATATTCAACTTCTAATTAATATCATTAGATTAAATTAGCATGAATTTATTGTTGGCCATTTTGGCACCTTTAGTGCAAGAAAGGTCAAGAAAAATGCAGTCTGCAGTCTCTAACCATCTCTTGTATCATGTCCTCAGTCTCTAACCATCTCTTGTATCATGTCCTCAGTCTCTAACCATCTCTTGTATCATGTCCTCAGTCTCTAACCATCTCTTGTATCATGTCCTCAGTCTCTAACCATCTCTTGTATCATGTCCTCAGTCTCTAATAGGGATGAGCCGAACCCCCCCCCCGGTTCGGTTCGCACCAGAACTTTCGAACGGACCCCACGTTCGTTACGAACGTTAGAACCCCATTGAAGTCTATGGGACTCGAACGTTCGAAATGGAAAGTGCTAATTTTAACGGCTAATATGCAAGATATTGTCCTAAAAAGGGTTTGGGGACCTGACTCCTGCCTCAGGGGACATGGGTCAATGCAAAATAAAGTTTTAAAAACGGCCGTTTTGGCGGGAGCACTGATTTTAATGACGATTAAAGTGAAAAAAAAAAGTGAAATATTCCTTTAAATATGGTGCCTGGGGGGTGTCTGTAGTATGCCTGTGAAGTGCCACTTGTTTCCCGTGTTTAGAACAGTCCCTGCACAAGATGACATTAAACGGAAATAACACCATTTAAAACTGCTTGCGGTTTTAATGTTATATCTGGTTCCTGCAATATGGTTGAAAATCATTCAGAAAAATGGCATGGGTAGCCCTCCCTGCCCATTACCAGCCTATTTGGGTCTTGTACGCATATTAAGGGGAACCCTGTACCCATATTAAAAAAAGGAAATGCGTGTGGCCCCCAGGCCCTATATACTCAGAACAGCAGTATACAGGCGGTGCAAACAAGACAGGGACTGTGTAGGTTTGTTGTGTTAAGTTGAATCTGTTTGTAATTTTCAACTGGTACATTTTTAAAGTGTAGCTCCAGTCAAAAAAAAATTTTTTAAGCTTTTTGGAAAACATAGGGAAGGGTTATCACCCCTGTATAATTTGTTTTCTCGTCCATCTTTTTTCATCTCACTTTCTGCTGTCTCCTTGCGTTTGCAAGTAGGAGATGTTTGTAAGTTGGATGTTTGAAAGTAGGGGCTATATGCTCTGCAGAAATGGCGGAACAAGGTGTTGGTTTTGCCACAACATTGTAAGCCCTCAAAGTGACTCTTGGTGGGCGCTGGAGCGCCCTGCTGTGAACGATTATATCAAGAATTGTAATTACATGTCCCTGTTAAACAGGGGCAGAAAAATTGGGCCTTAGGCACTGGTGCCATCACACTGCAACCTCTGCCATATACTCTAGTTTTATTGCAGGAATTAGCCCTGCTGCAAAGCATTGCATCAAAAATTGTACTTAAACGCCCCTGTTAAACAGGGGCAGAAAAATTGGGCCTTAGGCACTGGTGCCATCACACTGCAACCTCTGCCATATACTCTAGTTTTATTGCAGGAATTAGCCCTGCTGCAAAGCATTGCATCAAAAATTGTACTTAAACGCCCCTGTTAAACAGGGGCAGAAAAATTGGGCTGCTGGCATCACCCAGAACCAAAAATGTTCTTCCAACATATCAGCGGAGGAGGAAGAGGATAGACAATCAACATAACAGGACAGTCACTCAGCATCAGCATAGGCAGTCTTGAAGGGATGTGATATTTCAAAAAAAATTATTCGGTTACATCAGCTTCAGGTGCTTGGTAGCTGTGGGTGATCCAAGACTGATTCATCTTGATAAAGGTCAGTCGATCAACTGATTCGGTGGACAGGCGCACCCTGTGATCGGCAACAAAGCCACCAGCAGCACTGAAGGTGCGTTCCGAAAGAACGCTGGATGCAGGACAGGCCAGTAGCTCAATTGCATACTGTGCAAGCTCTGGCCAGTGATCCATCCTCAAGACCCAGTAAGCCAGAGGATTTTCGGTGGGAAAGGTGTCCAAGTCTGACCTTGCCCCTAGGTATTCCTGCACCATGTAAATTAGACGCTGGCGATGGGTGCTGGAACCAATCATACCTTGGGGCTGCGGACTAAAAAATTGTCTGAAAGCATCAGTCAGACGGCCACCTTCTCCACCGCTCCTTCTGACTGATGCCTCAGCAACACGTTGTCCAGGACCAGGAGTTTGTGACCTCCCAGTCTCTGGGAACGCGTTGCACAGAGCTTTCTGCAAGGCCTCCCGGAGATGTCTCATCCTCTGCTCCCTCTGCGATGGCAAGATAAGGTCGGCAACCTTACCCTTGTACCGTGGATCAAGGAGAATGGCCAGCCAGTAATGGTCCCTCTCCTTGATCCGAAGAATACGAGGATCCTTCCGCAGGCTTTGCAGGATCAGGGAGGCCATGCAGCGTAGGTTAGCTGAGGCATTCGGTCCGGAGTCCTCTGGGTCACTAAGGACAACATGATCCGCAGCTACCTCCTCCCAGCCACGTACAAGTCCACGTGTTTCTTGGGACTGTAAATCATCCCTATAAGACTGCTGCTGCTAATGCTGATGCTGAGTGCCAGCCTCCACCTCCATGCTGACACAATCATCCTCCTCCTCCTCCTCTTCCTCCTCCTCACCCTCTTCCTGTGTGATGGGTGGCACAGCAGGAACACTGTCTGGATAAAGGGGGCCTTGAGAGGCAAGGAAGTCCTCCTCTTCCTGCCTCTGTTCTGCCTCAAGTGCCCTGTCCATTATTCCACGCAGCGTATGCTCCAAGAGGTGGACAAGAGGTACAGTGTCACTGATGCATGCACTGTCACTGCTCACCATCCTTGTGGCCTCCTCAAACGGTGACAGGACAGTGCATGCATCCCTGATCATGCCCCACTGGCGTGGTGAGAAAAAACCAAGCTCCCCTGACCCTGTCCTGGTGCCGTAGTCGCACAGGTACTCATTGATGGCCCTCTGCTGCGTGTGCAGCCGCTGCAGCATGGCCAATGTTGAGTTACATCTGGTGGGCATGTCACATATAAGGCAGTTCTTGGGCAGGTTCAACTCCTTTTGGAGCTCAGCCAGCCGAGCACAGGCATTAAATGATCGGCGGAAATGCACACAGACTTTCCTGGCCTGCTTCAGGACATCATGTAAGCCGGGGTACCTGCCCAAGAACCGCTGCACCACCAGGTTAAGGACGTGAGCTACACAGGGCACATGGGTCAGTTGTCCCTGTCAGAGGGCGGAGAGGAGGTTGGTGCCATTGTCGCAAACCACCATTCCTGGCTTAAGCTGGCGTGGCGTCAACCACCTCTCGGCCTGCCCCTGCAGAGCTGACAAAACATCGGCCCCAGTGTGGCTCCTGTCCCCCAAACAAACCAGCGCAAGCACGGCATGGCATCGTTTTGCCTGTGTACTTGCGTAGCCCCTGACGCCTACGGAGCACCGCTGGTTCTGAGGACAGAGCACTGGAAGAGGCCATGGAGGAAGAAGAAGAGGAGGGGGTGGAGGAGAGAGGTGTGTCACAACCAATAGTAGCATTTTGGAGGCGTGGTGGCGGAACAACCTCCAACACTACTGCACCTTGTCCTGCATCCTTCCCAGCAGCCAGAAGAGTGACCCAATGGGCCGTGAAAGACAGGTAACGTCCCTGTCCATGCCTGCTGGACCATGAGTCAGCGGTAATATGCATAAGCATGTCCCATGGCCACGTGCTGATGACAATGCACCGCGTCCACGACCAGCACTGTTGTCTCTAGACACAGAGCCTGCTTGCCCTCTTTTATCGGCTCGCGCCTGTCTGCCTCTCCTTGCTGGCCTTCCAGACATGGTAATGGCCTGAATGGAGTTGGGTAAAACAGTAGTTGGGTAGTTGATATTGTGCTGGAGGCACACAACACCCACTAACTCCTGCAGATGCCTTTTTTATAGAACAGCAGAGATAAAGGGGTATATACAGATGTATACTGTGCTGTGCTGGAAGCACACACAACTTCCAATAACTCCTGCAGATGACAATTGGGCCCAAATAGAGAACAGCTATGTAGGTGGATTATAGCGGTATGTACTGGGTACAGAGCACGCAGACAGCACGCACTATCTCCTGACACTACTGACTGCAAGCTCTATTATTAAAGCTAGATCACTAGCTATATAGGTGAGGTGAATATAGTGGTGTATACTGCGGTCAGGGCACAGACAATAACCACTACACAAGAGCAAGATAGGAAATCAGCCAAAAACGATTGGTGTGTAACTGTGTTGAAGGTACACAGAACACCCACTGCTTCCGATGCCAACACACTACACGAGGCCGCCTCAAAGGCGGCCTTATATAGTGTGGGGCGTGCACTACACAGCCTGAGCTATGATTGGCCACAGGCATCCTGCCTGTGGCCAATCATGGCTCTCCTCGCTGCTGGCGCTGCGATTGGCCAAGCATGCGGGGTCACAGTGCATGCTTGGCCAATCATGAGCCAGCAATGCACTGCGCCATCGCAGTGCATTGTGGTCCGCGCGCGCCATACGAATTTTGACGCGAACGGACCAAGAGTTCGGATTTCGCCGAACGCCCGAACAGCCAATGTTCGAGTCGAACGTACGTTCGACTCGAACACGAAGCTCATCCCTAGTCTCTAACCATCTCTTGTATCATGTCCACAGTCTCTAACCATCTCTTGTATCATGTCCTCAGTCTCTAACCATCTCTTGTATCATGTCCACAGTCTCTAACCATCTCTTGTATCATGTCCACCGTCTCTAACCATCTCTTGTATCATGTCTGCTATCTCTTACTTAAACACACTGCTAATAGTATTAGCAAAATTTCCATTTGGTGCACCTCTAGCAGACATGATACAAGAGATCAATTCAGCCTCACCAGCAGGGCTGGACTGGGACAAAAATTTGGCCCTGGACTTCATCCAGACCGGCCCACTTAAATTTTGCAAACACGCAAAAAACAGTATATAAACTGTATGCAATTGCGCAAAAAAGCCCCCCTTACATCAGGGTCCCCAGAGAGCCATTCCTTACATCTGGGTCCCCATAAAGCCTTCCCCTTACATCAAGGTCCCCAGAGAGCCCCTCTTACATCAGAGTCCCCAGAGATCATCCACCTTACATCAGGGTCCCTAGAGAGCCAACCCCTTACATCCGGGTCCCCACAGAGCCCCCCTTACATCTGGATCCACAGAGAGCCCCTCCTTACATCAGGGTCCCCAGAAAGAGGGCAGGTAGTGGGCCAGGACCCTGTGGTTGGGGACTCCTGGACTGACTCGGGGCTATGGGCCCCAGATTCAGGCCATAGTCCCAAAAGTTCCCCCTAGCGATGCCACTGGATGTCACTGAAACCGGCCCACTGAGCCATCGGCCCACCGGCCAGTACATGCCTGCTCACCAGTGCCCATTATGCCGCTTACACAAGACCGGACTTTACAGCAGAAAAGGTCAGACGGTCTTTACAACGGAGTTCCGACAGACTTTCGAGAGAGTTACGGCGGACTTCCGACCAAACAGACTTGCCCACACATGAACGGACCAAAGTCCGTTTGTTTTGAACGTGACGACGTACGACAGGACTAGAAAAGGAAGTTTAATAGCCAGTAGCCAATATCTGCCCTAGAGTCATATTTGGTCTGCCGGACCAGCATACAGAAATTGATTCCATCGGACAGATTTGAAACATGTTCTATTTCTAGGTCCATCGGAATTTTTGAAGAAAAAGTCAGATGAAGCCCACACACGATCATAATATCTGACGGAATGATTCCGTCAGACCGGTCGTTTGTACACTGCATTACATACAGCCTCACCAGTGCCCGTCACATACAGCCTCACCAGTGCCCAACAGCCTCACTAGTGCCTGTGCCCAGCAGCCTCACCAGTGCCCATCATATGCAGCCTGCCTGTGCCCAGCAGCCTCACCAGTTTCCGTCACATGCAGCTTCACCAGTGCTCGTCACATGCAGCTTCGCCAGTGCCCGTCACATGCAGCCTGCCCGTGCCCGCATCAGCAGCGATCTCTGTGTGTCACAGAGCTGTATTTGAATTGCTTGGGCCACAGTAACAATGTCCCGCCTCCTGTGATCACTTCTATCTAGCCGTCTATCACAGGAGGTGGGACACTGTTACTATGGCCGGGCAATTCAGCTCCATGACAAGCGGAGATCGCGGCGAGGGGAGGAGTGGAGGATTGGGCGCACCAGGATGACACTCCCATAATGGACGGCACCCGAGGCGGACCACGCCCCCTTCGGCCGAATGAAAAGAACACCGATTTCGGCCGATAATTTTCGGTAGCTGAAATTTCGGTCCACCCTACTTGTATGGTAAGAGAAGCCGCTCTGAAGGGAATAAAAGCCTGTCTGTCCACACTGGCCTTAACCACTTGAAGACTGCCCCATAGCAGTTTTCTGCTACAGGGTGGCTCTCCTGTGCAGAATCAGGTTTTATAATTTATATATATATATATATATATATATATATATATATATATATATATATATATATATATATATATATATATATATACACATATATACACACACACACACACGCGCGATTCTGCACTTCTGCCTGCAGGGGATGCTTTTGCTGCAATTATTCACAGCAGAAGTCGATCTGCGGGTGCCCTGGATGTCTGATTATTGGCAGGTAAAATACACAGAATGGGGACTTGCCTATGTAAACAAGCCAGATCTCCGATCTGATTGGGGGGGTGGACTTTGTGTTCCTTTATAGCAGTGAACAAAATCCATCTCTTTCCCTAGTAAAGGCATCTAACACAGTACACAAAAACACTTGCTAGACATACAGTTAATTAACCCTTTGATCACCCTAGATGCTTAACCCCTTCCCAGCCAGTGTCATTAGTACAGTGACAGCGCTTATTTTTAGCACTGATCACAGTATTAGTGTCACTGGTTCCTAAAAAGCGTCCGATTGTCAAATCGCATTCCATCACATTTATTGTCAAGTTGCTGATCACCACCATAACTAGTATAAAAAAAGAAAAATCCATAAATACATACCATAGTTTGTAGATGCTATAATGTTGTGCCGCTTATTGTGATTTTTTTTTTTTTACCAAAAACATGTAGCAGAATATACAGTGGTGTGAAAAAGTGTTTGCCCCCTTCCTCATTTCCTGTTCCTTTGCATGTTTGTCACACTTAAGTGTTTCGGAACATCAAACCAATTTAAACAATAGTCAAGGACAACACAAGTAAACACAAAATGCAATTTGTAAATGAAGGTGTTTATTATTAAAGGTGAAAAAAAATCCAAACCATCATGGCCCTGTGTGAAAAAGTGATTGCCCCCCTTGTTAAAACATACTATAACTGTGGTTGTCCACACCTGAGTTCAATTTCTATAGCCACACCCAGGCCTGATTGTTGCCACACCTGTTCACAATCAAGGCATCACTTAAATAGGAGCTGCTTGACACAGTAAGGTCCACCAGAAGATCCTTAAAAGCTACACATCATGCCGAGACCCAAAGAAATTCAGGAACAATTGAGAAAGAAAGTAATTGAGATCTATCAGTCTGGAAAGGGTTATAAAGCCATTTCCAAAGCTTTGGGAATCCAGCGAACCACAGTGAGAGCCATTATCCACAAATGGCGAAGACATGGAACAGTGGTGAACCTTCCCAGGAGTGGCCGGCCGCCCAAAATTACCCCAAGAGCGCAGCGACGACTCATCCAAGAGGTCACAAAAGACCCCACAACAACGTCCAAGGAACTGCAGGCCTCACTTGCCTCAGTTAAGGTCAGCGTTCATGCCTCCATCATCAGGAAAAGACTTGGCAAAAATGGCCTGCATGGCAGAGTTCCAAGGAGAAAACCACTGCTGAGCAAAAAGAACATCAAAGCTCGTCTCAATTTCTCCACAACACATCTTGATGATCCCCAAGACTTTTGGAACAACATTCTGTGGACCGATGAGACAAAAGTGGAACTCTTTGGAAGGTGTGTGTCCAAGTATGTCTGGCGTAGAAGGAACACTGCATTTCATAAAAAGAACATTATACCAACAGTAAAATATGGTGGTGGTAGTGTGATGGTCTGGGGTTGTTTTGCTGCTTCAGGACCTGGAAGACTTGCTGTGATAAAAGGAACTATGAATTCTGCTGTCTACCAAGAGATCCTGAAGGAGAATGTCCGACCATCTGTTCGTGTACTCAAGCTGAAACGAACTTGGGTTCTGCAGCAGGACAATGATCCTAAACACACCAGCAAGTCCACCACCGAATGGCTGAAGAAAAACAAAATGAAGACTTTGGAAGTCCTGACCTGAATCCTATTGAGATGTTGTGGTATGACCTTAAAAAGGCCGTTCATGCTCAAAAACCCTCTAATGTAACTGAATTAGGACAATTCTGCAAAGATGAGTGGGCCAAAATTCCTCCAGGACGCTGTAAAAGCCTCATTGCACGTTATTGCAAACGCTTGGTTGCAGTTGTTGCTGCTAAGGGTGGCCCAACCAGTTATTAGGTTTAGGGGGCAATCACTTTTTCACACAGGGCCATGATGGTTTGGATTTTTTTTCACCTTTAATAATAAACACCTTCATTTACAAATTGCATTTTGTGTTTACTTGTGTTGTCCTTGACTATTGTTTAAATTGGTTTGATGTTCCGAAACACTTAAGTGTGACAAACATGCAAAGGAACAGGAAATGAGGAAGGAGGCAAACACTTTTTCACACCACTGTATATTGGCCTAAATCTCTGAAGAAACTTTATTTTTTTTTATTGGATGTGTTAAAAAATATTTATTTTTTTCTCAAAATTGTCGGTCCTTTTTTTGTTTATAGCGCAATAAATAAAAACCGCAGAGGTGATCAAATACCACTGAAAGAAATCTCTCTGTGGGAAAAAAAAATTACAAAAATTTAGGTAAAGTGTCGCATGACTGCACAATTGTCAGTTAAATAATGCAGTCTACTTTTTTTGTGTATATGTTGTTGTGATATAAAAATAAATAAATAAAATTATATATAAAAAAAAAAAAAAATAGTAACGCAGTGCCCAATCACAAAAAATGGTCTGGTCATGAAGGGGGTAAATCTTGTGCCTGCAATGATCATTGGAGGCAAAAGTTTAAGCCAATTTATATGACATATTGGTAAATGCAAAATAGACATACGCCCCAAAACAGGATTATAGCAGTACAGTTTAAACTGCAGCAAGTTACAGCACAGCATGGAACTTGTGACAATGCCTCTTTAATAGAGAAGGTGTATTTTTAGTGTTCAAATCAAGAATCACCAACACTACCACTGGGAAGCCTAACTTGTTCAGAATAATGAAAGATAAAAAGACTTCATATGGAGTCAATCTTACAATTCCGCCTACTCTACAGTCTCTATTGAACAGTCCAAAAATAACTTCAACTATGGCATCTTCCTGAGACAAAGACAGTCAAAGACACCACGCTACTTTTTTTTTTTTTTAGCAGAGCAGAGATTCATGAGGTTTTCCGTTTCAATATAGCTTTATTATTAGACAACTTCATGGCCAACAACAAAAGAATCTTGTTTAACCACTTCAGCCCCGGAAGATTTGGCTGCTTAATGACCAGGCCATTTTTTGCGATTCGGCACTGCGTCGCTTTAACTGACAATTGCACGGTCGTGCGAAGCTGTACCCAAACAAAACTGATGTCCTTTTTTTCCCACAAATAGAGCTTTCTTTTGGGTATTTGATCATCTCTGTGGTTTTAATTTTTTGCGCTATAAACAAAAAAAGAGCAACAATAAAAAAAAAAAGAAAAAAAAAACAATAATTTTTACATTTTGCTATAATAAAAATACCCAATTTTTTTAAAAAAACTATTTTTTTTCTCAGTTTAGGCCAATAGGTATTCTTCTACATATTTTTGGTAATAAAAATTGCAATAAACATATATAGATTGGTTTGCGCAAAAGTTATAGAGTCTACAAAATAGGGGATAGATTTATGGCATTTTATTTTTATTTTTTTACTAGTAATGGTGGCAATCTGCGATTTTTATCATGCCTGCAACATTATGGCGACACATCAGACACTTTTGACACATTTGACACATTTTTCGGCACGATTGACAATTATACAGCGCTCAGCACTATGAAAATGCATTGATTAGTGTATAAATGTCACTGGCAGGGAAGGGGTTAACACTAGGGGGTGATCAAGGGGTTAACTGTGTTCCCGGACTGTTCTAACTGTAGGGGGAGGAGACTGACTATAGGAAATGAGAGATCATGGTTCCTAGCTATTAAGAACTTATGGTCTGTCTCTCCTCACAGAACAGAGCAGGGATTTGTGTGTTTACACACACACACACACACACACACACACACACACACACACACACACACACACGTCCCTGTTCTGCCTCTCGTGCCCGTGATCGCTCGTGGCCAGCGGTCATCGCGACCATTGGCCACGAGGATCGCACTCCCTCAGTGTAGCAAGTGCGTGCGCGCACCTTCGGCAGCAGCACACCTGCGATCCTGCTTAAAGGAGCCGACGTATAGCTATGACGGCTCGTGGGAACGTGCTGTCATAGCTATACCGTGCCGACCTGCCACCGTTTAAAGACGGTGGCTGGTCGGCAAGTGGTTAAAGTGATTGTAAAGTCTGTTATTCTTAATAAAAAAAAAATAAAAAAATCAGGTTATACTTGCCTGCCCCAGGGAGTGCATTTGCACAGAGCAGCCTGAATCCTCCTCTACTTGGGTCCCTCTTGAGTTCTCCTGGCTCCTCCCTTCTGTTGGGTGCCCGAGCCGAAGTTACAGCTCCCTGTGTCCATTCAAACACAAAGCTGTGGCCCGAACCTATCCCCTTTCTATTTTGATTGGCTGACTGACTTTAATTGACAGCAGCGGGAGCCAATGGCACCGCCCTACTGTCTCAGCCAATGAGGAGGGAAGTCCCGGACAGCCGAGACATTCCTACAACATCGCTGGCCCTAGAGGGACCTCAGGTAAGTATTAGGGGTGCTGCTGCACACAGAAAGCTTTTTATCTTTACAACCAATTTAAACCAAAGCTATGTCAGGGACACTGCATGACATGGCCTTTTTGGTCCTTGCACTATTTGACCACTACTGAGACTCATTGTCTAAATAATTAAAGTGCAGCTAAACCCTCCTATCCTTTACAGCTTTTGCATTTCCAAAAATATGGGTGCCCAGTCTCAAGCAGCCCCATAGAATAATACCACCATACTTCAACGTAGGTATGGAGTAACATTTCTATGAACACGTGGCTCCAAACTTTGACCAAAATGTCCTGTTTTGGGTTTGCCTAAACGTTACAGTTCATGATAGGGTCACCTCAGTCACTTCAGCTTCTAAACTCTGTAGTTTTTTTTCCTAATGCCCCGTACACACGATCGGATTTTCCAACAACAAATGTTGGATGTGAGCTTGTTGGCAGAAATTCTGACCATGTGTATGCTCCATAGAACATTTGTTGTCGGACTTTCCGCCAACAAATGATGGCTAGCAGATTCTCAAATTTTCGACCAACAAATTTTGTTGTCGGACTTTCCGATCGTGTGTACACAAGTCCGTCGCACAAAAGTCCATGCATGCTCAGAAGCAGAAGTGGCCAGTCTTGTAAACTATTGTTCATAATGGAGAATTAACATTGGTGACGCGGCAAATTATGAAATCTCCAAATGCTATGCACAATTTTCTTCTTCTTTAATGGGATAATAATGAAGCTGTTTTGCTGGTGATACTGATGGAGTTATTGCAAACAAATTTTCAAAGGCTTTTTTTTTCCAAGTGATATCAACAATAATAATAATAAAAGCGCAAAATAAAAACCGCAAAAAGAAAAGCGTGAATCAACACTCACCAAACTTCTACTAACATCAAATTAGCAAAGGGTGGTGCTAAAGAGCTGGAAAAATAAAACACGTACTACATCTAGTACGCCACTACGTTTGTAATTGTTGGCCAACATTTGTGTGACCGTGTGTATGCAAAACAAGTTAGAGCCAACAACCTTCAAACAAAAATCCACGGTTTTGTTGTTGGAAAGTCCGATCGTGTGTACGGGGCATAAGAGTATACTAGTCTTTATGAGGCTCCTCTAACTAGTCCTCCACTTCTTTACATAGGGTGTTTTGACGGATAAACCTTTCCAGGCAGATTTTATATTTAGAAGTTTAAGACAACTTCTGCTTCCTAATAATTAGACCAACAATGCCCACTTGGATATCCAAACACTTAGATATTATAGTTTCATAGTTAGTAAGGTTGAATAAAGACACCAGTCCATCCAGTTCAGCCTGGTAGGGACCAATGTGAGTGTGCAACATACAGGGATAGGGACAATTGTAGACACTCAGAGTGTAGTCACTCAGAGTGTCTACAATTGTCCCTATCCCTGTACATTGCACACTCACATTGGTCCCTACCCTCAAGGAGCCCACAATCCAAGGTCCCCATTCATATGCTAGGGCCAATTTTTGGACATAAGCCAATTAACCTACCTGCATGTCTTTGGATTGTGGGAGGAAACCGGAGTACCTGGAGGAAACCCACGCAGGCACAGGAAGAACATGCAAACTCCAGGCAGGTAGTGCCGTGGTTGGGATTTGAACCAGCGACCTGATTCTTACTGCTAGGTGAGAATGCTAACCACTACACCACTGTGCTGCCCTGTTGCTTTGTAGACATTTCAGAATATATATTTATATAATTTATTTCCAACATCTTTAGAATGTTATTAAGTGTTCATTTTCACAGCTTCGCTTCACTTTTAAAACCCAAATCCCCTAGCTAGGATGTTTTAATAAAGAAAATGAGGCAACTATTTGAATTATTCACTTGAAAAGGACAATATTAAAAAGGAGAAGTCCAGCCTGGTTTGGCTGGGCATCTCCTATGGGTCACAGGAGTGCAATTAGTTTGCACTCCTGTGAACCATATTCAGCAGAGCGTGGACTGAAGTCTGCTCTCTGCTGACGTCACAGAAATCAGTCCAGGCACCGCGTCATCCCAACAATGGAAGTCTGGATCCTTTAGGTGCCTGGAGTGACACCTGTCTCAGGCTCTCAGTGAGCCATTGAGAGCCTGAGATGGCCGCTCCCTGCCCCACCACAGCTCAGTGCTCCAGTGAGTGTGGAGGAGCAGAGAGGAGAGATGCTGATTGACAGTCGGCAATTCTTTGCTCCTGGAGCTATGATAACTGAGCCATCGGCGGTGTTTATTCGCTCGGTTCTCAGTGTAGAGGTGCCAGAGGACAGATGCAGCATCCACCTAGATAAGTATGATTGGGGAAAAAACCCAAACGCATATTTCTCATTTAAGCCACTGTTAACTCATTAGGCATTTGTTTTCACCTGTGTACACATATTTTTTTCTTTTTATAAAGCAATACTTCTTGTTCTCAGTGTGGGGAAGAAAAATCAGAGGCAACCTTGACATCTGTCCAACATTTTTATTTTTTTCTTACCATTGTTAAGAAGACTGGCATTCCTTTCTAAACTAGTGTTTATGTCATGGGACTCATTTTCAATGTCATCCAATCATACAGAAAAGCCTTGTTCACACCACGTGCAGAGACCTGAGCCGGTTTCTTCAAGGGCACAAAGAAAACAATTGCTCTCTATGTGCCCTGTATACATCACAACACTGGCATTATGTGTGGTTTGTTTTCTGTGCAGGAATCTGCAACGTGTACGCAGTTTTCTACATGGAAAAAAAACTGAAGTGACATTAACATTGCGGTGTGAACAGGGCACATTGAGAACACTTGTCTTTTGTACCTTTTGCAGTGAATTTATGTTACATGTTTCAAAAAAAAAAAAAAAAAGCTTGTGATACCAGTGTTATGGTGTGTACAGGTCACATAGAAAACAACAGTCTGCTTTGAGTCCTTGCAGAGACATACAGATACAGTGCCTTGCAAAAGTATCCACCCCCCCCCCCTCCCCCCTTGGCTTTTTACCTATTTTGTTACATTACAGCCTTTAGTTCAATGTTTTTTTTAAATCTGAAACATATGTGATGGATTAGAACACATAAGTCTAAGCTGGTGAAGTAAAATTAGAAAAATATATACATAAAACTATTTTTCAGAAATAAAAAACGTATAATTGGTATGTGCGTGTGTATTCACCCCCTTTGTTATGAAGCCCATAAAAAGATCTGGTGCAAATTACCTTCAGAAGTCACATAATTAGTGAAATGATGTTCACTTGTGTGCAGTCTAAGTGTCACATGATCTGTCATTACATATGCACACCTTTTTGAAAGGCCCCAGAGGCTGCAACACCTAAACAAGAGGCACCACTAACCAAACACTGCCATAAAGACCAAGGAACTCTCCAAACAAGGAAGGGACAATGTTGTTCAGAAGTACATGTCAGGGTTAGGTTATAAAAAAATATCCAAATCTTTGATGATCCCTAGGAGTACCATCAAATCTATCATAACCAAATGGAAAGAACATGGCACAACAGCAGACCTGCCAAGAGAAGGCTGCATACCAAAACTCATGGATTGGGCAAGGAGGGCATTAATCAGAGAGGCAGCATCAAGACATAAGGTAACCCTGGAGGAACTGCAGAGTTCCACAGAGGAGACTGGAGTATCGGTACATAGGACGACAATAAGCCGTATGCTCCATAGAGTTGGACTTTATGGCAGAGTAGCCAGAAGAAAGCCATTACTTTCAGCAAAAAAAAAAATGTCACATTTTGAGTTTGCGAAAAAGGCATGTGAGAGACTCCCAAAATGTATGGAGGAAGGTGCTCTGCTTTGATGAGACAAAAATTTTACTTTTTGGGCATTAAAGAAAGCGCTATGTCTGGCGAAAACTCAACACATCACCTCACCTAAAGTACACCATCCCCACAGTGAAACATGGTGGTGGCAGCATCATGCTGTGGGGATGTTTTTCAGAAGTCGGAACTGGGAAACTGGTCAGAGTTGAGGGAAAGATGGATGGTGCTAAATACAGGAATATTCTTGAGCAAAACCTGTACCACTCTGTGTGTGATTTGAGGCTAGGACGGAGGTTCACCTTCCAGCAAGACAATGACCCCAAACACACTGCTAAAGTAACACTTGAGTGGTTTAAGAGGAAACATGTAAATATGTTGGATTGGCCTAGTCAAAGCCCAGAGCTCAATCCAATAGAAAATCTGTGGTCAGACTTAGAAGATTGCTGTTCACAAGCGCAAACCATCCAACTTGAAGGAGCTGGAGCAGTTTTGCAAGGAGGAATGGGCAAAAATCCCAGTGGTAAGATGTGGTAAGCTCATTGAGACTTATCCAAAGCGATTTGGAGCTGTGATAGCCACAAAAGGTGGCTTTACAAAGTATTGACTTTAGGGGGGTGAATAGTTATGCACATTGACTTTTTCTGTTATTTTGTCCTATTTGTTGTTTGCTTCACAATAAAAAAAAAAAAAATCTTCAAAGTTGTGGGCATGTTCTGTAAATTAAATGATACAAATTTCAGGTTGTGAAGCAACAAAACACGAAAAATGGCAAGAGGGGTGAATACTTTTGCAAGGCACTGTACATAATAAATATACACTTCTCTACACGAGCCTACGCAAGTCAAAATTTGTGTGTTTTTTTTTTTTTCCATCAGTTGCTATGCACCTATGGTGTAAACAAGACCTAAAGTAAAAAAAAAAAAAATCTTGCAGAGAAAAATACTGTACATGGACTCTGTTTTTAAATATGCTCAACCATAGGTTATTACAGGATACAAAAAATATATGCATACCGATACGCATATGCATATGATTTGCCTATCCTCTCTACTTTTCACCTTGCCTTGCAGCTCAGCATCCCCATCTGCAGAAGCTTGCCGAAATTCAATCTCAGCAGGTAGATTTATAGGTACGTTGAAATATGTTATGTTCTGAACAATTCTCAGTGCATCTTAACAGCCCTTGAGGAGTGTAGACATTTACATAATCTTAACAGACGTCTGTAAGCTCATATGTAAACATCTATAGTACTAAAGACGACAAAAATCCAATTTTCTACTGAGGTTGTATCTATTTTTTTTTTCTACTCTCTTCCTCACAGTATGCATTCTCTGCTTCCCGTAAAATACATTTGCCTAGGTTAGAGGAAACCAAGCGGAGACGAATAGTTGCTCCACCAAAAATAATGGCTTCCTCCATTCATCTAACCCTGTAATTACGGTATATAAGGATCTGCCATTGATCCTTACAGCACCTCAGTCTGGAATTACAAAACCAATACGCAATTATATCTTAAGCCAAACGCAGGCAGTTATTTGCAGCAATTGTGTGTGTTCATTCTGTCAGCAAATTGTGGCGGGCGCTAGGTTGGCTTGCCGGCTCTGCAGAGATTTGTGGCTTTGCGAGGAGGCTGGTATAGATTTCACAACACATTGACTCGCTCCCTGAGATTCCTGACTGCTCACCAACCTCATTAGTTTTACCCGTCTTCTTTCCTTATTCTCAGTCCATTTTTCTTTGTTAAACAAAAATGCATTCAATGAGATTCAGTGGCGTTGAGGAAATGCCGTTTTCTAGGTAAAAGGCTTTGCAATGCAGATGTGATTTGGGACAGCTAGAAGAACCCCCGGTAGGGGCAGAGAATCCGGCAGATTTTAAAAAATTAGTAAGGAGACTAAAACACTGGACTTTTGCCTTATTCCAACTACAGAAAGCACTGCCAAGTGTCATTACTCTGCAGAAAATGACCTGGCAGCTTGGTAGGCAAAATGAGCCACATCATTCAACACAACAAACAATTGGGTTTACTTTAGATGAGGAAAGCTAATCAGCTGAAACTTAAAATGACCATAGGTGTTATTTATATGACCAGTAGAGTTATTTTGGCCATTTTGCAAACACTGAATCTAAATGTGAGTCCAATAATTCAGTTGACGTTTGAAGGTCGGAATTCGGAAACCATGGTGGGCTAAATGTTTTCTGCAGCTGCCTATGACCTTTCTTTGGCTTCCCCAGGTGAGCTGTTAGCAGAAAGCTGCCCGATAAACATACTGCATTGAATGCCCTTCTGAATCCAAAAAGAAGAGAAGTAACCATTTCAGGTCCAAAACCACTTGAAGATTTAGCCCCCTTCTTGACCAGGCCATTTTTCGCGATATGGCACTGCATTATTTCAACTGACAATTGCACGGTCGTGCGGCGCCGCACCCAAATAAAATGTATGTCTTTTTTCCCTCCCACAAATAGAGCTTTCTTTTGGTGGCATTTGATCACCTCTGCATTTTGTATTTTTTGATCTTTAACCACTTCAATACAGGACATTTTCACCCCCCTTCCTGCCCAGACCAATTTTCAGCTTTCAGCGCTGTTACACTTTGAATGACAATTGCGCGGTCATACAACACTGTTCTTATATGAAATTTTTATACATTTTTTCCCCCACAAATAGAGCTTCATTTGATGGTATTTGATCACCACTGCATTTTTATTTTTTTGCACTATAAACAAAAAAATGGTAACAATTTTGAAAAAAAACTAATTTTTTTTTACATTTTGCTATAATAAATATCCCATTAAAAAAACAAAACAACGATTTTTTCCTCAGTTTAGGCCGATATGTATTCTTTTACATATTTTTAGTAATAAAAATCACAATAAACGTATATTGATTGGTTTGCGAAAAAGTTATAGTGTCTATAAAATAGGGGATATGTTTATGGCATTTTTATTGTTATTTTTTTTTTGCTAATAATGGCGATCTGCAATTTTTATCATGACTGCAATATTTCAGCGGACGCCTCGGACACTTTTGAGACTATTTTGGGACCATTCACATTTATACAGTGATCAGTGCTATAAAAATGCACTGATTACTGTGTGAATGTGACTGGCAGGGAAGGGGATAACACTAGGGGGCGAGGAAGGGGTTAAATGTGTATCCTAGGGAGTGATTCTAACTGTAGAAGTGTTAAAATACCACCACAAAGAAAGCTCTATTTGTGTGAAGAAAATGATAAAAAAAATCCACATGGTTGCAGGGTTACAGTGTAGCATGACTGCCCATTTCTGTATTGTGATACCATCTAGATGTAGGATTCCCAGAGCACTGGAGAGTGTGTGCATCTATCGTTTGCCAGTAAAAAACATGGCAGCACAAATTTTTTTTTAAGCCCATTTACTTGAGGCCTTTTGTAGTACAAGTTGGAAATGAAGACATCCGTTTACTGTGGAAGCTGTCAACAGCCCAGTATACTATCATAGGCTATTATTGCATCGCAGCCATAACAAAAGCTCACTCACAGTGGAGCAGTGTTGTTACCCTAGGACAGGACAACAAAACACCTCCTCCTCTTCTCTTCCTCATAACATAGAGGTAGAAGTTTTGTAGATAGCTGGGAACTAATAACATTCAACAGCTGCAGAAAGCACAGGAACATATCAGCTAAGATCATTTGTGGCAGGGTCAGCTTCTTTGATCATATAACAGAATGATGTTAACGGTAAATTAAACAAACTAAAAGGAAACAAAAAATAAATGTTCCTTCAGTGAATCATATATTCACCAAATACTGCTAGATTAAACCATAGAATTCATTTTTTTTTTCAGTAAATAAAGCTAAAAGGACAAAGTACTGCAGATAACTCTCCCTATACACCAAAGCCCAGTCAATAAGAAGGGTTTCTCCTAATTTACCTATAGAAAAACCCTAAAGCAGAAGAGGCTGCCTTTATCAATAAATGCCTGTTGGGGCTCATGTACAAGGGCCTTTGTTACCATCTGAGATGCCCTTTTTTACCCATGCACTTCCTTGTGAATGTTTAAAACAGTGGCGGCTGGTGTTTTTTTTGGTGGAGGGGTTGCGGCAACCAACCACCGAGTACCCCCCCCCCCCCGCTGTTTTCCGGTCGGCCAGGCACTTACCCCACCGTGGCGGTTGGCAGGCAGTAGCTCTGCATCCTCTTCTTCCAGCTCCTCCACTCCTCCTCCTAGGTGTCCAATAGGATTGCTTGTCCTTTCAGCCAATCGGGTGACCGTGTCAAAACCAGCTTCCTGATTGGTTGGGAGAAGGATCAGTTTTACAACAGCGAATATTCTTTTGCTGTAGTAACACACCTAGTTGGGATCGGAGCGCATTCTCTGCGACCCGAGTCCACCCTATATTGAAGCCTTTTAAAGCCTCTAGCTCTAATCGGTGCTTCAAAAAACTAGCCCCCCCCCCGCATTGGAATCAATGCGCCACCGGCTGGATGCATGGATTGGGGGGGGGGGGGGGGCAGCGGCACCCATGCGCCCTTAATGGATGGGCTGCCCCTGGTTTAAAAGATAGAGTTGCACTCTAATAGCTTAAAACAAGAAACAAATTCCTTAATGGTATATAAACCCGTGATGAATAAGATAATAAATATGATGAGCCTTATTCTATAATATAAATCCATGAAAATTCAAAAACGCAGTATTCCTTATTGGGCAACATATGACATCATATCCACCATACAGATAAGGAGTGCAAAAATATTCAATAATGAATGGAAATCCTCCTTGTGATGTATCAGATCACACTAACAAAGTGAATATCCACCACCACATGAATAACGTGCTTACCAGCTTACACAACTGAACTGCTTGTGGCTAATAACCAGCCAGGGCCTTTTCCTCACAGGATATCAGAGATGGCATTCTGATTAGATGAGCTTTCATTGCACAATGGGAGTCTGGATAGGCATATCTTTCCGCTGGGTAAAGGGATCATCACTCAGGTACAGTGATTAGAAATCCGAAAAAGAGAGACTCGCCATAGTGGGCAACCAAACTTAACATTTAACAAATGAAAAGTAATGCACTTACATCAACATAGATAATGAACAGGCAGTTAAAAAATCAAAATCAAATGCTCGTCCTTCCGGGATATCAAACAACACAGTGACGTCAGCACGTCCCTCCTTCCGGCGCGTTTCGTCGCAAAATATGAATGCAAAGGAAATACCAGTACCCTGAATCAACTTTATGCCCCTGCGTTCGTGACTACTGCACTATTTATCATTCTTTTTTTTTCCAGCAACATATGTACCTTATTTTCACGGGGCAATGCTCCGCTTCTGCTGTTCCTCACCACAGCGAGTTATGTCATTTTCGGCCAAAGGCTGGGCATTGGCTCCTGGGATATGAGCTTCATCAAACTCATATGGTAATCCTCTGCCTGCAGCCTCGCAATTTGTGCACCATGCTTTCTACGATACACGCATATACACACGCTGTATCCTGAAAAAGGAACGAGTGGGCTTTAGATGCCCACACACAAGATGGGAGCGGGGAAGAGCGAAGTACCTTTTTTTACAAGAAAGACTGCTAAAACTTACATTTATTACTCATACCTAGATAATATATTATATATATATATATATATATATATATATATATATATATATATATATATAGCTGCGACCATCACATGGGTATTTAAAAAAAAAAAACAGCTGGAACTCCACGTTAATGTTGTGTGTACTAGTATTTAGCAGTATCATTTTGGTGTACACTGCTTGTGGCGCATGTACAGTGCAGTGTTCACTATTGACAACTGTGTGACTGCAAGAGTGGAGTCATGTGCCAGGATTGTGTCATTTCAGAATACATACAGTGCCTTGAAAAATTATTCATACACCTCGAAATTTTCCACATTTGGTCATGTTACAACCAAAAACGTAAATGTATTTCATTGAGATTTTATGTGATAGACCAACACAAATTGGCATAATATTGTGAACTGGAGGGAAAATGATAAATGGTTTTCAATATTTCTTACAAACAAATATCTGAAAAATGTGGCATGCATTTGTATTCAGCCCCCTTTACTCCGATACCCTTAAATAAAATTTTGTGAACCAAATGCCTTCAGATGTCACCTAATTGGTAAAAAGAGTCCACCTGTGTGTAATTTGATCTCAGTATAAATACAGCTGTTCTGTGAAGCCCTCAGAGATTTTGTTAGATAATCTAAAACAAACAGCATCATGAAGGCCAAGGAACACACCAGGCAGGTCAGGGATAAAGTTGTGGAGAAGTTTAAAGCAGGGTTAGGTTATAAAAAAAAATCCCAAGCTTTGAACATGTCATGGAGTACTGTTCAATCTATCGTCCGAAAATGGTAGTATGGGAGTATGGCACAACTGCAAACCTACCAAGACATGGCTGTCTACCTAAACTGACAGGCCAGGCAAGGAGAGCATTAAATCAGAGAAGCAGCCAAGAGGCCCATGGTGACTCTGGAGGAGCTGCATAGCTCAGGTGGGAGAATCTGTCCACAGGGCAACTATTGTTGCACTCCACAAATCTGGCCTTTATGGAAGAGTGGCAAGAAGAAAGCCATTGTAGAAAGAAAGCCATAAGAAGTCCCATTTGCAGTTTGGGAGAAGCCATGTGGGGGACACAGCAAACATGTGGAAGAAGGTTCTCTGGTCAGATGAGACCAAAATTTAACTTTTTGCCCTAAAAGCAAAACACTATATGTGGCGGAAAACATGGAGGACATGGCAGTGATGCTACTGGAGAAGCACATGATTCATTGGTGGAGGAGGGAAAACTGGGAATTATAGAAAGAACGTATCTTAAGGCTCCATGCACACTAGAGCTCATAAATGGCAGTTTTTTTGGAGTTTGGGCGTTTTTTCTTTTAAAAGCCCATAAACTCCACTCTAAGTTATCCTATGTGTCCATGCACACATGGACGTTGTTGGACGTTTATCAGCAGTGGAGTTTATGGGCTGTTTTCTGACCGTCATAAAATTGCGTTCAGGAGCAGTACTGAAAACGCCAGACACCGGTAAAAGGTTAAACAAGGGTTAATGCTGTAAAAAGAGTGTTAAGCCTCATTTGGCGTTTTTCTGCCTCTATTCAAAACCAATGGTTCCCTATAGGAGCCCATTGATTTGAATAGAAGTCGCACCAGAGGTTGGATCATTATGCTCCGACATGAGGTGCTACTTGTGTGCTGAGGATGGATGGAGGGGAACCCCCGCCAACATAAAAAAAAAAAAAAATTGGCGTGGGGTTACCCCCTCGGATGATACCATACCCTTCGGTCTGGTATGGATTTTAAGGGGAACACTCTTCGAACAAACGGCGTGAGGTCCCCCCAAAAATACATACCAAACCCTTATCCAAGCACGCAGCCGGCCGATCAGGAAAGGGGGTGGAGACAAGCGAGTGTCCCCCTCCTGAACCGTACCAGGCTGCATGCCCTCAACATGGGGGGGTGGGTGCTTCGGCCAGCCCCCCCCGACCCCAACCCCAAAGCACCTTGTACAGGTTGCAAAATGCAGTTATGTGCGATTTACAGGTTGCAGAATGCAGTTATGTGCGATTTACAGGTTGCAGGATGCAGATGTGTGTGATTTACATGTTGCAGAATGCTGATATGTGCAATTTACAGGTTGCAGAATGCAGTTATGTGTGATGTGCAGCCTGGTATATGATGCACAGAGCCCTGTGTATAATGTGCAGCCTGGTATATGATGCGCAGAGCCTGATGTATAATGTGTAGCCTGGTATATGATGCGCTAAGCCCTGTGTATAATGTGCAGCCTGGTATATGATGTGCAGAGCCCGGTGTATAATGTGTAGCCTGGTATATGATGCGCTAAGCCCTGTGTATAATGTGCAGCCTGGTATATGATGTGCAGAGCCCTGTGTATAATGTGCAGCCTGGTATATGATGTGCAGAGCTCTGTGTATAATGTGCAGCCTGGTATATGATGTGCAGAGCTCTGTGTATAATGTGCAGCCTGGTATATGATGTGGATTCTATAAGGAGTGTGGCTTATGAGAAGTGGGAGGGCCCAAACATGGAGGACGGGGTCTTCCCCCCCCCATCCTGAAACTTCACCAGCCACCACTGATACAAATGCTGTGCATTCCTGAACATTAAGAAAAGTGTTCCTACTACCACAGCAGCCACAGTTCCACTTTAGGTTGCTTCTCCCCCTTAAGGATTAGCTACAAAATGGGGCTGTGCGATATTTTCAGTTTTCTTTTTTTAAGCAGACTGATTTTTTGTACAATATTTGTTCTGCTCCATGCCAATTAGCTGTGCCACTTTTGCTGCTAAGGGCTTGAGGCTGTTTCACAAACATCAGAACTGCTGGATGCTCTGAATGTAAAAGTTAGCATTAATAGCAGGAACATGAATAAGTGTTTATGTGAAGACACCTAGATGTTTTTGATATGTGTCCTAAATCGTTAGATCCCCCTAAAGCAACATGTAGTGAGCATTCCTTCTAATACAGAGCTGTAATTTTTTAGCAGCTGGTACAGCATGACAGGGAAGGATGCAAACTAGCTTTTAATATACACCACTGTGTTTTCCGTGCATCATTAAAAGTAAATGCCTTTTGTAAGAGGATCTTTGGAATGGAATTTGTCCATCTTTATTCTCAGCACAGATAGTATTTTGATTAAGTTTATTTGGAATATCTATAGTGAAGTCCTCATTAACTAGTCTGCTGTAACAGCAAAGCGGTGAAGGATGGCTCTGCTGTGTGCCTGATAGGCAAAATGTTAAATGGCTGCTTTAAACACAAAGCTCCAAAAATATTTGCAGCTGCGCATGACCAGCCTTTCTCAGACAAGCAGCTAAATTAAACAAGTGCATTATAGACACAGGCCGGCCACCCGCTGTGAAGAGGAGGGGGTCACTAAGCAGAATAAGTACCTTCCGCAGGCCTGTCTGCAGGAATCCATCACAAAATTCTGCTGAATTCACCAGTTTATCCATAGCGCCCAACTGTCCCTGATTTCAAGAGACTGTCCCCGATTTGGAGCAATTCGCCTCTGTCCCTCATTTTTGTCTGATGTATATAAAATGCACTTTTTATCTATCAAAACGTTTTTTCCAGCGCTAAACCTTTTTAAGGTGAATGTACCTAGCACATGATCCACGCTTTGGGGCAGGTGGGACATTTGCCCCTACCAGCCCTGCAATGCTGTGATTCCATCCAGCACCGATCAGTCTTCAGGTCTGGACCTGCTGATTGGTTCTGATGAATCACAGATGGGTATGGGCCTGGGTTTACAAAACCCAGGCACAGGAAATGGTCTCTTCTCTCCTGGAGCCCTTTTCCGTTCCAGCGTGAGAAGAGAGCAGAGCACACAGTGAGTAAAAAAAGCACACAAACACCTTAATAAGCACATTTAACCCCTTGGTCGCCCCCCACCACCCCTAGTTAAGCCCGTTCACTGTCCTGTCACAGTTTCATTAGTGCATTGTACAGATTTTTTTGCTGATCACTGTATTAGTGTCACGGGTGACGCTAGATAGCATTAGCATCAATCCCAGATAGCATCAGTTTGCCCACCACATATTTATTAATAGTATGTAGCGCCGGCTCCTGAAGAGCACGCGATATGTTTTTATAAATTTAAGGTTACGCCTGAACTGCAGTTTGGTTTGGGTGAAATTGTTTACCTTTGGACCTCAGCATCAGTCTGACTGGACTATGGGATGTTCAGCCTGGCCACAGGGGGCATGGTCTCTTCTGGCAGGCATGGAACTACAGTCTGGTTGGGTGCTTTAAGATTATCCTCTCTCGGAGCCTGCCCAGTGGGAGTGGCGCTATTGCTGTGCTTTCTGAGAGAGGGTACTTAAGATGCAAATGTCACGTGGTTCGGGGTTTCCGGTCCAGAAGGATGTGCTGGCTTCATGGTCCTGGTCCTCCTGACCAGCCCCCAAGAAGGCTATGGCCTGGGGTGCGGATCCACCCAACTTGTTGTCTCGGGGCTGACTAGCCCGAGACAAGGAAACTAAAAGGAGAATTCTGAGGCTGTTTGGGTGCTCATTAGCTTCATAGCATTCCAGGGGAGGACTCTTCAGAAGACCACGTATGGGTTGGTTTCTTAGCAAGAGCCTGGAAGGGCTGAAGTACCAAAGTGAATCCGGTCTCGTGGATATCGCCAAACTGGCTGAAAGATCCAGGTATCACACGAGTGTTCTACAAGTTTAGTTTTCCTACGTGTCCTACAACAACGTCTGTGGCAGAGACTTATTCTTGTATGTCCTACAATAACGTCTGTGGCAGAGACTTGTTCCCGAATTTAAGCACCTTGTTGGCTGCTAGACCCTGTGAGAGAGGGACTGCCCAACTTGCATGAACATCCAGTTCTGAATGGCTATTCTCTGGATTCAGTCAAAGTAAGTTCTTCATTATTGACTTTGACACTAAGAGTACCTGAACTTCCTTTCCAACCCTCTGATCCCGATTTAAGAGACTGTTCATTGTTTACGTTTTTGCAAATAAAAAATCTCCCTTTATGCAGATCTATCATCAGCCTCTAAGATTGCTGGGCCATCTACCACAGGACACCCCTAGACGTGAATTGAGGAAAAGAAAGTAACGGTAAGCCCAATCAAACCAGCAGCTCCTTCGGGGGGTTAGTGCTACAGTATATAATGAAAAGAAAAGGAATTTTAGGAATTTAAATGAGGCATTTAAATGAGGAACCACAAAATTGAGAGCGAGTGGTGGGACTTTATATGAAGCTCACAGTAGCACAAAAGGAAGTCAAGTGACTGTGAAATAGTGTTTATTCATGTTGTATAATTTAACATACTAAAACGAAATGGGTATATAACCTCCAAAAGCATTTGATTATTTACAAAATAAGTTAAATAGTAGTCCGCAATCATTGAAACAGTTGTAAAACAGACAATGGATACATTTTATAAACATAGGTAAATTAGAAACAAAACTAAATATAACAAAAAAAATGAGAAGAGGGGGAAAAAAAATTCATAAAAATAAAAAATAAAAGATAAAAAGGAATAAAAAGGAATAAGCATAATTCATATACTGAATGATTATAGACATGAATAAAACCATAGAGAATATAAATTGGTCCATGGTAAAATGGTAGTAAAATGTAAGGCTTGATGGGTTTCGCGGCCCTATAGCTGCTCATCAGATAGATAAACCTTGGAAAATATATCAGCAGTGCAGCATCGAAAGTCGCCAAAAAATCGCAAGGTCTCATCTCCAGGCACGGCGGTCGCCAAAGCACAGACAATTTGTGGGCCATGTGTGTGTGAATGGATAACCCTATGAATTACAGATGAAAAGAATGATCGATGTGAGTGGAAGTGATCCAGGATGTGTGGAGTCGATCAAATCCCACCAAAAGAAATCTCTATTTGTGGGGAAAAAAGGACGTCAATTTTGTTTGGGTGCAACATCGCACGACCGCACAATTGTCAGCAAAAGCGACGCAGTGCCGAATTGCAAAAAATGGCCCGGTCATTCAGCAGCCAAATCTTCCGGGGCTGAATTGGTTAAAGCGGAGGTCCACCCTAAAATGGACCTCCGCTCATCGGAATCCCCCCCCCCTCCGGCGCCACAATTGGCACCTTTCAGGGGGGAGGGGGGTGCAGTTACCTGGATAATCCAGGTAACTGCACCCACTTCCGGGATAGCTGTCTGCGGAAAGGGGCGTAGATTACGCCCCTTTCCGCAACTGCCCGCCCCTTTGCGCAAGTGCCCCGCTGCCTGCTGGGAAACACACAGTTCCCAGAGGCAGCGGGGACCGTCCGGATTGCACCGCGCGGCTCGCGCATGCGCAGCAGGGAACCGGGAAATGAAGCCGAAAGGCTCCATTTCCTGATTCCCATACCCAAGATGGCGGCGGCAGCACCCGAGTGTCGATCTAGAGATCGGCTTCGGGTGCCGACATCGCGGGCGCGCTGGACAGGTAAGTGTCACCATTTTAAAAGTCAGCAGCTGCAGTATTTGTAGCTGCTGACTTAAAAAAAAAAAAAAAACCCGGAGTCCCGGCGGACTCCCGCTTTAAGCAGTGTTCCGGCCCCCCACAAAAAAAAAAAAAAAAGTTAGCAGCTGCTGACTATTAATAATAGGATACTTACCTGTCCAGGGTTCCCGTGATGTTGGCATCCCAGCCGATTTTCAGATTATATGTCAGGTGCTGCCGCAATTCCTACTAAGTGAACCCGGCAGTAAAGACTTTTGGCTTCACAGCCAGTCCCCCTACTGCGTTGGTGCGAAGCACGCTGTGCTTTCCAATTGGCCCAGCGGTGGCAGAAGGAGGACGGGGCTGAACTTCTGAGGTACGGCACCGTCTCTGGAAGTGGGGATCGGTAGCTGTTCCCCCTTCACCCAGAAAGGTGCCAAATGTGGTACCGGAGGGGGGCAGGAG
The DNA here is from genome assembly GCF_037356315.1 of Lithobates pipiens. Classification (NCBI taxonomy): domain Eukaryota; kingdom Metazoa; phylum Chordata; class Amphibia; order Anura; family Ranidae; genus Lithobates; species Lithobates pipiens. The sequence goes on along the minus strand of NW_027507789.1, from coordinate 189,624,186 downwards.
ACAGATAAGCGGAAGTTCCACTTTTGGGTGGAACTCCGCTTTAAAGCATGTTCATAATTGCACATCATGGCAGATCACCTTGCTTTTTTGCCCTTTTCAAATATTAATATGTCAAAACTATTTCATGCTGTGCCTTGTTGCATCACCATCTTCTCTCCCACTTTCTTTAGCTGCCATATCTCCTCTTTGGCCATTAAGGCTATGATTGAACTCCTGTGTCCTTTTACATCACTCCTAAAATAATTGCTGGTATCTATAACATACCATGAAGGACCTGGAGTGTTCACTGTACTGCATTGTATATTTAAAAAAATAAAAAATACTAGGAGTCAAAAAGGTTTTTTTAGCAGAAGACTTGTAGTTTCTTTTGCCAAATAAATAAATCTCCTAGCATTTTTACTAAAGCTCCGCTTTAAACATGTAGGCAAACTTTGGAGGACACAATATCAGGCACAGTATTGCCTATCTACAAGGATAAGGAAAGAATTTGAATTCTGCAGTAGGCGGTAACCCTGAGCTGATATGTAGATTAAAAAGACGCGTGAAGCTCCACTGGTTTTGTAATTAAAATCACATCATTCTTATTGTCTCTGCTCTAATCTAAGATATTGTTTGGAGGTTTATTGTATGATTTTTTTTTTCGAAACTTAATTGTTTTAGAAAGTGTGCAATATAAAACAGAAGTTCACTAGAAGGAACACAGAATATAAAATGCACCAAGTTAATAATTTTAAATATGTCCCAAATCAATACAATATGCTTCCACTGAAACCCATAAAAACACACGGTGGTCCTTTTACAAACCAAGATATTGGGCAAAAATTCTAAATCGCAATAGCCAGAACAATCTTACAAGATACAAGTCTAATGAAGGTGTCAAAAGTGCAAATATTTAGAAAGATTCAAAACAGTAATTAAAAAAAGAATGGAATGGGGCCTTCTCAGGAGAGAAGTTCTTTACAACAGTTGGAACTGGAGTTGTAACAAATCCTAGCTCTGCCATATCCATATGGCTGGAGTATCAGAATTTGTTGAAGGACACCTCCCTTTTCAAGGGAAGAAACGGAAAAAAAAACGTTGGTTAAGCAACAGTAAAAGGGAGAGTGAATAGCCTATATGCCGGCCATAATGGCTGACTGCCAGGTATATGCCTCCAATTACATGCTTCATATAGCCACTGGAGATGGAACTACTGTATCTTCCACTGAGGATATTCCCACAGAACTTCTCTCCTTTTATAACAACCTTTTTAGTTCCAAAACCCATAGTACCACTAAAGATACTGGCTCTCTTCTATAAATTTCTATAAACTGACACCGTAAAACAGAGAGCACCCAGACTCTGATCTAGCATCTAATGAGTTAACTGATGTCTAATTCTCTATCCTCAAAAGGTTCAAGGTTTCAGATGTAGGTAGCTTCCCAGAAGTAGTCTATACATTTTTTTTTTAACACTACACTATGTATGAAGCTATTTTTGTAGCCATCCAAATCAGACTCTAACCAAACCATTTTGTTGCGAACTACGGGTATTACATTTATTCTTACATCTCTAGCTCTTCACTTATCTAAAGCAGCCTTTTTCCAACAAGGGTGCCCATTCTCCCTGGGGTTCCTTCAAGTTTCTTTAGGGGGGCCTTGGCAAAATGCCTAAGCCAGTGATGGTGAACCTTAGCACCCCAGATGTTTTGGAACTACATTTCCCATGATGCTCAACTACGCAGCAGAGTGCCAGAGCATCATGGGAAATGTAGTTCCAAAACATCTGGGGTGCCAAGGTTCACCATCACTGGCCTAAGCCCTTGTACACATGGTCGAACATTCCAACAACAAAATCCGTCGGATTTTGTCCGAAACCGGTGTTGCATACACATGGTCGGACAAAGTTGTGATGATGTAATTTCCTTACGACGAGACTACGTTCAGGCTAGTAGCCAATAGCTTTGGTCTAGGAATTTGATCTGAGCATGCGTGGCACTTTGTCCGATCGGAATTCTCTACACACAATCAGACAAAGTCCGATCGGATCATGTTGTCGGAATGTTTTATAGCCCAGCTCTAAAACTTTGTCCGTCGGATATTCCAATGGAAACAGTCCGATGGAGCCCACACACAGTCGGATTATAAGACAACACGGTCCGATCGGACATTTTCCGTCGGAATGTCCGACCGTGTGTACAAGGGCTAAGAATTGTCGAAAAATGCATACAAGCAGGCGGATGGCTCAAGACTGCCCTTTAGTTACACAAAGTCACAGGTTTTCATTGTGCACCGAAACAACCTTCCAGTCAACAACGTCCTAACAATCAATGAGGTCATGAGTTGATACCGAAGATGTTAGGCACCTGCACAGCATGCTTGTTTGCTTCTCCCCTGACGCCCTCGTCAGCACCAGGGTTATATCAGCTAATGCCCCGTACACACGATCCAAAAATCGGATGACAGATCGTCTTTTTTTTTTTTTTTGCATGCTAGTCGTATATCGAACATGAAGAGCTAACTATAGTTACGAACATTTTTGTACGAAAGAATAAAAAAATAAATCAGAAGTGATGTCATGTGTTGTAGTGTATTAGTATTGTATTTTTGGACGACAACTGTACTGATTAAAATGAAAATCGTACGATCTGGCATTGTACGAAAAAAAATGTTGTGCTTGTCCGATCGGATAATATTGGATGGACTGTCGGGATTGGCTCACGAAAGCTCTGTACTAACGATCTGATTATCGCATGATCACGAAAGTGGTATTTTTCATATGATTTTCGGATTGTGTGTACGGGCCATTAGTGAGAGAGAAGAACTGAGGGAGAGGAGAAACCCTGAAATACTAGTGAAAAAAGGTTGAGAAACAGATATCTAAAGGTAGATTCTGGGATCCCTATTTGTAAAACATCCACACACCTCCATAATCACGAAAATGTAAATATACCATGTATCCAAGTATCTTCAGCCAGGTCTGATGATACCAAAAGATCTCTTTGCCCTCTTCCTTCCCTGGCAGTGAGGGGAGAGTAAAAAAATGCAGCATTCCTCCTGTGAGATCCGTGGGGAACCGTGATGTGCTGGGCTCACAGGAAGTGGCAAAGTAATGCTACATCAGTACGTTTTTAGGGAATAGTGCCATCAAATCAGTTTTTAAAAGCGGTCTCAAAATCCACTTTTTATTTATATGCACAAAATTGCAGTTCAAAGACATAATCCAAATATAATATTAAATATATATTTATATATTTCATATATATATATATATATATATATTATATTCAAGAAAATGTTTGGAAAATCCTTGTGTTACCTGGATTTTGTCATAAATAGCTTCTTTTTCATCTCACTACAATGTCTATGTTGAATACATGGTTAAACAATCAAAATATTCTTGATGGAGGTAGTAAGTATATCCGCAGGATAAGGATACCATGAAATGAGGGCATTTGCAATCATCTACTCCAATCAATCAGATGTAGTTTGAGGTGAGGTTTGAAGTTGTCCTGGCACACATACCTTTGGTGATGGACAGAGTGTGCTCTTTCAGTAATGATTTTGTTCATGAGAGCCATGTCTCAATCAAAAGCATTTCCACAGAGCTTTAGAAGAATTGTAGAGATGCATAAAGCTTTGAAAAGCCCACAGAAGTATTTCTACAGGTCTGGGTGCTCATTAATCCACTTTAACACAAGCTGTGGAGAAATTGTAATACTGTGGCTATTCTCCTTAACTCTTTACTGCTGCTGACTAACTGTTACATCAGCAGCAGCACCAGCATGTACATCATGGGTGCTCAACCTGTGGCCTTCCATCTGTTGCCGAACTACAAGTCCCATGAGGCATTGCAAGGCTGACAGTTACAAGCATGACTCCCAAAGGCCAAAGCATGATGGGAATTGTAGTTTTGCAACAGCTGGGTGGCCACAGGTGGAGCAACCAAGAGTTTGTTTGCATATTTACTCCTGGCTGACAGGTTTTGCATAAAAGCGATTTAAACAGCTATAAAGCCAAACAATTGCTTCTAAATAGAAGTAATGGAGCTGGACCACTTGAGCTGCTTCTCAGCCCCTTGTTACAGCAATAAAGTTAATAATAAAAAATAAAAGTTAATAAAATGAAAGTTTAATAAAATACATTAACCACTTGCCACCCACCCACCGTCAAATGATGGCGGGGCGGTGTGGCTCTCGTTGTGGGTGGACGTCATATGACCCCCCGGGGGCACGCAGAGCGGCGATCACAGCTGTGCCATGTTGCTAGGACACGGCGCGACCCCAATCTGTGTAAAGAGCCGCGGCAGTGGCTCTTTAACCATGTGATCAGCTGTGTCCAATCACAGCCAGTCACATGTAAACACGGAGATGCCAGTAATTGGTGCTCCTCGCCTCACACTGTGAGAGTGTGAGGAGAGGAGAGCCGATCAGTGGCATTCCCTCACAGGGGCAGCCAAGTATGTAATCAGGGCAATGATTACAATTAAGTGCCCACCAATACCAATGATTGCCCACCACTGCCAGCAATCAGTGCCCACAAGTGCCAGCAATCAGTGGCCATTAGTGATGCCAGTTAGTGCTGGCTATCAGTGCTGTCCATCAATGCCCATCACTGCTGCCCATCAACGCTCATCACTGCTGCCCATCAATGCCCAGTGCCCATCAGTGCCAACCATCTGTGCCCACCAGTGCTGCCTATATGTGCCCCTCAGTGCTCCCCATCTGTGCCCAGTGCCCATCAGTGCCACATATCAGTGCCACCTCATCAGCGCCCATTAGGGCAGTCTCATCAGCGCCCATCAGCGAAGGAGAAAAATTACTTATTTACAAAATTTACTGACAGAAACTAAGAAAACCTTTTTTTTTTTCAAATTTTTTTTTATAGGAAAAAATAAAAAACCCAGGAGTGATTAAATACCACCAAAAGAAATCTCTATTTGTGTGAAGAAAATGATAACAATTTCACCTGGTTACAGTGTAACATGACCATTGTCATTCAAAGTGTGCCAGCACTGAAAGCTGAAAGCGGAAGGGGGTGAAAGTGCCCTGAATTGAGGTGGTTAAAAACACTACAAAAAAAAAGGGTCACAGATTCCCACATCCCCAGGAACATTCAACAGCAAATGTACCCATTGGATGTGAACGTGTATGGAAAACAATTGAGACAAATTCTGTATGGCCACGTACGCTGGAGTGACACCAATAATTCTAGGAATATCATTCACCATTAGCTTTAACCACCTGCCGACAGCCGCCATCATTATACTGCTGCAGGTCGGCACGATCCCATAAACCGTCATAGCTATATGTCTTCTCCTTTAAGCGGGATAGCAGGTGCACGCCCGCTGCACTACGGGGGTGCCGATGCTCGTGGCCGGCGGTCGCAATAACCGCTGGGCACGCACGTTCGAGGGCACGAGAGGCAGAACTGGCACGTGTGTGTGTAAACACACAAATCCCTGTTCTGTGAGGAGAGGCGATGCAGATCGTGAGTTCCTAATAGCTAGGAACCACGATCTGTCATCTCCTATAGTCAGTCCCCTCCCCCGCCAGTTAGAAACACAGTCAGGGAACACATGTAACCCCTTGAGTGCCCCCTAATGGTAACCCCTTCCCTGCCAGTGACATTTATACAGTAATCAGTGCATTTTTATAGCACTGATCACTGTATAATTGTCAATCGTCCCAAAAATGTGTCAAAATTGTCTGATATGTTCGCCATAATGTCGCAGTCTCAATAAAAATCACAGATTGCCGCCATTACTAGTAAATAAAAAAATAATGATAAAAAAAGCCATAAATCTATCCCCTATTTTCCAGACGCTAAAACTTTTGCGCAAACCAATCAATATACGCTTACTGTGATTTTTATTACCAAAAATATGTAGAAGAATACATATCGGCCTAAACCAAGAAAAAAATTAGCTTTTTTTTAAAAAAAATTGGGGATATTGTATTTATTATAGCAAAAAGTACAAAATATTGATTTTTTTTCAAAATTTACGCTCTGTTTTTGTTTATAGCGCGAAAAATAAAAACTGCAGAGATGATCAAATACTACCAAAAGAAAGCTCTATTTGTAGGGAAAAAAGGACCTCAATTTTGTTTGGGTACAGTGTCGCACGACCGCGCAATTGTGAGTTAAAACAACATTGGCGTCTCGCAAAAGTTGGCTGGGTCATTGAGCAACCAAATCTTCCGGGGCTGAAGTGGTTAACCTAATAATCTGGCTACCATAGTTTTTTGTCATTTTTGGGTCACATGCAATTTTAAGGCTCGACACATTTCGCATAAATTTACTTATCTTTAACCCCTTCCTGCCCGCCATATAGCAAAATGATGGCCAGAAAGTGGTTCTGTTATGTTGACTGGGCGTCATATGATGTCCAGCAGGATAAGCCGCGATTGCGCACCCGCGGAGGTGCGCATCGATCGGTGGTGTGGTGTGTCATTCTGACACACCGCATCTCTGATCGAGGTAAAGAGCCTCTGACATAGGCTCTTTACCATGTGATCAGCTGTGTCCAATCACAGCTGATCACAGTGTAAACAGAAAAAGCTGTGCATCGGCTTTTCCTCTACTCGCACTGACAGTAGAGGAGAGCAGATCGGGTGCTCTCCTGACAGGGGGTATCTGCGCTGATTATCAGTGCAGGCCCCCCCAGGATGCCCACCCATGCCCAACAGGGATGCCCACCCATGGCCACCATGTAAGGCGACTAGAGCCCACCAGCGATGCCAATCTGTGCCCATTAGGGATGGCACACTGTGCACATCAGTGATGCCTGTGAGTGCCTCCTGAACAATGCTGACTATCAGTGCCGATCAGGGCAGACTATGAGTGCCCATCTGTGCCTTATCATCAGTGCCAATCAGTACTACCTCATCAGTGCCCGTCAGTGAAGGAGAAAACATACTTATTTACAAAGTTTTGTAACAGAAACGAAGAAAACTTTATTTTTATTTTTTTCAAAACTTCCTGTCATTTTTTATTTATAACGCAAAAAATAAAGACCCCAGTGGTGATCAAATGCCATCAAAAGAAAGCTCTATTTGTGGTTTGAATACAACGTCACATGACTAAGCAATTGTATTATTTTACCAGAATTTGTATATATATATATATTATATATATATATATATATATATATATATATATATATATATATATATATATATATATACATATACACACACACACACACACACACACACACACACAAACACTATATCAATGTTATAGAGGTGGAAGTTTTAAAGTAATCCTCAGGCTTTGAATGTACATTTTAACGTGTGTAAAAATAAAAATGTCCTTAGCAGTGAAAAGGTTAACATTGTGGTGTTCTTCAAGAATTACGGCAAGAAAACATTAAGCAGTGCTACTGTTGAGAAAAGGAACTCCATATTAACATCAAAGGACCTACAGAAATCTTCTGAACTTGCCAAAATCTGTTCATGTGTCCATTGCGAAAAAAACACTGTTCAAGAAGACACACTGTGGGGGGAAAAAAACATTTCTAGATCAAAACCTCATTAAACTGCAAAACTTGGCTGAGGGAACAACTAACACAGAGGGAACAATTAATTGAAAGCTGTACGAAGACATTTTATGGAGAATTAACAGCTATCTGGTGATGAAAAGAAACAATGAATCAAGTCAACAATGAGAGAACATGTGGCCAGTGCAGCCAAGGCTAGTCCAGGCCACAACCCTACCGAGAAGCTGGCCTACAATGCTGCAACACACCTCTTACTTTTTGGCAAGCACAAGCCAGACATGTTGCTCCTTATCTCTACCCTAATGGGTCCCTTTCTTCAATGCTGATTTTTAGCACTTTGAGGATGAGCCCCCTTGTCATTTGCGGACACTTTGCAGTGACACAAACAATATGTCCCATCTGCATAGCACATGTGTGGCTGTTTACATTAGGTCACTATCATTGAAAATGTTCATAATCGGGGGAGGAGCTAAGTGAAGCTGCTGAGCAGACATGGATACTTAGAGCTCCGCTGTCACCGGGACAAAATCGGCCTTCTCTCCTCGAGTCACGGACGAATACTACATCTCCACGGTAACATGCCTACTATTTAGGGCACAAGCACATATATTGTTTAATGGGAAAAAGACAACACTTAAACAACTATCAGGCAAAGAAAACCTGACTAAAAACGCTTCTAAAATGGTGGCAGCCCAATCCTCCCACTCTGCATTACCTCAGAGGCAACTCTAATTCTTCACCCTCACAAATATATTGACTCTGACCATGAATTCAGAATGACCCCTAATGGTTTAGATCTTCTTAGTCAGTTCAAACGTGTCTTACAAAAAAGCCCTCCAAAATACCTCAGGCACAATAACTGAAAAACTGACAAGGGAAATTCGTGAGGTAGGGCGCCGCACATCAATATTAGAACACAAAATGGAGGAAATAAATGATATCATCAATACTCATGCTGATGAGTTGGAAGCCCTTAGAGAAGAAAATTCTTCCCTTTACACACGCTTAGAAGATTTTGAAAACAGAGCCAGGAGATCTAACTTGCGACTCCGTGGTATACCAGAAACCATAATAGATCTACAATCGACAGTAACAGCACTCTTTCAGGAGTTAGCTCCATCAATTCCCATTGAACGCTTGAAGATGGACAGAATCCATAGAACTCTGGCCCCCAAAAAGGAAGATGCCCCCCCCCCCCGGGACATTGTAATAAAATTACATTATTTCAGAACAAAGGAACAACTAATGGAAGCAGCACGTAATAAGGATGCATTGACTTTTCAAGGACATCGTTATCAAATATTCCAGGACCTTTCACAACAGACTCTCCTCAAGAGAAAAAGAGATGAAACCACGTCTACAGATACTCCAATACCATCACATCCCATATAGTTTCCATTTGCTCTTTGATTCACTCATAAAGGTACCATATAAACTTGCAAGAAAATCGACAACCTAACTGCAATCCATGAACTTCGATTGACAATTCCAGAAAACACAACAGAAGTATCCAAACGCCGAGCATCATAAAACTCACCCAATACTCAACAAGAAAATGCTATTCAACAAGCCCTCTCCAGTACCAACAGGCGGAGTCATTTTGCATCACCTCCAACAAATCCTGAAGAACAAATGGACTGAAATCTTCTATCAAGATATTGCACATATGAAACTTATTACTTATTGTCACTAAATTAATGGTGACAAATCCTAGGTAATCTCAAAGTATAAGATCAAACAATCTTTCCCCTGATGAGAGCTTTATCCTTATAAATTCATAAATATAGAAGTTATAGTTAAGTTTATTGTAATATTCCACAGATTTCCTATCTTTAAAGCAACAACACCATTATTTAGGTTTATTACGTTTAATATACTGCCTTTGCTTATAGTGTATGAATTAACACAGAGAGTTACAGGTAAACACTCCTATTAAATGTTCCTAATAATAACAAATGTATTATTAGTCACTTGTATTGTTTTATAATTGTTTGTATAACCTTTGAGGAGGCTGCCTTTGTCCCGTTGACGATCTACTGCACCTCTCACTTGATCCTCGAGTAGCCGAACTTACTGACCGGACACTCTTTGGACTATTTGTACCCACCAGCTGGTGATATTTCACCACCCCTTGGATACTAGCTCCACATAGGAGCTACATTCCTCTATATTTCAGAACAACTTCTCTTCTACAGTTCTAAAACCAGAAATTACTTTCTCTACTTACTCTATTTAAGCCTCTTCATGTCTTTTGTCCCCATCCTTCCCTACCCCCCCCCCCCCTTTATTTATTTTTATTTTATTTTTTTATTTTGCTCCAGAGTACTACCCTATTGGACAAGAACTTAAGAAGTTTTTATTATTCCATTCACGTTTTATAAAATGTCTTTCACTCTTTCTCGTCACTTTCTGCACATGTATTATGTCTGCAGGAAACACACTTCTCAACACAATCCGCCCTTAAATTTATAAATCGCCAATACCCTCAAGTCTATATGGCCTCGGCCTCTACGAAACAAAGAGGAGTGCTAATTGCATTTCATAACAATACCCCCTTCACTATACATAAGGAAATAAAGGATCCTGAAGGACGTTATATAATAATTACCGGTCTTCTGTTAGACAATGAATTAACCATAGTTTCATACTACGCCCCCAATAGAAATCCTCTTTTGTCCCTCTCACATCTGTTCTCAGTAGTGGAATCACATAAAAAGGGTACCCTCATGATGTGTGGAGACTCAAATCAAGTAATATACCCAATTCTAGACAAATCCCCTACACCACTACAACCTCAACATCTTAATTTCCGACAGCTCCTTCATCAACATTCTCTTATTGACTCTTGGCGTGAACAAAATCCTAAAAGAAGACAATATACATTTTATTGTCATTCCCACAAAACATTTTCTCGTATAGACCACCAATTTGACCACTTTGGCACTTCACCACAAATACAAAATTCCTTAATCATCCCATGTGCATGGTCAGACCACAATGCGGTCATGACAACCTTCTCCTCCTTGATCCCAAGGCCTAATTACCGATCTTGGAGTATAAAAGACAATTTATTAGTTGGCCCAACATTTCGTCTAAAAATGTAAAAAGCCATTCAAGATTACATTGCAAATAATTTACCAACAGATACAAATCCACTGACATTATGGGAAGCTCTCAAACCATCCATTAGAGGAGTCTTTATCAGCCAAGCATCTTACCGCCGCAAATTAAATCAGCAAATTTACAACAATTTAGAGGAAACTTTTTATAAAGCCTCTGAAGAGTTCCAAAATTTGCCTTCTCAATCTACTAAACTAGCCTATGATACAGCAAAGTTAGAACTGGACCTCTTTTTGACAGACTCGGTGGTACAGACTCTTCGCAAAACAAAACATACACTATATATGAAAGCAAACAACCAACCACATTCTTAGCATTAACACGACGCAGAGCTGACCACATTCCGAAACCGATTCGACTACAATTAACCAAAAACACATATTCTAGTAATCCACAGAAAATACTAAATGAATTCTGCAAAAAACGCAAAGATTTATACCATCAATACACATACATTCGACCCAAAAAGCTTAGACACTCTACTATCCTCTCTCCAACTTCCCTCCCTTTCTGCTACTCAACAAGAAAACTTAGGCCGCGTACACACGCGGGGACTGTTCGCCCAACTTTGTCCGTCAAACAGTTTCGGCAAACAGTCCGCTCAAAATTAGCATGGACGGACATGGCCACACACGACGAACGAACAGTTTGCTGAAACCGTGCGCGATGACGTGAACGGCACGTACGACGGGACAAAAAATACGACGTCCTATACACTGCATTATAACTTTCGGCGTGTAAATCCTTTCTGAGCATGCGCGGAACTTAGTTTGACGAACAAGCCTACACACGGGCGGACTGTTCGCTCAAACAAGATTTCAGCGGACAGTTTTACGGAATTTCCGAAAAACCTTGTTCGTCAAACTGTCCGCTGAAACTGTCCGCTGAAAGCCCACACACGAGCGGACTGTCCGCCCAAACACTGTTCAGCGGACAAAGTTGGGCGAACAGTCCGCGCGTGTGTACGCGGCCTTAGATAAACAGATCACAAATTTGGAAGTCACATCTGCAATTAAATCCTTAAAACCACACAAACACCCAGGCCCTTATGGATTCTCAGCCACCTTTTATATAACTCTTAGAAGGACATTCTTTTTGCACAGAATTCTTACTAGCTTCAATATCTACGATTCCTAAACTACAAACTGACGACACTTCATGGTCTAACTATAGGCCAATCTCAATACTCAACATAGACATTAAAATATTAGCCAAGATCCTATCTAACAGACTTAACCTAATTATCGGAACACTAATTCATAAAGATCAAACCAGTTTCATTCCCTCCAGACAAACAGGTGATAACATTCGTCATGCTACCCTACTAGCCCATATAGCCAGAACTCGCGAAATCCCTGCTTGCTTCCTCTCAATCGACATACAAAAGGCATTTGACACTTTGTCATGGTCTTATCTTATTGCCGTTTCTCATAGATGGGGATTTGGATAACGGTTCCTGAAATGGATTTCCTCTCTTCATCAAAATCCAAAAGCTTATGTATCCTACTCGGGTTACTGCTCCAACCCCTTCAACATTGAAAGAGGAACCAGGCAGGGTTGTCCATTATCCCCTCTTCTATTCTCCTTAGCAATTGAACCCCTAGCCCAACTCATTAGATCCAATATAAATATAAAAGGCCTTGAACTAGGTGGTCACCAGCACAAATTATGTATGTTTGTCGATGATGTCTTAGTATTTCTAACCTCGCCCCTACTATCAGCCCCAAACCTCATTGAAATACTTACTAAATTCAGTAAATTATCTAGCCTTAAAATTAACAAACATAAATCACAAGCCCTAAATATTTCATTATCACCTGAATTACAAAAACAGTTACAAGACTTCCTTCTATTTAAATGGTCGACAAAACATATATCATAGTTAGGGATGTCATTAACTGCTAATCCAGCTGACTTATACACTGCAAATTATCCACCCATGCTAACTCAACTAACTGCCTTAATGAAAAAAATGGTCTTCTTTACCATTAGCATGGATGGGTAGAATCACTGTGGTTAAAATGTCAATACTACCTAAAATTTTATACCTGTTCCGAGTTCTCCCTATACATGTTCCTGCTCATTTTTTCCGTATACTGCAGCGCAAATCAGCCCAATTTATTTGGTGTAAGCTTAAACCACGATTACCACAACCTACCCTCTTTATGCCCGAATCCATGGAGGCCTAAGTGTTCCTAACGTCGCAAAATATTATTATGCTTCACAATTAGCACAAATAGCTAAGTACCATGCCACAAAAGAAATTCCTCTTTGGGTAGCAATAGAATCAGTGGACTGTGATCCTCTTTCCACATCTATTATGGCTTTCATCATCCCAGCATTGATCAATAACAAATCCAGTCACAAATCCAGTCAACAAAACATAGCCTCTCTATTTGGGATAGACTCAAATCCTGGTTTGGTCTCCAATCTCCACTTAACCCACTCCTCTCCTTTTTACACAATCCCTCTTTCTACCCAGCTTGGACTTTACCTTCCTCCTTCATGGCCTGGATAAATGTGGGTCTTACACGAATACATCACTTCTACGAATATGATAAAATCATAACATTCCCAACACTAAACAAATCTCACAATATACCTAATAATGAAACATTTAGATATTTACAAAGTAAAAACTTTTTGTCCCAAAATGCCCCCACAAACTTGACAACTCCAAACTATACTACCTTTGAACGAGCTTGTATATCAGATCCACACAGACGAGGACTTATCTCAGACCTATATGCCCAAATGCTTTCACATACAACCCCCCCCCCCCCCCCATCTTATCCTTCTAAATGGGAGGCTGATTTAAATCTTCCTCCAGACACATTGGCTTGCCAGATTGGGCACAAATCTGGCAAAATACAAAATCCGCCATACCAAACATAGTAGCCCTTGAAACTAATCATAAAGTTCTTACCAGGTGGTACCTAGTGCCAGCACGAATATCAAAATTCATACAGGGGGCTGCACATACAGGGGGTTCTTCCAAAGAAGTGGGGTTCTTTAAATAAGTGGCACTTCTGCTCTTGCACTTCAGTGATTTGCACAAAGCAACCCACAGCAGACTGCAGGTGACTTCATTTCCTAATTATCTTTCCTTCCTCCCTGAAACATGCACTCTTTACTTCTCCTCCTTTTCACAATTGCAGCCTCTATCCTCAAACTCCCTTTTCTTCATCCCCCTGCTCCATCCCACAATCTGTACATATCGCCATCACTTCTTCCCTCTCCTTACTACTGCACTCATTATCTCTTCCTAACTCTAAACCCACTTGCTACCAAACCCCCCAGGGTACTGAAGCATATCCCCTCATACAAATCCTACTCTCATATTACCTCCCTTACATTTCTACTTCTGCTGGCCGCTGGAGACATTTCCCCTAACCCTGGCCCACCCTTATTTAACTGTACCCAACACACCTATCACCCTACACCCTCTGGCAGTCGCAATCTATGCAATTTAATCTCGATTCCTCTTCTTCCCAAAACCAGCTTCCCCCTCTCCTGCGCCCTCTGGAACGCTCGCTCTGTCTGCAACAAACTCACAGCTGTTCATGACCTCTTTGTCACTAATTCCTTTAATCTACTTGCTCTCACAGAAACCTGGCTCCACGAATCTGACACCCCTTCTCCTGCTTCCCTCTCCCAGGGTGGCCTTCACTGGACTCACTCCCCTAGGCCTAATGGACGCAAGGGAGGTGGAGTGGGACTCCTCCTATCCCCCCAATACACCTTCCAGATTATTCACTCCCCTCCCTCTCTTTCCCTCTCATCATTTGAAGCTCACTGTATTCGTCTATTCTCTCCTACTTCCCTAAGAATTGCTGTCATCTACCGGCCCCCTGGACCAGTATCAACTTTCCTTGATGAGTTCTCTGCCTGGCTACCCTACTTTCTGTCATCAGAAATTCCCACAATCCTTCTTGGTGATTTCAACATCCCTGCTAATACAAACAATCCTGCGACTTCTAAACTTCTTAGTCTAACCTCTTCATTTGACCTGAAGCAATGGGTACAGGCTTCTACTCATTCTGATGGCAACACCCTTGACCTTGTATTCTCCTACCTTTGCACTCCATGCAACTTCTCAAATAATCCTTCTCCTCTTTCTGACCATCACTTAATTCGTTTCTCTCTCTCCCTGTCTTCCAACACCCTTCCCTCCAATCGTCTAACAATCACCCGTAGAAACTTTCGCAACTTCAACTCTTCTCTCCTTTATTCTGCTGCTGGCCACCTCTATGACAAAATCTCTCCCCTGTCCTGTCCCAACCAAGCCACTTCCACCTACAATAAAACCCTGTCCTCCATCCTGGACAAACTTGCTCCAATCACTACACGCAGAATCAGACCTCGACCACTACAACCCTGGCAAACAGATGACACTAGAATTCTCAAAAAACGCAGTCGTGCTCTTGAGCGTCTGTGGCACAAGACCAAGTCTCTCAAAGACTTCAACCAATACAAATCTGCCCTCCAAAAATACTACTCTTCCCTTCACACTGCCAAGCAGACCTACTTTACAACTCTTATTAACACCTTCTCATCCAGTCCCCGTAAACTTTTCTCTACATTCAACTCTCTACTCCGTCCTCCACCGCCTCCACCCACTGACTCACTCACAGCCCAGGAGATTGCTAATCACTTCAAAAACAAGATTGATACAATCCGTGATGAAATCTCCACTCTACAGGTATCTCCCCCAGTTAAGACCCCACAGGCACTCTCAACACTCCCCTTATTCAAAACTGCCACTACAGACGAAGTTGCTAAACTCCTTTCTAACGCCCACCTAACCACCTGCCCCCTGGATCCTATTCCCTCTCAAACACTACAGTCACCATCTGACTCTATACTACACTCTCTAACCCACATCTTCAATCTCTCCCTCACCTCTGGCATTTTCCCCAATGCTCTAAAACATGCACTGGTCACCCCCATACTTAAAAAGCCATCCTTGGACCCTACCAATCCCAACAACCTACGCCCTATCTCCTTGCTCCCTTTTTCCTCTAAACTCCTCGAGCGCCTGGTTTACAACCAACTGAGTGACTACCTCATCAAAAACAACCTTCTTGATCCCCTTCAATCTGGAATTCGCCCTCAACACTCAACAGAAACTGCTCTTTTAAAACTCACAAATGACCTACTAACTGCTAAAACCAACGGACACTACTCTGTACTCCTACTTCTGGACCTTTCAGCTGCCTTTGACACGGTTGACCACCCTCTCCTCCTCAAAAAACTTTACTCCCTTGGTCTCCGTGACTGTGCTCTTCAGTGGCTCTCATCCTATCTATCCCAACGCACCTTCAGTGTCACTTACAATTCTACTTCCTCCACTCCTCTTCCCCTCTCTGTCGGGGTCCCCCAAGGTTCTGTTCTCGGACCTCTTTTATTTTCAGTCTACACCTCTTCCCTGGGTCAGCTGATAGCCTCTCACGGCTTTCAATATCATTTCTACGCTGACGACACTCAAATCTATCTCTCCGCCCCTCAACTTACTCAATCAGTCTCCTCACGCATCACCAACTTACTAACAGATATATCTGTATGGATGTCACAACACTTCCTTAAACTCAACTTGTCCAAAACCGAACTTATAATATTTCCTCCCCAACGCGCCTCTTCCCCTGACTTCTCTGTCAAGAGCCATGGCACAACCATCCACCCATCCCCACATGTCAGGGTGCTAGGTGTTATCCTGGACTCTGAACTCTCCTTTCAGCCCCACATCCAATCACTTTCCAAAGCTTGCCGCCTCAACCTCCGAAACATCTCTAAACTACGCCCCTTTCTAACCAATGAAACCACAAAGCTCCTGATTCACTCCCTGGTTATCTCTCGCCTTGATTACTGCAACTCCCTCCTCATTGGTTCACCTTTAAATAGACTATCCCCCCTTCAGTCCATCATGAATGCTGCTGCCAGACTCATACACCTTACAAACCGCACAGTGTCTGCTACCCCTCTCTGCCAATCCCTCCATTGGCTGCCACTTGCCCAACGAATTAAATTCAAAGTACTAACACTTACTTACAAAGCCATCCACAACTCTGCCCCCAGCTACATCTCTAGCCTAGTCTCCAAATACCAACCTATTCGCCCACTTCGTTCCTCCCAGGACCTCCTGCTCTCTAGCTCCCTCATCACCTCCTCCCATATCCGCCTACAGGACTTCTCCCGAGCCTCGCCCATCCTCTGGAACTCACTACCCCAATCTGTCAGACTGTCTGCAAATTTATCCACTTTCAGGCGATCCCTGAAAACCTTCCTCTTCAGAGAAGCCTATCCTGCCTCCATCTAAGAACTTCACTATTCTCTCCATTAGCTCATCCCCCACAGCTATTACCCTTTTGTATAACTTGACCCTCCCTCCTAGATTGTAAGCTCTAACGAGCAGGGCCCTCTGATTCCCCTTGTCTTGAATTGTATTGCATTGTACTGTCTACCCCAATGTTGTAAAGCGCTGCGTAAACTGTCGGCGCTATATAAATCCTGTATAATAATAATAATAATAATAATATCAAAATTCCTTCCCCAATAACCCCTCAATGTTTTCGAGGCTGTAGTGACCCAGGTACACATCTACAAATGTGGTGGACTTGTCCCATAGCCCAGACATTTTGGTAAAAAATATTTAATATTCTCTCTACAATGTTTGATACTACTTTACAACTTGATCCATCGGTGGCTCTCTTAAATAATAAACCACGAAACATAACACAACACCAATTTAAACTCCTACTATATGTCACAACAGCAGCAAAACAATCTATAGCTAAAGCCTGGAAGTCAGATAAGCTCTGTGAAGTGTCGGTAAAACAATGAGTAACACAAGCTATGATCCATGCCAAAATGGAGGCAATCATACTTGATAAACTTGTTAAATTTGAAACACTATGGCTTCCATGGATAACACACATTCTACCGCCAGATTTTGACTTCGCACTTTTACCCCGATGAGGTTCACCACCTTTACGGACACTAATGTTATATGATGCCTTGTATATTTGAACAATCGATTCCCTCTGGAGACCCCTCATTCCCTCCAACCTCCTTTTAGATCCCAGCCCTTTTTTTCCTACTTATTAAACTTCATTTTTAGATATGTATAATAGTGGGAATGTATTATTCCATTCTTATATTGAATTACTCTTTGAAAGAAAGTAAATGATAGGTTTAGAAACAATCTACCCAAAGTTATGTTGGGGATGTTTTGGTGGGACGTCCATTCATCCGAGAAAAGCCGGGCCACATAGCCAGACCTTGGCCCTGGTTGGGTGGGTGTCTCTCCAGGACATCCCAATTCAGACCGATTTATCCAACATAGTTGTTTCTCTATGTTTAATTCTTTAATATATGACAGATTATTAATTTGCTTTATGCAAATTATACCAGGTTTATTAATCATTATGATTATATTCTTCCCATATATTTACTGATAAAAGATTCCCATATTACTCTCTATACGGTAATTGTACTATTGTTATTCCAAATGAATAACTGGGAAGTTCCTTTATTCAAGTTTGATAGACCTATACAGTATTAAAACTTGTATTATTAACTTGTATTGTATCATTCTCAATAAATTCTTTTAAAAAGAAAGAAAATGTTCATAATCATCATGAAACATGGCTTAAGCATCTTGCCCCTTAAAGTCTTAAAAATACCCTTTTAAATCTTATCAAGAGGCTACACCAGCCAGATCACATAAAGAGACATGTAGGGGCAGGTTTATTTTTGCCATATGGTGCCTACAATAGCCTGTAAAAAGCTGAAGTCTTCGGAAATGTATAGAGAAGCCTAAAATGAAGTGCTCAAAGTACTTAACTTTGCTGATACACATTATGTGCACACACACACACATACACATGCAAGGCCTGACGTGGACAGCAGCTCCTAACAGATTTAGCATTTTAGCATGCCAGCATAAACAAATGAAACATGACTTCTCAAAAAAAATAGTTAAAGGAGAAATATGGCCAAAGCTATTTTGGCCATACTTCCCTTGTAGATCACAGGAATGTAGTTAGTTGTTTTGCACTGCTGTGACCAGGATTCAGCCGACAGTAGACTAAAATCCACTGCTGACTGACATCACAGAGCCAGTCCAGTCTCTGCAGGGATCCCAACAATAATCTCAAGATCCACCCACATGCCAGACCGGAAGCCGACTTAGCCTCTCAGCATGCTACTAGGAGACTGAGCCACCTGCTCCTGCCCCCTCCACAGTCTGGCACTAAAGTACAATAAGTGCAGGAGGGGTTTAGCTGGACAGTCACCACTGCGTGCTCAGAGCAGACCCGAGAACTGAGCGTTCAGCAGCCTTTGATTGCTCAGTTCTCAGTGTAGAGGGGACAGATGCATCGAATTGATGCTGCATCCACCTAGATGAGTATGTTTGTTTGTTTTTTAAAATCCCGCACTTCTCTTTTAACCACTTGAGATCCGCGCTATTGCCAAATGACGGCATTAGCGCCGATCTACTTCTCCGGGACTACGTCTATTGACGTCGTCCCGGTTACGAGCGGCCTGCGCGCCCCCTGAGGGGCGCGCGCGGCGCGCTCTGTGATCGGCGAGTCCACGAGACTCGCCTGATCACCGATCCGTGCAAGGGGTCGATCCCGACCCCTTATCACGTGATCAGCTGTCAGCCAATGACAGCTGATCATGTGACAGAACGGAGCCGGTAATCGGCTATTATTCCTCCTCGCGCTGATAGCGCGAGGAGAGAAAAAAAAAGCCGATCACCGGCGGCCGTGATCGGGACATCAGTCCCGATCACGGCCAGTAATACAGCTGACCACCTGCCTCCTGCCAGTGCCCACCTGCCCACCGCAGTGCCATCCTGAATGAAAGTAAGTGCCCCCCATCAGTGCCACCCAGCAGTGCCCATAGTGCCCACAGCGCCACCCACAGTGCCACCCACAATGCCACCCACAATGCCATCCAGCAGTGCCACCAACAGTGCCACCCACAGTGCCCACAATCTTCCTTAAAGGTGCTGCACCCCAGTGCCGCCCATCAGTGCCCAGCAGTGCCGCCCATCAGTGCCCAGCAGTGCCGCCCATCAGTGCCCAGCAGTGCCACCTATCAGAGCCACCTATCAGTGCCACCTATCAGTGCCCATCAGTCCCATCTATCAGTGGTACCTATCAGTGCCTATCCGTGCCACCCATCCGTGCCACTTATCCGTGCCACCCATCCATGCCATCTTATCTGTGCCCATCTTTGCCCATCAGTGCCGCCTTATCTGTGCCGATCGGTGCCGCCTTATCTGTGCCTATTAGTGCCGCCTTAACTATGCCTATCAGTGCCCACCAGTGCAGCCTATCAGTGCCCACCAATGCAGCCTATCAGTGCCCACCAATGCAGCCCATCAGTGCCCACCAATGCAGCCATCAGTGCCGCCTAATCAGCGCACTTCAATGAAGGAGAAAAATGACCCGTTTGCAAAATTGTATAACAAACTATTAAAACATGATTTTTTTTTTTTTGCATCTTTTTTTGTTTGTTTAGCAAAAAATAAAACTCCGAGCTGTGACTAAATACCACCAAAAGAAAGCTCTATTTGTGGGAAAAAAATGATAAAAATTTCATTTGGGTACAGTGTTGTATGACCGCGCAATTGTCATTCAAAGTGCATCAGCGCTGAAAGCTGAAAATTGGTCTGGGACTGAGGGGGGTTTAAGTGCCCAGTAAGCAAGTGGTTAAATAGATAAATGGGTCATTTCCAATAATAAAAAAAAAAAAAAGTACACAACACATAAAAAAGGTTCACACCCAAAGACCAATTTCATAGACCATCTGCTCAGAAGCTTTGTGTAATCACTGCAGATTCGACATAATTGTGATAAAATGTATGGCTTAGGAATGCTAAAAAGATCAGACAAAACTACTGGGGTTAAATCAAAGCACAAAGCTGGCTTAGATGCAGCTGTTCTCATCATGCTACTAAAAGCATTTAAAATTGCAGGCCAGCAAAAGTGCCAACATGAGCTTTGTTATGTCCTTCAGTGACTAGTGGGTAGTTTGTTTTTTGTTTTTTTAACTTGCCAACCAAAGACTAGCAAAGAGAAGTTATTTCACATGTCAAAATAGTCCAGCAGTTGATAGCACCAGGGATAGCCTTAAAGGATAAGTTCACCTTTTGTAACATTTTACGCCCATATTTAGGCCCCTTTCACACGGACGATCTGTTCAGGTCCGCCTGTCAGTTTTTCAGGCGGACCTGAACGGATGCTCCATAGAGGTGACAAGTCCGCTGACATCCGACCCGCTCCGATCCGAAAAAGTGTGACGGAGGAAAAAGCTATTTTTCCATCTGTCATCAGATCGGATTGGGTGACGACGGACACTGCGGTCCATCGTCACCCAGAGCGGCGCTGTGACAGGTCCGTCCCTGCAAAAGTGTGCAGAGACAGACCTGTCAGCTTCCTGCTCAGTGGAGATCGCTCCGGCGATCCCCGCTGAGCAAGCGGATATCCACGGGGCGGATCAGCACTGATCTGCCCCGTGTGAAAGGACCCTTAGGGTGTAATATATACCATGTTACCATAGAGCAGCTGACTTCTTCCCCACCCATGCCCCCCAACCCCCCTTGACAGCGGGCAGGGGATCCTTTCCCCAAACCTATTGTTACAATTTATAAACAGTGTGGCTGTGAATGAATAAGTCCTGTCTGACATCACAATTCTGAGGAAAATGGTCAGCATCCTTGTAGTTCACGGATTCTTCCTGCACTTCATTAACTGCCCACTGCCGCCTTCAGAACTAAATATAGTCTAATCTACCAAAACTAGGCACTATTTTACCTCTTCTGTCACCTACAAAACAGCTGATGACAATGAGCTAGGGAATGGAAAGCAGGGAATTGCTAATGTTTTTAGGCCTTTCCATTTTCCATCTCATTTTCCATCTCTCTTTGTACTTTCCCTTCGCATAGGATAATTCCCCATCATCCTACTTCTGGTTTGGGTTATCATACTAAATATGGTGGGAGCCCTTGCACGAGGAGATGGCGATTATCATTATGCCTTGTGGAATGGGATGTTCTCCCCGTTAGAACATTTGTACCTCACATTGTTCTATTTTTGTATGGAATTGTACTGTAAAATGCAAAATAAAGATTTTTGAAAAAACAAACACACAAGGCAAGAGAGAGTAAGTATCAATTGCCAACATGAACTTTGGTGCTATTTAATAAACTATTTAGTAGGAACCCTTTCTCGATACTGTTGTGTCCCTAATTATTAAATTAATGAGTTGTTAATAGACTTTAGCCAACATTTACCATTAACATTTTCTGGGCTCTGCAGTTGTTCCCTAAGCTAAGTTGGTTGATTGCTTCTACATGCTACTGTTAAGAAGGTGCCAGTAATGAGTGTAGGGAAGTCAATCACTGAATTATGAATATGTATTTGTGCCAATCAGTCCCCAAGGTCTTTGTTCTGTCCATCCAGGGCTTCTGCCTGGAAAGGCTTTGTGTGTAGAAGAATCTCTATACTGTATCTAGAGGTAGCAGAGCCTGCAAAGAATCCTCTTGCTGATGAGATTTGCAGAAGAGCTGGGTAGAAGCATCTGCTGGACTCCTGTTGAACAACGAAAGGAGCATTCATTGCCCACAGATCAAGCTTTTTTTTTGCTATGAGCCAGATTGATTAGGTTCATATTTAATGGAGAAACCCCACTACTATTCAAGAAGACTATTGGTTAGGCTTGTGCAATTCGTTTCGTAACTAATCGAAATTCGGCCGAATTTTGCATCTTTCCGACATTCGGATGCATCCGAATGTCCGAATAGAAAAATAACGAACAACAACGAATACGAAAGGATAACGAATGGATTAGAATGAATTTGAATGAATTCGACATGATTCGGTAATTCTTTAAAGATCTAATGAAACAAAAGGTCAGCTCAAAGTAAATCTAATAGTCCAATCAGCTAATTCATTTTGTGCCGGAGGTTGGATTACTGGCAAAGTGCATTCCTGAGAACCGAGTTAGAAGGGTGTTGTATTGTATTTGAGCCGAGGAGAAGAGACGTTGTCATTGTGTGTGTTAAAAAATTCAATAAACAAACGACTTTACAAACTACGAATCATTATCACAAATGTCTATACATACATAAATAGTGAATTTCAATGAATACGAACGAATTAATTAGACACTCTACGAATAATAACGAATTATCCGAAAACGTATTAACGTAACATAACGAATATAACAGAACGAAATTATGTATTTTACGAATGACAACGAATCGAAACTAATGAAATTTTCCGTTGTGCACAAGTCTACTATTGGTGCTCTTGCACAGTCATAGATCTGTCTGCTCTCACAGAGCCAGTAATTACTAAGAGGCTGCTAATAAAAGGTCTATTACTTTCATACCTATCCTATTTGTGTGTATCCTGAATCCTTAAAGAAATAAATTGTAAATACCTAAAGCGACTGGTGCCCAACCTATTTTTCGCCCCATCATATATATAAAAAAACAGATACGATACCCTGTCACATTACTTAAGGGGTCATTCTGCACCACTACAAGAAGAATAATGCTACAGATAACTTTCACAACTTGTGAAAGAGAGTATACAGTAAATACCACAAACTATTTTTGTTTGGTACAGAATGTGGAAAGGTTGGAACCCCTCTCAGGTATTTACTGTAATCCGAAGCTCTGCTTTTCACTTTCTGTTCTGGGGACAAACTATCACCAGACAAGACATGTGGGAACGTCTGCAATAGGGATACAGGCGACAATAAAAGCCGACAGGGATTCTAGCATCACAAAACTGGTAGAGACCGTGCGTTCCTCCATCTTCCATTTGAGGATGCCCCACAGATGTTCAATAGAGCTTAGGTCTGGAGACATGTTTGGCCAGGCCATCACCTTTACCCTCAGTCTTCTTTAGCAAGGCAGTGGTCGTCTTGGAGGTGTGTTTGGGGTTATGTTCAAATACTGCCCTGCGGCCCAGTCGCCAAAGGGAGGGGATCATGCTCTGCTTCAGTATGCTCCTCAGTGCCAGCAGTACTCACTCAGCCCCAGACCATGATACTCCCACCACCATGCTTAAATGTAGGCAAGACACACTTGTCTTTGTACTCCTTACCTGGTTGCCGTGACACACACTTGACGCCATCTGAACCAAATAAGTTTATCTTGGTCTCATCAGACCACAGGACATGGTTCCAGTAATCCATGTCCTTAGTCTGCTTGTCTTCAGCAAACCAGTTGCCGGCTTTCTTGTGCATCATCTTAAGAGGGGACGACAGTCATGCAGACCAATTTGATGCAGTGTGAAGCATATGGTTTGAGAACTGATAGGCTGACCCCCCCCCCCCCCCCCCTGAACCTCTGCAGCAATGCTGGCAGCACCCATACGTCTATTTCCCAAAGACAACCTCTAGATATGATGCTGAGCACGTGCACTCAACTTCTTTGGTTGACCATGGCGAGGCCTGTTCTGAGTGGAACCTGCCCTGTTAAACCGCTGTATGGTATTGGCCACCGTGCTGCAGCTTAGTTTCAGGGTCTTGTCAATCTTCATAAAGCCTAGGCCATCTTTATGTAGAGCAACTATTCTTTTTTTTCAGATCCTCAGAGTTCTTTGACCTGAGGTGCCATGTTGAACTTCCAGTGACCAGTATGAGAGAGTGAGAGCGATAACAACAAATTTAACACACCTGCTCCCCATTCACACCTGAGACCTTGTAACACTAACGAGTGATATGACATCGGGGAGGGAAAATGGCTAATTGGGCCCAATTTGGACATTTTCACTTAGGGGTGTACTCACTTTTGTTGCCAGCAGTTTAGACATTAATGGCTGTGTGTTGAGTTATTTTGAGGGGACAGGAAATGTATTATGTTATACAAGCTGTACACTCACTATTTTACATTGTAGAAAAGTTTAATTTCTTCAGTGTTGTCACATGAAAAGGTATAATAACATATTTACAAAATAAGAAATCTTATTGTACTGTACAAAAGAAGAGTGGAAAGCGGTGTGCCAACGTGTGACTACAATTTAGAAGAGGAAATTAAACCAATTAACTTGATTATGTACGAAGTATTTTGGCTATATTTGAAGATTTAAGGATAAAAAATATTGTTATTGTGGTTCAGTGTATTATTTATTATCGGATTTGCAGTATTTGTCTATTTCTATCATCAATTCTGTAAGAGAAAAGGCATTATGTTTGCTGTAAGAGTAGTCACTACCCCCCTTATGCATCCATCATTGTATTCCTCCTGTATTGACCTTTTAGAACCATTAACAAACACAAAACTAATAAAATACATAGCAAGAATACAAAAATCTGGGGAAAAAAGTAGACACCACATAGTAATAATACAGGGGTTGCAGGACAAAAAGTTGCAGTTGCTAAAAGGAACCTGCCACAGGGGCAGAAGGTGTTTCCAGTAAGAACCTTGATCCTAAAACCACCTACTTCTAAACAATGCAGCCATATGCCCCATGAAACCCAAAAATATACAGTGCTCACCCAGTTCACAAAAAAGGTTCAACTCATCAGCAGTTGTCACCTACACATAATAATACGTTTTATGACTGTCTGAAGGGAATAAAAATAAAATATGCAGCTCCTAGCTAGTTAAATACAAAGCCAAAAATATCCTAGGTTGGGGCTCTGTGGGTATTTAACTTTTTTTGGGGGGGTTGCCCTTATTAGTGTGTTTATTAAAGCCTTATTACCAAAACTAACAAATCTTGAATTGTAAAGCACAGCATGTTTGGGCTTTGCGGCAGTTTTAACCCTTTTCGGCCGCTAGTGGGGGTTAAAACCGCCCTGCTAGGGGCTGAATACCACCGCTAAAATTACGGTAAAAATAGTGCTGCTTTACCACCGACGCCCGCACCGCCCCAGTGTGAAAGGGGCCTAAAAGGTTTAAATGTCTCTTTCAAGCAGTGAAGAATTGAACACAAAAAATATATAGGGATCAACTGTTCTCTACTCTAACCTATACCTACTGTATACAGATTAAAGTCTTCAGTTCACTGGAAATAAAAAATAAAACGAAGCTAAAGCAATTCCATGGCTTTCCATCCAAGATGTGGACACAGTTGGTTTGCCTGTAAACCTTTCATGGATCTGCATACATTTTCATCCTCCCTTGTTCTAAAGAATCCCCATACTCAAAAAACCCTCACTAGACCCCACTTGTTTGAATAACTTAAGACCCATCTCCCTGCTCGCGTTTGCCTCCAAGCTCATCAAACACCTTGTCCATGACCGAATGAGTCGCTACCTCATGGACAACAACCTTCTCGACCCCCTACAGTCTGGCTTCTGCCCACAACATTCTACTAAAACTGCCCTACTAAAACTCGTCAATGACCTAACTGCTAAAACCAATGGGCACTAATCCATACTCATACTTTTAGACCTCTCTGCTGCCTTTGATACAGTTGACCACCTGCTCCTCCTCAGCAAATTACACTCCCTTGGCCACCGTGATTCTGCTTTATCCTGGTTCTCCTCCTACCTATCTCGGCGCACTTTCAGTGTCATTTACAACTCCATCTCCCCCACTCCACTTCCTCTTTCTGTTGGGGTATCCTTGGGCCTCTCCTATTCTCACTCTATACCTCTTCCCTGGGCCAGCTGATAACCTCCCATGGCTTCCAATACCACCTCTATGCCGAAGACACCCAGATCTATCTCTCCACTCTTCAAATCACCCCCTTGATCTCCTCACGGATCTCAAACTTACTGAATGACATATCGATATGGATGTCACACCACTTCCTCAAACTCAATATTTCTAAAACTGAGCTTGTTATATTTCCTCCTTCACAGTCCCCCCCCCCCTACCGCCTTAGCCTCCGCGACATGTCCAAAATTCAACCCTTCCCGACTAATGACACCACAAAGCAACTTAATCACTCCTTGATTATTTCCTGCATTGACTACTGCAACTCTCTCCTTAATGGCCTACCCTTAAGCAGACTATCCCCACTTCAGTCCATTATGAATTCTGCTGCTAGACTAATACACCTCACTAACCGATCTGTGACACAGTGTCACTAGCTTCCCTTACCCCACCGTGTAAAATTCTAAATGCTAACCATAACATACAAGGCCACTCACAACATCGCCCCATCTACATCACCAACCTCATCTGCAGATATCACCCAGATCGTCCCCTCCGCTCCTCCCTGGACCTCCTGCTCCCTAGTTTCCTTGTTAACTCCCCTCCATGCTCGCCTTCAAGACTTCTCCAGAGCCTCTCCAATCCTCTGGAACACCTTGCCCCAGTATATCAGCCCCTACCCTGTCCACCTTTAGGAGATCCATGAAAACAAATTTATTCAGGGATGCCTATCCCACATGCACCCATATCAAATCATTCTCTGCAGCTATTACCTTTTGTACCACCTCCTCCCTTTAGAATGTAAGCTCTACGAGCAGAGCCCTCCCGTACCTTTTGTATTGAACTGTACTGTAATTGTGTTGTCCCCCCTATACATTGTAAAGCGCTGCATAAACTGTTGGCGATATATAAATTGTGTATAATAATAATAATAATAATAAAGCATTGCAAACCATCATGCAATGGCATGTGCCTAGCATTAAACATGTTCATTTTCACAAAGAGAATGAGTCAGAGAGCATACAGGACATATGTAGGACACACGTCAGTTTACAAATTATTCTGATCTAACCAAGCAGGTCGCTAGCCTTCATACTTGTATTCTAACAGCGGATTTATCTCCTTTATTCACTCATCCCCTATCTACTGAGAGCCTGCCTCCTCCATCTTAATCAGTTGCAAAAAAGGTCCAAAAACACCTATGGGGGGCAAAAAGTTGTTGTTGCGATATCATCATCCTTTTAATAAAAATCCTTGGAATGGTTATCCCAAACCTCATGAGAGAAGGCCACAGTCCAGTCCTTACATTTTTTTTTTTTTTTTACATTTTTGTGCAGCAAATTAAGATGAGGGAGTGTGACCCTAAATAATAACTACACACTTGACCACTAGTGTTACTCCTCCTCCTCTTCCTTCCTCCCCTACCCTCGAGTACCCATAGGGCCACAATAATCGGCTTTCTCAGAGATGGTAAATGCTAAGGAGAGGCATGCCCTCTATATGACAATGCTTAGCTCTATTTCTAAGTTGCTAAGTTGCTCAAGCACTGATCATTTTACTGTGTATTTCAGGCTTGGGCATCCAAATTAACCCACAAACAGGAACTTATTCCTATTTCTCAGGCTCCATGGATACAAAAGAGGACCATAAATAAACCAGTGCTCTGTCCCGACACTATATGGTGTCTGATCTTATTTACATTTTTATTTTTTTTGCGTTTTGACAATTTTTGTAGACCAGGGTCCTCCAAACTTTTCAGTATGAGGGCCACAATGCCTTTTTTACAAATATTTGCTGGACCAAATAAAAATAACTGTTTCATAAATTAATAACATTTAAATGAATGAATACGTTATACTTAAATCTTTTATTTTTATTTTTTTTTAATTTGTATAGGATATGATACGGAACAAGGGAAAATTTACTTTAATAAAAGCCATGATCCCCTTGCATCAGGATCTCCATCAAAATCCCCCTTACACCAGTGTCTCCATCACAGTCCCCCCTTTCACCAATGTCTCCATCAGAATCTCCTCTTACTTCAGAGTCCCTGTTATAGTCCCCTCTTACATTAATGTTGCCATCAGATCTGCAATGTAGACTGCAAGGAGGAGTGCAGTGGAGACCAAATGATTTGAACCTTTAGGATCTGCCATTAACCAAAGCTACAGGCAAGATAAAATCTTATAGTGGGCCAGATTAGACGTGCGCCGTCAATAAATTTGGTTTGTTTCCTTCCGTTTCTTATTAGAATTTATTCGTATTTCGTAATTTGTGTCGGGAAATTTCGTACGAAATAAGAATTTTCATTAGGTTCATTAACTTTTCCTAACAATTACGAATGTTCGTTATGATGAATTTATTATTATGAGGGGCTCCCACCATCCCTGTGCTGACTTCCTGGGTTTTTAACTTTTAGGTTTGTTAAATTTTTGTAACAATTACAAATTTTCGTTATGGATTGGGATCTGAAACTCGTAAAGCAAATTTCGTATTTTGTACAAAATTCGGAAGCATAGCAATTCCTATTTCGGATCCTCCCGAATGTATGAATTAACGGAAATTCGTGCAAATTTTCAATTTGTACGAAACTAATCGCACATGTGTAGGCCAGATATGGCCTGCGGGCTGCAGTTTGGAGACCTCTGCTGTAGACATAGGTCTGAGTGAATCCCCTATAAGTATTTAGCATGAAATACATAAACTACAAAACAGAAATAAAACTATTTGTGTATTATGAGGTAAGGTTTATTTTCCTGCCAGTATGCAAGATTGTCCAGGCAACTGTCTGGAAGAACTTCTCCTATCTCTGGCACAACCGTGGTAGGCTAGCATGTTACGTTCTTGATTAAAACTATAAATGCTCAGCCTGCACTGTTGTTTAGGATAATGGGGAAAGATAGTGGTTGATTTACAAAAGGAGACTACAGTTACCCTTGAAATGTGCATTCCATTTATTATTTAATCAAAATGAAAGGTAAGCCGCAGAAAACAATCACCTCGACCTTACCTGAAATCTTCCATAGACACTCTGCAGACCAATAAGAGGTAACAGTAGCTATTCAGATGTTGTGCAACTGGTTCAGTATACCTAAAGAACAAATTCAGTTAATTTATTAAGAAGGAAAGCTGGGTTGAAACCAATTTTCTTAATTTCTTAAGAAATACTTGCTATACACATCTACTTCAGGGCAAAAGAGTAGTTCACAATGTGGATAAGAAAACAGGAATGGATGTGAGGCCAGCATGTTTTTATTAAAATCTGGATCTAGAACCCTATCGGAACACAGAAGGAAGAAATAATGTTGGGTGGCTATACTGAAAGGGTTACACCAACGCAGCACATAACAAGCTCCACTGTTCATTGTGTTACAATCATTACACATCTCTTCATTTCCTCGCTGAGAGATTGGATTGAAAAGAATCACATTGAGATGGGAGGAGGCGGAGAGACGCTATCCATTCTCCTCTATCTTTTCAATCCAATCTAATCTATTTGCCTGTATTCTTGCCTATCTTTAAAGGGACACTATTCTCTGTATTAGACCAAAAAAATCAAGCCATTACCACTGCTAGCCTAGAAATAGGTTGGGCAGTGTAATATTGACCTAGTAGACATGATTTGATGTCACTATTATATAAAAAAATGTATTTTTTTTTTTTTTTTTAACATATAGCCCAATTTGTTAACTGTCAGTTTGCCATTCTACTAGGATACCAAAAATATATATGGCAACAAGAAAAAATTAAATTAAATTAAAAAAATAATAATACAAATATGACCATAGCTAAAGTCTAAAAAAAATGCTAAGCCTTAATTTAGGGTTCTAACAAAAGTTGTCTGCTCTAAGCCTTGCACTACAGTGATTCATCTACCTTCCAGCACTACGTCCAATATTTTATAGGACAAATCAATTTTATAGGGATCTAAGGATTCTGTCAAACATATGCATGAGAGCTGCTCAGAACAAATGTAAACTAAAATGAACTCCATAAATCCAGCTTCTCCATTGCATGTCAGAGCAAATATGACAATGGGGAAAAATTATGACTAAGACTGCCCTAAAGCCAAGGCCAAAAAAACAAATTTATCCTAAACAAAAAGTAAGATACTTGAAACCTATATAATGATAAAAAAAAAAAGATACCGGAAGTCACCTAGCTTCCAGAACATTAAACATGATAACTAATTTTCCTAGTCTTTTCAAGTCTGTCTGTTTAGTAACATATATAACAGAAGTTCAGCTGTGTGCACACTGTGTAAGAATAAACCCTCATAAGAGCCTTCATTTGGAAGAGATAATTTTGGGCAAATTGAAATGTTCTACTAAGTGAACACACCACCCCTTGATTTCCTCTCCACACTGCCCTACCAATCTGGTCATCTGACAAAATTGGGAAATCACCAGACCCGACCATTGTCATGTGAGAAAAGGAGGGAGAATCATTAACATTGTGTAAGCGTGGCACAGATTACACAGGGTCAGGGTTATTTTTAATTTCATTAAAGTGTATTTTTTCCCAAAAAATTGCGTTTGAAAGACCGCTGCGTAAATACAGTGTGACATAAAATATCGCAACAACTGCCATTTTATTCTCTAGGGTCTCTGCTAAAATAAAATATATTAAATGTTTGGGGGTTCTAAGTCATTTGCTAGCAAAAAATACTGATTTTAAGCAACAAGTGTCAGAAAAAGGTTTAGTCTTTAAGAGGCAAAACTGACCTCATTTACAGAATGAAGTTAATCACTTGATCTAAAATAACTATATGTTACAATGTTTATAGTTATCTCCGCCTAAGCCATGTTGTGATAAACTTGGCAGGCTGGGGGTTAGAATCGCGATCTCGACTCTTTAACGACTAATCGTGCAGCTCTACTATATACTATATACAGTAAAGCCTTGGATTGTTAGTAACTTGGTTTGAGAGCATTTTGCAAGACAAACAACATTTTTTAAATACATTTTGACCTGATATACAAGCAATGTTTTGATATACAAGTAGCGTCATGTCACAACTAAGTATAACAGAGAAGAAGGGTAACAATATGGTTACAGTTAATGAAGGTACAACATTTAGCAACTCACATGGTTGATGATTAAAACAGGCACATGTAAGTATGCAGGCATCCGGGGTAAAGATGTCCACATAGACCAGGGATCCTCAAACTACGGCCCTCCAGCTGTTGCAAAACTACACATCCCATGAGGCATTCTAAAACTCTGACATTCACAGACATGACTAGGCATGATGGGAATTGTAGTTCCTGAACAACTGTAGGGCCATAGTTTGAAGACCCATGACATAGACCATCCTCTGCACCACCATCAATGTCATTCCTTCCACTCTGCGCTCCACGAGCGATTCAAGCCTCGCTTTCAGATCACTCTACTGCAGGGGAGTCTTCCTGGTCATGATCGCACACTGACAGTGGTGGTAGCCAGCAGTGCAGAGAACGGTCTATATGGACAGCTTTACCCCGGATGCCTGCATACTCTTTTAATCATCAACCATGTGAGTTGCTAAAATGCGCCTCTCTTCTCTTTTATACTCTGTAGCTCCTGCTGGATTTTGCTTCTAATCCCCTTGTGGAGGCTTCCATTTGTGGATGGACATTTTATGGTTACACAACCGATCACATTTCTATAATCTTTTTATATGGATTATAAACTGAAGGATGAATAAATGGTTGTGGAACAAATCATTTGAGATTGCATTATTTCTTATGGGGAAATTTGCTTTGATATACAAGTGCTTTGTATTACAAGCATGTTTCCGGAAAAAATTATGCTTGCAATCCAAGGTTTTACTGTAATTTGTGAAGTGTACAGTATGTTATGAGCATTTATTGTTGGGTTGGTCATTAAAAAAGAATTTCTGTATATTATACATATAAATTTACGAATAGGTTCTTTAGTAAAGTGACTGTCAGAACTGATATTATGGCAATACCAGAACTAAAATGTGCACATTTGTTTTTTGAATGGTTTCTTTAAATTTGTATATTAAGTTATTTCCCCCTGGCCTCCTTCCACTCTACAACTAAGATCTATTGCAAAGTAAAACGCATCAAAGCAGGGGTCGTGTAATAACCCCTAGTCCAAAATCCAAAAGGTTTATTTTTTAACTCAAGTTTTAAACATAGAGTAGGCTAAAAAAAAAAAAAAAATTCTTGCATGCACCTAGTGACATATGGCGCCACATACAGCTGAACACAGTCACATCTTTGGAAAAGGGGAAACTACCATTAGAGCATATCCCATCTTCCCATTCTATAGCTTTTTTTTTTTTTTTTTTGCTATTCTGTGGTATCATCTAATGAAACTGCTCATATATCCCAATCTGTCCCTGACATTAAAATATAGAATGTGGTGAGATAGGAAAGCCTGTTAGTATTCATCTCATGCAGCAAGAATCTTTTTTTTTTTTCTTACTGGAGATCTGCAGAAGGCATTTGTATATTTGTCCCTGCAATGCTGTATATCAGATGTGTATATGAGCCACATATGCTTGAATTAGACAGATGTTAATACGTATTTATCACCTCTTATAAAAACATCAGAAAGTGTTTGTAAAGTCCTGACAGTTATATTAATGTGCACTGTGATTTATACCCTGACTGGCTGCCAGCTACCATACAGTGTGGCTGAGAAACGAGGCCTTTCAATGAAGAGCTTACATTTTCATTTGTTTTCTCCCAGTTGGGCTTTGAACTATTAAATTTACTATATTTCTCTGACAGATCCGGAGTCCAAGGGAGGGTGGTTAGCATTATAACAAGTGCCAAATTCCAGTAGTACATAGGCAGGCCTGTACCACACACTGGGAAGTAACAAGAGGCAATTCAAATCTGATAGGTGTGGAACATTGGAGAGAATTGTAAAGCTGAGTACGATACATGGGGAAATAATATTTGCATACAGTGTGAACGTATGAAAAAGCAGAAAATGTGCTTTGCTAAGAATGTATTTTCTATATTTGTGGTTGATTTTACGTTATATTGGCAAAAAAGAGCAAAACAAATTTACAGAATGATATATATAAAAGTAAAATTATGCCTCGTACACATGATCAAACAATCCGGTGGAAAAGTCCGGTGGACTCAAGTCCGCCGGACAATCCAGCCGTGTGTAAGCTCCGGCGGACTTTTTTTTACCCAAAAGTCCGGCGGACTAAGAAAGTAGTTTTGCACTCCGATCTGTCTGCCGGACTTGCATTTTGACAGACAGTACGGCCGTGTGTGTGCCAGTCCGCCGTACTTTTGAAATGAATGGACTTTTCCCGCCCAGAGAAAAGTCCGCTCATTTTGAGCACGGCTCCAGGTAGCCGGGGCCAGCGAAGGAGGCATCGCTGGCCCCATCACCTGGTATGGACTTAAAGGGGAATCCCTATGCCGAAAAATCGGCGTGGGGGTCCCCCCTAGGTCCATATCAGACCCTTATCCGAGCACGCTACCCTGCCTTGGGGAAGGGGGGGCCACGCGCGATTTTTGGGCATAGGGATTCCCCTTTAAGTCCATACCAGATGACGGGGCCAGCAACGCCTCCTTCGCTGGTCCTGGCTGCCTGGAGATGCGCTCAAAATGAGCGGACTTTCCTCTGCGTGTGTGGACATGTTCGTTCATTTCAAAAGTACGGCGGATAGTCTGGCGGACTTAGTACGCCGTATTAGTCTGCCGCAAAAGTACCGTGTGTGGGCAGGTAGCTCGTTCGGAAAGTCCGGCGGAAAGTCTGCCAGACTAAGTCCGCCGGAAAGTCTGCTACGTTTGTGTGCGGCATTAGACATACAGGCATTTGACCAACCCTGTGCTTGTAATTGTATTAAATGTCCATCTTTGATTCATTATAATGAATAAACTATAGCCATAACTATTTTGAAAAAAAAGTTCCAATGTTTCCCATAAATTGTTGGTAATTCTAAACCACAGTGGTTGGTGGAAGGTTTTCACCCAGTGTGTACATCACAAGTATGTGAAATAAAACGAAATATCAATAATATGAAAGTTGCCTTTATACAGCCAACAATAGATCTCAAGCCCTATACACACGATCAGAAATTCTGCCAGCAAAAGTCGGATGTGAGCTTTTGGTCAGAAATTCCGACCGTGTGTACGCTCCATCAGACTTTTGCTGGCAGAATTCCAGCCAGCAAAAAATTCTCTATTTCTCGGTCAGAAAAAGTTCCGATTGGAAATTCCGATTGTCTGTACCAATCCCAACACGCAATATTCCTACGCATGCTTGGAAACAATTCAAACGCATGCTTGGAAGCATTGGACCTCATTTTCTTGACTCGTCGTAGTGTTGTACGTAACCGCATTCTTGACGGTCGAAAGATCAGAGAACTTTTGTGTAACCATGTTTATGCAAGCCAAGCTTGAGCGGAATTCCATCAGAGAAACCATCCAACTTTGCCAACTGGGTGAATCTGAGATCAATGTAGGTTATTACATGAAGCTCATTCTCAGAGAAGTAGCACTGGACCACTATCTGAGCACACGCCTTCTTTTCATTTGGTCACTGGGCTGGTGCCTTTAACCTAAACAACTGAGATGCAGGATGGTAAACCAGTCCCTGATACAGAGCTTCTCATGATCTGAAAAGGTTCATGGAAAGTCTGTCAGGAGCCTGATGAGGTTTGAGCACCATGCCCACCTGGGGCAGTTTGGTGCAATAAGAATCAGCAAACTGACCTCTATCTTGATCTTGTGGAGAAGATGAGGAAGAGGTTATAGAGGAAGAAAGGTATAGATCAGGTTGAACTAATCCCACTGTGTAACCAGAACATCCACTGCAAAGGCTTCAGCATAGGTGTCAAGCTCAACTTTCTTGTGGGCCACATCAGCATTATTGAATGAATAAATAAATAAAGTCGCGCTATGGAAAAAAAACAAATCTCCTAAGTGATAGAAATATGTGAAATAAATTGAAAATAAAAATATACTGGGTTAGAGCTGCCTTTGCCTGAAGCCCTCACTTCCTTATTGGGGAGGAGAGGGAAATGAAAATGTGAAATAAAAAGGTTATGGCGCTAAACCCTATTAGTGATGAGGTGAGTTGACTTATCAAATCCTAGTGTTTGATTTTTTATATAAAAAGAGAAAGAAAAAGAAAAGAGCTGTTGGTGATACCGTGAAAAAAATATATATATCCTAAAGCAATTTCATCCAAAACAAATTGTGTGTGATTAATGTGGAGTCAGCATTCATGTTCCATTATATAAAAAAACAGAAAATGAGTATTAAATTATCATATACGTATCAGCCTGCTAAAAACATGTAAACCTTCATTAAATGTGCAAATTAGTGGAAATAATGTTAATATTCAACAGTATGTTAGTGTAAAACAGATTGTGCAAACATGTGCAAAAAAATGTACAAAAAAGCAACTAAAGGTCAGAACAACCAAGGATCAGAAATAATTTAACCATAAAATCGCATGAAGTCGCTAAATGTGCGAATAGACAATATTTTCAACCAATAATCGCATGAAGACGCATCTGTGTCCAATATAAGTCCAAAATTAATATTTGGCTTGGTAGTGCTGCCTCTTCAGACTATTTTTGTAATTGTTACAAAAAGTCAATGGGGGGTATTTGATTTATTCGTGCAAATAGTGCGGGCTTTCAATTAGAGAACTTCATCCCCGGTGCGCCACTCTGTGCTATAGTATGTGAATGCTCTCACCAGAGTTAATGCCCCTGTGGGGCTGGATGGACCTTCACAATGTAAGCCACTGTGTCGCTCTCTGGCTGCTGCTGGTGCACTGGGTGAAGCTTCGTTGTTCCGTCCGTATGGTATCCAACGTTAATTATATAAGGGAAGACATATCCATAGTGTAATACGTTCTTAACCAAATCGTTCGTTTATTAATATTAAAATCTACTCACATTTTACATTAAAAGCATGTGCATATAGGAAAAACTCCGCCGTTCGTCTCAAACG
This sequence comes from Lithobates pipiens, assembly GCF_037356315.1. Lineage (NCBI taxonomy): Eukaryota > Metazoa > Chordata > Amphibia > Anura > Ranidae > Lithobates > Lithobates pipiens. The sequence continues at coordinate 189,588,012 of NW_027507789.1, read as the reverse complement.
AGTGCACACAACGTGGCCACGCCCTACGCGTTTCGTCACTACGACGTCCTCTGGAGCCTTTTCCTATATGCACATGCTTTTAATGTAAAATGTGAGTAGATTTTAATATTAATAAACGAACGATTTGGTTAAGAACGTATTACACTATGGATATGTCTTCCCTTATATAATTAACGTTGGATACCATACGGACGGAACAACGAAGCTTCACCCAGTGCACCAGCAGCAGCCAGAGAGCGACACAGTGGCTTACATTGTGAAGGTCCATCCAGCCCCACAGGGGCATTAACTCTGGTGAGAGCATTCACATACTATAGCACAGAGTGGCGCACCGGGGATGAAGTTCTCTAATTGAAAGCCCGCACTATTTGCACGAATAAATCAAATACCCCCCATTGACTTTTTGTAACAATTACAAAAATAGTCTGAAGAGGCAGCACTACCAAGCCAAATATTAATTTTGGACTTATATTGGACACAGATGCGTCTTCATGCGATTATTGGTTGAAAATATTGTCTATTCGCACATTTAGCGACTTCATGCGATTTTATGGTTAAATTATTTCTGATCCTTGGTTGTTCTGACCTTTAGTTGCTTTTTTGTACATTTTTTTGCACATGTTTGCACAATCTGTTTTACACTAACATACTGTTGAATATTAACATTATTTCCACTAATTTGCACATTTAATGAAGGTTTACATGTTTTTAGCAGGCTGATACGTATATGATAATTTAATACTCATTTTCTGTTTTTTTATATAATGGAACATGAATGCTGACTCCACATTAATCACACACAATTTGTTTTGGATGAAATTGCTTTAGGATATATATATTTTTTTCACGGTATCACCAACAGCTCTTTTCTTTTTCTTTCTCTTTTTATATAAAAAATCAAACACTAGGATTTGATAAGTCAACTCACCTCATCACTAATAGGGTTTAGCGCCATAACCTTTTTATTTCACACATCAGCATTATTGTTGCCCTCAAAGTGCCGGATAGTATCTGTATCTGTAAAACTATATCCAGGGCTTTTTTTTCTCAGAGAATTGGTGCAGGACCTCAAACAGGACACCCACCCCCCACTGAACCACATCAAACAGTGGGTGTGGCCAAATTGCACTACATAGGAGTGCCTTAAAGAGGCAATTAATACCATGAGGGCCTTATTTGTGGAATTCAGGCATATGCTACTTACAGAGTGCAGAGTTCAGTGGCGTGTTATATACAGAGCGCAATTTTAGGGGTGTGCTATGCACAGGGTGCAGAGTTCAGAGGTGCGCTACGTACATAATGCAGAGATCAGGGCAGGGAAGACAGGGATCTGGGAGGAAATCTGTCCTTGTAAACACAGAAGGCTTCTGTGTTTACAAGTGACAGCGGTGAACAGGGAGTATAATAATTCAGCCAAGTTCCGGCTGAAAAAAAGCCCTAGGTGCGAGGACCACTTGAAATGTCCTGGCAGGCCGGATTCAGCCTGTGGGCCTTGTGTGTTTGACACATGTGAACTAGAAGATCCCTGAAACTGGAAACAAACTCAGTTTGTTGTTGAACCTGGAAGCCAGGAGGTCCACATGTCAGGTATCCCCCACCTGCAGCAAAGGCTCTGAAAGGGTGAAGAGGCCATTCTTTAAGGTTTCCATTCTTGGGATGTGCACGGTGGACTGGGCTGGAACATGAAGTTGCCCATACCAGAATCAGATTCACGTTTCTTTGAACTGCAAGACGTCTGGTACCTTCCTGATGGTTGATGTTGGTCACTGTCAATAGGGATAGTTAGAGTCTTGTTAAGTTATATATATAGGTTTTAATTTTCTTTCAATATTTTCTAAAAACTTGTGGAAAAAAATTAACCATTGAAAAGACTCATAATGCCTCATAGAATATATGATGAGGTGTTTGCTTTCCAAAATGGGGTCATTTTGTGGGCGTTTCCACTGTCCTGGTGCTCCAGGGCCTTCAAAAGTGTGATAGGTCATCATGAAATTATATGTGTAATTTATGCTCCTAGAACGCCTGGAGGTGCTACTTGGATGTTGGGCTCACACGTGTTATCACTATACTCAGGAGGAGTAGCAGAATGTATTTTGGGGTGTGATTGCAAGTATGCATATGCTGTGTATAAGAAATAATTTGTTACTATGACAAAATTATATACACTAATTTGGAATATTTTTTCACCAAAGAAGTTTATCAATTTTGGCCCAAATGTATGAAGAAAAATTACTTATTTGCAAAATTTTACAATAGAAACTAAAAGAAAGTGTTAGTTCTTTTTTTTTTTCAAAATTCTCGTTCTTTGATTAAATACCACCAATAGAAAGCTCTATTTGTCTGAAAAAATAATAAATATTTTGTTTGGGTACAGTGTTGCATGACTGAGTAATTTTCATTCAAAGTGTGAGAGCACTGAAAGCTGAAAATTGGTCTGGGTGGGAAGGGGGTATAAGTGCCCTGTATTAAAGTGGTTAAAGATTATTATTTTTTTTTTTAAATAGGCGGTTAGCCCCAGAGCGCTGGTACTTGGTGCCAAGTACACCACTGGTGTATCCACTTCTGTTGGGGAACCTATATACAGTAGCTAGTACATAGTTATTTTCCAATAGTCCCTATTACACTATAGCAGCATCACTTAACACTTTTAACTTAGATTCACACATGCAATGTCTCCATATATTGACACTTACTTATGTCCTACTGTGGCTTGCACTGGTAATAAGCATAGATCCCAAGTAAAGAGGGAGGGGAAAAAAAAAAGTGTCTCAGCTAGAGCCCAGCAAATAAATACCTTAGGGGAAGTCTGGGAAAAGTAAGCACCAAGGAGGCTCCTGGTACACAAGGACAAAAACCCTACTTACTTAAAAAGATGAGGTCCTGAGAAGGCCTTGTGGTACCACCACAGGCACAATTGGGGATAAAACGGAAGGATCCAAGGAACATCAAGCCCCTGCTAGTCTTTGCCTTCTGTCAGGCATACCCCCTAAGGAGACTTCAGGGACAGGTTCCCCCAGATGGGAACACCACAGTACTGGACAAGTAAAGCACTCAGAGGCTACCTCATAAATTGCTCAAAGGTACAGAGGCAAACACTGTCAGCATAGTTTAGTAGCAGAAGACACATTACATGCTGAAACCGCTAATCCTCTCAGCAGGGTCTTGTTATGCTTTCCATGAAGATGCTGAGAACCAGTCGATCCAAAAAGCTGCAAATATTGAATAAATTTATCAGAAGAAATACGAATCTTGATAATAAGTAGGAAAATATATTTTTTTCTCCTAGAGAAGAGGCCATTTTCCTAGGACACTAACTAAAAACTGAAGCAGGATGGGAGTGGGCAGGGTTATACTGGGTTGTCTTTACAGCTTAATTTTCCAGTGTCAAGTCTACTAAAGGCAGCACCATAATGCCAATAAGCAATGTAATTGAACACATCATCCCTTGTCCCTTGAAGTGGATGTAAATCCTCCCATATACCCAGTGGGGTGAACAACCTCAGATGATACATAGTGATGAAACAAATCTCCCTATATAAGTTTTACATGTATATCTGCTGTCTGCAGCTTTATATATTCTTTAGATTGTGTTAGGAGATTTTCTCTTCCTGGTTAGCAATGCAGTGAAGCCTGAGCATACAGCCAAGACAGCTGATTGGAGGAAAGGCACACACCCACTCAAAAGGTAGAGACTTTCAGATCTGTTCGTTGAATCATTCAGCTCTGTGTTAATCTATTTATAGCATCCTCCCCAACACAAAACTTGTCAAATGTTCTCACACTGATAACAAAACAACGGAGCAGGAGAAAGCTATGGGACATAGGGCTTTGAAGAGAGATAGGAAAACACTGCAGATATATGTGCCTATCTCAAATTTCATGAATCGGGTTTACATCCACTTTAATGTACAATTAAGATTTTTATATAAAAAAATTAAAAATAAAAAACTTAAATACACTTTGGGACATAGGTCGGCTGTTGGGAAACACATTTCAAAGTGATGGGAAATTAAAGTAGGTAGTAGGAATAAGAAACAAATATTTTATTATTTATTGTGTAGAAGAACTATTAAGCACCTGACCCCTTAGTATCCTTTATAAATATAACACAACTGCATCTAATATCCCTGGTGAATATGTACAAGCCTGATTTACATACAATTAGTCCTTTGCAAATGAGTTTCTACCTAATTTAACTGAACTTCTTTCCCCTTGGTTAAAACAGAGATGGAAGAACTGGAGAACTAATGTAATTTAGCCACGTCCCTAAATAATTGATTTGTTTCTGAATAAGATATGTGTGTTTTGTTCCCCTGGCAAACTGGAAAATTTGTGATTGTCTATAGCCATCTTGCAATAAAAGTTCCTACAATGGAGAAGACAATATATGTCTAAAATAAATTATACCGACTCAGGCAAACGACGAAGGTCCCTTAATTACACAGGTACCGTAAATTGGCTGAATGAGCATTAATTTAGTCTACTGTTATTAACAATCCCTATTATGACAGATTAGAAGGCAGAGACCAAAAACAACATAGTCTTAGCTTAAACAAAAATGACCTTTAATTTACAAATTACACCGCTGAAATGCAAAAAGGTCAAAGATCTACAATATTAGCTATGAGTGCCTACAGTACTGTGTCTTTACCCTAGATAAATAATAGTCAAATGTTTAGCCAAAGATCAAATCGCTGAATTATGTTATTTTAAACTCCTTGCACATTTTAATATCCTTTTGGCAGGCATGGGCACAGTAGGCACCTTTAATCCATGTTTTACTTTATGAAAACAATAATGTTTTAAAATGATCCAACACAGATGATGGACCCTTCAACCCGACCCCAAGATCCAACAGCAAAAAGGTGTTTACAAAGGTCTATAAAGTATCAAGCACACAATTCGAAAGAAATGTAAAGGGTCAGCCGGTCAGGTGATATTCATCTAATGCCGATAGGCACCATGCCACTTTGTAGTACAGCAATGATATATTGTCTTTGCAATTTAGCACTCTATATTCTTGCTAAAAAAAAAAAATATGAAGTTAAGGAATATTTTATAACTACATCAAAAAGAATAATATATTGCTGTGCTCAGATGAGATACAAGTTAAAACAAAACAAGCCCGTACCTTACATGACCCAATGATCAATGACATACAAATAATAGGTAAATAATGGAACAAAATCCAGTAACTCTTGCGTGGAGAATAAAACAAGGGAGACAACAAAGAAGAATATGTACCTTACAGAGCATAGCCCTATATCTGTATAGATAGAGACAGCCAGGATCTTGTTATCTGTGACTCAAGGAGACATGTATCTAATGTGCTAATTCAAAAGAACCTTTGTTACGACTGGGCATTTACAATGGATAAGGAATGTTAAAGTGAGCACAGTCAGTCCAACAGAGACATACCACAGTTGACTATTTAGAGATGGAACAGAAACAATGCTACAAAGATGAATCAGTCATAATTAGCTAGATGGAAATACTTGAGATTTTATCGTACAGAAAATATTGTAGGGGTTATTAAAAAAATAGTCTCTACGCTGCTGGCCAAGATGGTGAATGTCCCTAAAACCCGCAGAACCTACTGCAAGAAATGTGGGAAGCATCAGCCCCACAAGGTCACCCAGTACAGGAAGGGAAAATACTCCCTCTATGCCCAGGGAAAGAGGAGATACGACCGCAAGCAGAACTCATATGCTGACGTTCCATAAAAAGCTGACCTTCCATAAAAAGGCTAAGACCACCAAGAAGATTGTGCCGAGGATGGAGTATGTTGACTCGAAATGCTGATCGAAGCGGATGTTGGATATAAAGAGATGCAAGCACTTTGAACTTGGAGGTGACAAGATGAGAAAGGGACATCAAGTCATCAAGAAGTTCTAAGCTGCCTGCAGCATCACTTTTGAAAACCAAATTAAATCTTCAAAATTTCAAAAAAAAAAACACAATAGCTTCATCAAACTATGTATAGTTCTGTCTAGAAACAGTGTTCAAATGTATGCCCGTTGCTTGAATAGCGAACTTGACAAGAAGTCATTAAATTACTCTGTATTTAGAACAAATGTATCCACTGGCATACGGTATATCCAAAAATGCTGTGAACTATTGCATGATATCATTAAACCAAAGAACATTCCTGATAAAACATACCAGTGTGCATTCATTAACTGATATAAAGTCTTTAGGATTAAATCTAAATATAGTGTGGGTCTTATGAAAGGAATATTTGAACATTTGTTTACTTTGGATTTAGGTTCAGATTTTCGAAATCTAATTTATAAATTCTGGTACCCTTAATAATACAGGTTAAGCAAGCCATAGCTAATGCAATTTTCTTTCCTGCAAAAAAAAAAAAAAAAAAAAAAAAAAACGCTTGATTCTCTAATCAACAAATTCAGTGATGTTGGAGGAATCCCTCCCGCAGAGCTATTGGGCTCTGCCAGCGAGCAGCCTTCCCTGCTAGCAGAATGCGATATCTGCCAATGGCTACAGCTTAATTGCATGCAAAAAATCCTACAGGCTGTTGTACTAAAGTCGTTCGATGGATCAACTACAGTACAATCAGCCTGTCCAGAGATGGATCCAATTTCAACCTGTCCCTCATGAACTGGCAAAGATTTGATCCATCTATGGGTGGATTTTGAATTTTGTTTTCTCAGCAATTTCACTTGGCTAGGGTAAAAAATATGTTGTCAACCACTCACCATAAAGACTGCTATGCCCCCTTATCAGTGGTGTATTTAGGTTTTGTGCTGCCCTAGGCCTGACTAAACTTTCAGTTTAAGACCCAACCTGTCATCTGTAAACCACACCCCTTCTGTTTTAGGCTCCACCTTTTTCATCTTAGAGCTCAACCTCTTACTTTCTCTACATTAACAGTGGGTACCAAATGCAGCCTCATCACTGCCCCTCAATGTTGCCTCATCATTACCCATCAATGCAGCCTCACCAGTGCCCATCAGTGCAGCCTCACCAGTGCCCATCAATGCAGCCTCATCTGTGCAGATTATCAATGCCCCTCAGTGCGGTCTCATCAGGGGCCACCAGTGCAGCCTATCAGTGCCCATCAGTGTAGAATATCAGTGCTGCCTAAACTGTGCACCTTAAGAGTGCCGCCTAATGAGTGGCAATCAGTGCAGCCTCATCAGTTTCATAATATCACAGCTTATTAGTGTATATGAATTATGTATAGATTATAGCACAGAGCACTTTGCTTTAAACAGTCCACATTCAGTGAATATTCATGTACTGCAGAGTTCCTCCAGAACGTGGAAGCTCTGCTTATCTGCTTCCTCCTCTCCCCCCTCCGGGGCCACATTTGGCACCTTTCAGGGGGGAGGGCGGAAGGTGTACCTGTTCCCTCCCCTCTTCCCACTAGGGGCTCAGTAGCAGCAGGAGCCACTGCCTCCTGCTGCCGTCAATCAAATCCTGTGAGCAGGGAGCGGAATCAAATCCTGTGTTTCAATAGGCGCACACTGTGCAGCTCAGGCTTGAGCCCATGCAAGTGGAATTGGAATAAAGCATTTCCATCTTAAGCTGCTTGCTATGGGGCCACTTGAAGAAGAGGATGAACCAAGACCACCAGTGGGGGACCCCAGAAGTGGAAGATTGGGGCTGCTCTGTGCAAAACCATTACACAGTAGAGTAGGGAAGTATGACACGTTACAAACACTATAAAGCAACTGTCTGTTGATTTGATCTAATGAACACAAACGCAAAACAGCTTGTTTTCTACAGTTAGCTTTGATGTGGGCTGTACATTTGGTGCCTGTTGGTTTATTTTCAGTTATCAGACTGGTCAGGTTTCAAAGCTGCATCAAATCAGCACCTGGTCTCCGAGTGAAGACTGGATGTCAAAGTGACATAGGCCGATACGTGCTTTTCTGACACAGGTCTGTCATTCTGCATTTCAGTTCCAGATAGAAATGCTTTATTCCAATCCCATTTGGAGACCGAACGTGTGTGTACAGGATAAATGTACAATAGTATCCTTCAGATAAACCTGACACTATGTTAGGGAAGCACTGATCCTTTGTCAGGCTGGGAGCTCCCGCTGACAGCTTTTCAGATTAACACATCTCCCTAGTGATTGATATCCACTTAAACAGAGTGTAAGGGAGTCTCTAGACCTCATTACAGACCATATCCAAACAGCAAGGACGAAGACACTGCCAAATCACCGCTGTGACCTCCAGCAGAAGAACAGCTTGTGGAATACAGATAGGATATCCAAAATCTTGATCTGACCAGATTCCTGTGCAGATAGAAAAATCACCGCTGCTAGGATCTGTTGTAAGCATGAAAAAAAAAAACTAGAAATTGTAAAAAAAAAAAAAAAAAAACCTCCACTCATCCGTTTTAAGAGGGAGGACGCCAGTTAAAGGAAAATTGTGTGCAAAAAATTTTTTTCAAAAAAGTTACAAAGTATGTTACTTAAAAGAACTATTTTGTGACACGTAAATTAAAATAATATTTTCTAAATAATATATAACTGCTGAATTTAAAGGGGAGCTTAACTGTATCTGAGCACTACAAAACTTAAAACTTTATTTACCTGATTTTTTAATATTCAAATAAAACCCACCCATGAATCCATGTTGCCATGCTTGATTTTGTTGAGAAATCACTTTAAAAGGCCCCCCCAGCATTTCTAGCTGTGGCCATTTTGAGTAAGGGCAGATAATTCAAGTAGCATTTATTGTGCTTGTATGAGAAAACCTCTCCTCCCCTCCTCCAGATGAAAGAAAAAAATTAAAAGTTTAAAATAAATAACTATATTATACCTTACTATGTATTTACCAAGACTAGCAGGATAAGGATTATAAATATTTTATGTTGATTGAGAGAGTTTAGTTCCACTTTAAAGACCTACCCCTTCTAATCCAGCATTAGCAAAATAGGTTAGGTTAATAGTAACCTAACCTACATTAGCAAAATACGTTGTTAATATTAAACAAAAATTACACGTGTGCTTATAAGCAACAGTAACCTCTAATATAGCACTTTCTATTAATAGTTTCTATCAATAGTGCCGCTGCAGTCTCGTTTTCACAAAGCTTCCATGTATTAGCAATAAAGGTCTGCACACCATTATGAACTACCATTCAACTAACAATAGATAATTTTTTTAGGGTGCTTAAACCTCTGCTGGGTCCGTGATGTCAGAAGGGGCGGTGCCACCAGGTTATGTAGACAGATGGCCCCGCCCCTTACCTATATTGAAACGTCAAACAGAGGAGCCTCCTTTTTTTCAGGTGCGGTGGGCGACATGATTGACAATGGATTTACAGCGGGGAACACTGTTTTTTTATTTTTTAAATAAAGAGTTTGTCAAAAACTGTCTGTTACATAGTAGGTGAAGTCGAAAAGAGACACAAGCCCAAACTGTGTGTGTGATTAGATGTCAGTATTACATTGTATATCCCTGTATGTTGCGGTCGTTCAGGTGCTTATCTAATAGTTTCTTGAAGCTATTGATTCTCCCCACTGAGACCACCACCTGTGGAAAAGAATTCCACATCCTTGCCGCTCTTACAGTAAAGAACCCTCTACGTATTTTAACCACTTCAGCCCCGGATCATTTTGCTGGTCAAAGACCAGACCACTTTTTGCGATTCGGCACTGCGTCAATTTAACTGACAATTGCGCGGTCATGCGACGTGGCTCCCAAACAATTATTGACGTCCTTTTTTCCCACAAATAGAGCTTTCTTTTGGTGGTATTTGATCACCCCTGCGGTTTTTATTTTTTGCGCTATAAACAAAAATATAGCGACAATTTTGAAAAAAGCGCATTATTTTTTACTTTTTGTTATAATAAATATCCCCCAAAAATATATGAAAAAACATTTTTTTCCCTCAGTTTAGGCCAATACGTATTCTTCTACATATTTTTGGTAAAAAAAAAAATCACAATAAGCGATTATTTATTGGTTTGCGCAAAAGTTATAGCGTTTACAAAATAAACAATAGTTTTATGGCATTTTTATTAATAATTTTTTTTTTACTAGTAATGGCGGTGATCAGCAATTTTTATTGCGACTGTGTCATTATGGCGGACACATCGGACATTTTTTGACACATTTTTGGGACCATTGTCATTTATACAGCAATCACTGCTATACAAATGCAGTGATTACTGTGTAAATGACACTGGCAGTGAAGGGGTTAACCAGTGGGTGGCAGTGTAGGGGTTAAGTGTTCCTAGGGGCGTGTTACTAACTGTTGGGGGCTGGGCTTTCATCTGGTGAATACTGATCTCTGCTCCAATCACATGGAGCAGAGATCAGCGTGACTAGTTGCTAGGCAGAACGGTGAGATGCTGTTTACAACGGCATCTCTCCATTCAGCCGCCCCGTGAGACGATCGCGGGTATGCCCGTGGTGATCGAGTCCGCGGGACATGCGACCGAACTCACGGGGGTCCCGACCAGCACGCGAGCGCGCCGCCGGCGGCATGCTCGCGATTGCAGGGCGGCATTAGAGATTGGACGTACCTGTATGCCAATATGCCTGCCCATGCCATTCTGCCGACGTACATCGGCGTGTGCTGGTCGGGAAGTGGTTAAGGTTAAACCTTTTTTCTTCTAATTTTAATGAGTGGCCACGTGTCTTGTTAAACTCCCTTCTGCAAAAAAGTTTTATCCCTATTGTGGGGTCACCAGTAGGGATGAGCTGAACACCCCATGGTTCGGTTCACAGCAGAACATACGAACAGGCAAAAAATTTGTTTTGTTTATGGGACATGAACATGAAAAATCAAAAGTTCTCATTTTAAAGGCTTATATGCAAGTTATTGTCATAAAAAGTGTTTGGGGACCTGAGTCCTGCTCCAGGGGACAGGTATCAATGCAAAAAAAAGTTTTAAAAACGGCTGTTTTTTCGGAGCAGTGATTTTAATAATGCCTAAAGTGAAACAATAAAAGTGAAATATTTCTTTAAATTTCATGCTGGGGGGGGGGGGGGGGGGGGGGGCTGTCTATAGTTTGCCTGTAAAGTGGCACATGTTTCCCGTGTTTAGAACAGTCTGAGAGCAAAATTACATTTATAAAGGAAAAAAGGAAAAAAAAAGTCATTTACAAGAACTTGCGGCTATAATGAATTGTTCGGGCTCATCCCTAGTCACCAGTATGGTATTTGTATATTAAAATCATATCCCCTCTCAAGCGTCTCTTCTCCAGAGAGAATAAGTTCAGTGCTCGCAACCTTTCCTCATAACCAATATCCTCCAGACCCTTTATTAACTTTGTTGCCCTTCTTTGTACTCACTCCATTTCCAGTACATCCTTCCTGAGGGCTGGTGCCCAGAACTGGACAGCATACTCTAGGTGCGGCCAGACCAGAGTCTTATTGTTTTATCTCTGGAATTAATCCCCTTTTTAGTACATGCCAATATTCTGTTTGCTTTGTTAGCAGCAGCTTGGCTGAGCCTATCATCTACTTTTCCATCCTAGATTCCCCCAGAGGTTCTCCCCCGGTGTATAGATTGCATTCATATTTTTTCCACCCAAATGCATTATTTTACATTTTTCTGCATTGAACCTCATTTGCCATGTAGTTGCCCACCCCATTAATTTGTTCAGATCTTATTGCAAGGATTTCACATCCTGCGGAGAAGTTATTGCCCCGCTTAGCTTAGTCCTGTCCGCAAATACAGAGATTGAACGGTTTACCCCATCCTCCAGGTCATTTATGAACAAATTAAACAGGACTGATCGCAGCACAGAACCCTGGGGGACCCCACAACCCACCCCTGACCATTCCGAGTACTCCCCACTTATCGCCACCCTCTGAACTTGCCCTTGTAGCCAGTTTTCAATCCATGTACTCACCCTATGGTCCATGCCAACGGACCTTATTTTGTACAGTAAACGTTTATGGGGAACGGTGTCAAATGCTTTGGCAAAATCCAGTTACACCACGTCTACGGGCCTTCCTTTATCTAGATGGCAACTTACCTCCTCATAGAAGGTTAATAGATTGGTTTGGCAAGAACAATTCTTCATGAATTCATGCTGATTACTGGTAATGATACCGTTCTCATTAATAAAATCTTGTATATAGTCCCTTATCGTCCCCTCCAAGAGTTTACATACTGTTGATGTTAGGCTAACTGCTCTGTAATTCTCAGGGATGTATTTTGGGTCCTTTTTAAATATTGGTGCTACATTGGCTTTTTTCCAATGAGCTGGTACCATTCCAGTCCGTAGACTGTCAGTAAAAATTAGGAACAATGGTCTGGCAATTACTTGACTGAGTTCTGAAGTACCCTCTGGTGCAAGCCATCTGATCCCGGTGATTAATGTTAAGTTTTCTATTTTCTTTTTAAGTCTAACTTTAATTCTGTCTTCTGTTAACATGGAGGTGCTTCCTGTGATGTGTCATTGTCGTTTTGGTTACTGAAAACCCTTGATTCCCTCGTGAAGACAGAGGAGAAGAATAAATTTAATACCTTCGTCATCTCCCCATCTTTTGTAGACAGATGTCCTTCCTCATTATTTATGGACCAATATTGTCTGTCCTCCCTTTTTTACTGTTTAAAGCGGGAGTAAACCCAGTTTCAAAAAAACACTTACATTCCCGGTATGCCGGAAATGCTAACTTTTACATTGGTTGTGCTCTCAACCAAACTTTCAAACCATCCAATGGCTGGTTTCATAACTGATCACATGTGCAGCATTATGGCAGTTGAAGAATCATTAGAGGCCAAGATGGCGGCTTCCTTGACTGAAAACGATAGAAGGGTTTACTTCCACTTTAAATACTAAATGCGTTGTTATGACTTTTCGATACTTCTCTGGTACTCATTCACATTGGGGGTGTTGTGGGGATGAGGGCCTTGTCCCAACATGGGGACAATGTGCTTTGGGGTGGGGGAGCATTGCCCCTCACCCCAAAGCACTCACCCCCCACTTGTTGAGGGCATGTGGCCTTGTATGATTCAGGAGGTGGGGGGGCCTTGCCGGGCGGCATGCCGTGACAGAGGTCTGGTATGGACTGCGGGGACACACGTTTTTTTTCTCTCTTTTTTTTCTTTAAATAGCTGGGCCTGCAATGGCAACTGCAAGTCCATTTAAATGTGATTACTCTTTCTTTAGAAATGTCATTTTTTGCTGCAGCATGTTTTATACATGCTACAGATGTGCCACTTTACATTGCTTTTTCTAATATATTTACCTGCTGTACACATGTTTCTTTCTTAAAGTGATACTAAAGTCTCGTTGTTTGTTTTTTTTTAAAGAAAAAAAAAGTCATTACTTTTTTTTGGTGTCAGTTTTTTATTTTTTTACACACAAATTTTTATGTATCATTATTTGAGCTAACAGCACTCAGTCATTAATAAAGTACATTTACATTGTATCCAGTTAGTAGTTCTTATCAGATCATTAGGGATGAGCTTCGTGTTCGAGTCGAACATACGTTAGACTCGAACATCGGCTGTTCGCCCGTTCAGCGAATTCCGAACATTATTGTGTGGCGCTCACGGCCCACAATGCACTGCGATGGCGCAGTGCATTGCTGGCTCATGATTGGCCAAGCATGCACTGTGACCCCGCATGCTTGGCCAATCACAGCGCCGGCAGCGAGGAGAGCCATGATTGGCCACAGGCAGGATGCCTGTGACCAATCATAGCTCAGACTGTGTAGTACACGCCCCACACTATATAAGGCCGCCAGCGTGGCGGCCTTGTGTAGTGTGTTGGCGTCTGCAGCAGTTAGTGGGCGTTCTGTGTACCTTCAACACAGTATACACAGATCGTTATCGGACGATTTTTCATTCTTGCTCTTCTGTAGTGGTTGTTGTCTGCGTGCCCTGACTGCAGTATTCACCGCTATATTCACCTATATAGCTAGCGATATATCTATCTTTTATAATAGAGCTTGCAGTCAGCGGTAGGAGCTTGTGCGTGCTGTCTGCGTGCTCTGAACCCAGTACACACCGCTATATCCACCTATATAGCTAACTATCTTGCTCGTTTGAAATAGAGCTTTCAGTCAGTGTTAGGAGATTGTGCGTGCCGTCTGCGTGCTCTGAACGCAGTATACACCGCTATATCCACCTATATAGCTAACTATCTTGCTTGTTTTAAATAGAGCTTGCAGGCAGCGGTAGGAGATTGTGCGTGCTGTCTGCGTGCTCTGAAAAAGACGGATGGCAAAACAAATTATACAGGGGTGATAACCCTTCCCTATGTTTTTCAAAAAGCTTAAAAATAGTTTTTTTGACTGGAGCTACACTTTAAAAATGTACCAGTTGAAAATTACAAACAGATTCAATTTAACACAACAAACCTACACAGTCCCTGTCTTGTTTGCACCGCCTGTATACTGCTGTTCTGAGTATATAGGGCCTGGGGGCCACACGTATTTCCTTTTTTTAATATGGGTACGGGGTTCCCCTTAATATGCGTACAAGACCCAAAGGGGCTGGTAATGGGCAGGGAGGGCTACCCATGCCATTTTTCTCAATGATTTTCAACCATATTGCAGGAACCAGATATAACATTAAAACCGCAAGCAGTTTTAAATGACGTTATTTCCGTTAAATGTCATTTTGTGCATGGACTGTTCTAAACACGGGAAACACGTGGCACTTCACAGGCATACTACAGACACCCCCCCAGGCACCATATTTAAAGGAATATTTCACTTTTTTTTCTTCACTTTAATCGTCATTAAAATCAGTGCTCCGGCCAAAACGGCCATTTTTAAAACTTTTTTTGCATTGACCCATGTCCCCTGGGGCAGGAGCCAGGTCCCCAAACCCTTTTTAGGACAGTATCTTGCATATTAGCCGTTAAAAAAATTAGCATTTTCATTTCGAACGTTCGAGTCCCATAAACTTCAATGGGGTTCTAACGTTCGTACGAATTTGGGGTCCGTTCGAAAGTTCTGGTGCGAACCGAACTGGGAGGTGTTCGGCTCATCCCTACAGATCATCATCCTATCTCTATTTCCTTAACATTTCCAGACGTCACACTGCGTTCCTCAATATGGCGCTTAGATCCATCCCTTCTTACGGACAACAAAATAGTACCCGAAATTAACAAAAGATTACTCCAATACTTCAATGAAAACTCTTCACCAGA